>NC_054467.1:54163762-55363762 GCF_017639515.1 Carcharodon carcharias | reverse complement strand
TTAAAATGGCAAGCGACATGGAGGTTTGGGTCATTCTTGCGGACAGACCACAGGTGTTCTGCAAAGCGGTCACCCAGTTTACGTTTGGCCTCTCCAATGTAGAGGAGACCACATTGGGAGCAACGAATGCAGTAGACTAAGTTGGGGGAAATGCAAGTGAAATGCTGTTTCACTTGAAACGAGTGTTTGGGTCCTTGGACGGTGAGGAGAGAGGAAGTGAAGGGGCAGTTATTACATCTTTTGTGTGGGCATGGGAAGGTGCCATAGTTGGGGGTTGAGGAGTAGGGGGTGATGGAGGAGTGGACCAGGGTGTCCCGGAGGGAACAATCCCTACAGAATGCTGCTGGGGGGGTGAAGGGAAGATGTGTTTGGTGGTGGCATCATGCTGGAGTTGGCGGAAATGGCGGAGGATGGTTCTTTGAATGCGGAGGCTGGTGGGGTGATAAGTGAGGACAAGGGGGACCCTATCATGTTTCTGGGAGGGAGGGGAAGGCGTGAGGGCAGATGCACGGGAGATGGGCCGGACACGGTTGAGGGCCCTGTCAACGACCGTGGGTGGAAAACCTCGGTTAAGGAAGAAGGAGGACATGTCAGAGGAATTGTTTTTGAAGGTAGCATCACAGAACAGATGCAACGGAGGCGAAGGAACTGAGAGAATGGAATGGAGTCCTTACAGGAAACAGGGTGTGAGGAGCTGTAGTCGAGGTAGCTGTGGGAGTCGGTAGGCTTGTAATGGATATTGGTGGACAGTCTATCACCAGAGATTGAGACAGAGAGGTCAGGGAAGGGAAGTGTCAGAGATGGACCATGTGAAAATGTTGGAGGGGTGGAGATTGGAAGCAAAATTAATAAATTTTTCCAAGTCCTGACGAGAGCATGAAGCGGCACTGAAGTAATCATCGATGTACCGGAGCAAGAGTTGTGGAAGAGGGCCGGAGTAGGACTGGAACAAGCAATGTTCCACATACCCCATAAAGAGACAGGCATAGCTGAGGCCCATGTGGGTACCTATAGCCACACCTTTTATTTGGAGGAAATGAGAGGAGTTGAAGGAGAAATTGTTCAGTGTGAGAACAAGTTCAGCCAGACGGAGGAGAGTAGTGGTGGATGGGGATTGTTCGGGCCTCTGTTCGAGGAAGAAGCTAAGGGCCCTCAGACCATCCTGGTGGGGGACGGAGGTGTAGAGGGATTGGACGTCCATGGTGAAGAGGAAGCGGTTGAGGCCAGGGAACTAGAAATTGTTGATGTGGTGTAAGGTGTCAGAGGAATCACGGATGTAGGTGGGAAGGGACTGGACAAGGGGAGAGAGAAGGGAGTCAAGATAACGAGAAATGAGTTCCGTGGGGCAGGAGCAAGCTGACACGATCGGTCTACCGGGACAGTTCTGTTTGTGGATTTTGGGTAGGAGGTAGAAGCAGGTCGTCCGAGGTTGGACGACTATCAGGTTGGAAGCTGTGGGAAGATGATCTCCAGAGGAGATGAGGTCAGTGGCAGTCCTGGAAACAATGGCTTGATCCTTGCAGTAGAGAGCAGCTGCAATCTGTGTATACCGAATACCGGATAGAGTTTATCATTCCCTTATTCTGCAGATCTAACAATCATTTCCTGAAGTGATTCTAATCTTCTTAAGTAAAACCCAAAGTTCATGGCATTTATTTCTTTTCCTACCAAAGATTAGTTCACGAGCATGCTCATCATGTCAGTGACCTCAGTACTGTACACAGCATGATGTCACAGATGCAAAGACATGAATCTCCAAGCTGTTTTTTGAGAATATTTCAGAGTTTTTTCTCTCATTCAGGAGGACTTTTTTTTGTTCATTATTCACCACCCAAAACAATTTGTAAATTTATCAGTTAAAAAGTGGTAAAACTAAAGGTTTGTAGGCATTTAAAAATGTATTTAAAAGGTTGACTTTGGTGTGTGGATGCTGTTCAAGAAAACTAAAACACTGCTCCGTGAATTTCAAAAATTTTTCTCTCTAATAAGCACAAACACATATTTTGTTATTTAAAGCTCATTCCATTTTAATCTAGCAAAGACAAAGCATGTCATGGTCTTGCAGCTGACTTTTAGCAACTCTTCCTGAGTGCTGCATCAATGCTGCAAGCCTACACAATCCTCTGGTGCTTGCAGTAGAGAGCAGCTTCAATCTGCATATACCAAATACTGGATAGAGTTTATCAATCCCTTATTCTCCAGATTTAACAAATAACATCAGTGAATTAAGAAGAAAGGCAGATGATCAGATTCCTGTGTGTCAAGATATGTAAGGAGTTGCTGGCGTGTTCTATCTTTGCTTTCTGTCGTTTAAATTTTAATACATTTTTCATATTGACAAAAAATAGTTGGATTGCTGTACATTTTCTAATTTTAATCTTCCATCCTCAGATTACTGAGGTAGATTTTTGTCTTCACCACATACCTTTCATAGAACCTGCTTGATTTTTGTTCCAGTCTTAGGCAGGCCCTATAAATGGCAGCTGGTCCACCTCAGCAGATTACCACCCGGAGTGGTAATCTACCTGACAACAAAACTTGTATTTACATAATGCCTTTAATATAACAAAACACCCAAAGGTGCTTCTCTGGATTGTTACATCAAATTCAAAATTTGACACTGAACCACACAAGAAGAAGATGGAAAGAGATAGAGTTCTGAGTTCTGCTGAAGGGTCATGAGGACTTGAAACGTCAACTCTTTTCTTCTCCGCTGATGCTGCCAGACCTGCTGAGTTTTTCCAGGTAATTCTGTTTTTGTTAAGAAGATGGAAAGCTTGGTTAAAGAATTTTAAGAATTGTAAAGTCACTGTTCTATGTGTTATATAGGCTGCTCATATGTTTAAATAATTAAAATCCATAATCTTGATGATCTGTTTTGTATTACTAATATACATAGTGTATGTCACAATCAAAAGTTCATAATGGATAGAACAAACATGATTTACTGTTCTATGTTGCGTATTATGTGCTGATGGCTATGAAGACCTTTTTTTTGCTGATTAATCTAATTGATTAAATACAATAGGAGTAATTTGCCAACTTTGTATTTTCAGTCAGGGTCTCTGTCAGGAATATGAAGTTGGAAAGTTACCCCGAATGAGCAAATTTATTTTAAATGCAAGAACAAAACCTATACATATATATGAATTGAAATAATTACAAAGTTGAGGTATACCGGTTAGCTTCTAATGTCATTTTACCATAGACAATGGATGATGACTAAATATTATTATTTATACGTAGTAACCTAAAGTTGTTGTTTGGTGATTTACCAAGTTAGTTGAATTTCTCTAAGCAAAGAGGAAAGGCAAAACCATTTAAATATCTGATGTCACTCTTTTGATTGATATTAATGCGGCTTATTGGGAGATGTCCTTCATATGTAGTAAAATACTTTCACTGTAACACAGCAAAAAGGGGGTAAAATTTGCAACTATGAAGTCTTGTCTACCACTGTAAAACTGTGATACCAGTGTACTAAGGCACTTTTATGCCTGCAAGATCAATGCTAGTGATGCCAGACTCCCAAATAGGCTGCTCACACAACTGGCTGTATGCCAAATCATAACTGTGCAGACTCACTAAGACCTGTTTTTGGTAAGGCTGGTTTCAATGAATCCTAGCAGATTTACATATGGTTTGCAACGGGGCCATGAGACCTATGCTTGAGAAGCCCACTGCAATATAAGACCATCATTATCTTTGTGCAATGGAAGGGGAGAGACAGTCTTGGACCCTTCAGTGTTAAATGTAACATCGGGCAGAACTTTCTGCTGAGTGGGCTGGCACACGCCCGACCCATTTGAGCATAAAATGATGCGTGATGAGGTCTGGCAAGCATCCCGACGTCATTGCACACTCACGCGATATTTTGGTCATTGGGCTCACGCAGGAATCGGAGCCGCATCCGCCATCAATTACAAGTCCAATTTAAGCCATTAGAAGCCAATTAAGTTATATTTTAAGTTGCCCGTATGATTTCGTGCTCATCGCATGGGCAAAATGGGCAAGCGGGCAGCCAACAATTTGCTAAACCTCATCCAAGTGCGGGATAAAAAGGGTCAGCAGCACTGCCAGTGTGAGTAGTGAGAAGTTTAGGAGATAGTTTGCTGCTGGTTGCCTATTGATACTTGGCAGTCTCATCTCAGTTCAGGGCTTCATTCTTAGCATTTCCAGGCTTCATTTCAGGACTTATTGGTGTCTGCAAGGGCCCCAGAGGATTCAGACCATGTGGACCCTTCCAGGTGTCAGACAGCCTTCCCTTACCCTGGTAACGGGGATTGTGGTCTCTGCTGGAGGCACCTCGTCTGAGGAGGAAGAGAGGGGCAGAAGGGAGAGGAGGCCAGGTGTCCCAGTACAGCTTCCAGGGGAGGGACCTGTGGGAGAAGAAGTGCGGGCGCAAGGCCAACAGGTAGCCTAAGGTGGAAGGGGCCGCAGAAGATGCCACTATCCTGCTGTCAGGTTTTACAGGTTGTGATACAGCTACCTCATTATGTCTGAGGTGCAATGCTGAAGGAGGCTCGCCTCTCAATGACCTCCATTTGTCAGATGATTGGGCCTGAGATCGGCTTTAACTGTGTGGGTGGACACCCCATGCCAGTGGCTCTGAATGTTACAGTGGCCCTCAATCTGTATGCCTCCGGCTCTTTCCAGGGCTCGGTGGGGGATCTGTGTGGACTTTCCCAATCAGCTGTCCACAGTTGTGTCAAGCTGGTGACAAAAGCTCTATTCAGGTGGGTAGCGACCTTTATTCTTTACCGTATGGACGAGGGCAGCCAAGCTGAGTAAGCCAGAGGCTTTGCAGCGATTGCTGGGTTCCCCCGTGTCCAGGGTGCCATTGACTGCACACCTGTGGCCATCAAAGCGCCAGCAGGTCAGGCGGGTACCTTCGTCAACAGGAAGGATTTCCCCTCCATGAACGTGCAGATAGTGTGTGATCGCAGGATGCAGGTTCAAAAAGTCTGTGTAAGGTACCCTGGCAGCACTCATAACACTTAGATCCTGAGACACCCCCAGATGCCGAGGCTCTTTAGTGCTCCAGTTCGACTGGATGGATGGCTACTGGGTGACAAGGGTTATCCGTTGAAAAGATGGCTTATGACACCTCTCTGCCATCCAAGAACAGAGGCAGAGCAGCGTTACAATAGAAGTCATGCCTCCACAAAGAGGACCATAGGTCTTCTCAATATTCGCTTCCAACGCCTAGAACGACAATACCACCACCACCCAATAGCTGGTGTCACTGGTAGTGTTGTATTCTGCGCTCTCCATAACCTGGCACTGGCACGGGTGACTCCACTGGAGGAAGAGGACCTTGACGCAGCTGCACAGGCCACAGATGATGAATCTAGTAGTGAGTCAGAAGAGGAGCACGGTGAGGAGAATGCTGAGGGTGTGGAGGCAGACATCAGTAATCCCCAGGGAGACAGGGACACCTTGATCCCATGCTTATTCATCAAGGCTACCAAAAATCTGCTTCCACCTCGTGCCAGGGCTGCCACCTCCATCCCGGATATCTGAAATGACCCTTTCATTTGAACCCAAAGTTCACTCAATGTCTGTGCAATAAAGTATCGAGCCACTCAGGTCCAGCATTACATACTGGCGTACCCTGCACCAGAAAAATAAAAGGTGATGCATCGTCAGGCCATCAGAACAAAAGCAAATTTAATGTTATTGCCACATTGATTGCATAATGACATTATCATCACTGATGTTGATGTCTACACCAGCAGACATATAAACCAAACATAAATGAACAGAAAATCACCCGTGAACTGTCCCTCTTGTGCTCATGGTGTCTTTAACTTACGTTTCCGAGTGCTACGTCTTGGTGCCCCCACCTCGCTGGCACCGGCATTGGAGACAGCCTGATGACTGCTGTTTTGTTGGCTTTGATGACCTTGGGGGTCGTCCTCTGGCCAGTGGAGCCTGTGCTAGCCCTGTCTGGAAGGGAGTGGCCAGTGCCATAGCTGGCATCTCCCCAGACATCGCAGCCTCACTAGATGCCACGGTCAATAGCGGAAGAGCAGAGGAGCTGCTGTCATCATCCAGAGCGTCTTGAGAGGAACCCGCAGAGATGACAAGGAGGTCGTGTGCCAAAGTGAGGTCACTCTGGACCTCCTGCCTGCCATTGATGGATGGGATGCTGGGTGCCTCAACCATCTCCCTCACTGGCACTGTCCACCTGAGGTCATTACCTGTGTGAGGGCTTGCAGGTCCGAGTGCAACCCCAGGCACCCCTGATTCTGTCCCTGGAGCTGCCTCTCCATGAGAGTCACCACCCTCTCAATGGGGGAGGCAGTGTGTTCAGTCATGAGGGTCAATGCAGTGCTCATGCTTCGCATGGACTCCTGCACAACGGAGACCATGGCACATAGACCTTCATGGATCTCCACCAGATCCTCCTGCACATCCCGCTGGACATCCAGCATCTGCTACCTAATGGACGAGTCCAGAGGCTCATCATCCGCCTTCGATTCAGCATTGTCTTGTCCCCAGCAGTCCTCCGACTGCACGCGCCCTAGGCACTCTTTGCCTCCGCCTGCTCCTCAAGCAAGTGTGAAGTGTCCCTCACCAATGTACACTGATATTCTTGCTGCCAATCTAATGGCCACCGAGGTGCTGGTATCCCTCTGGTGCCTGGTTCAGAGAGAGGGTGGGATGCAGGTGCAAATGAAGCCACTGGGCCATTTGGGGTCCAAAGAACGAGTGCGTGCTGGTGAATCTAAGGGAGGCCAAGGACATGTGATTAGTTAAGGTCATCACACTGTCACTGTGCATTCCAGGCGCCCTGGTGAGACAATCGAGATCTTCATCACGGTGCCATCATCTTTCAATGATCAATGGGGACTCCAGGTTTGAGGCTCTCATCAATGTAGAGAGTAGACTAGAATAGTTACACAATCTGAAGCTCTCACTTCTGTGCACTGCACTCTTACCTTTGTCTGGCACCCTCACCTCCCTACGTCCAGTTGCACGTGGAGCACGTTGGCTCTCTAGCTCTAGGACTCGAATCTGGTGAGCAGCAGTATGTTGGGCGGGCCTCCGCCTGTGCATGACCGCTCTGATTGGTTATGGCTCGTCTTCTCCTCAAAGGACAGAGGAGCATTGATTAGTCCACTCTCTACCTGCAGCACCATTGCAGCCTGGCCAACCCCAGCTGAGGAACACCTTGCTCGGCACATCCGAGTCACGGCCCTCGAGTCACATGGCCCTCAGTCCAAGCAGCCAGGGCTCACCCCCTTGGCCAGCTGCAGCATCATTGACACTCAGGCACTCAGACTCTAGGTCCCTGAGGTCCATTGGGGTGGGGGGGGAATAATTAACACTTCTGCACAATGAACAATGCCAGCACAGTACTGAGTTCAGCAGGTCATTGAACCTCTTCCAGCACTGCATCCATGTGGGCCGCACTATGCCATGGCTGCTAACCTGCACTGCAACCTCCTCCCATGCCCTCTTTGTGAGATGTGGTGGCCTCCTCCTCCCATCTTTTGGGTCAAGAGTGTCCCTCCTGGCAGCCAGCTCCTCCAGGAGGACTGCAAGACATTCATCCGAAAAATGGGGGGTCTCTGTGCCCACCTGACCTGCCCTCCTGCCTGGCATCTCCAGCTTTGCTCAACTGCATCATGTTAGGTGCTGCCAGTGCCGTTTTAAAACTGGCTGCTGGGTCCAATGGCAACCCAGCGGCCGACAGGCCCCCGCCCCTCCCTTCCCGACCAATCAGGAGCCACATTTCACACCGAGTGGGCCTTAATTGGCCCACCAGTGTGAAATCACATTTGGGGGCCGATCGTATGTGGCAGCCCATTTCCTGACCAATCCCAAGCCTGCTGAACTGAAAATTCTGCCTTTTAGTTGAAACCTCCCATTCTATCTAATATTGAGATTTAAAGATGAAGCAGGAGATTTGCATATGCTGCACTTGCACATTTAAGACGAACCAGTGCCACTGAAAGCATGTCATATATGATTGGGATGCAAGTGAGGAGCCATCTAATGTCACAATTAATCAGGCATTCATTCATTCTAATTGGACAGAATTTATGCATTTTCTTTTACTATCTATGATCAATATGTTTGTATGTAAGAGGTTTGTGTTTTATGACCCTCAGAGTAAGTCTCCCAATTAAGAATTCCAGCAGCAAGCTTTTGGTTAGTTTAATAATATTGAAGGATATTTATTATCGCACACATACCCTGGATTTAATGGAATTTTACACTCACCTGTCTCACAACACACTCTCTCACACACAAAGATTTGATACAGATAATGGTAATATACTGTTACAGCTTATAAGTATCTCAGTCTCTTTTGTAGCAGACCTGCAGTTTCTTAGATGCAGTTGATGCTTTAAAGGTGAAGCAGAGGTCTTGTAAAGCATGTGATTCTCAGCAGGCTGAGGTTTCATGTATTAGAATCCCTACAAGGTTGGTTTCTAGTGAACTTTAAGTGGAAAAGGTTGGGGAGTCCTTCTGATGGGCAGGGTCTCCCATTTTCAAGGTATTTCTGTTAATTACCTTGGCTGCTTGCTGGCTTGCATCTAGTTCGATGGCTTTTGGTCAAACTCTCTGACTGCAAGCATCTGGTTTTAAAGCAGACAACAAAATAGTTCCCTCATCATGTGACTTCCATAAGTTCAAAGTCCTTTTTTGAACCAAAGGGTAGTGTGTAAGTTGATTCAAATTATCCTGTGTTGTCATTTGATATTTGAGATTCACCCAGCCTAGTTTGGATGAAGGAAGTCATCGAAATACAATGGAACATTGATAGAATCCATTTGCATCCATCTTACATTGAGTTTTTGTCCAGAGTGAAACAGACAGTCAGGTTGGCTGGAATTCTGTAGTCCTTTTGTGTTGTTCCATCCTTAAGCAAATGGATGTGTGAATTCCCTGTATGGTTGTGACTGTCAATATTCAATTAGGTTTTCACTTGAGACTTAAGACTGTCTGAATCTCAAAATGCCAAAGGTCACATGATTTTCAGCAGCCATTTTAATCGACTGTGTCTAATTTAAAAGTATTAACTGAAAGTTCGTAATATAATGGTGCAATTGATTCTGTTGTTTCAGCCTCTCTTGGAAATAGCAGCTATCACATGCACTACCAAAGTGAGGTTTATTATCTCTGCATGAAGATCTAGCTGTATGGGTGTCTATGAACCTCCAATGCAGCCTAACCTTCTCAGCATCCTTCCATTGGGTGTTCTTCTTTCAAATACATCAGATAGGTAGATTGTCATTGGCAAAACCTTAGATGCCAGTAATAATGCAGAAAATAAACAAAAACAAAAAAGAAAAACAGGTTAAAATAGCCTAGAGATTTTGACTTTAACCTTAACATTTTCTTTAAAGGCACATACGTCTATTCCTCTGTCCCTTAGGATCCTGAACATCTAGTTGTCAATAATTATGAATGGATGTTATGAATGCATGATCATTTCAAATTGATATCCCAGTTAGTCATTTCATTCGTTGTGCTGTGCCTGAAGGTAGGTCCTTGGCTCATTATCTGCTGATGCTGAGTCATCTTCTTGGCAGTGTTTTTTTTGTCAGTAGTGGTTTGCCATTGCAAACTCTGAGTTAGGGCCAGGATACAGGTCTCAAGCCCACCTCAGCTGGACCAAGAATTGAGCACACATCATTAGCATTATTCTGAACCACATGCTGGCCATCTAGTCAACTGAGCTAACTGGCTCTTTCTGTAGGTTATAACCATCCATATTTTAATAAAACTCCTGAAATGCACTTCAAATATGTTGGATGGAGAACCAAATTACAGGTCAACAATTTTCAGCCTGTCTTTACTATTCATGAATTGATGCACACAAAGAATAATGGCCTTGAAAATCAGTTTCTGATTTTTCACTTTCCCTGATGCATCCTCTTCAACCTCATTCCAGTTTTCAGTTCTTTCACAAGGCCCACACATAAAACATAGAACCCGTCTTTTCTCTTTGTTGATGTTGTTCAATCTGCTGTGAATACACAACATTTTGTGGGGTTTTTTTCAGATTTCCAGCATCTCCATATTTTTATCTGACAGGAAAGAAAAATCATTAAAAAAACGTATTCCACATGTCAAGAACATTTCCTTTCATGTATTTTTTTTTCAAAGCTGTGAATTCCATGTACTTATTTACTATTAGTGCCAACTTAATTGTTGTGGGCATTGTCAAGAATGTTGTTTTATCATGATGGAATCGTTCTGTAGCGATTAAGAAAATACTTCATTGCATTGAATACTTTTGATATTTCAGCCAAAAGGACTGATTTTCTGCATTCACCAGGAATCTCCTGTGCTGCCCACACATATCAAGTGTGAGCATCCTGCTGTCAATTTCCTGTCCATTAAGGTCAATGAACAGAAATTAATTATAGAGCAGTATAAAGAATTCTCTTTGAAATTATAACCTTCTAAAATAATTACTTTCAAATTTAACACAAGTGTGAGAAAGTGTACTCCAATTTCCTGACATGTGCATCCAGAATCTCTGGTGACAGCACAAACTTAGGAAATCAGCTCTTATTTGTCATTCCCTGGAACATTTTGAAACCACGCTTGTATAAGGAAAGATCACATAGATCATGTGACTTTGATACTTTTATTTATTGGAATTTTTAAGAAGCTGGTTTTGGAGGGAGGAGTCACAACAGCCTTACATAATTTCATCACGATACTTTCACTAACCAAAGTGATGTGATGCAGCTCAGTGTGATTTATGTCATCGTACTGTGTGTTGTGAAATAAAATGGAAAATGCTTTTTCAAAAGGATAGTGTTCCATTAAGTGTTGGTAAATTGCCACTAAATAATGCTTTGTTGAAAAATAATGTTACTTCTTCCATATGTTTAATCATGGAAAATCTGCAGTAATCTTATTTATTCTGAATGCCCTTTCATAGACAAACTGGCTTATTGAAAAACATGAAAAAAATAATCAATTTGATATACTAGGATAGCTTGCCAAATGATTATGCATCAGAGTCATCACTTCTGCTGATTTTTCTGTCAGGAAATCTCAGATTCAGGGATACCACTGATTTGAGTAACACTTTACAGTTTGTTTCATGGTTTGCTGTTGATGTATAAATTTTAGATACCAACTGGTAATGTTAATTAAAATTCAAGGGACTTGTGTTAAATTTGAAAGTGATTTTTTTTTTAGAAGGTTATAATTTCAAAGAAAACCCTTTGTACTGCTCCATAATCAGTATGGTTGTTTACTTTTCTGTAGTCCTATCTAGGCATTTATGATTAAATATATTTTCAGTTCAGTTTTTTTTGTTATTCATTCTTATACGAATGTGAGCATCGTAGGCAAGGCCAGCATTTTTTGCCCATCCTTAACTGCCCTTGAGAAGGTGGTGTTGAGCTGCCTTCTTGAACCATTGCAGTCTATGTGGTGTAGGTACACCCACAGTGCTATTAGGGAGGGAGTTCCAGGATTTTGACCCAGCGACAGTGAAGGAGCATTGATATATTTCCAAGTCAGGCTGTTGTGTGGCTTGGAGGGGAACTTACAGGTGGTGATGTTCCCATGTGCCTGTTGCCCTTGTTCTCCTAGGCGGTAGAGGTCACTTGTTTAGAAGGTGCTGTCAAAGGAGCCTTGGCAAGTTGCTGCTGTGCATTTTGTAGATGGTACATAACTCTGCCACTGTGTGCTGTGGTGGAAGGAGTGAATGTTTTTTGTGGAGGATGGGGTGTTGATCAAGTGAGCTGCTTTGTTCTGGATGACGTCCAGGTTCTTGAACATTGTTGGAGATGCACTCATTCAGGCAATTGGAAAGCATCCCATCACATTCCTGGCTTGTAGATGGTGGACAGAATTTGGGAATTCAGGTGGTGAGTTACTCGCTGCAGAGTTCCCAGACTCTGACCTGCTCTTGTTGTCACAACAACAAGTTGGTCCAGTTAAATTTTTGGTCAGTAGTATATTGATAGTGGAGGATTCAGCTATGGTATGGCCATTGAAGGTCATGGTAGGATGGTTAGACTCTTTCTTGTAGATGATCATTGCCTGGCATTGTGTATGGTACTTGCCACTTATTAGCCTAAGCCTGAAGGTTGTCCAGGTCTTGCTGCATGCAGGCATGGAATGTTTCATTATTTGAGTAGTTGTGATGTTACTAAACACCATACAATAATAATCAAACATCACCACTTCTGACCTTATGTTGGAGGGAGAGTTATTAATGAAGCAGTTGAAGATGGTTATGCTTAGGGCACTACCCTGAGTAACTCCTGCAGCAATGTCCTGAGTCTGAGATGGTTTGTCTTCCACAAGCACAACCCTCTTCTTTTATGCTAAGTGTGACTCCAACTAGTGGAGAGTTTTCCCCGTGATTTCCATTGACTTCAGTTTTTTCGGGCCCCTTGGTGCCACACTTGGTGAAATGCTACCTTGATGTTACTCTTACCTGACTTCTGGTTAGACAAAGGCAGTATTGAGGTCAGGGGCTGAGTGGTCCTAGTGGAACCCAAACTGAGCATTGGTGAGCTGGTGGTTGCTGAGTAAATGCTGCATGATAGCACCGTCAATAACATCTTCTATCACTTTGTTGATGATTGAGAGTAGACTGGTGATGGGGGGTAATTGGTCAGATTAGATTTGTCCCACTTTTTGTGTACAGGACATATCTGGGCAATTTTCCACATTGTTGGGTAGATGCCAGTGTTGTAGCTGTACTGGAACAGTTTGGCTAGGACTGTTCTGGAACACGAATCTTCAGTACTACAGTGGGATGTTGCCTGGCCTTAAAGCCTTTGCTGTATCCAGTACCTTCAGCCGTTTTGTGATGTCATGTGGAGTGAATCAAATTTTCTGGAGACTGCCATGATGATGGGGATCTCAGGAGGAGGCCAAGATGGCTCATCCACACCAAACTTCTGGCTGAAGATGGTTGCACATATTTCAGCCTTGTCTTATGCACTGACTTGCTGGGCTTCACCATCATGGGGGCTGGTGATATTTTTGGAGCGTCTTCCTCTGGCTTCACCCCATTTGTGAGTGGATAAGGCAAGACTGCAGAGCCTTGACCTGATCTGTTATAGTCATAGACCTGTTGTTTGTGGGATAACTTAACTCTGTTTATACCATGTTGCTTCCGCTTTGGGGCATGCCTTAATCCTGCCTCTGCTGATGGCTCACAGCATACATGTTACACATGTTTGGGATTCACATATATAAAAATTAAGCTAAAACAACAACTTTGCAACCAGTCGTTATCAATGATAAAAGTGTGCAATAAAAGGAAATTCCAGCATTTAAGGCATCATTGTTGTTATATTCTACAATAATGATTTACATCTATATATAAGAGCACCTTTGACATCCCCAGGCACTTCAGAGAAGGAGTAAGCAGGCAAAAATTGTCATCAAACCAAAAATAGAAATTGCAGAACTTAAAACAGAAAATGCTGGAGATACTCAACAAATCAGGCAGCATTTGTTAAGAGAAAGACAAGGACGGGATTTCCCGGTCGGCGAACAGGGGGCGGGGCCAGCTCACTGACGCGTAAAATGATGAGGGTGACGTCGGGCGGGATGACGTCGGCCGGAACTCCCGACGTCGCTCCGCCCCATTTCAATTTTCAGGTCGGCGGGGGCTCAGCAAAATCAGCTGTGTGCCCGCTGACCTGTCAATGGCCAATTGAGGCCATTAACAAAGTCATTAAGCTAATTAATGGACCTGCCTGTCCAACCTTAAGGTTGGTGGGCAGGCTGGGAGCCCTGGCAGGCATTAGAAAAAGCATGAAACCTCATCCACGGGTGGGATGAGGTTTCATGTAGGTTTTAAAAAATGTAATTAAAGTGTATTTAGAAGTGATGGACATGTCCCAATTCATGTGACAGTGTCACATGAGGGGACATGTCAGGGAAATTTTTTTGTTTTATTTTTCAGATTTTTTTATTGTAGAGCTGATCTCCCTGAGGCAACACTTAGCCTCAGGGAGATGAGTGCGCTCTTGCGTGCGCACGCGTGAAAGAGCACACTCTTGGCTCAGGGAATCCCCCCGCCACCCGCATAGGGAGCGCATAGCACTTCCTTGCGGACGTCATGCTGGGCGGGCCTTAACTGGCCCGCCCACGTAAAATGGCGGTGAGGCCCATGTGCCCACTCCTAAACTTCCCCCCCAATGGGGAGAAAATTCTGCCCCAAGTGTTAACATCTTAGGACAGTGACCTTTTAGCAGAACTGGAAATGGTTAGAGATTTAGCAGCTTGTAAGCCAGTATGGAAAGGGGGAAAGGGAGGAATGAGCAAAAGGACAGTCCTAAGATAGGTTCAAAAGCAAATGAGATAAAAATGACAAAAGGAGGATGATACAAGGCAAAAGAGTAGAGTGGGACAAGAAGATAAACAAGTGAGGAGTTGTAAATAACAAAAGCAAAATCATAGCTGTGGTCGTTGTCTGAACTTATTGTTGGCTGGAAGTGCCTAATTGGAGATAATGTACAGTCCCTCGAGCTTCCATTGAGCTTCACTGGAACAGTGTAGGAGGGCAGTGACAAAGAGATGAGAGTGAGATTGGGGTGGACAATAAAAGCAATCAAGTATAAAAACAAAAAAACTGCGGATGCTGGAAATCCAAAACAAAAACAGAATTACCTGGAAAAACTCAGCAGGTCTGGCAGCATCAGCGGAGAAGAAAAGAGTTGACGTTTCGAGTCCTCATGACCCTTCGACAGATCTGTCGAAGGGTCATGAGGACTCGAAACGTCAACTCTTTTCTTCTCCGCTGATGCTGCCAGACCTGCTGAGTTTTTCCAGGTAATTCTGTTTTTGTTTTAAAAGCAATCAAGTGATTGAAAGATCAGGGTTCCCTTACGGACTGAGTGGGAATGTTCCACAAAATGATCAGCCAATCTGTGTTTGGTTTTCCCAGTGTGGAGGAGACCATACGTGAGCATATGCACTTAGGAGAGCAAATACACCCTAACCAGAACTACCCTTTTCTTTCCTCTGCTCCTTCGCTTTCCCTGCCTCTGTACTTGTTTGTGATTTGAACTTGTTTAAATTTGGAACATTTTCCAGTTCTAGTAAAACCTTATCAATCTGCAATGGAATTTTGGGTGGAATTGTACCACCCACCCTACCCCCACCCACTCCGCGCGCCCCCCCCCCCCGCCACCAGTGGGCGAGGGCGGACAATCCCGCAGGAACATGAAAATCGGTTTCCCGATGGCAGGATTTGACGACAGGTTGAGGGATGGGGGATAGGAGAAAGGGGTGGGAGTGGTGGGGGGGTGAGGAGGGCAGGAGAGGTGTAGGGAGATGGGGGTGGGGTAGGAGAATTGGCAAGACCGGGGTAGGGTGTTGTGGAGATGGGGAGATGGAGTAGTGGAGGGTTGAGGGGGCTAGGAGTGGAGTAGGGGTGGGAGAGGTAGGAGTGGGTAGGAGGTGGGGAGACAGAGGGGGTGGGGTAGGAGGGTGATGGGGCAGGGGTGCGGGTATGTCAAGGGTTTGGTGGGTACATTGACATGAAATTGGGATGCGGACATGTAGAGGCCGGACTATATTAATTGCTAGCACTTGCACTTAAACCACACTGCAGAGACTTAGTTAAATTTCTAACAACTGCACAGACTTAAACACTTCTATCTGTGAGCTCTTAAACAGACCTAAGATACTTGCTGTGAGCACAGCTGAAGCTAGCGGGGAGCTGATTCAGTATCATTCCAGGTCCTTTGAACACCAATGATGTCAGCTGAGTGGTTACAGGAAAATAAATGTTTGCAATTGATGTGGTGCTGTGTGAATTCATTTCAGGTCAGTGCCTTTACGTGATCACTTTCAGGTGTGTAATGATAACTGAAATATCACTTTGGAATGCAGAGTATTGCACCCTAATGCAAGTTAACACAGTTGCGCTCAGAATTATGTCAAAGTTTTCAAGTAGGGTTGTTGGAGGCCAATCATCTCAGCTCCATGACATCACTGCAGGAGTTCCTCAGGGCAGTGTCCTAGGTTCAGCCATTTCAGCTGCTTCATCAATGACCTCCCCTCCATCATAAGGTCAGAAGCAGGGATGGGAGCTGATGATTCCACAATGTTCAGCACCATTCATGACTCCTCAGATACTGAAACAGTCCTTGCCCATTTGCAGCAAGACCTGGACAATATCCAGGCTTGGGCTGATAAGTGGCAAGTAACATTCATACCACACAAGTGCCGGACAATGACAATCTCCAACAAGAGAGAATCCAACCATTTCCTCTTCACATTCAATGGCATTACTATCATTGAATCCCCCACTATCAACATCCTTGGGGTTACTATTGACCAGAAAGTGAACTGGACTAGCCATACAAATACTGTGGCTACAAGATCAGGTCAGAGTCTGGGAATCCTGCGGTGAGTAACTCATCTCCTGACTCCCCAGATTCTGTTGACCATCAACAAGGCACAAGTCAGGAGTCTGATGGAATACTCTCCACTTGCCTGGATGAGTGCAGCTCGCACAACACTCAAGAAGCTTGACACCATCCAAAGGGCAAAGTAGCCTACCCATCCATCACCTTAAATATTCACTCCCTCCACACCAATGCACAGTGGCAGCAGTGTGTACCATCTACAAGATGCACTGCAGCAACTCACCAAGGCTCCTTCAACGGCACCTTCCAAACCCATGACCTCTACCACCAAGAAGGACAAGGGTAGCAAATAAATGGGAGCACCACCATCTGTAAGTTCCCCTCCAAGTCATTCATCACCCTGATTTAGAAATATATTGTCGTTCCTTCACTGTTGCTAGGTCAAAATCCTGGAACTCCCTCCTTAACAGCACTGTGGGTATACCTACACCACCTGTACTACAGTGGTTCAAGAAGGCAGCTCAGCACCACCCTCTCAAGAGCAATTAGAGATGGGCAACACAAATGCTGGCCTAGCCAGCAATACCCATATCCTGTGAAAGAATTTAAAAAAAAACTGCATCCCAACATGATTAGGCAGGAGCTCAACTCACCTTTAATGTCCCGAGATCTTAAGCGCTAAAGTTCATCCTGCTGTTGAGAAAATGATTTTTGGCCTCCTGCCAAATTAAGTTCACCCACCCATCCGGCTGCTGGCAGGACCAGATGATTCAGCCCAAGAAGTGGGAACAGTTAATGATGTCAGCTGGAGGTCCGGAGGGGGAAGATGGATGGTTAACAGTTTAGTGGGAATAGGGTCAAGAGAGCAGGAGGTGCATCTCGTTGGACAAAATGAGGTCAGAGCAGTAGTCAAGAAAGTAACTAGAGAAAGGTGTGAGTTTGGGGATAGGCCATGAGAGAAGCTTAGCTTGGTGAACAAGGGAAGCGAAGGACATGGCAGAAGCAGCAAATGAGTGGTTTCAACCTAACTTGCTAAATGAATATTGAATTCAACAACTTTAGGTCGTGAGCTCCCTCACCCATCCCCATCACCTTTCTGTTTCCCCCTTCCTTTTTTTTCCAATAAATTATAAAGATTTTCCTTTTTTCACCTATTTCCATTATTTAAAAAAAAAACCACCACTAGAGCTATACATTGAGTGCCCTACCATCCATTCTTAATTAGCACATTGGTTTAGATAATATCACCAACTTTAACTTTAACACCTATGTGTTCTATTGTACTATTGTCGTTGACATCTTTTGATGATCTGCTTCTATCCCTGCTTGTTTGTCCCTACAACCACACCCCCCCCTCCACCTCTCTCTCTCTCTATCTCTCCGCCCCCCACACACACACCTTAAACCAGCTTATATTTCAACTCTTTCTTGGACTCGAACTCAAGTTCTGTCGAAGGGTCATGAGGACTCGAAACGTCAACTCTTTTCTTCTCCGCCGATGCTGCCAGACCTGCTGAGTTTTTCCAGGTAATTCTGTTTTTGTTTTGCTAAATAGATGTTCTGTTCACAACCAATGACAATTACTTTCCAGGGGAGGTATTTTCACTGCAAATATTACCAATTGGTTTCAAAGCTATATTTTTGTGGCCTCCAGAAAATATGTAGGCCTGGAGTCTCCATCAGGTTGCATTGCTTCTTCCAGTGCAATTTGCCCCAAATTGGCCAAAGCAGTGCAAAGGATTGCGGAAATTTAACTGCAAATTACATTCAGTGCAAATTGGGTTTCCACAATCTTTTGTGCTGGTTTTTTTTAAAAATCGCACTAGAAGCCAACACTTCCCATAAAATTGGCCATCTCTGCAGGCTAAATTAATCACCACTAATTAGTATCCACTAATTGCACTCAATTGCAGTCCTTTAAGGGGGCAAGCACAGTCATAGGCACTTTTAAAAACCTTTGAATATTTTTTTAAGTTACTAAGAACCTGACCCCTGTACACAATATAAATAGCAAATATGGTTTTTTAAAGTTATTTTCATTTATTTAGAATGAGTTTACTCACAGGTGGACTAGACTCCAATTAAAAAGTTATTTTTTGTGATAAACCAATTTCCAGCTACATTATCAAGTTGCACTGAGTTATAATTCTTCAAAATATCAAGGAATATTTAAAGCAACATTCAAAAAAAATCACATTCTAAACTACTTCTCAATAGTGGTTGATAAATTTTCCATTTGACATATGAGTTTAAAATAAAAATGAGTTGGAGGGGAAAAAACGCATTTCTCAAAATTAGCTCAATTTTGGGCACAATTTAGGACCAATTCTCCAATTGCACCCAAAACAGAATATGTTCCTCATAGTTCTGCAAATATTTGGCCATTGAGGATACAAAGCACTTAGTTACTTACCTGCTAAAACCTCTCAGAATCTAGTTGTGGCACACTTTAGACCGGGATTTTCTGGTCCCATCTTGGTGGGACCCACCACGGGAGATTCGGTCCACTGACCTTCGATGGGACCAGTCAATCCCAGCAGCGGGCAGGGCTGGAAAACCCCACCCTTAGCTTCAGGTCAAATTGTAAAATTTAGTTCCATATGTTCCTTGCGCAGAAAACGAATTCGGGAGCAACACTTTAAATCTCCACACAGGCCTTAAATTGCTTAATTTTCCTTAATGACAGCAGCACATGTTAGAACGTTCATCTGCTGCACATTAAAATCTCAGTCATCTGTTAATTATAAAACAGGCTGGTGTGACGATATAATCACTTGTGCAGGAGCCTATGCTTTGTAGCAGTGGTGCTGAAGAGAAATCTTGCCATTGCAAAAAATAGTGAAGGAAACATCGCAGATCAGTGAGGAGATACATGATCCTATCACAGGGGAAACATTGCATTGTGTAATGTTGATGTAACATGATGTCATCAAATGAATCACTTAAATCTTAGTCTTAATTTTATTTTAAATATATTTTTTCAATGCAGCATATAGTTTGAGTTTGACTACATTACTGCTCATGAAATATGTGGTCAGATATACTTGTGATGAATAAAAAATTCTCTCTGCACCAATAACTATATATTTCTATGGTCTGAGAGAGGCTTTTGAAAGCTGACAGTCAGTGGAGATGCTGAGGGAATTTCAGAAGTGAGGGCCAACATTGAAGGAGCACCAAAGGATGATGAAGTAGAACTGAAGCTAAGAGATAACATTGGAAACAATGATTTAGAAATAATACTGTTTGACAATTTATTTTTTTCATCTCTGATTTCTGATCTGTTTATTGCACCCTGACTGGTAACTTTAAACCTTGAAAACATGTTTATTTAAGCGATTATCATAAATCAGGGAATATAAGAAAACCCAATTTTTCCAGCCCCAAAAAATGATATTTTTGCATACACTTAGCATATAAATCAACCTTCCTTTTCAGCTATGACACGTCTTACTAGCATTAGTAGTCAGCCTCAATTTTTCTACCCCCCCTGCGAAATGCATGTTTCACTTATAACTGGGCTTAAAGGATCAAGCAGGCAATACAGGCTGTGTTGCAAAGATGCTGTAAGTTTTTTGGGGGGTATTGAATCTTCAAATCCATGAGTCTGCACTCACCGAAAATGAATTTATGCTTTTGAGATTTTAATCATTCAGGCAATAGGAGACAATTAAGTGATGTAACTCAGGAAATGTATATTAGATAACAAAAGTAATACTTAACAAACTAGGCAGCAACTTCACTGGCTTGACACAGTTCTTGCTTCTCGATTCAGCCTAGGACATGAGGTGAACACGTGGCCTTCTTCCTATCTGTTTCTCTCTCTCGGTCAATTTTGTGGTCTTCTGCTCCCAGCTGGAAAGCAGTCTCTTTTCTTCAGTTTTCGTATTCAGCACACGTTTGGCAGGTCAGAACTGATGCTTTTCAAATTTGTCCAAAGCACAACTCATATGCATGATCAGTAATGTTCCTGTATTCTAACTGGCTTGGGCAGTGCACGATTAGTCCCAATTGGTTTAGGTAGTGCGTGATCAGTTTCTGATTGGTTTCTTAACAGTGATGGTCATCTATGGATGTAATTTCCTGTTGTCTCCTGACTGGCCCTCGAATGTGTCAGTTACTTGGAACTGTCAAAAACAAAAACAGAATTACCTGGAAAAACTCAGTAGGTCTGGCAGCATCGGTGGAGAAGAAAAGAGTTGACGTTTCGAGTCCTCATGACCCTTCGACAAAACTTGAGTTCGAGTCCAGGAAAGAGCTGAAATATAAGCTGGTTTAAGGTGTGTGTATGGGGGGCGGAGAGATAGAGAGACAGAGAGGTGGTGGGGGGGGGGTGTGGTTGTAGGGACAAACAAGCAGTGATAGAAGCAGATCATCAAAAGATGTCAACGACAATAGTACAATAGAACACATAGGTGTTAAAGTTAAAGTTGGTGATATTATCTAAACGAATGTGCTAATTAAGAATGGATGGTAGGGCACTCAAGGTATAGCTCTAGTGGGGTTTTTTTTATAATGGAAATAGGTGGGAAAAGGAAAATCTTTATAATTTATTGGAAAAAAAAAGGAAGGGGGAAACAGAAAGGGGGTGGGGATGGGGGAGGGAGCTCACGACCTAAAGTTGTTGAATTCAATATTCAGTCCGGAAGGCTGTAAAGTCCCTAGTCGGAAGATGAGGTGTTGTTCCTCCAGTTTGCGTTGGGCTTCACTGGAACAATGCAGCAAGCCAAGGACAGACATGTGGGCAAGAGAGCAGGGTGGAGTGTTAAAATGGCAAGCGACAGGGAGGTTTGGGTCATTCTTGCAGACAGACCGCAGGTGTTCTGCAAAGCGGTCGCCCAGTTTACGTTTGGTCTCTCCAATGTAGAGGAGACCACATTGGGAGCAACGAATGCAGTAGACTAAGTTGGGGGAAATGCAAGTGAAATGCTGCTTCACTTGAAAGGAGTGTTTGGGTCCTTGGACGGTGAGGAGAGAGGAAGTGAAGGGGCAGGTGTTGCATCTTTTGCGTGGGCATGGGGTTGTGCCATAGGAGGGGGTTGAGGAGTAGGGGGTGATGGAGGAGTGGACCAGGGTGTCCCGGAGGGAGCGATCCCTACGGAATGCCGATAAGGGGGGTGAAGGGAAGATGTGTTTGGTGGTGGCATCATGCTGGAGTTGGCGGAAATGGCGGAGGATGATCCTTTGAATGCGGAGGCTGGTGGGGTGATAAGTGAGGACAAGGGGGACCCTATCATGTTTCTGGGAGGGAGGAGAAGGCGTGAGGGCGGATGCGCGGAAGATGGGCCGGACACGGTTGAGGGCCCTGTCAATGACCGTAGGTGGAAAACCTCGGTTAAGGAAGAAGGAGGACATGTCAGAGGAACTGTTTTTGAATGTAGCATCATCGGAACAGATGCGACGGAGGCGAAGGAACTGAGAGAATGGGATGGAGTCCTTACAGGAAGCGGGGTGTGAGGAGCTGTAGTCAAGATAGCTGTGGGAGTCGGTGGGTTTGTAATGGATATTGGTGGACAGTCTATCACCAGAGATTGAGACAGAGAGGTCAAGGAAGAGAAGGGAAGTGTCAGAGATGGACCACGTGAAAATGATGGAGGGGTGGAGATTGGAAGCAAAATTAATAAATTTTTCCAAGTCCTGACGAGAGCATGAAGCGGCACCGAAGTAATCATCGATGTACCGGAGAAAGAGTTGTGGAAGGGGGCCGGAGTAGGATTGCAACAAGCAATGTTCCACATACCCCATAAAGAGACAGGCATAGCTGGGGCCCATGCGGGTACCCATAGCCACACCTTTTATTTGGAGGAAGTGAGAGGAGTTGAAGGAGAAATTGTTCAGCGTGAGAACAAGTTCAGCCAGACGGAGGAGAGTAGTGGTGGATGGGGATTGTTCGGGCCTCTGTTCGAGGAAGAAGCTAAGGGCCCTCAGACCATCCTGGTGGGGGATGGAGGTGTAGAGGGATTGGACGTCCATGGTGAAGAGGAAGCGGTAGGGGCCAGGGAACTGGAAATTGTTGATGTGACGTAAGGTGTCAGAGGAATCACGGATGTAGGTGGGAAGGGACTGGACAAGGGGAGAGAGAAGGGAGTCAAGATAACGAGAAATGAGTTCTGTGGGGCAGGAGCAAGCTGAGACGATCGGTCTACCGGGGCAGTTCTGTTTGTGGATTTTGGGTAGGAGATAGAAGCAGGCCGTCCGAGGTTGGGCGACTATCAGGTTGGAAGCTGTGGGAGGGAGATCCCCAGAGGAGATGAGGTCAGTGACAGTCCTGGAAACAGTGGCTTGATGTTCAGTGGTGGGGTCATGGTCCAGGGAGAGGTAGGAGGAAGTGTCTGCGTGTTGAGGGGAACTGTCCCCTCATTATAGCTTTTCTGTTATTTCATTAAATTTTATGGCTTTCTACTGAGATAGTGGAATGCCTTAAGGTAGTTAAAGTGTCAGCTTGTTTAAGGTAAAAGGTATGATGTCAGTAATATCAATGATTGGGCTCATTGTCCCAAGTGCCGAATTGAAGTATAGGTATCAATATTGTATGTTCTGTAGAACTCCCATTATGGCAGGCACCTATCAATATGTTTTGGTTACAGGAACAACTTTGCTATTAATTGCTTTTATAGTATCTGCCAGTGCTTGGTACAAAATAGTAAAAGAGTACGAGAGATACAGAGCCTTGCAGAAATTACAAAGTTACTATATACATAAGATCTATATACTGTACATATAAAATCAGCGCATAAAGATGGTTGGTATGTTAAAGTTGAGGGAGCAAGATACACTTATAAAATAAACACATTCAATAAATACATGTTTCTCAGTAATAAAAGTCAAGAGCGCTACACATAAATAAACTAAAACTAATTGTAAACAATTGTTAAACCTAAACTTTTCTACAGTAAACGGGAGTTTAAGATATACCCACCTTTTCCGTTGGAAGCAGAGGCCATTTCAAAATGGCAACCACCCACACCCACACCAGTGTTTCACTTTTATATTTGGCAGATAAGTTTTTGGAAGGATTTTTCGAGGCTTCAGTGGTCAATTTATATGCTGATGCCTACGGTAATTTAAGAATTACAATTGCTGATTACTGCATGCAATATTTTTTTCCCAACTTTGATTTATAGTGACTTCCTGTTCATTAATAGGCTTTCCAATTCAAACAGGAACTCAGTTTATTAATAAAAGATGCTCTTATTCCCTATTACTATTCAAAGGTTGTGTTACTGTAAAATTAACTGCATATTCAAAAATAATTATTACCTTAATGATATTAAAATACCTTGGATGCATATATTAGCTTCTTTAAGTATAAGAGAAATTAGCACACATGATTGCCAAATGCAAGTGAAATTCTCTATTTAGCTTGTCTTAAAAACTCTTCAAAATTAACATTCAAATAGTGATATCTAGGCATTTCCTTATTACGCCATTTTTTTTGTTAGATCTGCCCATCTCCCACTCAACATGCAGCAGTTGATCAGGACATCACTCAGAAAATTTAGGGTCCACTAGTCAGAATTCTCCAACTTTGAGTATTTTCTCTTCTTGCCAAAATCTATTATAGCTGAAATTCAGCCTCTGGTGAAAGCCTGAGTATTAATGTCAGTCAGGAGGAAGGCTTGGGGTCTAACCTTACAGCTGCTGAGCTATTTCTCATAATTTACTTTTAGGCACTAAGAGTCCAATCAGTGATTAAGAAGAAATTAAATCTAACTGCTGTAAGGCTTTGGATGATTAGTTCATGTCATTAAAATTACGGTAATTGTTCATGTGTCGTTGTAAAACAGATATGGAAATGTAGAAAGCCCTGTTAAACATCAGTGCACAAGGCGAAATAGCCCTCATTAATAGCTAATTTAATCACTTTATATATGTTCATAATAAATGAAACTAAACCTCAGTTAAACACATCCTGGGTTTCAAAGTTGTATTTTGAGTTATTTAAGATGGTGAACCACTTTCAGGAGAAGATTTCAAGAACTGTTCGACCCACAGGACTGGCACTGATACTGTCTGTGATACCTGTGGAATGGTGCTGAATGGTTTCTTGACTGAGGAAGAGAGTGGTTAACAAATTCGGACATGAGTCATGAAAAGTTAGTATGGAGATACAGTAAGTAATGAAGAAGGCTAATGGAATGCTATCACTTATTATTAGAGGAAGTGAACTTAAGTTATGCAGGGCATTGGCGATACCACACCTTGAGTAATGTGTGCAGTTTTGGTCTTCTTATTTAAGGGAGGATGTAAATGCATTGGAGGCAGTTCAGAGGAGGCTTACTTGATTGATACCTAGAATGAGTGGGTTGCCTTATGAGTCTTATGGACAGATTGGGCTTGTTTACACTGGAGTTTAGAAGAGTGAGGGGTGATTTGATTGGAGTATACAAGATCCTGAATGGCCTTGACAAGGTGGATGTCGAAAGTATATTTCCTCTTGTGGGTGAGTCCAGAACTAGAGGCCACTGTTTTAAAATTAGGGGACACCCTGTTAGGGCAGAGATGAGGAATTTTTTTTTCTCTCAGAGGGTTGTATGACTGTGGAACTCTCTGCCTCGGAAGGCAATGGAGGCGGGGTCATTGAATATTTTTAAGGCAGAGGTAGATAGATTCTTGTTAGGCAAGGGAATCAAAGGTTATCGAGGTTAGAAGGGAATGTGGAAATCAAAACACAAGAAGATTAGTCGTGAGCTTATTGAATGGTGCAGCAGGCTTGAGGGCCAAATGGTCTACTCCCGTTCCTATTTCTTATGAAATTATTTATTGAGAAAATTACCTGAGGCCCAAAGTGAGCGAATGCCGGCAGGAAAATACCTGGTGAGGATGTAAAACTCACTGCATCTAGATGGGCACTGGTGGACTCCAGTGGCTAGAAGATGCATGCCTTTGAAATCTGAATCTGCCCCTTATACAGGAGCCAAGGAGAGATAGGCTTGCTAGTGGGCTAAAGGGTTCAGGCAACTCTTCAGATGGCAGACAGGTGGCTGATTTTCTGGCTACATGAGACTGCCTCTGTGCCTGAAGTGGCATAGACATGCACCAGTCCCATTCCATTTAGATGCCCTCCTGCTGCCCATATAAAATGTTGCTGGAAGGTGTTGGCGAGTGTGAATCCAGCATACCTGCAAGGATTGTCCCTCATAAACGTTAGGAGCCATGGGTTGAATTTTTAGGTCGGCGGACAAGTGTGCACCGGACCCAATCAGATGTGAAATCATGTGAGATGATGTTGGGCAAGCCTCCCGATGTCATCCCGCGTGCACGTGATATTTCGGTCAGCGGACGCGCGCAATGGTTGGAAACGTGCCCATTGACAATTAAGAGGCCAATTAAGGGAATTAAAGTTGCAATTGTCTTTAATTTTACAGCGCCTGCCCAACCTTCCGGTTGGCGGACGGGCGAATCAGCCAGGCGGACTTTGCATTTTTCTTCAAACCTCATCCACCGGCAGGATAAGGTTTCTGTGATTAAGTAAAATATAAATAAAGTTCTGTGCACAGCATTTTCAGTAGCTAAATTTTCAGTTGATTTATAACAATGTATGGACACTTTCTATCAGCATCTAAAACCTTTATTGTTTCAGACCTTCAGCTCCCTGCGGCAGCCTTCTGCCTTTAGGGAGCTTTCATTCAGCACTCGCCCATGTCCATGCTGACGTCAATTCCCACCCTCTTCCCACCCCACCCTGGTAGGGCTGAGAATTTCAGCGTGCATTTCTCGCTGGCTAGCTGTTAATTGGCCAGCCAGCTTGAAATCGTGGGTCAGCAGTCCGTTCCCCGACAGATCCCGGACGTGCCCGCCCACCAACCTAAAAATTCAGGCCCATGTGTTTATTGAGTAAATTCAAAAGTAGAAGTTGACATTTGATTAGAGACTTCAAATGTGCATCCATTTCATAGAGGAGCTGAACAGCAGGAAGACTAAAGTTCATTTTAGTTAAGTTACTGGTACAGTGCACATTATTAATAAAATTTACCATTATCATTATTCCTCATTATCAAGTAATCACATGATTAGTTCAATTCTATCTTTGAAATGATAAAGGCTTATATTTAGAGATATAAAGTGCATGGCCCTATCACATTTGAGAAGCCATGTTAGTAATTATCTACCTCCATTCTCAGTTTAGAATATATTATTCAAAGATATATTTTCCTGACCCTGTTCCCGAGCAATATTCAGAAGCTAAAAACAAAAAAACTGCGGATGCTGGAAATCCAAAACAAAAACAGAATTACCTGGAAAAACTCAGCAGGTCTGGCAGCATCGGCGGAGAAGAAAAGAGTTGACGTTTCGAGTCCTCATGACCCTTCGACAGAACTAGAGAAATGGAAAGCAATGAAGGTGAACAAGGCAACAGAGAAATCCGGAAATCTTGTCGCAGAGAGGAACAGAACTTCTTCAAGGAGGTAGGCATTTCTTGAAGAGCAGTGGCAGTCAATTAAACACAGAGATAAAAACAAAAAAACTGCGGATGCTGGAAATCCAAAACAAAAACAGAATTACCTGGAAAAACTCAGCAGGTCTGGCAGCATCGGCGGAGAAGAAAAGAGTTGACGTTTCGAGTCCTCATGACCCTTCGACAGAACTCCATGTTCTGTCGAAGGGTCATGAGGACTCGAAACGTCAACTCTTTTCTTCTCCGCCGATGCTGCCAGACCTGCTGAGTTTTTCCAGGTAATATTCAGAAGCTGTTTGTTATTCAGAGACAAGTGTTTTCTTTAGGGCTGAAGATCCTCTACAACATGCCCTGCGGTTGACAAAAATAATTATTGTATCATTTGTTTATGTAACCCCATGCTGAAAACGGTCGAATCCATAGTAGAAATCACATTGTGTGATACTATTAACAAGATAACAAACACATTGATGTGAATTCCTTTATCTGCTCTTTTAAAAGGTTAACCCATTTGTTTTGTTATATTCATTGTTAATATTGTACAACATGAATTCAACCCAAATATGTCTCCCAGATGGACAAGTTGTTCCAATTTACGCCTGAAATAATTTCACTAGAAATATCACTGCTGCAATTTTGGATCTTGCTTTTCTATTGTAAAATTATTTTATGCACTCTGAATGATGTGAACAGTTACAGGGCATAATATTTATTCATAGGAATGCCGAATGCCCACTTCCCAGGTTGGCTGGCCTGACTCCAGCCCACACCTGGCTCGCCAGCAATGGCACCTCTCATGAGGTGGCGGGCTGAGCTGGGAATTTTCCCAACTCCAGGCCAATATTACAAAAGGGAAAAAAAGATAAAAGCAAAAAACTGCAGATGCTGGAAATCCAAAACAAAAATAAAAATACCTGGAAAAGCTCAGCAGGTCTGACAGCATCTGCGGAGAGGAACACAGTTAACGTTTCGAGTCCATATGACTCTTCAACAGAATTAAGGAAAAATAGAAAAGAGGTGAAATATAAGCTGGTTTAAGGGGGAGTGGGACAAGTAGAGCTGGATAGAGGGCCAGTGATAGGTGGAGATTGCCAAAAGATGTCACAGACAAAAGAATAAAGAGGTGTTGAAGGTGGTGATATTATCTAAGGAATGTGCTAATAAGTGTGGGCTGGAGTCAGGCCAGCCGACCCGGGAAGTGGGGAGGCAGCTGTAAGGGCAGCCGGGTGCAGAGGCGGGCTATTTAAAAGGCCGTAGGACTTTGTCCCAGTGAAAATAAAACACAAAAGGCCCTCCATCCCTCACCCCTCACACCCCCTTCACCCTCCAAACACGCCGTATGCCCAATCCATGTCACCTCATTCCCCCCACCAATCTCCTATGTTCTCTCATTCCCTCATACCAAGCTTTGCCCTTCCACCCGTCCCCCTTAAGCCTCTCATGCACCCAATAAAAAACTCTGCTCTTCCAACCACCCCTTCAGGCCCCTCAGACTCCCTATGTCAAGCTCTGGCACTTGCTTGCCTATTGGCCCACAGTACTCTTTCTAGAACCTATGAACACCATAGTTCATTGTGGAATGTGTAAAAAAATGCTTTGAAAAAATATAATCCTTTGATAACTTTCTCTTGTGCTTGAAAAAAAGGTCTGGAGAATAGGCCAAGAAGGAGTTGGAATGTTTCTCCTGGGCCAAGTAGGAGTTGGAATGTTTCTCCTGGTCCAAGGAGGAGTTGGAATGTTTCCCTTGGATCAAGGAGGAGTTGGAATATTTCTGTTAGGTCAAGGAGGAGTTGGACTGGCCCTCCTGAGCTCACGTGAATATTTTGGCCTGCTGCCAGCCAATGCAAGGCCTTCCCAGTGATCACCTCCTCAGGCCCTGACCATGGGAGCTGCAAGCAAGCTGCAGCAGGACAGTTGCATGGTGTCCACAGCTCACAGGCTGCATGTAATTGTATATGTGGTGATCACATTACCCCCCAAACACCTGCATGTTGTGTGTCTCAAGCTAAAACTGCATTTAAAGTTTCTCCCTCACTTCTAGATTCTCCTTCCTCTTATATGTCAAATAAACAGCTTTCTGTCCAGAATATTGGAATTTGCTGCAGTATTAGAGCATATTTTCCTAACATAATACTTAGTTCACTAATACTTACCAATACTTACCCTGGAACCTATATTTTAAGGAATTGACTACCTTGGTTAAAAAAAGCTGTTCATTGATAGAACAGATGTTACCACTGTAATTCCAACATTGTGAGCTGCTACGCAAGTCAAATCGGTGGGGGTCGCAAGTGCAGTAGGGTTGCCATAGTGGGACCCATGGGAGTAGGGGTGCAGGGGGTGCTGAAAGAAGGCCTTGTGACCCTCATGGCAGGAAAGAGAGGCTGCACATTTGGGCTCTCATTTGGGTGTTGCAGTGATGTTGTTGCAAAACACCCTTCAGGCATACTCCACTTGCAGCTGGGTATGCTGAATGCAAAATTGAGCAAACTCCTTCATGGAGGTGCAGCCTTCTCTATTCATTTTGTTTGTGTGTGTCTGATTGAGCAATCCAATGCACACAAGCCAGAGAAGAGGAAAGTTTTCTGTTGTGCCTTGCTTTATAGCAAAGCTGTAAAAAGCTATCTTTCTTTCAGTCACAGTTGTGAAGGATATCAGCAATCAAGAAAGAAAATATCTGGAACAAAAATGTGTTCTTGCATATCTCAAGAAAAAATATATATATTAAAAATCCACAATCAATATGGTGTTTCTTTAAATAGCGTACATATCACAGAATATTTATTTCAGTATAAACCATTTAAAATGTAAATTACATCTTGAATTTCATAAAGCACTAAGTATTATGAATCATGTAGCCAATTAAAATAAAATCATTACTGTTATTAGTTTTCCCAAGTAGCATTTCATTAACTATTTTGACATTTCAGACTTCTTTTTCATTTTAATCCTAAATTGTTATCTACCACAGTTGTACAGTTCAGAAATGCCTATACTTTGAACTTTCAATCACCAATGTGCCAAAGAGAGTGCTGATTGATTGACAAGTGAACTCTAAGCACGCCCCTCTCATACAGTGTAAATTATTGTTTCCCCTGACATAAGCATTTTCTTGCCAATTGTCCTGATGAGTGCATGATGAAAAGCATCAACAAAAAATGTCTCTTTTATCAGCAAGACTCAAGTTCTGTGCTACCAAGTGACTATTGATCATATTGAGCTTGAAATGTAACTCTATTTCTCTCTCTGCAGCTGCTGTCAGACCTGATGAGTTTTTCCAGCATTTTCTGTGAATTTGTTTTACTCTGTCTTGAAGGAAAAGGAATGGAAAATGTTGACTGTGTCACAAGTTACGCCTTTTAATCTTAATTTCTTGAAAGTAGAAGAGCATTTGGCTGAGAATTGATTGCTGTTACCAGGTCATTAGATGGCCAATTTTACTCTCCCAGCATTCCCCAGGTGCAATGGGGTGCACCTAAAGGATAAGGAAGAGGTGGGGGCAATTGTTGAACTTTAAAGGCAGCAGGATTTAAACAATAGGTACAGTAGAAGCCTCTTGAGGGAAACATATCGAGCTATGAGTATTTGACAATATATGAAAGCATTGTACCAGCTACTTCTGAATATTTAAAAGAATAGAAATTCTTTTTTGCCAGTCACAGGCTGAAATTTGCATGTTGTTCATTTTAATGTAGTTTCCCAGTGAATATGCCTGACTGCTCTAACAGGCTGGGTCAACAGCATTTTGAATTTGGAGAAAGAGAGAAAACAAGTGTGGGTGTGGAGAATAAAAGTGCATCAAAAGAAGGGTGCTGACTCAACAATGAGCCCTCTTGTTTTATTCAAGGTGGAACCGAGTAATTGTACAGTCAGGAAAAGGAATGATTCTTTGTGTGTGGTAGGAAAGAGCTGAAAATTTTCCTCAGTAGCTGTCAAGGAGGCTTGGACTGCTTCTCATCAACTGCTTTCAAGTAAACCATATCACAAAGGCAGATCAGGGACACAGTACTGAACATGGCCTCCGTCACTAATGTTTGAAACTAACCAACTGTGTTCAGCAACACAGACTGTACTGTAGCAACAAAACCACTCAAATACATTAAACCAAACATCTCTGGAAACCATCTGCCTGTCAATTTAAGACTGGTAGCACCAGAAATGGTAGCTCAAGAAGAGGTGATGCGAGGATTTTCCCAGAGCAGTCAACGACTGATCTACATCCAGCAGTTAGAGGAAAATTGACTCCTGCCTCATTTGGCAGTATTTGCAGATAATGTACAATGCTGTGCCCTTTTTTAGATTCAGTCATAAGAAAAATCACACACAAAGGATATTTGTGCCTAGATTAGTGCCATACAGGCACATAAAGGAGGAGCACAGAAGTGCCGATCTTTTTTAGTGTATGCCCATAACTTGCTGTTTAGAAACGGGATAGTAGAATGTTTACCTTTTTTTTAAGAACAAAGAAGGTTATTAAACCCAGCAATAACCCCCTTCCTCCCTTTTGGATGTATAAACCATACCATGTTTTCTTTTCACTTCTCTCTGCAGAAGGATATTTGTCCCTTCAACCCATTTGCATCATCAACTTCAATAGCCTTTCCTGATAACATGCTCCACATCTCGCAAATTGAAAATGTTATCCTGACATTCCATTTAACTCTGGTCTTCCTCATATTGAACTTGTTCTTAATATTGGAATCCTTCATAATGGTGTACAATTTGCTTCAATCAGTCTTGGCAGTTCGCTTTGTAATCTGGAGAACCTCAATGAGATTATGGTGAAAACTTCTCTTTTCAAACTGTGCGATTATCCCATCTTGAACTTTGTCAATGATACCACGATCTGTTGATCCACTACTATAAGTAACACTAAATTCCTTCCCTTATCTCTGGTATTTTTGGCTCCTTGGACTGTAAATAACTGTAGGTAAGAGGGCTAACTATTATAAGGTTTTTATCAAAGCCTCTTTAAGCTGTTTGCTGGGAGGTTAATAATATTGTTCCTATGGTTGATATGGAAGGCCCGCCAACTGACAACTCTTCAGAGCAGCACAGCTGAGATCAGGAACTCTGCATACTGGAGGAAACTTACCTTTACCTCATATGCACTAATAAGTGAGAGTCCTGAGCAGAATATTTGTGTTGTGTATCAGTGTCATCCTCTTTTCTGTCATCTTTCAGATACTATGGTTGTTTCTAAGGTGTATTATTTATTAGGTCTAAGATATATTACGTGGTGTAGCCTGTAGCTTTCTGGACTGCTAAGCTTCTTTCCTCATGCTCAACTAAAGAAAGGACCGCTATGGTCCTGAAAGTTTGTGTTTATATTCAAATTGTGAAGACTGCATAATTTTTGACTAGTACAGCTCAGATTGATATCTCTTATAAAGCATAAAACATGGGCCGGAATTTTTTGTGGAAGGAGTGTTTCTGACCAACAACTGAAAAGTCCAGGCTGAGCCTGCCTCCTGCGGCCTGGAAAGCCACAACTGGCTCTTATGATCATAAGAAGTTAATTGCAGGTGGCCATGGCTTCCACCTCTGTGTGGGAAGGTGTCCTATGTCCAAGAGCTGCCGGTCAATCAGTCAGTCAGCAGCTCTCCAGTCCCAGCAGTGAAACCATGAAGGAGGCCAAGTAATGAGAGCAGCTTCATCGGAGCCAGTAAGACAGGCCCCAGCGAGGGGTGGCTTTGCAATCAGGAGGCTGGGTGGGGTCAGAGACAAGTGGGGGCAGCCACCTCCTTATGGTGGGGTGGGGGGGTGCTCCGGTGTACACAGGGTGACCAAACAGGAGGGCATCCCCACCGTTGGCCTGCAGCCTAGTGGTCTCGGTGTGTGGCATGCCCCCAAATACCAGTGGCAGTGGGAGGGGGCCCTTAAGTGGCCATTAATTGGCTACTCTATGGGTCTTAATTGGCCCAAGGGCAGGAGGGCTGCCCAACACCTATCCAAGCCGCTGATAAAATTCTAGTGGAGATGGGTAGCTGACAGGCAAAGTGGCGCCCTCCCATCCCCGCAACCAATGCCTTCCAATTTTATAATCCCACCTGCCTGCCAGCCCATAAATTCAGGCCATGGTCTCCCATTTTTATCATCTAATAATGCTTCATATCCATGATGATTTCTGCATAAAATTATTCTGGAAATATTCATGAACTGTGCACCGGTCTAGCTAATGATGCTCTACCACATGCTATGATTTTACAGACAGCTAGAATTCCAAAGGGGTTGCATTTCCAAGCCCAAATGCAAGGTCATTCTGGTTCCTGTATCTCCTTGTTAATTAATAAGTACATCAAGTCAACCCACATTAAAATTACATTGTCTAGGTCAAACCTGACTTCACTGTTACGGAATACAATTCCTGTCATTTCCGCTTGTCTCCAGTATGACAAAGTGTCATTGTCAGTTTTTGACAGCATTTATCAAATGTTTAAACTGGCTCATTTTCATAAAGAACATACAAAGTCAATACAACGATCAGCACAATTTCACTTCATCAGTCTCCAAACACTAATTGTATTTTTTGGCATATCAACGATGATTTAATTCTAATATCTTGAACATTAAATGTGAGTTGCTAAATTCTTGCTCTATGCAGTTAGGTGTGAAACTTCATCAAGTGCTTGTGTCAAATTAGCATGAATTATCTTACTGATGATACTGATTTGCTAATGATACCTAACTTGGAGGTGTGGCAAACAGTGAGGATAATACCAATCAACTGTAGCAGGGTGTAGTTAGGCTTGCAGAATGGCAGACAAGTGTCAGATGGAATTTAATACAGAGAAGTGTGAGGTGATGCATTTTGACACAAGGGATAAGGAGAGGCATTATAGACTTAATGACAGGGTAGAAAATGGTGGGGCATGTATGGATAGTTAGGGGCACCATGTTTTCAAGGCTCTTATTCACAGCATAGTTGCTCTGTACATGTGAATCTTTGAACTGGGAGGAGGGTCTTTTTAAGTGTTGGGAGTTCAAATGGAGCACAATTAGCTGACTAAAGGGGCACCCTAATGATCATGAAGCAATTGGATGAGAACCAGGCTCAGTTGTGTTCTCCTTTCAATGGTGAAGCCCACAAAGCAGCAGGTTTGCTCCCTGACTCATGGGTTTCATAACATTGAGATCCCAGCAAGGTCAGAATCTACAATAATCTTACCTCATGGGATAATCCCCCAGTCTCTGCAATAAGCTTGGTGAACCTTGCTTCTAAAGTGGAGGGCCTCAGGGACCTGGAGCCTCATGAGCATAGATCTTTGAAGGTGGCACGACACATTGACACATTGACAGAGCACTTAGAAAAGCAACTGGGATCTTGTGCTGCATAAATAGAGACATTTTATTGGCCAGAATCTTCCAGGCCAGCCAGCAGCAGGAAGCTTGACAGATCTTAATTTGGCAGGAGGCCAAAAGTCAGTTTCCCAACGGCAGGATAAACTTTTGTAATTATGTACTTGAGACTTTAAAGATGGATTATAGACAAGCCAAGCTTCCCAACGAACAATATTATGAAGCCTTTTTGCATGCAAAAATTGATGTGTACCTGCAAAGTTGACTGCTTCCATAACTTTGGAGTGAGTAGCTGCTGCTGTGGCTTTCTTGGGGTCCGCTCACAACTGTCAGCCTCTTGATTGAGATTGGGTGCTGGTAGGCTAAGCTACGTAGAGGCTGGACATGAGAGGCTGGACCAATAGGGAAGGGTGAAGTGGAGGCAGGACAGGGGAAGGGGGAGCAGCGGGGAAGGATGGGAGGCTACCCAGGAAGGAAAACAGACTGAGGGGGCAGGGAGGGGGGCCGTATTGGGAAGAAAGACAGACAATCCAGGGAAGGGTGCGAGGTAGCAAGGATCAGAGACGTGGGATGGAGAGAAGGGGCTTGCTTGTTGGATTTGGGGATCCTATGGTTGGGTGGGGGAGGGAGCAGAGACATGGTCCTCGAGGGCGGGGTCGGTGCTGTCTATGGTGAGGTCCATGGGGTTGAACTGAGAGTACTATGCAGTAGAGGAACAATCAGAGTGAGACGGGGCATGGGATGCGATAGGGTGGCAGGTCCAGGGTAATAGCTGAAGGTTTCATGGGGACGAGAGGGAATGGTCATGGAAACAGACGAAACAAGTGGCTTGGATAATGGGAGGGTCAGAGCAGGGTGGGCATGAGGACAGTAATGGGTGTAGGCTCAGAACGGAGAGAAGGCGTGTGGAGGGTGATAGTTATAGGTTCAAGGTTAAAGGGGGTAGGTTCAAAGATGGCAGAGGGGAGAGGAATGGTTTTTTGGGTGGGTCAAGGCTGATGGGGGGAAGTTGGCAGTTGACAGGGGCAGGGTAGAAAGTGGTGGGGCATGTATGGATAGTTAGGGGCACCATGTTTCAAGGCTCTTCTTCACAGCATAGTTGCTTTGTACATGTGAAAGTTGAAGTGGGAGGAGGGTCTTTTTAAGTGTTGGGAGTTCAAACGGAGCACAATTAGCTGACTAAAGGGGCACCCTAATGATCATGAAGCAATTGAATGAGAACCAGGCTCAGTTGTGTTCTCCTTTCAATGGTGAAGCCCACAAGGCAGCAGGTTTGCTCCCTGACTCATGGGTCTCATAAAATTGAGATCCCAGCAAGGTCGGGATCTACAGTAATCTTACCTCAAGGGATAATCCCCCAGTCTCTGCAATAAGCCTGGTGAACCTTGCTTCTAATCCTTTAATGCAAAGTTAATTCTTCTCCAGGTAAGGAAGCAAATAGGATAGACAGTACTTCATGTGAGGACTCATCAAGGCTGCAGTCAACTGCTGCCAGATCTCTTTACTCATCCATTCTATCTCTCTTGCAAATTAGGGCAACTTGACAGTTGCTTCTTTACTTGCCGGCTGCACCTGCATGTTAGCTCACAGTTGCTTTTGAACAAGGATATCCAGGTCCATTTGGCCGTCCACTCTTCATATTATTTCAGCATTGAAGAAAGACCCTCATTTGCTATTCATCAGACCACAGTGGAGAACCTTACGCTTTTGACCCTCATACTCCATCTGCCATGTTCCTGGCCACTCACTTAGCATGTCTAATCCTCTTTAGACTTCTTTGCATCCTCCTCAAAGCGGACACCAGCAGGACATGCAATGACGACTGCAAACATTGCACAGACAGCATTCTCAGAGGGCTCAAGACCAGGTGAGCAATATCTGCTGGGTTGCCTGATGTGTGCCTAGGTCGCAGATTCATGAATGATGGCCAAGGCTGAAACATACTCATGTCGGAATACTCAATGATAACACTACTGATGATGTGAAGCTGAAGTAATTATAGTTTTGGGAAATGTAGGACTGTAACTTTAATAATAACGTGTTATAAGATCGCATGATCTGTGTAAACCGATGTACTAGCAGTGCGGGAACCTCTACAGGAAAGTCCTTCTTTAGTTATGGAGTTTGATGCACGCGTGTAGTTGCTGTTGCTGTCTTGTAAATAAAGGTAAATATTTCCACTAAGAAAAGTTGTCTGAAGATCAACTCTATAACAAACTGGCAACGAGGATAAATCAGATTCAGTGCTGTACCTCGCCCAGCGATTGTGAGTATCAAAGTTCATTAAAAATAAAAGAAGATATACTCATCCAAAATGCCACAGTTTGGCAGAATCGATCCCTTTGAGCTAGCCACAGATGATTGGTCTCACTGTATAAAGCGTCTTACATTCTTCTTCCAAGCAAACAAAATCACAGGGGAGGAAAAGAGGAGAGCGATTCTCCTGAGTAATTGTGGGAGCAAGACCTACAGTTTAATTCAAAGTTTGATGGCCCCCCCGTGCTCCAGATTCCAAGACTTTCAGTGAATTATTAGACCTCGTTAAGGGACATTTTCAACCCAAGCCCTCAGTTACAATGCAGAGATTCAGGTTCAGTTGACAGATTGGAGCCCCGGGGGAGACACTTGCTACCTACGTGGTGAAATTAAAACATCTATCAGAATATTGTGATTTTGGTGAAACCCTGAATGACACGCTCAGAGATTGTTTAGTATGTGACATGCAGGAAGACACTATTCAGCGAATTTGCTGGCTGAAGTGAATCTTGATTTTAAGAACGCATTAGAAATAATAGGGGGGATGGAAAGCACTGTAAGGGATTCATAAGCAATTCAAGGGGCACAAAATTCTCCAAGTTGGGTGGGAGCAGTCAGCTGAAAGTGGCGTGAAAAGCCTGGACTCCACCGCAAAGCAGGAAACAGTTCCTGCTAACAGAAAAATGAGAGGAAACAGCTTAGCAATTAAATCAAAAACCAACTTTCATCGACGTCGAAACAGTCTTCTAGTGTAAAGCAATTTTTAAAAGTAGAGTGTTATTTTTGTCACAGATGAGACAGTGCAAGGTGAGATTTAAACAGGCCTCCAAACAACAAACGAAGTCCAATTAAGTCTATAGTGTACAAAAGCCAAAAACAGCCAATTCTGACATTTATTCATTATTCAACATGAAAGTTAGGAAGACAGAGCCAATATTTGTTACAGTGCAAACCTTTAAAAATGGATGTAGACACCGGTGCTTCTACTACTTAGAACAGGAGAACATAAGAAATCGGAGCAGGAGTGGACCATTCGGCCCCTTGAGCCTGCTCCGCCATTCAATAAGATTATGGCTGATCATCTTGTGTTTCGATTTCCTCTTGCTGTCTAACCCCGATAACTTTTGATTCCCTTGCCTAACAAGAATCTATCTACCGCTGCCATAAAAATATTCAATGACCCTGCTTAATCACCACCTGAGGCAGAGAGTTCCAAAGTCGCACAACCTTCCAAGAGAAAAAATTTCTCCTCATCTCTATCCTAAAAGGGCAACCCATAATTTTAAAGCAGCGCCCCACAAGAGGAAACATGCTTTCAATGTCCACCTCATCAAGACCTTTCGAGATCTTGGATACTTCAATCATATCATCCCTCACTCTTCTAAATGTTCAATCCCTCTCATAGTAAAGGATAGTATTTCATTAGTCTTAATTACTTGCTGTCCCTGCATACTAACTTTTTGTGACTCATGTACTAGAACACCAAGATCCCTCTGCATCTCAGAATTTTGCAGCCATTCTCCATTTAAATAATACTCTGCTTTTTTGTTCTTCCTGCCAAAGTGAACAACTTCACATTTTCCCACATTAAACTCCATTTGGCAGATCTTTACCCACTCAAGCTATCTATATCCATCTGCAACCTCCTTGTGTCCTCTTCACAACATACTTTCCTAACTATTTTTGTGTCATCTGCAAATTTGGCTACCATGTCTTCACTGTTCTCATCTAAGCCATAATGTAAATCATAAAAAGCTGAGGCCCCAGCACGGACCCCTGTGGGACTTCACTCTAAATTCCACTTTCTCGGAGAACACACTTTCAGATATTTAAATAAAGATGATCAACAATTAAATTTGGAACAAACATCTACTAAGTTGAAAACATACACAGGTGAAGAAATCCAAGTAAAAGGTATCACTAGAGCAACTGTTCATTATATACACCAGTCAGCACAGTCACCAGTAATGGTATTAGAAGGCAGGAGACCAAACCTTCTAGGATGAAATTGGTTGAGGGAAATTAACCTTGATTGGCCAGTTAGATTTCAAAAGGAGGCTGGAAGAGTTCCTGTCTTGAAAAAGGAACAAGGCAATGTACTTCAGGAAGAGCCTGGAGAGTCCAAGGACTGCAACAGGATGGAAAAGGAGTGTGTTCGCACCATTTGTTACCCAGGAGTTCCAAAAATCTTTTCATCACGGCACCACCTTCAAACAAAGTTAAGCTTAATTTAGAGGGGAAGGTGGAGAAAAGTCAAGGGAACTAAAAAGAACACATGATTTACATAGCCATGAGTGACAATTTACTGTTGAAGAAACAGTGTATGTAAAGAATTTTGGTGCAGGACTGAAGTGGTTACCTGGTAAAGTGAGTTCTGTGACCAGTCCGTTGTCATACCACGTGGAAGTGCGGGGCTGGATCACCCGTAAGCATGTGGATCATTTGAGAAAAAGAGAGATACCCCAACAAAATAATGTTCCACATGTAACCATTACTGAACTAGTGGTTCCTGCTGAAGTTTCTCAACCAAGGACAGACATGCCCGATGTCTCTGTCAGAGTCGAAGACACTGAACTACATGTCTAATGAGGTACCTGATGTTAATGCGGTTCCAGAGAATGCGTTTGCCACAAAAGAGCCTGAAGTCGTGGAGCTGCGATATTCCACATGAATCTGGAAACCACCTGAAAGACTGAACTTATAATTTCATGACCTGTGTAAATATTGTAATAGCATGAGATAAATGTCCTTGTAAATACAAAATGTATAGAAAAATTAAAGGAGGAGGAATGTAGTAATTATAATTTTGGGAAATGTAGGACTGTAGCTTTAAGAATAATCCTATGTTGTAAGATCACATGATCTGTGTAAACCAATGTATTAACAGTGTGGGGAACCTCTACAAGAACTCTTTAGTTATGGAGTTTGATGCACACAAGCTGTCTTGTAAATAAGTTTAAATGTTTTCACTAAGAAAAGTTGTCGGAAATTCAACTCTACAATGCAGACAATAAATGGTATATTGTTAGGACCACATCATTGGGATCTGATGGGAAAACGAAATGCAATGCTTTTAATTTGCCAAGACCGTGACAGCATATTGAGAATACAGCAAATGTGAACACAGTGCAATTCAGCACAAGTGCCAAAAGTATATATAATGGTTGTACACAAGTGCCACCTATGTGCCTTCAAACTTCGTTATCCTTCTTTTCCTATTACTACATCTAGATGCAGTCCTGACATCCATAGGTGACGTGAAGGCAGCTTACAGACTGCAATGCCCTATTGACTGTGATGACTTTGCCGGGCATCCTCCAGTGGCCTGAGGCCTAGAGGGCCCTGTACTGCTAAGGGTCTTCTGCTCAGATACAGATGGATTCTCTTTGGCCTGACCTGCTGGAAGCAATAGGGTCACTGGCAGATGGGAAGTGGAGCAGCAGGGCATCCTGGGAGTATCCTGGGTTGAAGTCCCCAGGGTACCTGGCTGGCACTTCTTCTCCCCGATGGTTGCCTGTTAGTACCTCCCTGACTCCTTGAGAGATGGGGCACTTGGTGGGAGGTCGAGGTGTCTCATCCCTCTCTCACCTAGCCAGTGGTGCACAGCATCCATGGCTAGAGCAATGGAGTGCGGGTCTGAGTGCACATCTGGCAAAAACCAGGCGTTCTGCTGGACCTGGGTCTTTAAGGCGGCCCCTACCCTTTCTGTGGAGACAGTCAAGCGCTCACATGTTGGAGCTACAGCAGACAGAATGTGGACAGAGTACTCCAACTTTCGGCCCAGAAGGCCTCTGGCATCTCTGCCAGATGTTCATCTGCCTGTTTCTGCGTCTCATTAGGTCTCTTATGGATGAGTCCAGAGGCTCGTCATCTGCATGGGACTGAGCAGGGATCTGGTCTCCAGCAGTCCTCTGAGAGTCAGAGACCTCAGTTCTCACTTCCTCCACGAGCTGTGGACCCGTCAGATTGTGACCCCAAGCTTACTCTAGAATATGCACCCGTCAAGGTGAATGTATCAGTGCTGATGGAGGGTGCAGGTGAATGCAGTGATGGTGCATCGTCTAGGCTTCTGAGGCATCATCCTCAGATATGGATTTGGAACTGGTTTGGTGGCTGGTCTCCCTGTGGGCCTCCCCATTTTCTTGCCAGTACCTGGAATGAGAAAAGAAAGGTTTAGTAGTTTCCTGAGCAGGCTCGCCCATTAAAGCAAGGTCTCATTCTGTGGACACATCTGAGCACTGCAGACTGGAGGCATTCTCAGTGGCTTGGTGGGGGAGTCCTATCTCACCTTCAACGCTGGCATGGTTCTACTACCCTCGGTTAGTTCTGCAGCCTCCTCCTTGAATCGGGTCACGATTTCAATATCTTGCATGCCACCTCCGGTCTTGGCCCACTCCCTCCCGTTGTGTGAGTTCTAGTCCTGCAGACAGAGAAAAGGATTGTTTGTCATTCCTGAGGGTGCATGCCTATATCACCACCTGATCTTTCCCCAGTACACGATTAACAAATAGAATGTCCTGCAACTGATAGAATATTGAAACCATGGGCAGAACAAATCCAACCCGGCCAATTACTGCCCCATCAGTCTACTCTCGATCATCAGTAAAGTGATGTAAGGGTCATCAACAGTGCTATCAAGTGACACTGGGTTAACAATAACCTCACTGACGCACAGTTTGGGTTCCACCAAGGCCACTCAGCTCTTGACTTCATTACAGCCTCAGTTCAAAAATGAGCAAAAGAGCTGAACTCATAAGGTGAGGTGAGAGTGACTACCCTTGGCATCAAGGCCACATTTGACTGAGTGTGGCATTAGGAAGCCTTAGCAAAACTGGGGTCATTGGGAATTGAGGGAAAACTCTCCATTGGGTTGGAGTCATGCCTAGCACAACGGAAAATGGTTTGGGGTTGTTGGAAGTCAATCGTCTCATTCCAGGATTTCACTGCAGGAGTTCCGTAGGGTAGTGTACTAGGCCCAAACATCTTCAGCTGTTTCATCAATGACCTTCCCTCCATCATAAGCTCAGAAGTGGGGATGTTCGTTGATGATTGCACAATGTTCAGCACCATTCGAGACTCCTCAGATGTCCAAATGCAGCAAGACCTGGACAATATCCAGACTTGGGCTGACAAATGGCAAGTAACATTTGCGCCACACAAGTGCCAGGCAATGACCATCTCCAACAAGAGAGAATCTAACCATCACCCTTTGACATTTAATGGCATTACAGCCACTGAATCCCCCCACTATCAACATCCTGGGAGTTACCATTGACCAGAAACTGAACTGGACTAGCCATATAAATATAGTGGTCACAAAAGCAGGTTAGAGGCTAGGAATCCTGCAGCAAGTAACTTAAATCCTGACTCCCCAAAGCCTGTCCATCATCTACAAGGCGCAAGTCAAGAGTGTAATGGAATACTCTCCCCTTGCCTGGATGAGTACAGCTCCAACAACATTCAAGAAGCTCAATACCATCTAGGACAAAGCAGCCCGTTTGATTGGCACCCCTTACACAAACATTCACTCCCTCCACCATCAACACACAGTGCCAGCAGTATGTACCATCTACAAGATGCACTGCAGGAATTCACCAAAGCTCCTTAGACAGCACCTTCAAAACTCATGACCGCTACCATCTAGAAAGACAAGGGCAACAGACACATGGGAACACCACCACCTGGAAGTTCCCCTCCATGTCACTCACCATCCTGACTTGGAAATATATCACTGTTCCTTCTCTGTCACTGGGTCAATATCCTGGAACTCCCTTCCTACTAGCACTGTGGGTGTACCTACACCACATGAAATGCAGCAGCTCAAGAAAGCAGCTCAGCACCACCTCCTCCAAGGCAATTAGGGATGGGCAATAAATGCAAGCCTAGGCAGCGATGCCCACATCCTAGGAGTGGCTGGCACACATTCGGTGGACATGTCCCATCTGCTGCAGAGTCCTGCAAGCCTAACTCCTGTATGATATTCCTGTGCACTCACACACTTAAACTGCCTGATGCCCTTATGAATGTCATTTTGCAGTGAGTAGATGGTGCCAATTACTTTGGTGGAGCATGGTAAATCATTCAAGCTTTTCCTGCATTGCTGGGCTGTGCTACTGTGAGGCATTAACCTCTGCTGCGACTTCTGCTCAGAGTGCTGTGGTCAGAGGCAATGCCTCCTGCTGCCATCCCTGGGAAACAGCAACTTCCACCTTTCCTGGATGTCCTGGGTAAAAATCTGCAGGGAGGCTTCGCTAAACCGTGGGGCCACATGTTGTATTCTCTGAGACATACTGACTGTGATCTGGAGAATATGGAGCCCCTGGTTTTCAGTGAGTGAATGGCAGACTGGGTGCCTTTTAAATATGGCACTAGGACTTTTTGACCCTATGAGGTAACAGCGGGGAGAGTGACTTCCTGCCCGCCCCACCGCAAGATTCACCATGCTCCTCACGGATGCATATATAATAAGCTAAACAGCACAATATCATGCATGGCCAGCTGTCCTGCCACCACCACCCACCCTCCACTGAACTTAGACTCCAAAATAGAAGATTCTAGCCATTGAGTACAAAAGCAGGGAAGTTATGCAGATGCTTTATGAAGCTTTGGTTAGGCCTGAACAAGAATATTGCTTCCAATTCTGGTCACCACACTTTAGAAAGGATATGAAGGTCCTTAAGAGAATACAGAGGAGATTTACCAGAATGGTTCCTGGAATGAGGAAATTTAGCTACAGGTTAGGTCAGACTTGATGGGTCGAATGGTCTCATTATGTGCCGTGATGACTCTATGGGCCGGATTTTTGCTACCGATGCAGATAGCTTGAGTCAGGAAATTTCCGTACTTGACAAAGGGCCCCATTAAACTCTATTTTCGCTCTGTGGAAGTGGGGGCAGGATCAAGTTGGGCTCGCTGAACCCAGAATTAGATCCAAGGTGGCCAGGGGTGGGTAAGTGCTGATGCGGGCAGGTTAGAAGGCTCACTTCAGTTCTCTGGGACATTGTCCCAGTTGTTTTAGAAGCTGTTAGGCTCCTGAGCCCACAACCCTCACACCCCATGCCACCTCCATAACTACTCAACCAGTATCCACCATGAGCAGACCTCAGGAGCCATGTGAAGATGAAAAAATAAACTTCTAACCATCTAACACAGCTCCTACTCATACACACTTGATACTGAAAATTCTCCCATTCATGAAACCCATTCAAAGCTTTTAAATCTCCTCAAGTGTTCAATCTCTGATAAAAACAAACTTTATCCAGGCTCCACATCAAAAGCAATCGTGATAATCCAGCCCCATGACTCTGTGATTCGATATAAATCATCCTTCACTTGACCTTCCTAAATATGAGTTATATTACTGCAGTTCATATCCTAGTATAAGTGTCTGTACATTGCCACAATGGAATTCGGTACACCTTATATATGTATATGTATATTCATAGTAAATCAATTGTCTCCATTTAATTGAGTTTAAAATTACAGTGGATCCAGCACATATTGTTTTGTACTATCCATTTAATTAAAGTCTTGCATAATGTGAGTAATATTTTGCATCAAAAATCATTCCTCACATTTTAATGAATGGCTGAAAGCAATACTTGTTCAGTTAATATTGCTGATTTGCACAAATATCTGACGGTAAATAATCATACAGGAAACGTTAAAAATCAGCAAACATAAATCCTATAAAAGCAATCAAAACATTCTTTTCCTTCAGATTTCCAAACCTAGGATCAGCAACTACCATAAAAATTAAATCATGCAAACTTAATATTTCATCTATTTAGCAACCATGGGCAGGATCTTCTAGTCAGCGAGTGGCAGCGGGGCCTGCTCGCTGACGCGTAAAATGATGCGGGATGACGCCGCCGACCTGTCAACGGCCTATTGAGGCCATTGAAAAACTAATTAAGGTAATTAATGGACCTGCCCGTCCAACTTAAGGTTGGCGGGCAGGCTGGGAGCCATGGCGGGCTTCAGAAAAAACTTGAAACCTCATCCACGGGTGGGATGAGGTTTCACAAGGGTCTTTAAATTTTTATCAAATCATTCAATAAAAGTTATGGACATGTCCCAGCTTATGTGACAGTGTCACATGAGCAGGGACATGTCAGGGAAACTTTTTTTTATCAATTCTATTAAAAATTTTAATTCTGAGCAGATCTCCCTTAGGTAGCACTTAGCGTCAGGGAGATCTGTGCTCTCTTTGGCGCGCATGTGTGAAAGAGCGCATTCCCGGCTGAGGGAATCCGCCCCCCCCCCCCCCCCCCCCCCCCCCCGCCAGCAAGCACAGGGAGCACATAGTGCTTCTTGGCGGATGTCATGCTGGGTGGGCTAATTAAGGCCGATCAGATGTGCGCCCACCTGTGCCCGCTCCCACACTTCCCACCCCAACGAGGGGAACATTTTTCCCCATGTTCTTTTTTTCAACAAGACAACAATATGCGCCTAAAAATAACATTTGTAATAATTAAAAGTATAAAAACTTAAGGAAGTAACAAAAGTAATTAATCTTATTGACAAATTTGCCCATTTCCTATTTGGAAATCTAACAAGTAACTTTTTTTTCTGAAGGTTTAAGTTCTCAAATAGATTTGGGGCTTCAATTTTGCTCATTTTCTGAAGTTTGCTTTTTACCATTAGACACTCTTCCTTAGGTTTTGGACCTGCATGCAGGAGTGACTTTTCAGGCCTCTGTGCATGCATGAAAAATCCTGACCAAAGAGTTTAAAAGGAGTAGAGGAGCAAAGGGCAGAATTTACATGGGTTTGCAGGAAGGGGGCCCATAAAATTCTCCGGATGGCCTTTGTACCACCCACCTGCCTGCCTCCGGTCTGTTCGCAATTTTATGTGGGTGGGCAAGGCCCAGAGCACATCCCTTGCCCCAGTTAAGGCCAATAATTAGCAACTTAAGAGCTGCTTCCCACCTCATTTCAGTTTTGTTACTGACATAAGGAATTCAGGCATGGGACGGGGAAGCCTGGGTGCTTGAGCCTCAGACAGGAAGGGGAGGAGCCTCCTTCAAGGGCCTCCTTTCCACAATGGGTGCTCCCAAACCATGGTATGCCTCCCTACAGGTAATTTCTACCCCCTGGCATCTCCATCAAGACCCCCACTCCTGCACCACCCCCCACGTCCAACCCCAGGCTCGCCTCCCTTCCTGCCATATGATCCTCTGCACTTACCTGACTAACCTGTTCTGGACTGCAGGATTTACAATCTTGAGATGCTTTTGTTCCAATCCTGGCCACTGCTGCCATTAACAGCACAGAGACTACAGAGCTGTCAGCTAGGGGCAGAGGTCCTGTCTCCAGCAAATTAATCCTGCCCCAAGAGGTACATATTAACAAATAATTCAAAGCACCAACATAGGTTAACAATGCAATTAAAGCATTCAGGTTCATAACCAGAGGTATAGAATTGAAAAGCAGAGAGGTTATATGAAACTTATATAGAACCTTGATTAGGCCACACCTTGCCTACTGTGAACAATTTTGGACTCTATGGCCTGGATTTTCACCAAATCGGGTTGACTTGGGAGCCCTTTAAAAATGGTGGGTGGGTCCCAATGCCAGGATTCCGGGGTGGTTTTATCCATAGTGCGAGAGGCTGGCACCAAGTTTTCAGCCCACCCCATGAAATTTGATGGGCTGGTGATGATGCAGGGGTGTGGGGAGGGAGCCTCCTTTTTGGCTCTCTATGCAAATCAGAGGCCCCCCAAGGTAATTCCCCCAACGTATTTCCCTTTCCTTCCTACCCTGTCCACCCCAGCCCCCCATCCACCTTCCAGGGCCTGGTGGCCTGGCTCCATCTTTTAATCACTTTCCCACTATTCCCCAAAAGGTTACAATTTCTTTTTATTGGCTACCTTGGTCTACTCTCATATTCTACTTTCTCTTTCCTTATCAATTTCTTATTCCTCCATTGTTGCATTCTAAAATCCTCCCAATCCTCAGGCATACTACTCTTTTTGGTCTGATATTTTCTTTAATTCCCTATTTAGTTTCGCTCAGAGACTCACTGCAGTCCCAGCAATAGCCATCACTCCCATTGGTGCTCCTGGGACCAGAAAGCTGCCAGCCATTTGTTTGGCAAGCAGCTCTTGGAGGTGGGTCTCACATCAAGTCAATTAATAGGCCGACAGCTCTTAAATGGTTGTGTGATGACCTGGTTTGGCTGAAGATGGCTTTGTCCCTGATTTTTATGCTGGTGACTCCTCCCTCAGCATAAGATTCAGCCCACAATCTCAACTGTACACCATACACATCATCAGAGTTCTCTGAATATCGCTATGGGCCGGATTTTCATGTTGGACCCAGAAATCACGAGTCTCAAGATTGCTTGGAGGTGGGTGAGGGGGGGTGTGGGTTGGGGATGGGCGGTGAGGCAGGCTCAAGGCTGAAAAAGAAGTTGGCAGGGTCCAGAATGAGCAAGTTAAAAGTGCTCCTTCTATTCCCCAAAAGCTTGGCCTGGTCCTTCCAATGCTAATCAGTGGGTCATCTATACACAGTTGAACCTTCTGACCACTTTAAACTATCCGCCCCTCACTCAGCCCACTCACCCCTTACCCACTTTATTAAAATAACTCAAAAACCCCATTGTAATACTTAGATGCCATTGAATAGCCCATAAACTCCCCAAGTAAACAAATAGACTGTTGAAACCAGCTGTGGAAACAAAGTCAAGTACTTGTAAAATGATGAAGTAGTTGGATCGCAGCCACGAGCTCATAAAATTTCCTAAGTTATCAAACATACTTCAGAATTGTCATCTCAATGGATGTCTGGACATAAACGGAATGGGAAAAGATGATGTACACACTATTATCATAGATTACTGCTTCAATAGTTTGAAAGGTATCCTACTCTTTTATCCGTTTCATGAACATTTTTAACTCATCTCAAGACTTTTCCACATTTATAATGTTGATCTTTTATTTGACAACTGGCAGAAGTAACTATCTGGCATACACATCGTTTATTGGGTAATTACACCTTCGAATCCCACCACTTTCTGAACATAGATACAGCTCATGCTACAGCATTTCATGATGAACTGTAAAGGAGGCAAAGTCATTTCTTCTTCAACTTTTCCCATCTCCAATCTATGGTTCGCGCCCCTATGCAGCTGTTGTAAATTCTGACAGCTGCTAAAGTCCTGCTGCCTGCATGAGAATTAAAGAAGTTATTTGGGGTGGGCTCTCAATGAGCCCACAGCACTGTTAGTTGCCTCCTGAATAGGAGTAGCCGGGTTCCAGGGCTTGCTTCCTCCACTGCCCTCATGGAAGTGGCCTAGGGTGGAAATGGAGACAAGAATTCGGGGAGTGCTGCGCAGCAGCCATTGAAGAGCTCAAAATAAGCAGCCTGGAAGATCCATCACAGCACTTATCCACACCTTCCTCCAGTGCAGAAACACTCACTTTGGTTGCACCCAGATCTAGATTATTTTCCCAGCCCCACTTCCATTTGGTCCTGATTTGGTGAAAACCTGAACTTCTCACTTGAAAACCATATATAGTATTAGCTTGAACTCCCACCGAAACCAAATTCTGACAAGAATCAAACCTTTTACCTCACACAAACCTTGTATAGTGGCACCTCAAGATTGGACACGGCTGGGGCTGAACGCTGACTGAGGCTACACTATATACTCTCCTGACATTTCATAACCCCCCTGCAACAACCAGCTTGACATTGAGCTCTCGCTCGTTTTAACTTACGTTATCCAAATTTACACAATATTCCAACAGTCACAGGTAATGCTGTCAATTAGAAACCAGCAGGTCACTTTTTTTCCCAAACATTTCTTAACATTTCACTGCCTCAAACCAGATTGCTAAAATGGAGCAAATAAAAATAAATTTAGTCTCAAAATACATTTAAAAGATCTCAATACTTAAATCCCAAATATTCCTTCTGAGACTGAACTTCACACTCTACTGGACTTTCGCACGCCGCTGGCCTTTCGCAGGTCAATACTGAATTCATGAAAACTAAAGATGATGGTGGAATGGTCTTAGATTTGCACAAAGTGCGGTAGGGACAGAAAAAAAGACATTTTACCTGCAGGTCGCAATGGCAGCTTTTCGCAGCACTGTATCATCCCATTCCCAGCATGACATTAATTATGCATCCACGGGGAACATGCCGGCTCACTGGCAGGCAGCTCGGATTTTCCCGCCATGCCATGGCCTCAGCATTTCCTCACTCTGGGCACCAGAGCAGATGCCACTTCATGGCCAGGATTTTTCATATGGCGGGCGGGGACAGGCACAGAGCCGATCTCCGCTCGTGATTGGCTTTGCACCACCATTTTACGTGGGTGGACCAATTAAGGCCACCTGTGCTGGCGGGGGTAGGAGAGAGAGTCAGGGACAGCACTCTTTCGCGCATGCATGCAATGAGTACAGCAATCTCCCTAAGGCACATAACTTCAGGAAACCTCATCCCGCTCGTGGATTATATTTCCTGAAAAACATGAAGGCCACTTGGGCTTTTCACCTGCCCGCTAACCTTAAGGTTGGATGGGCAGCGTTCTCAAGTGGCTCAATTGATTTCTTAATGGCCTTAATAGGCCGTTTACATTTCGGTGGGCACGCAGCTGACACTGGCACGCACCTGCCAAACAAAATATCGCGATGGCGCGTGATGACGTGGGGATGCATGCCTGACATCATCACGCATCAGTTTATGTGTCAGCCTGTCGGGTCCGCCCCCACACGCCGACTGGAAAATTTATTTTTACACACCAGGACTGCTCCAGGCAACAGATGGCCCCAAACCAAAGAAGATGGCAGCCCCAAAATTTAGTGATACCTATCTGGAATGCCTCCTGGACGCAACGGAATGTCGCCGCGATGTACTGTACCCCTGTTCTGGCCTCAGGAAGTCCACCCGAGTCACCAATCCAGCTGGGAAGGCGGTGGCAGCGGCGGTCAGCTATCCAGTGTAGGATGAGGGTGAATACTCTCATCCATTCTGCCAGGGTAAATCAACCACCTCATTACTCTCAACTCACACACTCACAAACCCATCACACATCCACACAAATGTCACACCTCAAAGGACAACACCACTAGCTCTCACCCATACCCTCACATCTCCATCAGGCTCATATCCTCTGGAGCTAGTGTCCTCATCCCGTCTATGGCTCCGTTCACCACACAAATATTCCACGCAGTGCCATGCGTCTTGCCCACATTGTCTCCACCCGTTTTCATGCAGGAGAAGCTGGCAGCACATCACCCTCACTATACGCAACTGTGAGTGCTCTCTCTCCTGCTTTTGACTCCGCTGACATGCATTAATCGTCTCTACTTTGGTTCATGGGGAGCTTTGCCAAGTGACCGACACCCTCAGCCAGCCAGTCCTTCAACTCCATCCAGGTCCTCACCTCCAGCCAAGAGGACGCTCCCTGCATTGAAGAGCTGGAAATAAGCAGTCCGGAAGACCTGCCACAGCGCTTACCCACATCCTCCATCAGTGCAGAGAAACACACCTTGGTGGGACCCAGATCTAGAGCATGCTTGGGTTCATAATCTGGTGATCACCGCATGGACATGTGTCCACAGCAGGAGGAGGCAGGTTCAGCTGAGCTCCCCGACACTTGGAGGACTGCTGGGGAAGAGGTATCTCTGAGGTCCGAGTCAGATGATGAGCCTCTGGATTTGGCTCTGTAGCTCATCCTGGAGAGTCAACAGAAAGCGGGGGAAGATCACGCAGAGCTGTTGGAAGCCTTCAACAGAGTGGCACACAGGTCAGACGAGTGCGTCCGCCTTCTCTCTGCTGAAGTGCTGCCCAAATGTGCAGGTATGGAAGTCCCCATGGAAAGGATGGCAGATATCATGGAGACCCTGGTCCAGCAGAATGCGGAGATGCGGCGGACCTAAACTTCATCACGGTAGTCTTGGCTGAGTTCCTGCCGGAGCAAAGTGAGAGTGAAATGGGTACCTTGATGTCCCTCCAGGTGCTCCTTCCCGTCAAGAAGTCAGGCCAGGGCCCTCGAGCACCCGAAGGCAGAAGGAGCGACAGTTGGACTCCCCTGGGTCATCCACTCGGGAATCTCAGAGGCTGTCCCCTCCCTCTGAGTTCCCTTTTCCTGTGTCCCCCCTCAACCTCATCCTATGTCACCACAGAGGGAGCAGCTGGCCCACAGGGGGACAGCCAAAGCAAGCCGGGGCCTCCAAGGCCTCGCCTCTCCAGAGGACGCACAACCGAAGTCATCAGAGGCAACAGGACCAACCGTTGCACAGGCTGTCTCCATCCCTGTTGTGGATATCAAGGCAGCACCTAGAAGAAGTGGTAGTCTTAGAAAAGTTAAGAATTTCAGATCACAAGTGGCTGCACGGGTGAACACATTTTGCCACTTCATAATCTTTAAATTTATTTACTTTCACAGAATAATGTGTAATGTTGTCTTTCAGCTTCACTTACAGGTTTCGCGTGTCCTCCCAATGCATCCCTCCCCCCCACTAGAAGTTTAATTTTATTTACAGGATGTGGGCATCGCTGGCTGGGCCAGCATTTATTGCTCATCCCTAATTGCCCTTGAGAAGATGGTGGTGAGATTCTTTCTTGATCCGCATTCCAGTGGTGTAGGTACACCCACAGTGCTGCTAGTGAGGGAGTTCCAGGATTTTGATCCAGTGACGGCGAAGGAATGGTGATATATTTCCAAGTCAGGATGGTGAATGGCTTGGAGGGGAACTTCCAGGTGGTGGTGGTGCTCTCATGTATCTGCTGCCCTTGTCCTACTAGATGGTAGTGGTCATGGGTTTGGAAGGTGCTGCCTTTGCAGCCTTGATGAATTCCTGCAGTGCATTTTGTAGATTGTACACACTGAATACAATCTGTGTACACACTGTGCGTCAGTGGTGGAGGGAGTGAATGTTTGTGGAAGGGGTGCCAATCAAGCGGGTTGGTTTGTCCTGGATGGTGTCAAGCTTCTTGAGTGTTATTGGAGCTGGATTCATCAAGGCCAGTTGAGAGTATTCCATCACACTCCTGACTTATGCCCTGAAGACTGGCATCTGTGATGCTGGGGACCTCCAGAGGAGGCCATGATGGATCACCCACCCTGCACTTCTGACTGAAGATTGATGCAAATGCCTTATCTTTTACACTGATGTGCTGGGCTCCTCCATCATTGACGATGGGCATATTTGTGGAGTCTCCTCCTCCAATGAGTCTTTTAATCATCCACCACCATTCACTACTGGATGTGACAGGACTGCAGAGCCTAGATCTGATCCATTGGTTGTGGAATCGCTTATCTCTATCACTTGCTGCTTATGCTGTTTGGCATGCAAGTAATCCTGTGTTGTGGCTTCACCAGGTTGATACCTTATTTTTAGGTATGTCTGGTGCTGCTCCTGGCCTGCCCTCCTGCACTCTTCATTGAACCAGGGTTGATCCCCTGGCTTGATATTAACGGTAAAGTGGGGAATATGCCCGGGCCATAAGATTACAGATTGTGGTTGAGTACAATTCTGCACTGCTGATGTCCCACAGTGCCTCATGGATGCCCAGTCTTGAGTTGCTAGATCTATTCGAAATCTATCACATTTAGCACAGTGGTAGTGCCACACAACACAATGGAGGGCATCCTCAATGTGAAGATGGGACTTCATCTCCACAAGGACTGTGCAGTGGTCACTCCTACTGATATTGTCATGGACAGATGCATCTGCGGCTGGCTGGTTGGTGAGGATGAGGTCAAGTATTGTTTTCTCTTTTGTTGGTTCCCTCACCACCTGCCATAGACCCAGTCTAGCAGCTATGTCCTTTAGGACCTGGCCAGCTCAGTCTGTACTGGTGCTATGTAGCTACTCTTGGTGATGGACACTGAAGTCCCCCACTCAGAGTACATTATGCACCCTTGCCACCCTCAGTGATTCCTCCAAGTGGTGTTCAACATGGCAGAATACCTATTCATTAGTTGAGGGCGGGGCTAAGGCGGTGCTGTACATGTTAATCAGCAGGAGGTTTCCTTGCCCCTGTTTGGCCTGAGCTGGAGTCAATGTTGAGGACTCCCAGGCAACTCCCTCCCGACTGTATATGACTGTGCCAGCACCTCTGCTGTTTCTGTCCTGCTAGTAGAATGGTGGTGTCTGGGACATTATCTCCAGAGTATGATTCTGAGAGTATGACTATATCAGGCTGTTGCTTGACTAGCCTGTGAGCTTGCTCTCCCAATTTTGGCACAAGCCCCCAGATGTTAGTAAGGAGGACTTTGCAGGGTCGACAGGGCTGGGTTTGTTGTTGTTGTTCCTAATGCCTAGGTCGATACCAGGTGGTCCATCTGGTTTCATTCCTTTTTGTCTTTTTAGTCATTTGATACAACTGAGTGGCTTGCTAGGCCATCTCAGTGGGCATTTATGAGTCAACCACATCACTGCAGATCTGAAGTCACATGTAGGCTAGACCAGGTAAGGATGGCAGATTTCCTTCCCTAAAGGTCATTAGTGAACCAGATGGGTTTTTACAACAATCGACAATGATTTCATGGTTATCATTAGACTTTTAATTCCTTTTTTTAAATTTATTTAACTCAAACTCCACCCTCTGCCATGGTGGCATTTGAAGCTGGGTCCCCAGAGCATTACCCTGGGCCTCTGGACTCCCTGGTAAGTCCATTAACAATACCACCAAGCCACCACCCCCCTTCACCATCTGCTATACTATTCCTAGTAGACTTGAATCAACTATAGACAAAAAACCTAATATTTGCAAAATTGTAGCAACCGCGAGAAGAAATCAGACAGCAAATAGTCGGTAAGTAGTTGATGATAACTTTAAATCATGTAGTGTGTGGGGTGAGAGTTGAAGGTAGTCACTGCTACTGAATGTAGCAGTGAAGGCTTTAGCAGGAGCATTGACCTTTAAAATGGCACTGCCGGCATCAAATCAACATTACCTGTTGGTTGACATCAAAATCTGCCTCCTCTACACACTATTTACCTTCATATCTGCACCAATATGGTGATTCATCGCACAAATGTGTGCATGCACCATGGCTACCACTTTATAGAGCTGAAGACACTTGTAGCGCTCAAAAACCAAGTGTTAATGAACACAATTTCTCCCACAAGACTTTATAAATATGCAAAATAGGTTCCTTCACCAAGGGAAAAATTATCCCCCTGTCTGGGGTGGGGGGGAATGCAAGAGTGGGCCCGCCTCCAATCAGTGTCCCCAATTGGGGGCGCACTGCCATTTTAGGTGGGCGGGCCAATTAAGGCCCGCCCAGCATGACATCTGCTCGGAAGCGCTCTGCACTCCCTGTGCGGGTGGAGGGGAATTCCCTCAGCCGGGAGTGCACAGGCTAAGTGCTGCCTCAGGGAGATCGACTCGGAATTAAAATTTGTAATACAAATGATAAAAGAATTTCCCTGACATGTCTCCTCGTGTGACACCGTCACATCACAGAATCACAATGATGAGACATGTCAGGGAAATTCTTTTATCATTTGTTGTGACATGTCCATAACTTTTATTGAATGATTTGATAAAAATTTAAATACCCTCATGAAACCTCATCCCGCCAATGGATGAGGTTTCATGCTTTTTCTAATGTCTGCCAGGGCTCCCAGCCTGCCCGACAACCTTAAGGTTGGATGAGCAGGTCCATTAATTACCTTAATTAGTTTTTCAATGGCCTCAATAGGCCACTGACAGGTCGGCAGGCGCGCAGCTGACTCGGCTGCTTCCCTGCCGACCTGAAAATAGAAATGACGCGGGGTGGCATCGGGAGTTCCACCCAACGTCATCCCGTGTCATTTTACGCATCGGCGAGCAGGCTCCGCCCCTGCTCACTGACCAGAAGATCCTGCCCCAAGTAAGAAACTTTGGACTGCTGACAGTTCTTTTGAGTCTCTGCCGAGATTGTCCCACCTCGTTCACCCAGATCCAAACTTGGCCGATTTCCAGCCTTTCCTGACAAACAAGCTGCAGTAGAATGCTCATATGCTGCCAGCAGTTCACTGGTGGCATTTAAATGGATACTTAAGCCAAATTTGGCCTGGGCCTCAGCACGATATGAATCATTCTTTGCTGCCCATTCTCAACCAAGTTGGACAATAGATTGCACCTTTGTATAAAAATTGGACAAAGTAAATTAAAAAACTTCTTTCTTGTAGCACTAATACCAATGAATCCCTGCTTTTATTTTGAGGGACTATTGGAAATTTTATTTTACTGAGCATTTCAGGCTATATACAGACCACCTTTCCTTCTTTCGGTTAAAAAAGTGAATTTAGTCTAAATGCTCTCAAAGAGAATGGAGGGAATTTTCTGGCCCTGCCGTGACAGGACCCGTTGCAGGACCTGCTGTGGGGAATGTGGTGGACCAGCCAAAAGCCCATTGACTTTTGGCGGGGACGGTTGATCCTGGCGGCGGGCAGGGTTGGAAAATCCTGCCCAATGTTTCTGATTTTATTACATAAAGGAAGTAGGACAGTTCAATCCCATGTTTGTCACTTTTGGCAATCTAACCTAATCTAGAATAATTTATAGGCATAATTATAAATATATTAAAAATAATTGTGGAGCTATGGTCAGAAAGCAGAAAATTTTTTAAAGTAAAATCATGATATAGATCTTCACAAACTTTTAATGTTGAAAATTTTATGCACGTTGTTCATAAAATCATGGAAAGGTTACAGCACAAAAATAGGCATTTGGCCTGTCCTGTCTATGCAATGTCTCTTCAAGAGAGTTTGTAAATACATTGGTCTGGATTTTGTGGTTAAGTATAACTATCAGTGCCCAGTGTTGTTAAACAGTATATTGCATTTCTGGATTTCAAATAGGTCCAGCTAATTGTGGAAAATAATGAAGCTGCTAACCAAGTTGCACAGTTCTTCCACAAGCTTCATTCTAAAAATATCTGGCCAAGAGATTTTGCATTTAAGCATGTGGGAGGACATGAATGGTGATACTTCCTCACAAGATATTCACAAACACTTCAAAAAAAGTTACAGCTTGTCCATTCCAGTGTAAGTGGATTTTTACTGGCATGATTAAGTCTTTAATTATTGCCAACAACCTCTTTGGCACTCAAAATTAACCTTTATAAGTGTGGAGTGTAATCCCTTCATATTTAAATTTAGAAAAGTATAATGATTTTTTAAAACTTTTTCTTGTGGTCTCTTATTTTTCTCCCTTAATCCCATCTTTCTTTTCTTTTCTTTATTTTGCTTCCTGTGCATTATTTGACATTGAATTAAATATTCTAACATATACCTCCTGGTTCAGACTCTGCATGCCTGAGTAAGGATTCTTCAGTCTGAGTGGTTAATGAAATAAATAATTGTTCTCCCTGCTCGCAGAGGACCTAGATTCCTTACACCAGACATTGCACTGAAATGGCTTTCTAATCATTGCAATTTCACGTGTAACAGGCCATAGGAAGCCTGTGGGCAAAAGCTGGCACTGTTCATTCACCTCTCACTTTAAAATCTGTGCCAACATTATTGTTTTCACCAGTTAGGAATTAGCATGATAAGACAGTATAACACATATATCTTGGAGTGAAATATCACAGTTTATTTGGTTTTTAAAAAATTCATTCATGGGATGTTAGCGTCGCTGGCTAGGCCAGCATTTATTGCCCATCCCTAAATGCCCTTGAGAAGGTGGTGGTGAGCTGCCTTCTTGAATCGCTGCAGTTCATGTGGTGTAGGTACAACTTTGAATTTGGTCTTATGAATGTCACGATATGCATTTGAAGAATTATAATAAAAAAGGTTTTGACATTGAAATTCATAACTTACTGTTGAGATATAAAAGACAATGTGCTGAAAATATTCCAATCTTCACTATCAGGCGTGGCAAGATTTACAGCTCATTGTCAAACTTATAAACTAATGTAAATTTATGTACCTCATTTAATTAAAGATGGAAGATTTACATATGTTGAGGTCATTATTTTAATATCTTCATTTTACAATAGTCCTACAAATAGGCATTAGTTTTAATCCATGGAATGATTGCATCAATGAGCAGAATATCTTTCAGCTTTTGTACAGTACTCCTAAAAGTAACTGTGTAGCACAATCTACATTTGTTCAGGAGAAATTCTAAACAATGAATACCTTTTCCCTGTATCTTTCATCCTTAGTTTTCCTTTGTACACTGTCTTATATATTCTTTCCCAACTACGAAGCCAGAAAGGAACTTAAACTTCTCCTTGGCCAGAATTGTATGTCTCACGGACAGGCGTGCACCCGACCCGAACGGATGTGAATTAGTGCAAGATGACACCAGGTGAGCATCCCGATGTTATCTCACAATCTTCAGGTCGGCGAGCATGCCTCACCCATCAACAATTAAAGGGCCATTATAAAGGCAATTGATCTCAATTTTATGTTGCCTGTGCGATTTCATGTTTGTCACACGGGCGAAACGGGCAGGCAGGTAACCCACTTTTCATGAAACCTCATCCAAGGGTGGGATAAAAAGGGTCTGCAGCATTGCCATTGTGAGTAGCGAAGAGTTTAGGAGATAGTTTGCTGCTGGTTGCTTATTTGAACTTGACAACTTCATCTCTGTTCTGAGCTTCAGTCTTAGCATTTCTAGGCTTCATTTCAGGACTCATTACAGTCTTCAAGGTCCCTGGAAGATTTTGACCATGTGGAATCTTCCAGGTATCAGTCAGCCTTCTGTTACCCTGGTATTGAGGATTGTGGTCTCCGCTGGTGCCACTTCCTCTGAGGCGGAAGAGAGGGGCAGAAGGAAGGGGAAGCCAGGTGTACCTGTTCAGCTTCCAGGGAGCGACCTATGGGAGGAGAGGCACAGGCACAAGGGGTGCAGGGCCAGCAGGTGGAAGGGGCTGCAGAAGACGCCACTATCCTGCTGTCAGGGTTTACAGGCAGCGATGCAACTACCTCAACATGTCCAAGGTGCAATGCAGAAGGAGACTCTGCCTCTCCAGGGAAACTGTGACTTCCATTTGTCAGATGATTGGGCCTGAAATCAATTCCGACTGTGTGGGTGGACAACCCATGCCAGTGGCTTTGAAGGGCACAGTGCCCCTCAACTCCTACACCTCCCACTTTTTCTAGGGCTCAGTGGGGAATCTTCATGAAGTCTCCCGATCAGCTGTCCACAGTGGTGTCAAGCTGGTGACTGAAGCTCTGTTCAGGCGGGTAATGACATTTATTCATTTCCGTACAACAAGGCCAGCCAGGATGAGCGAGCCAGAGGCTTTGCAGCGATTGCTGGGTTCCCCTGCATCCAGGGTGCAATAGACTGCACACATGTGGCCATCAAGGCACCAGCGGGTCAGCCGGGTGCCTTTGTCAACAGGAAGGGCTTCCACTCGATGAATGTCCAAATAGTGTGTGACCACAAGATGCAGATTCTGCAAGTCTTTGCAAGGTACCTTGGCAGCTCCCATAATGTTTATATCCTGAGACACTCCCAGTTGCTGAGGCTAGTCAGTGCTCCAGCCCGACTGGATGGATGGCTGCTGGGTGACAAAGGCTATCCTCTCTGCCACCCAAGAACAGAGGCAGACCAGCATTATAATAGGAGTGACGCCTTCACAAGGGCGATGATAGAAAGGACCATAGGTCTTCTGAAAATGCAATTCTGATGCCTGGATGGTTCAGGGGGAGCACTACAATACCCCCCAGAGTGGGTGTCGCTGATAGTGGTTGCATGCTGCCTCTCCACAATCTGGCTCTGGCAAGGGGGATCCTCTGGAGGAAGAGGATCTTGAGGCATCTCCACAGACCACAGAGGATGAATCCAGTAGTGAGTCAGAAGAGGAACCTGGTGAGGAGCACAGTGGGGACGTGGAGGCAGACCTCTGTATCCTTCAGGGAGGCAGGGACACCAGGGATTCAATGCTCCTTCAGCTAGGCTGCCAAAGATCTGCTTCCGCCTCATGCCAGGGTTGCCACCTCCATCCTGGATGTCTGAAATGACCCTTTCATTTGAACCCAAAATCCAATCAGTGCCTGTGCAATAAAGTTTAGAGCCACTCACGTCCAGCATGAGATACTGGCATGCCCTGCACCTACAAAACAAGTGAAGCATAGTCAGGCAATTAAGACACAAGCAAAATTTATATCATGTTGGCACTCACATCAAACGAACAAAACAATATAGTGTTAATGGTCACATTAATAAACATATTAACAAAACATGGCAAACAAAACAACACAGAACAGAAGATCATCTGGGAACAGTCCCTCTTCTGCTCACGGTGTCTTAAACTTACGTTTGTAAGTGCTGCATCTTGTTGCTCTCCCTTGCTTACAGAGGCATTGGAGGCAGCCTGCTGACTGTGCTGTCCTGTTGGCCTTGATGACCTTGGTCGTCCTCTGGCCTGTACTGGCCCCGTCTGGGAGGGAGTGGCCAGTGTCACAGCTGGCCCTTCCCCAATCATCGCAGCCTCATCAGATGCCACGGTCACTGGCAGAGGGGCAGAGGAGCTGCTGCCGTCATCCAGACCGCCCTGAGAGGAGCCTGCAGAGATGACACTCTGGAACTCCCTGCTCACCATTGATAAATGGGTAGGTACCTGGGATACTGGGCGCCACATCCATTTCCCTCACTGCCACTGACCTCCTGAGGTCATTGCCTGTGTGAGGACTTTCAGGTCTGTGTGCAACCTCAGGAACCTCTGATTCTGTTCCTGGAGCTGCCTGTCCATGAGAGTCGCCACTCTCTCAATGGAGGTGACAGTGCGCCCGACCATGAGGGTCAGTGCAGTGCTCATGCTCCGCATGGACTCTTCCACAACAGAGACCATAACACGCATATACTCATGAATCTCTCCCGCTGAATGTCCAGCATCTGCTGCCAAATGGATGACTCCAGAGGCTCATCATCTGCCTTTGAATCAGCATCATCCTGGTCTCCAGAAGACCTCTGACTGCCAGTGCCCTGGGCACTCTCTGCCTCTGCCTGCTCCTCAAGCGAGTGTAAAGTGCCCTTCTGCTGTGCAGTGACATTCTAGCTGATATTCTAATAGATGCTGGTATCGGCGTTGATGCTTGGTGCAGAAAGGGGTGTGACGTAGGTGCATCTAAAGCCCCTTGGTCATCTGGCGTCAAGGGTGCCTCTTCGAGGTCCTGCATGGGCGAGCTGGCGATTCTGGGGGAGAACAACGACATGTCATTAGTTTAAGTCATCACACTATCACTGTGCATTCCAGGCACCCTGGTGAGACAATGGAGATCTGCATCATGGTGCCATCGTCTTTCAATGATCAATGGGGCCTCCAGTTTGAGGCTCCCATTAATGAGACTACACAAAGAATATTTGCAGAATCAGACACTCCCTTCTCTGTGCACTGCACTCTTACCCTTGTCAGAGACCCTTGCCTCTCCACGACTGGCTGATCAAGGTGGGTGGCGGCTCTCCAGCTCCAAGACATCCATCGAGTACCTCGTTGGAATGAGGAGGTTTGGGGTATCTCCGCCTGTCTTAGTTCTTTTGTTGGTGTTATGGCTTCTCTTCTGAAATGACAGAGGAGCATTGATTTATCCACTCTCTACCTGCAGCAACATTGCAGCCTGGCAAACCCCCCACTTTGGAACACCTTGCAGGGCACATCCGAATCATGGCCCTCGACCTGCAAGGCACTCAGGCCAAGCAGCCAGGGCTCACCCCCTTGGCCAGCCCTGGCCTCTGTGATAGTTGGCACTCAGACTCTTACATCCCTGAGCTCCACAGGGGGATGGCCAGCCCTTAACACTTCTCCACACCGACTCAGTAGTCACCCTTGCTGAGCGCAGCAGATCATTGAACCTTTTGCGGCACTGCACCCATGTGCATCGCACAGTGTCGTGGCTGCTGACCTTGGCTGCCAGCTCCTCCCAGGCTATTTTGGTCAGGTGCAGTGGCCTCCTCCTGCCACCCCTGGGTACTAGAGTGTCCTGCCTGATGCCGACCTCCTCCACAAGGACTGCAAGATACTCTTCCAAGAAACGGGGCGCCCTCTTGCCTGATGTTTCCAGCCGCTGGTGAGGCCATTGTTCGAAAGAAATGGTTTCCTCTACAGACTTCAAAGGTTCTCCCCGGCAGCCTTCAGGGAGCTGCCTCTGCCAGTTTTAAAGCGGCCACCAGGTCACCATTGGGCCCAGTGCCCGACAGACTTCCACCCCCACCCGATCCTTCCCAACCATTGAGAAGATGCATTTCATGCTGGGTGAACCTTAATTAGCCATCCTGCGTGAAATTGTGTTTGCAACACGGCAAGGAGCGGATTCCACATCCACTTCTGTCAACTTGGCGCACATGCCATGTGTGTATTTCAGGCCCTTAATTGATTGGCTGGCAATTTACTCCACTCCGACATTATTCTAGCTCTTGAAACGTGGCAAGCAGTCCTCCAAACTGACTTGCCATATCTCTTGGGCAGTTGGGGGCACCTACCAATTGAAATAATGGGCTACAATTGCAAGATAATATAAAATAGGGAGTTACTTTTATAATGGAGAAGCAAGATGTGCAACTTAAGGGACCAGTGAAAAACTATATACCCTATAAATTTAAACTTGAACACAACAAACCTATTTTCTTGGCCCTTGACCTAAGGAATGCACAGTTACCCAATGCAAAGTTCAGGACAAAGGTGTGGGTTTCTGCCGTAATTACTTTACCTCAGCATTTGAAGACTTTATGAGAAATTTGGGGTTGGGGTAGGTGGAGGTGAGTGAGCTTAACATGTGCCTACTATATTCCTGCTGGAGACACTTAACTGTGAGGTGGACCTGGTGCAGTTTTCAGTGTTTAGATATGGAAGCACACAGGTGCCTTTGCGGATGGATGTCCTAAAAACAGCACAACCACCCACTTCCATCTCTGTAACAGCACCTGACTCTGCACCTGCCTCAGTTCATCAGCTGCCTAACCCTCATAGCAGGAAAACCTGACTGGAAGAATTTTAGTACAGCTAAGGTACACTGAAAATTGAAACAACCTAATTCTGTGAAGAAAATTTAGCTGCATTACTGTATGGAAGCTCAGTAAATGTTCATGTTAAGTTGCATCATTCTGCTTTAATGTCACAAATGTAGTGAAGCAGGTATGCGTACTTAGCAGTGGGACTTCCACTTTGGTGTTGTTTTGCGCTGGGGCCTACATAGCATTACGTGAGCAAGTCCAAGTTCAATCACACTCAAAGCAACAGCAATAGCAGTACAGTTTTGTGTGAAGAATATCTATATCCATGGGCCAGAATTTTACGTGCTGTGATTGGACGTGCAGCTGACCTGACCTAGTGTGAAATCACGTGAGAAAACATTGGGCAGGCATCTTGACTAGCAGTGTTGCACCATATCATGGACGATGGGGATGCAAGGGAGTCAGAAGCATGTCCACAGACAATTAAAGATCCAGTTAAGCCAATTAAAGCCCCAATCAACCAGAAGTTTTAGTGGCCTGTGCGCTTTTACACTTGGCACAAGGGCCACTTAGCCAGGCGGCCTTCATGTTTTTGCATCATTCTCGATCCAGAGCAGGATAAAGTGCCCAGAAGATGTTTGAAGGTAGATGAGTTAGAAGTACTGCTGTCAGTTGCTTGTAGTTGCATCAGATAGTTTGTGGCATTTTTTGTATGCAAGTATCCTTTGAACAATACTGCAGCCCCCTGAACTGTCAGTCTTCAGGGAGCTCATTGTAAACTGCCCGCCCACACCCTCATATGTTCCAGCACTTGGCATCTTCATGCCCCCCCCCCCCCCCCCCCCCCCCGCCCCAGGCACCACTGAGCTTCTCTCAGCACATGTTTCACGCTGGCCGACAGATGAGACAAAGAAGGCATTGTAAAGTTAGCAAGAGTTGCATTTGCTGTGGGTGAGGTAGGGAGGACATGTTAAAATCAACGAGAGGGGCACTTGCTGCCATGCGTCCTTGGCATGGGCCTTAATTTGGTAAAAATTGCAACACCTTTCAGGCAGACTCTAGGAGGTCCTGACTGTACAATTATCTGATTAATTTTAGTGCCCTGAATGTGACCTTTGTTGAACTTAGCATTAGGTGGAGGCAGAGGGGCCATTTTAAAGTCATTTGAGATTGCTTCAGGCTTGTAATTTAGTGTTTCAATCTGTTGGAATCATTCTTACGTGAGTCGAAAATGCCCAGCCAGTAGTGGTAGTGAGTCTACTGTTGCTAAGAAAACAAGAAAAACAATGTAACTTCATCCCATGAATCAGCAATGTTGTCAATACCCTCGAAGACGTTGTAGGCACTCCAAAATTTCCTGGCTGATGGCACATTCTCACCATCTGTTGTGATGAAATTGGATGTTTTGAAACATTTTGAGGCCAGAGAACGAGCAGTTGATCTTGGCAGAGTGCTTGGACGACGCCCTAAAGTGGTGAGAACGATTCGTGGTAATGCTGACAAAACCAAACAAAGTGCGCAAAGTGTTAGACCTTAAATTGGTAGGAGGATAAGTCAGACTAGAAGCAGAATCATCGGACAGAATTTTCCCTTTGGTGTGCGGAGGAGGGCCCCATGCATCCGCACGTAAAATGATGCGCGGTGATGTCGGCCGAGCGTCCCGACATCACCGTGCACCATCACAATATTTCGCTTGAGCAGGCGCGATGTCCAAGCTGCGCCCACCATTAACTAACAGGCCACTTAAGGCCAGTGAGGAGCCATTCGATGCCGATTGTATGGCGCCCTTGCAAATCTTCGGGTCATAGCATGGGCGCAACAGTCAGGCGGGTAGGATGCATTTATATTCAACTCATTCACGGGTGGGATAAGAGGGATCACTGGGGTCGTGAATGTGCTCTGTCAAGTATTTATTGATGAAAGTTTTTGAAACCTGCCTGTGTGATCTGCAGTACTTTAAGATGCATTCCAGCTGCTTTTTCTGAACTCTTAACCTTCAGGTCAGCTCTCTGCAGTGAGTAATCTTTTCTGGGCATGCTGTTTTCAGGAAGCCTTCCCTTAGTCTGGGTTTGGGAGCTGAACTGTCCACTGGAGGCAGCTCCTCTGAAGAGGAAGGGAGAGCTAGAAGGCGGGGGAAGCCAAGAGTGCTCATTTAGCCTCCAGGGGAGCCACCTTTGGGAGGACAGGTGCAGTCACAAGGGGTGCAGGGCAACAGGTAGTCCAAGGCAGGAGGGGCTGCAGAAGACACCAGGGTATACAGGTGGCAAAGCAGCTACCTCAGTATGTCTGAGGTGCAGTGCCGAAGGAGGCTCCATCTCACAAGGGAGACAGTCAACTATGTCTATCAGATCATAGGGCTTGAGATCTCCCCTAACTGTGTGGGGGAGCCCCATGCCAGTGGCTCTAAAGGTCACAGCTGCCCTCAACTTTTATGCCTCTGGCTCCTTCCAGGGCTCAGTGGGTGATCTTTGCAATGTCTCCCAATCAGCTGTCCACACTTGTGTCAAACAGGTTACAGACGCTCTGTTCAGGCGTGCATTGACTTTCATCCAGGCAAGCGAGACAGAGCGAGCCAGAGGCTTCGCAGCCTGGCTTCCCCCGCATCCAGGGTGCAATAGACTGCACACATGTGGCCATCAAGGCACCAGCAGTTGAGCCCGGTGCCTTCGTCAACAAGAAGGGATTCCACTCCATGAACATGCAGATAGCGTGTGATCACAGGATGCAGATTCTACAAGTCTGTGCAAGATACCCAGGCAGCTCCCATGATTCCTACATCCTTAGTCACTCCCAGGTGCTCCAACCCGGCTTGATGGCTGGCTACTGGGTGACAAGGGCTATCCCCTCAGAAGTTGGCTCATGACGCCTCTCCGCCATCCAAGAACAGAAGTTGAGCAGCGGTGCAATAGGTTCCACGACTCCACAATAACTGTGGTAGAGAGAACCATCGGTCTTCTCAAGATGCGCTTCCGATGCCTGGACCGCTCAGGGGTACTCTAGTACCCTCCAGATTGTGGTTCGGTGATAGTGGTTGCATGCTGCAATATTGCTCTGGAAAGGGGGTCGCTGTGGACGATGAAGACGTAGACACAGTGGCTGTGGTTGCACATGATGACTCCAGCAGTGAGGCCGAGGATGAGCACGCACAGGGAAATGCTGAGGGGGTAGACGCTGACCTGGACACACTCCATGGAGGCAGGGACACCCGGGAGGCCTAAATCCAACGAACCTTCAGCTAGCACACCACAGATGGATCACCAGGACAAGCCTGGGCTGTAGGCTCGATACTCGACACCTAAGTGCAAAATCTGCCAGGTTAGGAACAATCACTTAGGTCCTTGTTACTAATGCTGAATGTCCAACAAAGCACTCATCACAGTTTTGGAAACCATATACATGCAGAACAAAAGAGGCACCCTCAGCCTTGATGACATTTCTGAATTTATTATGTTAAGCAAACCAACTTATTCCAAAAGAAAGAGAATAGTGTTACACAACAAAGCAAATCATAAGGACCTCATCTCGGGCCAACACAAAAGCACCAGTGAAAAACCCGTGGTGTGCCTAAGGTGCCTTATGTTCTCATTTCTGGGTACTACGTCTTGGCGCTGCTCCATCGCTCGAAGTGGCATCTGAGACAGCCTGCTGACTCTGCTGTCCTCGCTGACCTTGGCGGTCGTCCTCTGGCCCATGGAGCCAGTGCTGGCATCTCCCCAGTCATCGCAGCCTCACCCCGGATACAACGGTCACTGGGAGAGGGGCGGATAAGCTGCCGCCCTCATTGGAGCACCCTGAGAGGTGCCCGCATACGCCAGGCAACTGCTGCGCTGACCTCCCTACTCACCGTAGATGGATGGGCACCGAGCTGGGAAAGTTGATGCCCAAACCATCTCCCACACTGGCACTGACCAGCTGAGGTCAGTGCCGATGTGAGGGCTTGCTGGCCAGGGCGCATCCCCAGGAAACGCTGACAAGTCACCTGGAGTAGCCTCTCCACGAGAGTCACCACTTTCTCCATGGAGGATGCATGGCGCTCGGACATGTGGCTCATTGCTTTGGCAATCGTCCACGTAGACTCCTCCACCATGGACACCAAGCGAAGAATAGCCTCATGTATCTCCACCAGGTGCTCCCGCACACCTGGCCACATTTCTTGCATTTGCTGTGTCGCGGACAACTCCAGAGGCACATCATCAGGCACCAACTGAGCATGTGCCTGGTCCCCTGCAGTCCTCCAACTGCTGGCGGCATGGGCAATCTCTGTCTCTGCCAGCTCCTCCAGCAACTGTGAAGTGCCCTCACCACTGTGCCCCGGGTCACTAGCCGATGTTCAAATTCCCACCGAGGTACTAGTATCTGCGCTGGTGCCTGCTTTGCAAAAATGGTGTTATGCCCTGCTCCACTGATGCTGAAAGGAAGAACAAGGACAGTGGATCAGTTAATGTGGAGACAATGTCAAAGTGCATCCCTGTCCCCCGGATCATTATGCGCTCGTCCTTCCAAAACCAATGGTCAAGCCATGTTGCAAAATTAAATCAATTAACATTCAGCAGTGCTATGGCTGTTGGGAGAACAATGCTGGCCCCACTGTTGGGCATAAATACCAGGCCGTGGCACCCCAGACTCAATGACACCAGTGGACCTTGGCGCATGGCGCCTCTCCAGATCCAGGGCCTCCTGCTTGAAGCGGCTAAGAATGGCGATCTGCGCCTGGCCAGTCCTCGCACGCTCTGCCGTGTTATGAGCACTGTTCTCCTGAAAATGAGAGATGAGCATTGATTAGTGAAAATTGCACATGGACTCTCTTCACAAATGGCCCACCCCGACCAGAGTGGGACATATCAGGACTCCAGAGCCTCCTCACCCCACTGCTGCTGAACACTCTCACAAAGATGCTAGGCCTGCTTCACACCCCCCCAGCACCCCCTTGGACACATGCTACCTATATCACATTAGGCACCACACGGTGTGCCCTTCCATAGCAAGGAGGCACAAGCACGTGGAGCGTAGAGCACAGCAGATGGATTGTTGCCACGCCGCCTTGAAACTCCCCTCCCGCCATCTCATCACCCTGGCTGGGACATGTCCTGTAGTTCAAACACAGCGCCTAGGTGCAGCTCCTCCAGGTTGCCCTCACACCTGTCATGTGGGACTCAGTGTAACACATGCTGCAGGGGAAAAACACATCTCTTCATCACCCTCTCAGGCTGACCTCAGCATGGGCAGTATCCGCTTGCCCACCCAGCAAAGGACAATGATTCAATGCTGTCACTACACTCAGACTTGGGGTTCGGGGGAGGAGGCTGCAGGGGGCCAGAAATGGTATAAGCTGACATGCTGGGTTACATGACCAATGCCAACATAGTACTCACCCTGCCTGAGCACAACAAGTCGTTGAAGCGCTTGTGACACTGGATCCAGGTGCGCCGCACCACATCACAGGAGCTCACCATCTCCGCCACCTCCTCCCAGGCATATTTCGTCATGTGGGGTGGCCTCCTCCTCCCATCCTGAAGAACCAGCATCTCCCGCCATGCTGCCACCTCCCTGAGGAGGGCAGCAAGGCAATCATCCAAGAAATGACAGGCACACTGACCTACCCTACCCCCCAACCTGGCCTGTCCTGCTACCCTACTCTCCAGCCCCACCTGCTCCGCTGGCCTACCCTCCAGACTGGCCTGCTCACCAGAATCCTCTGGTGAACCCTTCCACTTGGCATTGTAAGCAGCCTTGCAAAGACTGCCAGCACTTCTGATAAACAGGCCGCCGGGTTGCCGTTGGACCTGTCAGACAATGCACTCCCGCTACCTCACGCCCACTCTCGCTATCCTCGGGAGCACATTATGCTGGGCAGGCCTTAATTGGCCCACCTGCGTAAAATGGTGGCACGGACCCGATCGTGGGTGGCGATTGGGTCCGTGTCTGCCTGCTCCCACTCCGCCCACCCGCCAAACAGAAAATTCAGCCCATGGAGAAGATGGAGAGACTCTTAGCAGTCTGGAATGAAGACCAAAACCAGTGCAAGGTGTCTCTTAATTCGATGGTCTTCCAAACAAAAGCTTGGATAATGACTTACAGAATGGATAGGGTAAGAGTTCAGTCAGAAATTTTCAGTGCTAGATGTGGATGGTTTGAGTGTTTCAAGAAACATTTCTATCTGCAAAACATTAAAGTGACTGGCAGACTGGCTAGTGCCAACACTGAAGCCACTAATGTATTCCCTGCCTATTTGAAGAGAATAGTTGAAACAAGTCTTTAAGGTTGATGAGACAGGGCTTTATTGGAAGTATATGCCACAGAGAACATACATCTCCAAAGAGGTGAAGACAGCGTTAGGATTTAAATGTGCCAAGGATCACCAGTTTTGCTGTTTTGACTGTTTTGCTTGGTGGAAATGCTGCAGGAGATTTCAAGTTTAAATCCTTGGTGGTGTACCAGTCCAAGACACCAAGGGCTTTCAAGAGTTATTTCATGGAATATCTGCACATCATTTGGCATTCAAATAAGAGAGCCTGCATGATTGTGTACCCTTTCAAGGATGACTTTCTCTGTATCCCATCTCTTGCTCAGAGGGAATATTGCACCAGAGAAAATCTCACCTTCAGGTTATTGCTCCTATTGGATAATTACCCAATTAGTCTGAAAATGTGGAGGTGATTTTCCTGCCACCCAATATGATAGCATTGCTACAACCTATGGATCAGGAGAAATAGCAGCCTTCAAGGCTTACTACCTGTGTCGTACCTTCTCTCATCTCATCAAGACAACACATGGTGAAAATGGGCCATCAGCCAGGGAATTTTTGCATGGCCACAACATCCTCAAAGGTATCGACAACATCACTGATTCATGGGATGAAGCTACATCGTCTTGTATGAACGGTATTTGGTAGAAAGTGTGGCTCGGGGTGTGTCAGCAACCACAGGATTTCATGACTCTGTCCCCAAAGTGCAGTGTGAAATCATCATCTAGGCGGGAGAAGTTGGCTTTGATGAAGTGGAGAAGGCTGACATAGTAGAATTACTTAAGTCCCATGGAGAGGAATTGTCCAATGAAGATTTAATCCAGCTAGAAAGTCAACAAGCTGAAGAGGAAAACCCCACTGAAACACTAGCCCCTCTGAGTTTGTCAATGGAACAACTATCAAGAGCTTTCCAACTTATCAAAGATGCAATAGAATCTTCACTGAGGATATTCACTGAGGATGATCCAAACAGTGCTGTACCAAAGTGAACAGGGTGATATGATGGCATCAACTACTACAAAAGGCAGAAGTAAAAGAAAACCATCCAACAGTCCTTAGCTAAATCTTTCAAGGATGTTGATGGTCCAGGCCCCTCATTCCATTAACTTCACCTGGACCTGGCTGTTCAATCCATGCCACCTTCAATTTAAAACCAAAATCACTTCAACTTTAGCCAATGAGCTTCTGTAAGCAGAAGACACTTTTGTCTGTGCTCAATCAGAAAGCATATGAGAAAATGGGCTTTACATTAAACACTGAGAAAACTAAGGTCCTCTTCCAACCAGCTCCCTCAGCACACCTCCCCTCGTTAATTAAAATTAATGGTGAGATCCTGGAAAATGTGGACCATTCTCCATATCCTCTGAACCTCCAGTCGGCAAAGGCAGACATGGACAATGATGAAATTCATCATTGCCTCCAATGTGCCAACTCATCTTTGGCCGGCTGAGGATAAGAGCATTTGAGGATCAGAACCTCAAAACCAAGACTAAGGCATGGTTCACCAGGCAGCAGTGATCTCTGCACTCCTACCAATGTTTCTGAGACTTGGACAACTTGCCACAGGCACCTGAAAACATCACCAACGGTGCCTTTGCAAGATCCTCCAAATCGAGTGGCAAGAAATGTGGTCTAACAGCAGCATCCTCTCCCAAGCCAACAAACCCAGCATTGAGGTACTAGTCACTCAAAGTCATCTGCACTGAAACACTTTAGGGATGTCCTCAAAGCATCCCTGAAGAGGTCAAACATTCGCACTAAATCATGGTGACTGATCAAAAAAGAGAAGGTTCATTCAAGAAGGCACCGAACAAATCAAGAGACTTGGTTTGAGAGCATGCACAGGTGAAGTCAAGGTATCAGAGAGAGTGTACAAACTCTAACAAACTCACCTATCTGACCCTCCAAGCAACACTTGTCCCACATGTAGTAGAGTCTGCAGATCACGCATTGGACTTACCAGCCATCTGAGAACCCATCAAACTGCAGTGGAAGTAAGTCATCCTCAAACCCAAGGGACTGCCTAAGAAGAAAAAGAGACTGGTGTGTGTTATCTAATTTGAATTTATACAGTATTTGTTTTGTGTTTAGCGGCGTCTTTTATTTTACAAGTTTTTCAGTGAGGAATACACAGTACTTTACAAGTACATATGACATTTCAACTCATACTTTGGATTTTGGAAACTCTGAATCACTTAAAGTAGACTCACTTAAATTTGCAATTTTAAAGAACACAACAAGGGGCAGAACCTTTTGTCGTGTGGACGGATGTGATTGGGAGTAAAATAGTGCACAATGATGTTGGGCGAGTGTCCCAATGCCATCACACACTCGTGCAATATTTTGGTCAGCAGGCAAGCGCAAGAGTCGGCAACGTGCCTGCCGACAATTAAGTGGTCTATTAAAGCCCTTAAGCAAGCAATTAGGTAGAAATTTTCACTGCCCATCCAACCTTACAATTGGCGAGCGGGCAAATAAGCCAGGCATCCTTTGCGTTTTTTGCAAAATCTCATCCATGGCCGGGATGAGGTTTTCAACAGTAAATAAAGAAACAATTTTTAAAAATTTAAATCATTTTTAACCTGTCCCTCTTTATGTGACTGAGTCACATGTGGGGACATGTTTATATTATTTGTAGAAACTTTATTTTTCATTTTAAAAATCTTCAGCTCCCAGTGGCAGCTCTGTGCCTTCAGTGAGTCACCCCTGCGCATGTGCAGACTTCAACACTCGCGATCCTCCCACCCCCACCCCAAAGAAATACAGAACACAAGACACTTTTTGAAACAGTTTAGCTGTTAAAAAACATGGAATGAAAAGTGTAACGCTGCATGGCTTTACTAAGGAAATTATCTTTCATTCTTTGCATTCTTTTCAGCACCCAAAATTCTTGATATTTTTGGTCATTTGGACCTTTGAGGGTATCCGTCTATCTTTGTTAGATGGGCTGAATTTTTTCAGCCCTCTGAAAATGGGCTGGGAGGCCTCTTAAAATGGCAGTGGGGGGAGCCTCAGCAGTATGGCTGACCACCAATTAGGGCTGGCAGCCAATTAAACCAAATGAGTGACTAATTAAGGGTCATTTTGCACTCCTGTTGGCTTTTTGTCAGTATTAGGAGGAGCAGTTGCCACATGGGGAGACTGGCAGGTAAACCCTGTTAGCCACCCAGCAGGTTCCCTCTTTTCTGGATCATTGAGGAGACCCAGTGGCAAAGGATACCCCCACAGCTATGGCGCTATTGCTGGAGGATGCACCCCCTACCATCCCCCACCCTCTGATTGCTGGGGCCTGCCTGCTTTGCCTAGAATGGTAAATTTTTAAATTTACAATGCCTTTGAGAGTGTCTCAGCATGTGGGCACCCCCTCCTCTGCCTGCAGCCTCAGCAGCAACGATCAGTGGTGTTGCCAAGCTGCTGTTCTCAATTGGACAGCGATCCCAGAGGCAGCCTTTTAATCGGCTGCCTCCATTAAAATGCTGCCCAGGGTTCTGCTGCCCACCCACATGGGACCAAGTCATGCTTTTGGTCCTGGCAGTGAGACTACCTACCTTAAGAAAAAATTCCAGTCATTATTTATGTGTTTTAATAATGCTCTACTGAGATTGTCCTCTTAAACGCATTAAATATAATCCTTATTTTGTTTTGTGGCTTCTTACAACATATTCTTATTGTCATCTCACTCAGTTATTCCTAATGTAAAGTCATTAGGGCTGGTTTTGATGTGCCCACTTCCTTTGCACAAGCGGTAGGTGGAGAGACCTTGCCAATCACCCAATAGAAGCATTTGGAGGTCTTAACTATTTTCATGATCTAGCCTCATTGAATTCCATCTGTGAACTCCTCAGTCGATCAGAGAAGGTGATAAACGTGGCAGAGCCAGTCTAGATAGTTTAAAGGAGAGGCAGGTGATCTCATGGGAGGACTATGGAATTTCAAGCATTGGATGGGGTCAATTTTTGTAAGGCCAGGAGAACTTGCAGGCTCTTTAAGGACAACTGGTCAGGTTGCTTTATGTCAAGTAGTGCATGTTTTGTCAATTACTACTTTAAAATTGGCCTCATAAGACCTGTATTAGGAGGTTGTCAATGTGAGCTCGACCGCCAATTTCAAAGCCCTCACCAAAATGGCAGAGGAAATGCAGCAATAACTTTTATGCTTTCAGTATTTTTTGCACTTACATATTCCATATGATCTTGCTCTGTTTCTGCTCAAAAACAGGGATTAAAATCACTTCACTGTATTTTCATGTTGGCAGTTTTTGCTAGTTTACAGAAGCTAGACATTACACAATCTCAACCACGAGAAAACAGGTTGAACCAATGAGCCATAGCATAAACCTACTCAAAATGTATCACAATTTAGCATTCAATTGAAAATAACTGTGTGGCAGACCTTATTTATGGCTATAAAAAACAAAAAAACTGCGGATGCTGGAAATCCAAAACAAAAACAGAATTATCTGGAAAAACTCAGCAGGTCTGGCAGCATCGGCGATGAAGAAAAGAGTTGGCATTTCGAGTCCTCATGACCCTTCGACCAAACTGAGTGAATCCAAGAAAGGGGTGAAATATAAGCTGGTTTAAGGTTGGGGGTGGGGGGGCGGGGGGGGTTTGGGTGGGGGGAGAGAAGTGGAGGGGGGTTGGTGTGGTTGTAGGGACAAACAAGCAGCTTGTAGGGACAAACAACCACACCAACCCCCTCCACTTCTCTTCCCTCACCCAAACCCCCCCCCCACCCCCCAGCTTATATTTCACCCCTTTCTTGGATTCACTCAGTTCTTATTCATGGCTGGTGTGGGAAATAGGAGAATAGAAATTACACTAATGCATTACAGGTGCTTTTTAGATGTTGAAGTTAAAGAGCATTAAGAGAAGAATAGATGGAGTTTTATTCTACATCTTGCCAGATTGCACCTAACCTATTAGTGCTTGACGTTGTCAGTTGGCGGAGGTTTTGTTTCTTCTTTGGTATTGCTCACCTTAATTGTGCAAAAATCCCCAAGAAACCTCAATTATTTAAGGATACTTCCAAACTGAAGGAACCCTTGTAAGATAATCAGTTATATTCTCTTCCATGAGGTAAAGGAAACTTCATTTTATGTTTGAATATGTTTTGAATTTGCTTGGTCAAAACGCACATCATTTTTTGTTTGCAATGAAATTGTTTAGATTTTATTCAGCTGGTGCATGGGGAAGATGATGTGGATTTTTAAAATTCAAATTCTAACTTAAAAATAGTGGAAACAATGGAGTGACTTTTCATAGGTCAGTCCAAAAGAAGTTTAACATTTTACATCTAAAATAATAACAGTGCATTAAATTAAATAAATGTTTTAATATTGGGAAATCCACACTGAATCAATTATACAGCAGATATTCAAGTCCCAGTGCACCAGTTTGGGACATGTCATGTCACTCAGAGTTGAACCTTCTTGTTATTCAATCATTTTAATGATTTCAATGTTATGATGGGATCTAAAAGATTTATTACAGCACTGTGACCTCTGTTATGGAGACAGAAAAAAATAGAGGCAACTAAATTCAAGCAAAAAATGTGTTGAAGTATAACCTGCCTGAAATGCATAGATTTTCCTTACACAAATTAAGAGTGCTTTGCTTTACTCTCATGAACATATTCAAACATTTCCATGGGTCAGACTTTTACAGCCCCGTCGACGGGGACAAGGCTGTAAAACGTGGCAAGCCATTCTAAACTCCACTGACTTCAATAGAACCCTAAAATCCTGCTGCTGTAAAATTCCGCCCCATGTTTGTGAACTCAAAAGGAACAACATACTTCAGTTGTTTCTCAAAATCTGCAGAATGCCAGTATCTGAAATATATTTCTCTCAGAAAATTTCAGTGTGGCATTGTACAGCCAGAGTTTGGATTTGAAATCTTTTTCCTTAGAGCCCTGAGCCTCATTGAAGTACAGCTTAAGGTTTCCCCAGAAGATACCAAGTGGGTAAATTTCCACAGAGGCTCTACTGTTAGTCTGCTGCAAACCTTTGTGAGGAAGAGTCACAGAAATTCACAAAATGTAGCTTCATTGGAATTTGTAACATTATTTGCAGTCTCTATAATCCACCTGACAAAGTTATGGTGAATCATCTGGAAGTGCGCTGCAGAAATTGCCCTCACAATCCATTGACAAGTTGATTCTTGAAGCAAAAAGTAGTTTCCCTGCAAAATAAAGTATCAGTTTTGGAGCTTCATAGTATGATTATTAATGTATCACATCATGTGAGCGTTGAGACGATCCCCAAGGATACCAGATACTTAATTTTGGTACAAACTATGTTCTAAATGTTTATCGCTGCTGTTAGCAAAAACATAGGAAGGACTTTGCAGAAAATGTGTTATGCATCCATACATTCCTATCCTATTGAGGTCAAACATGAACAAGGAAACCTCCCACTGATTACCACGCACCGCCACCCCAACCTCCCCTCAGCTGATGAATCAGTTCTCCACCATGTTGAAAATCATTTGGAGGGAGCATTGAGGATGGCAAGGATTCAGAAAGTATACTGGATGGGGGAATTCAATATCCATCACCAAGAGTGGCTTGGTAGCACTAGTAGACACTGAGTTGGCCGAATCCTAAAGGACGTAGCTGCTAGACTGGGTCTGCTGCAGGTGGTGAGGGAACCAACAAGAGGGAGGAACATACTTGACCTCCTCCTCACCAACCTGCCTGCCTCAGATGCATCTGTCCATGACAGTGTTGGTAGGAGTGACCACTGTAGGAGTCTCCTTTTGGAGACAAAGTCCTGTCTTCACATTGAGGATACCCTCCATCATGTTGTGTGGCACCACCACCAAGCTAATTGGGATAGATTTCAAACAGATCTAGCAACTCAAAATAGGCATCTATGAGGTGCTGTGGGCCATCAGCAGCAGTGAAAGTATACTCACAGTTCACACCATAGTCTGTAACCTCATGGACTGCCATATACCCTGCTCTACCTTTACCGTCAAACCAAAGGATCAATCCTGGTTCAATGAAGAGTGCAGTAGGGCATGCCAGGAGCAGCACCAAGCATATCTAAAAATGAGGTGTCAAACTGGTGAAGCTACAACACAGGACTACTTGCGTGCCAAACAGCATAAGCAGCAAGTGATACACAGAGCTAAGCGATTCCACAACCAATGGATCATATCTAAGTCTGCAGCCTTATCATATCCAGTCGTGAATGGTGGTGGACAATTAAACAATTCACTGGAGGAGGAGTTTCCACAAATATCCCATCCTCAATGATTGAGGAGCCCCACACATCAGTGCAAAAGATAAGGCTGAAACATTTGCAACAGTCTTCAGCCAAATGTGCCAAGTGGATGATCCATCTCAGCCTTCTGCACAGGTCCCCAGCACCACAGATGCCTGTCTTCAGCCAACGCAATTCACTCCACGTGATATCAAGAAACGGCTGAAGACACTGGATACTGCAAAGTCAATGGGCCCTGACAATATTCTGTCAATAGTAGTGAAGACTTGTGCTCCAGAACTTGCTGCACTCCTAGCCAAGTTGTTTCAGTACAGCTACAATACTGGCATCTACCTGGCAATGTGAAAAATTGCCCAGGTATGTATGTCCTGTATACAAAAAGCAGGACAAATCCAACCCAGCAATTACTGTCCCATCAATCTATTCTCAATCATCGGGAAAGCGATGGAAGGGTCATCAAGAATGCTATCAAGTGGTGTTTGCTTAGCAATGCCCTGCTCATTGGCGCTCAATTTGGGCTCTGCCAGGGTCACTCAGTTCCTGACCTCATTACAACCTTGGTTCAAACATGGACAAAAGAGCTGGACTCTAGAGGTAAAGTGACTGTCCTTGACATCAGGGCAGCATTTGACCAAGTGTGGCATCAAGGTGCCCTAGAAAAACTGGAGTCATACCGGGAAGAACTCTCCACTGGTTGGAGTCATAGCTAGCACAATGGAAGATAGTGTGGTTGTTGGAGGTCAATCATCTCAGTTCCAGGACATCGCTGCAGGAGTTCCACAGGGGCGTGTCCTTGGCCCAACCAGCTTCAGCTGCTTCACCTTCCTTCCATTATAAGGTCAGAAGTGGAGATGTTTGTTGATGATTGCATAATGTTCAGCACCATTCGCGACTCCTCAGATACTAAAGCAGTCCATGTCCAAATGCAGCAAGACCTGGACAATATACAGGCTTGGACTGACAAGTGGCAAATAACATTCACACTAACAGGCAAAAATCTAACCATTGCCCCTTGACATTCAATTGCATTACCATCGCGGAATCCCCCACTATCAACATCCTGGGGGTTACATTGACCAGAAACTGAACTGGACTAGCCATGTAAATACTGTGGCTACAAGAGAAGATCAGAGGCTAGGAATCCTGTAGTAATTAACTCACCTCCTTACTCCCCAAAGCCTGTCCACCATCTAAAGGCACAAGTCAGGAGTGTGATGGAATACTCACCACTTGCCTAGATGAGTGCAGCTCCAACAACACTTAAGAAGCTTGACAAATCAGCCTGCTGGATTGGCACCCCATCCACAAGCATTCACTCCCTCCACCACTGATACACAGTGACAGCAGTGTGTACCAAATGCAAAATGCACTACAGGAACTCACCAAGGCTTTTTAGACACCACCTCCCAAACCCATGATTGCTACCATCCAGAAAGATAAGGGCAGCAGATACATGGGAACACCACCACCTGTAATTCCCCTCAAATTACTCACCATCCTGACCTGGAAATATATCGCCGTTCCTTCACTGCCGCTGGGTCAAAATCTTGGAACTCCCTCCCTAACAGCACTGTGGTTGTACCTACACCACATGGACTGCAGTGGTTCAAGAAGGCAGCTCATCACCACCTTCTCAAGAGCAAATAGAGATAGACAATAAATGCTGGCCTAGCCCATGGATGAATAAAAAAAATGAGGCATGTTTTCACTTTGGGTTATACCAAGTTCTACCTTGGTAATTATTTTTGTTTTTGTCAAGGTCGAGAGAGTGACTTGCACACTACAACATGTTGATCAGCAGCTCTTTTTGAACTACTCAGTGGAAAGAATAGTTCAATGCAAATTAGCTCCACAGATTTAATATTATCTTAATTGTCTGGATTTGTATTGTACACCATGAATGTACTTCTAGGATGAATAGTTTGTGGTACACCAATGGGAACCCTCGTAGTATTATGCCTCTCTCTTTCCTGAGGAGTATGTAACCATCTTTCATTGCCACAATTAAATAATGCTAGATACAGCTAGATGAAGAAAAAATAGTTTATTGTGACACAGAAAAGCAGGTTATTAATCAGTGAAACCAGGCTACATCCCATGCTGAAAGCATCTAATTAGGTTGGTTCTAGTAGGCTTCTTGAACCATTGCATAAGGAAGGGAACGGAAATCAAATGAATACTTCTGTTGCAGACACAGTAACCTCTTATGCAGCTTACAGACACTACTGTAGCAAACCGGACATTGCTGAACTTTGCAATCATAGCAATTGTAACTGTTTCCTTCAACTCATTGCCTTATTACTTGGTATTTACTAGCAAATCAAAGAGAAAAAAATAGAGAGAATTCCAATGTCAAGTCTTAAATATGAGGCATAAAGGGGAAAGAGGGAATTTTAATTCCAGGGACATCAAGAACCATCAGGACAGACTCCCCCCGCCACAACCTCACCCTTCTATGCTGGCTTCTTGATTCCCGCCAGTATCTCCCACAAATCCATTGCTATAAAATTGAGGGGTGAAGGGAACCCAGAAATGAAAGTGTGTTACTTTGTTGACTTAAAATTTCTCCGGCCCATGAGCAATACAAGTTGTGCACCCCACTCAATTTTCTTTTCAGTACTTTTGAAGTGTAGGCACAGCTGTAATATAGTATAGCAACAAAATTTTTGCTATTTATTTCCTTGGGGTTAGGCAGAAAATAGTCCTATTTCCTCAGCTAGATGCAGACTGTCCACCAGCTCCATGTAGAAACTGGCTGACATCGGGCAAGCTCCAATGGAGGAGCCAGTCCGGCACCCACAAAATGCTCGAGGCATGTGGAAGAGCTTTGTGCCACAAAATGGCTCAGAAGCGGCAAATCAGTAGCATAGTGGTAATGTCACTGGATTAGTAATCCAGAGACCTAGGCTGATGCTCTGGGGTCACAAGTTCAAATACTACCATGGCAGTTAGTGGAGTTTAAATTCAATTAATTAGTAAATCTGGAATTGAAAGCTAACCTCTAATGATGACCATGAAATTGTTATAAAAACCCATCTGGTCACTAATGTCACCGCATGTCATTTTACACGTTGGCAAGCAGGTCCCGCCTCCCACTCGCCGATGGGAAAATGCTGCCCCCATGATACTATTGAGCACAACAATGGCATTAATTCAAAGTTCAAAATTCATGTTTTGAGTCCGAATGCCTTAATGATGAGATAGAGAGGCAGCAGAGAAGGAAAGAAAAGGAAACAAATCCTGCACTCTGGATCCCACTACCTCATGGGACACGTGCCTAAAGAGCTGGGAGTAGGGAATTGGCCCCTGGCAGAAACTCGTGATCCTGAGTAGACATCGTCCTTGAATCAAAGGACAGTCTATGGGGAAGGTGGTGGCATGGTGATATTGTCACTGGGCTGGTATTCCAAAGACCCAGGGTCATGCTTTGGAGATCTGGGATCAAATTTCACCGTGGCAGCTGGCAAAATTTGAATTCAATAAAAAATCTGGAATTAAAAGTCTGATGATGATCCTGAAACCATTGTCGATTGTTGTAAAACCCATCTAGTTCACCTTAGGGAATCTGGTTCCTTTAGGGAAGTAAATCTGCCGTCCTTACCAAGTCTGGTCTACATGTGACTCCAGACCCACAGCAAAGTGTTTGACTCTTAACTGCCCTTTGAACAAGGGCAATTGTAGATGGGTGATAAATGCTGGCCGCATGTCATGAATGTATAAAAATATTACTTGTCCTCAATGCATTGGTTTTAACAAATTACCATGCTACAACATGTTTAGAAGATGTCTGTGTGTTGCTTTTTTAAAAACTGAAGTTACTATGTTTAATGTCTTAGGTAAATGAGTTTGTTGGCCGACTGAACTCTCACAGCACACCTTCCTATGTTCTCCTCAATTGCTGCTTGAAATCAATAATGGGGAGAGACTGATGTAAGAATAAACAGTGATCGTTTATTGAGACATAGGGCAGAGCACCAGATCAGATGTGCTCACTCAGAAACCTCCAGATGTAGACTTACAGCTACCAGTTTCCCACGTCATGCTATACAGTGATTCATCCGTGCTATCACATGATCAGTACACTTACATTCTCTTAAAGGGGCCGGGTACCTCACTTTACCACATCCCTCCCCCTTTATTTAAAAGTACAGGTAACAAGCTTAAAACACATTAACTATTTACAGGTCAAGTCTCTCAGAAGGTGTTGATGGGTTGAGCGATGTAGCCCAAAAACCTCGGCTAATGTTTCTTAGACCTCCTTTTCAGGGGCAGTTGCCCACTATATCCCTCAATGGATGATTTTCGTCATCTTCCGGGTGCAGTCATGTTCATTCCTGCTACTCCTCCCCTCCAAGCTGAAACAGGTAAAAGGCAACAAAAACAAAGCAATACAGCTATGAGCTACATGATGTGTGAAGAAAAAGAGGAAAAGGAAAAAAAAATGTTTGTTTCTCTTTCTGAGGACTGTCAATTATTTCTCTTTTTCTTCCTGCGTGACCTTTTCTTGATAGCACTGACCCGTGTCTCTGTCTTCTCTTTAATTTCGCTGTTGGCTGGACTAGACTCAGACTGAACGTAATGAGATCAGTGGATGGGTTTCCAACAGCTCTTCTGAGAATTCAGGGCCTTCTAGCTTTAAAGCTTCAGGGCTTTTTCACAGCTACTCCTTCAGCTCTTCCAGTTCTTTCCTATTCGCATTAATAGTTTCTGGAGAAACGCATATTGTTGCCCCTTCTCAGCTAATTTGTTCCTTAACTCAGCCAGAGATAGGCTTAACTCTTCCTTTTCTCCTTCATATCTTTTTTGTGGCACAAATTGGGAGCTGATTGAATTTTGTAGTGCATGAAAGTCCTTTAATAGATTTTGCATTTCCTTTCAAAGGATGCTGACTTCAGCTTGAATTCTGTCCCAGTGTAACACTTCTACGGGCTTCTTCCATTGGGTCTTTGCATACTCATTTTTTCTTGCAGCAACACTTCTGGTTTTGAATTGGGAACTTAACGGGACCTATCATGAAGAATATGGAAAATATGTTTATTTTAAAATAGAGGTTTACTCAGCAGGTACATCTTAATTGGATTAAAGCCAGCTAGTTTGGGTGCTTCAATGGGTACTAGTTTTGATATGGAAGAGAGATAGCTTGCATTTGCATTTTTTGAATAGAGCATTCAAGAAGTGGGGTGGAAACTTGTAGACACCAATCCATTTTAGACTAGTAGATACCAATCCATATGTCTATATTACTAATAAAATTGGTACTATGAAAGGAGTTTCATGGAAAAAGGTGAAGTTCAAAGAGGCTGTTGATACGATGAGAATTTGAATTCAATCAGTGGTGGTAGGTATAACTTCAGTAGTTTTCAGGTGTGCAGGCAGAGGCAATGTAAGATCAAAAGCCTCCAACTGGTCCACCTGGTTCCACATTTTGATTTCGTAAGTTGAAAATGCTTTGCCTGGTGTTTTGGTTAAGTCTGTGGGTTGCTGTTGCCTTAATAGAGATTAGTTTGGGAATTTGTTAAAAGTTATAATAGTAGTAATTTGCAGCCATGTGTATTTTAACTAGTGTAAATTCATAAAATGTTTAGTTTAGATTAATGTAAAACCTAGAGGATTAGTGGTCTTAATCCATGATTTTAGAGTCACATCTCAAACATAAAACTTAAAATTATTGGTAATGGCAGTTGCTTAAAGTTTACCTCTGGGATTTTTAAATAACTCGCTTTACCAACTGCATCAGAAATAACAATTGGGGGCTGTGCCGGGATAAATTATATTTCTAATTCCTTGATTGGTTAGGAATTGGTGAATCTTAAAGCTTGCAAGTATGAAAGGCTCTTTGAATTCAGGAGTTGGTGAAGTATTTTAGAAGTGGTGAGACTGCAAGATGGCTTTGGCAATTGATAAGACTTGCCTGGGAGTAGAAGAGATAACTCTGATTGGGTTGGAGAAAATAACCAAAAGTACATTAACAGAGTTGGCAGATAAGTTAAAATTAGGGTTACCTGCAGAAGCTAGAAATTCTGGTATAGTTAAAAGTATATCACAATATCTACAGTTGGAAGTGAAACCTGACACCAGCGAGTCACAGCTGGAGGTAGTGAAACTTCAGTTGCAAATGAAGAGGCTTGAATTAGAAGCAAAGGACAGAGAAATGGTTTTTAAAAGGGAATTAGAAATTGTGAAGATGGAAAAGGAGGAAAGAGAAAAAGAAAGAGAGAGAGAAAGAGAATTCCAGCTGAAAATGTTGACAGTTAGAGAAGAGACTTCAGTAGGTGAGGAAGGATTTATCTCCAGAGTAGAACCCAGTGGGGATATGTTTAAATTTGTACAAGCTCTTCCAAAGTTTGAGGAAACAGATATTGAAGCCTTCTTTATTTCATTTGAGAAGCTAGCCAAACAGATGAAATGGCCACAAGAAAACTCGACATGATTATTACAGCCTAAGTTATTAGGAAGAGGACCTGAGGTATATGCTTTGCTTCCAGAAGAAATATCGATGAATTATGATGTGAAAAAAGCTAATTTGAGTGCATATGAGTTGGTTCCTGAAGTATACAGGCAGAAATTTAGGAATATGAAAAAACAGCCTGGGCAAACTTTAATTGAGTTTGAAAGAGTAAAACAAAGTAATTTTCACCAGTGTATACAGGCATTAAAAATAGAGACAACCTATGCAGCTCTTAGGGAAGTCATTCTTTTGGAAGAATTTAAAGATTCAATCTCTTCAGAAGTGAAAACTCAAGTGGAGGAACAGAGGGTTGATTCTGTAAGACAAGCAGCAGAGATAGCTGATGATTATGAGTTAGTTCATAGAGCTAAACCTTTTCTCTGTCACCCTTTCAAATTGTAAAAGGAGGAAGATGAAAGGAAGGTAGGTAGGCAGGGAAGAGGAGTGGCTGGAAGTTCCCAGGAAGCTTTTTCTCAGAACAAAAAGGAAGGTGTTGAAGTTAGAAGTGACATTCAAAAATTGAGGTGTTTTCATTGTAATAAAGTGGGTCACATGAAGTCAGTGTGTAGGAGGTTGCAGGAAAAATCTGTAGGAATTACTGGGGTACAGAAAAGCTCTGGAAATAAAAGTACTGTGGGTTCTGAAGTTCAGGCAAGGGAGAAACTAGTGGTTTGTGTATAGGTGAAACAGGGAAAATCAGTCAAAGGTAAAGAAGATGTGTTTACAGTTTAATTAAGAGAATTCTGAGCAGCAGGTCACAGAAATGTTTAAAGGCTTTGTATGTGTACAGGGTGGAGTAGGTAAAGTTGTTAAAATATTGAGACACAGGAGCTAGTCAATCCATAATGTTGCGGGATAGTGATATTTGTTGTTCAGAGGGAGTGCTACCAGGAGAAGGTAATAATAAGTGGGGCTCACAGAGATGCTAAATCTATTCCATTGTGGAAGGTGAATTTAAAGAGAAAATGGAAGAATGGTGAAGCTATAGTTGGAGTGGTGGAAAAATTGCCCATTGCATGGGTTCAGTTTATTCTGGGTAATGATATAGCTGGATTGCAAATGTGGTGATGCCTATGGTAGTTGAGCAGCCTATAGAAGTGTTTTCAACAGAAGTGCTACAGAAGAAATATCTTGGATTGTCTCCTGATTGTGTTATAACTAGATCAAAGGCCCATCGGGATGAACGAAATGAACAAGAAAAGCAGGCAGTTCAAAGGCAAGAAAAAGGTGTCAAAATCCAATTAGCTGGCATTGTATTTGATAACATTGTTCAAAAGGAAGGAATGCAGTTCAGTTCAGTTGAAGTGTTTAACTCAAAGAGGTTAGTGGAGATACAGAAAAATGATTTGCAATTAAAACAGTGATATCAGAAAGCTTATTCAGAAATTACTCTCCTGGATTACGTATCAAATTTCAGGGAAAGATTGAAGATGTGAGTTGGCTAGGGAACATTTAAAGATATCACAGCAAGCGATGAAAGTGAAAGCAAATAAGAAGGCTAAAATTTGCAGTTTTATTTCTGGAGAGAAAGTACTAGTTTTCTTACCAGTACTAGGGGATTCCTTAAATGCAAGATTTAGTGGGCCTGACAGGATTGAAAAGAAATTGAGTGAAGTAAATTATTTAATAAATACTCTGGATAGAATAAAGAAGCAGAGGGTGTGTAATGTAAATATGCTTAAAAAGTACTTTCATGGGGAAGAGGGACAAAAAGAGGTATTAGTGATGGTGGATAGTGAGAAAGAGGACTCCGAAATTGATTTTCCTCCAATCAAATTGGATAATGAGGGGGTGCTTGAAAATTTAAATGCAATATTGAGTTACCTTCCAAGCAAGTGTCAAAGTGATTTGGAAAGTGGTCACACAAACCTATTTGTGGAAGTAAATTGGGAAAGACACATTTAGCTTTACATGATGTATCTATAGAAACATCATCTTCACTGAGGCAACAACCTTATAGATTAAATCCAGCAAAGTTATCACAAGTACAAAAAGAAATTTATTTCATGCTTCAAAATGATATAATTGAGTCTAGGTGCAGTACCAACGCATAAAATGACTCGCAGTGATGTTGGGCGAGCATCCCGACATCACCGTGTGCCATCGTGATATTTAGGTGGGCGGGAGCGCGAGGATCTCCGATGCGTGCCCACCATTAATTAACGAGCCACTTAAATCCTTTGAGGCAGCAACTGTCAGGGATTTTTCGGGGCCCATGTGATCTTCAGGCCGTCACATGGGCGCAACCAGCAGGTGGGTAGGCCACATTTGCATCAATCTCACCCACGGGCGGGATGAGAGGGGTGAGGGGGGTCGCGCGTGCTATTTGTCAGACATTTGATGCTTAAACTTGCCTCTGTGAACAGGAATACTTCAAAATTCTTCACTGCTGCTTGGACAGGAGTAACAGCCTTCAGGTCAGCACTCTGAGTAAACATAATTTCTGGGGCCTTGCTGGTTTCAGGAAGCCTTCCCTTAGCCTGGGAATGAGAGTTGTGCTATCCACTGGAGGCACCTCCTTTGAGGAGGAAGGGAGGGCCAGAAGGGGGAGGAGGCCAAGAGTCCACATTCTGCTTCCAGAGGAGCCATCTTTGGGAGGAGAGGGGCACAGGGCCAACAGCAAGTCCAAGGTGGAAGGGACTGCAGAAGACACCACTATCCTGCTGCCAGGGTTTATAGGCGGCGAAGCAGCTACCTCAGTACGTCTGAGGTGAAGTGCCGAAGGAGGTTCCGTCTCTCAAGGGAGACATCACCTCCATCTGTCAGATGATTGGCCCTGAGATCTGCCAACTGTGTAGGCGGGCACTCCATGCCAGTGGCTCTAAAGGTCACAGCTGCCCTCAACTTCTATGCCTTTGGCTCTTTCCAGGGGTCGGTGGGTGATCTTTGCAGAGTCTCCCAATCAGCTGTCCACACTTTTGTCAAGCAGGTGACAGACGCTCTCTTCAGGCATGCATTGACTTTCATCCACTACTGCTGGGACAAGGCCAATCAGACAGAGCAAGCCAGAGGCTTTGCAGCGATTGCTGGCTTCCCCTGCATCCAGGGTGCAATCGACTGCACACATGTGGCCATCAAGGCGCCAGCGGGTGAGCCCGGTGTCTTCGTCAACAGGAAGGGATTCCACTCCATGAACATGCAGATAGTGTGTGATCACAGAATGCTGATTCTACAAGCCTGTGCAAGGTACCCAGGCAGCTCCATGATGCTTACATCCTCAGGCACTCCCAGGTGCCGAGGCTCTTCAGCGCTCCAGCCCGGCTGGATTTATGATTGCTGAGTGACAAGAGCTATCCCCTCAAAAGGTGGCTCATAATGCCTCTCCGCCATTCAAGAACAGAGGCTGAGCAGCTGTACAGTAGGAGCCATGCCTCCACAAGGGCTGTGGTAGAGAGAACCATTGGTCTTCTCAAGATGAGCTTCCGATGCCTGGACCTTTCTGGGTGTGCACTCCAATACCCCCAGATTGTGTGTCACTGATAGTGGTTGCATGCTGCGCTCACCATAATGGCACTGGAAAGGGGCAACACTCTGTTCAAAGAAGATGTAGATGCAGTTGCTCCGGCTACACACGATGAGTCCAGCATTGAGTCTGAGGATGAGCATGCACAAGAGAAAGCTGAGGGGGTAGACGCTGACCCGGGCATACTCCAGGGAGGCAGGGACACCTGGAATGTTTTAATCCAATGAACCTTCAGCTTGCCCACCACAGATGGACCTCCAACACACACCAGGGCTGTAGGCTCCATACTTGATACCTGAGTGCTAAATCTGCCTGGATAGGAACATTAACTAAGGGCTTTGTCAACAAAGCTCAATGTCAGACAACTCACTCATAACATCATGGGTTCCCGTCTACCTTGCAGAAAGAAGAAATCACCCTGAGCCATGCCCACATGTCAAAATGTAATGATTTAACAAAATGAGGCACAAAAGAAAATAATTACAAAGGCATTACGCATCACATCATGGTCATGGACTAATAGCGGGGCAACATAAAATCACCAATGAGAAACCTGTGATGTGCTGAAGGTGCCTTAAGTTTCCGGGTGCTACGTCAGGTGTGAGAGGTGGCTCCCCTGCCTCCTCCCCTCGGCCCTGCTCCAGTGATGCTGAAAGGAAGAACAAGGACATTTGATTTGTTAAAATGGAGACAATGTCAATGTGCATGCCTGTGCCCCGGATCAGTCTGCGCTCATCCTTCCATAATCAATGGTCATCCCATGTTGCAAACTTCAATCACTGAGCATTCAGCAGTGCCATGGCTGCTGGGGCACACATGGTGACCTCAGTGCTCGGCAATCTTACCTCCACGTGGCACCCCAGCCTCACCACCACCTGGGCGCATGGCACCTCTCCAGATCTATCGCCTCCTGCTCATATCTGGTCAGGATGGCCAACTGGGCCTGGCTTCTGCCAGTCCGCATCTGCTTGTTGACGTTGTGTGCAGTCTTCTCCTGAAAAGGAGAGAAGTGCATTGATTATTCCAGCCTGTACCTGGATTCCCATCGCATCCCTGCCACCTCAATGGGACATTATAGGGCTCCAGTACTTTGTCACCCCACAGCTGCCACACACTCACACCAAGAAGCCAGGGCTGACAATCCCCATTGCCCACATGCTGCCTCCTTCACATGTGACACCACACAGTCTAACCTTGAAAAGCAAGGAGGCACAAGCATGTGGAGTGCAAAGACCAGCAGATGGATTGGTGCCCTGCCATCTGGAAGCTCCCCTCCCAGCATGTTAGGACCCTGACTTTGACATGTTTCGCAGTTCCAGCACTCTGCCTAGGTGCAGACCCTTGAGGTTGCCCTCAAATCTCTACTTTGGATGTCAGTGTTTCACATGCTGCCGGTGCAGAGCCCATCTCAGCACTGCCCTTTCACGGTGAACTAGGCATGGACAATATCTGCTGGCCCACCCAGTGAAGGAAACATGCCGTGAAGGATTCAATGCTGTATCTGCACTCAGAGTTGGGCAGGGGGGCTTGGGGGGAAAGCTTACTTGCTGTGTTAAGTTACCTCTGCCAACATGATATTCACCCTTCCCAAGTGCAAGGGGTTGTTGAATCGCTTGTGGCACTGGATCCACATGTGTCGCACCACATCATGGGAGCTGACTATCTGCCGCTTCTTCCCAGGAACGTTTGGTCAGGTGGGGGTGCCTCGGCCTCCTGTCCCTCAGAACAAGGACCTCCCGCTACCCTGCCACCTCCTCCAGGAGGGCAGCTAGGCACTCATCAGAAAACTGAGGGGCACACTGCCCCACTGCCTTACCTTCCAGCCTGGCCTGCTCTCCAGCAGCGCTCTGAAGAGCCCTTCTACTGGCCATGATGAACAGCCTTTGCAAGGCTGTCAGCGCTTTATTTGAACAGGGCGCCGGGTTGCCATTAGACCCGGCGGTCATTGCACTCCCTCCGCCGCCCACCCACTCCCACTATCCTCGGGAGCCCTGTCACAAGAAATTCTCCCCCTGGAGTTAGCCTGTTGTGCTTGGGTACCAAAACTGGATGAAACACAAAGACTGTGTGTAGACTATCGAAAAATGAATGCGGTAACAAAAGCAGATTCATATCCCATACCACGGTTGGAGGATTGCATCGAAAAGGTGGGACAATTGAAATTTATCACAAAGATTGACTTGCTAAAAGGATATTAGCAAGAACTCTTGTCAGAGAGGACAAAGGAGAAATCAACTTTTGTAACACCAAGTGGACTTTGTCAGTTTAAAGTCATGCCATTTGGTATGAAGAATGCATCTGCGACATTTCAAAGACTGACAAACAAAGTAATTACGGTCTAAGCAATTGTGCTGTTTATATTGATGATCTAATTGTTTTCAGTCAGACGTGGGAGGAGCATTTACAGCATCTGGAAGAATTATTTACTCGACTACAAGAAGCTAATTTGGTGATGGGCTTGGCTAAAAGTGAATTTGCAAAAGCCCAATTTACAAATCTAGGCCATGTGGTAAGGTGGCTCTGAGAGATGCAAAAGTCAAGGCTATCATGGATTTCTCAGTGCCTACAACAAAAGGAGGAGTTTTGAGAATTCTGGGCATGAGTGGATTTACCGGAAATTTGTACCAAGTTTTAGCCAAGTGGTTGCTCCACTATCTGAACTATTAACAAAGAACAAGAAGTTTCAATGGACATGAGTGTTAGAAGTCATTTAATAGTTTGAAAATTGTTTTAGCTACGACACTAGTGTTGGCAGTACCCAATTATGCCAAGCAATTCAAGTTGGCTATTGATGCAAGTATATAGGCATTGGGGCTGTACTGTTAGAAGAAGATGACACTAGAATTGAAAAACCAGTAGGATATTTTTCATGGAAACTAAATGCACAACAAAGAAGATATTCAACAATCGAAAAAGAGAATTTGAGTTTGGTGTTAGCATTGCAACATTTTGAAATTTATTTTGCAAACAATGCATCACAAACAATCATTTATACAGACCATAGTCCTTTGAGGTTTTTGGACAAATTTCGAGACAAAAGTGTAAGGCTTTTCAGATGGAGTCTATTATTACAACCATTTAATCTATGTATTATACATACTGCTGGAAGAGAAAATTTGTTTGCAGATACATTATCAAGAGTTTGAACCTTACAGGAAACAGACATTTAAAACTGAATTGGAGTGATTTCCGTTGATACCAAGGACTTGTGTATATATGTATAGTTATGTTAATGCATGCATCTGGTAATGTAATAAGTAAAGGAGATAGGGTGAGATGGGTTACTAAAATGAAGCCATCTTTTAGAATTATGACAGTTCATTTTTTGATAAGGAAGGGGATGTCATGAAGCTAGTAATGTATATAATATTCTTTTAAAAAACACGTTTACTCTGTGGGTATGTCTTAATTGGATTAAAGCCAGCTAGTCTGGATGCTTTGATGGGTACTAGTTTTGATATGGAAGAGAGATGGCATGCATTTGCATTTTTTGAATAGAGCATTCAAGAAGTGGGGTGAAAGCTTAACACCTATCTAGCAGATATCTTTATATTACTAATATCTTTATATTGCTAATAAAATTGGTACAATGAAAGGGGTTTCATTGTTAAAAGGTGAAGTTCAAAGAGGTTGTTGATACAATGAGAATTTGAATTCAATCAGTGGTGGTAGTTTTCAGGTGTGCAGGCAGAGGCAATGTAAGATCAAAAGGCAGCTGTAAGCCTCCAACTGGTCCACCTGGTTCCACAGTGAAAAGAACCTCATTCTGATTTTGTAAGGTGAAAATACTTTGCCTGGTGTTTTGGTTAAGTCTATGGGTTGCTGTTGCCTTAGTGGAGGTTAGTTTGGGGAATTTGTTAAAAGTTATAATAGTAGTAATTTGTAGCCACGTGTATATATTTTAACCAGTGTAAGTTATTAAAATGTTTTATTTAGTTTAATATAAACCCTCAAGAACTGGTGGCCTGATTCCTGAGTTTAGGGTCACATCTCAAACATAACATTTGAAATTATTGGTTATGACAGTTGTTTAAAGTTTCCCTCTGGGATTTTTAAATAACTCCACTTTACCAACTGCATCGATCATAACAGCCCTCAAGATTTATCTCTCCCAGCCATGTTGCAACATTAAATAATTTAAAATTCAGCAGTGCTTTGGCTGTTAGGACAATGCTGACCTCACTGTTGGGCTTAAATACCTGGCTGTGGCACCCCAGCCTCACTGACACCAGTGAACCTGGGCGTATGGCGCCTCTCCAGATCCAGGGCCTTCTGCTCGAAATGGCTTAGAATGGCAATCTGCATCTGGCTGCTGCCAGTCCTCGCACGCTCTGCCGCGTTATGAGCATTCTTCTCCTGAAAAGGAGAAAACAGCATTGATTAGTGGAAATTGCACACGGACTCTGTTCGCGCACGGGTCCACCCCAACCAGAGTGGGACATATCAGGGCTCCAGTGCCTCCTCACCCTGCCACTGCTGAGCACTCACACAACGATGCTGGGCCTTCTCCCCCCCCCCCCCCACCGCCACCCGGCAGCATCCCCTTGGACACATGCTGCCTGCATCACATTAGGCACCACACAGTATATCCTTCCATAGCAAGGAGGTGGAAGCACATGGAGCGCAGCAGATGGTTCGTTGAAGGTCCCCTCCCACCATCTCATCACCCTGGCTAGGACACGTCCTGGAGTTCTAACACAGCGCCTAGGTACAGCTCCTCCAGGTTGCCCCCACACCAGTCACATGGGACTCATGCTGCAAGGCAAAACACATCTCCTCATCACCCTCTCAAGCTGACCTCAGCATGGGCAGTATCTGCTTGCCCACCCAGCAAAGGACAAATGCCATCAATAATTCAATGCAGTCACAACACTTGGACTCTTGGACTTGGAGGGGAGTTGGGGGGTGCAGCAGAGGGTGTGGGGCAGCAAGGCGGGGCGGGGAGGCGGCAGGGATGTAAGCTGACCTGCTGGATTAAATGCCCAATGCCAACATGGTAGTCACCCTGCCAGAGCGCAACAAGCTGTTGAAGCGCTTGCGACACTGGATCCAGGTGCACCACCTCCTCCCAGGCATGTTTTGTCATGTGGGGGAGCCTCCTCCTCCCATTCTGTGGGACCAGCACCTCCCACCATGCTGCCACCTCCTTGAGGGGGGCAGCAAGGCAGCCATCTGAAAAATGAGGGGCACTCTGCCTCCTGCCTCTGGCCTGCTCACCAGAAGCCCTCCGCTGTGGCCTTGCATTTGCCATTGTGAGCAGCCTATAAAAGGCTGGACGAGCCTTACTTGGGCCACCTGCTCCTGCTCCACACACCCCCCCCAAAACTGGAAAATTAAGTGTTGGCTGCACAATGTCATTATTTTAGAACTGATAGTTTCCATCACTGTTCAATTTGCTGCTTTTCTTGAGTCCACTTACATTACTGGTGGACCACAATTCGAGTCAACTTGCCAATCATCACCTCGCCAATCATCACCTCTTTCACATTGAGTGCTTGATTTGAATACTAATCTGCTATTTACTGTTACTAGTCAGCTTGAGACTGTAATCGTAGAACACTGTTCAAATACCTTTCTGATGGTACTACGTATGTGTGCTTGGAATTATGATGTAAGTGCGAAAATACTTTAATATCTTTGGCAAGCAAAAGCAAAATCCCATTTAAATTGCGGAATTAAACCTTAGCAGTTTACTTTATTCAGAAACAGCAAAGACATCTCTTTCCATTAAGTGTCACCTAAGGAATTTTTCTGATGTCTCCTCACTATAATCTTCCAAAGTTCTCTAAATTCAAGAACCGCTACTTTAGACTTGAAAATTATGAATGTCAGAAAGTTGTGTGACAATAAACTTCCAGGCTAAAGGGACTGAGCATGGGAGTGGGATTGACTGGGTTGCTCCATAGGGAGCCGGCATAGACTTGATTTAGGCCTCTTTCTGTGCCCTATGATTTTATGAATTCTTATGAGTACTATTGACATAATTTCAAAGGTTTTGGCACAAGGAAATAACTGAAAAAAATACCACAAACGTACTTCATTTTCTCTGCAGGTATTTTTTCTCCCCTAACTGCCTTAGGTCAAAGCACACCTGTTAGAACAACAATATATATTTATATAGCAACTTCCATGTATTAAAACATTCATGGTGCTTCACAGGAACATTATAAAGCACTACATAGGATACTGAACCACATAATGCAATATTAGTCAGAAGACCAAAAGCTAAGTCAAAGAAATAGTTTTTAAGGAGTGTCTTAAAGGAGGAAAAAGAAGTAGAGCTAAAGAGTTATAGGGAGGGAATTCCTTTAAGGAGCGAGACAGCCAATGAAAGCCTGCCACCAATGATGGAGCAATTAAAATCGGGGATGTTTAAGAGGCCAGAATTCCATTAGTACAGAAACCTCAGAGGGGTTTAGGACTGAAGGAGATTACAGAAATAAGGAAAGCAGAGGCCATGGAGAGATTTGAAAACAATGATGAGAATTTTAAAATCAAAATGTTGCTTGACTGAGAGACAATGTATGTCCGCGAGCACCGGGGTGATAGGCAAATGGGACTTTGTGCGTGTAAGGACATGGGCAACAGCATTTTCAATGATCTTGAGCCTAAAGGATAAAATGTGGGAGACCAGCCAGGTGTGTGTTGAAATAGTCAAGTCTAGAGGTAACAAAGGCATGAATGAGGATTTCAGCTGCAGATCAGCTGAGGCAAGGGCAAAGTCAGGTGGTGCATTTTGGCAGAAAGGATAGGGAGAGATAATATCCACTGTCTACCTGAAATCCACTCAAAATTCAAATCAGCACTTAAATACTTCAGTTCCAGAGAAAGTTGAAACACAATTCTGAACACATTCTGAATAATTTTCAGGAACCCAGCAGCCAGGTTGCACAACTGGAGGGCAATAAAATGATACAAAATAGCAGCCATTGTGCATTCCAAAGTATGGCATCCTTAAGATTGAAGAAGACTTTCATAGCACCAGTCAGAAGAGTAATAGTCATTTATAAGGAAGTTTCAATAACACACAACCCATTTTCTGAGCTATACGCATCATCAGTGTATTTGATAATAACAATATTGCATCCCTCAAGGTTGTTTGGAGAGCTGCTAATTGAATCAATTGGAATAAGTACTGTACAATGTTAAGACACCTCTATCAAATCTTCCCTCTATCTCCTTTGTTCCAAAGAGAATGGGCTGGATTTTCATGGAGTTGGGAAGACGCCATGGAGGAGAAAATGGCAGCTGGGGCCCAATTCCAGGATTCCCGACTCCATTCCTGAGGTTTCCAATTTTCAGCAGTGCTATTTAAGGGTGCGGGCTGGTAAAGATCATGAGACCGTGCCCTGCACACCTGACCAGGGATTCATTGCAGGGATAGGCATGTCACAGTCATCATAGACTGCATGAGGGAATCTTTTGGAAGGTAAGTACAAAATGTCTTACTCATTCCCCCCATGCCAAGCTATGCCCCTCCACCCACCTCCCATGACTCCTCACACCCTCATACAAAAATAGGTGGGAGGGCATGTTGTATGAGGACGTAAGGAATCTACAAGGGGTTATAGACAGATTGAGTGAGTGGGTAAAAACTTGGCAGATGGAGTTTAATGTAGGGAAGTGTGAGGTTATGTACTTTGGTAGGAAAAATCAAAAGGAAGACTATTATTTAAATAGAGAGAGGCTCCAAAGAAGTGCAGCTCAGAGGGATTTGAGTGCTCTTGTGCATGAAACACAAAAAGATAGCATAGGGGTGCAACAAGTAATTAAGAAAGCAAATGGAATTTTAGCCTGTATTGCTAGGACACTGGAGTTTAAAAATAGGGAAGTCTTGTTACAACTGTACAGGGTGTTGGTGAGGCCTCACCTGAAGTACTGTGTACAGTTTTGGTCCCTGTATTTAAGAAAGGATATATTGGCATTAGAAGTAATTCAAAAGAGATTCACTAGGCTGATTCCTGGGATGAAGGGGTTGAATTATCAAGAATAGCTAAACAGGTTAGGCCTTTATTCATTAGAGTTTAGAAGAATCTTATTGAAATGTACAAGATTCTGAGGCAGCTTGACAGGATAGATGTTGAGAAGATGTTTCCACTAGTGGGGCAATCTCAAACTAGAGGACATAGTTACAGAATAAGGGGGCACTCATTTAAAACTGAGATGCAAAGGAATTTCTTCTCTCATAAAGTAATGCATGTCTGGAATTCTCTACCACAGAGAGTTGTGGAGGCTAGATCACTGAAAGCATTTAAAGAGAAGGTATATAGATTTTTGAAATATCAGGGAGTTGAGGGCTGTGAGGAGCTGGCAAGAAAGAGGAGTTGAGGCCTGGGGCAGATCAGCCATGATCTTATTGAATGGCAGGGCAAGCTTGAGGGGCCAAATGGCCTATTCCTGCTCCTATTTCTTATGTTCTTATGTTCTGTGTGCCAAACTATGGCACTTAGATGCCCATTCACTCACCATACACTCTAGCACAGATCCAATGAGCCCTAGAGTGACAATAGGGTGTGTTAGGAATGCTTGAGAATTCATTCATAAAAATGTCTTCATTACAGCTCAATAAAAGTGTTAATCATTCAGACTCTTTGAAGTATTAATAGCGGAAACTACAAGCAATTGAGTCCTTTTTATCTTGTGTAAATAAATATTATGATATAGACAGAAGAATTCAAGAGAGCCAGAGCTGGCAATATTTTCCCTAAGGTGCAGCAGTTTCAGCACTCTAATAGATGCCTGGGTTCTCATCCAAGCCTCTTTATGCATTCTGTTTATCTGTCATTGGGTTGTAGTGCAGGCAACTTTTATGAATGAATTTTTTCAGCTTTATTTAAAACACTCCATTGCCACTTGTGTTCATTGGTTCTACGTAGAATGTTTGGTGGGTGAATTGGCACAGGAGTGTCACAGCTTAGCAGTGAGAATATGAGGAGCTTTGGGGGCTGGTGGGGGGGTGGGGGTGGTGGTGGGTGGAGTGGCATTGCTTGGAAAGGATTATATGGGGCCATGAAGGCAGGTGGCGAGGCATAGCTTGGTATGGAGGGAATGAGGGGCCGTGGGGGTGGGTTGGGGAGCATAACTTGGCATGCAGGTTATTAGGGGCCATGGGAGGGGGGATGGGTGGAGGACATGAGATGGCATGGATGGGGCATGAGGATTGTGTAGATGGGTGACAGGGAGGGCCTGTTGTTTATTATAACTGGGGTGGAGTCCCAGAGCACTGAGGCAAGGCTTTTAAACAGCCTACCATGGTACCTGGCAGCCCCTGTGGCTGCCTGCGAACTCTTTCCGGGGCAGTGGGCCTGGCTCCAGCAAGCAACAAAAGTCCCGCCTTTGCGGGCACTTTCTCCCAAAGTGGGCTCACCAAGTCGGGGAAATTTCCCAACTGCTACCACCCCCTTTGAAGATGAAAATCCAGCCCAAAAACTCTAGCTTCTCAAACCTAACCTTGTAGCTAAAATCTCCTCTGCACAGTCTGAAGGACCCTAACATCTTTCCTGAAGTATGCTTAGCAGAACTGAATGCAACAGCCTAGTTGTGGTCGAACAAAAGCTTTATAAAGTTTCTTGATGATGTGATATTTGCGTGGGTCATATGAATCTTTAACTTAGTCACTGGTCAAATATATATTTTGAACTGTTTCAAAAAGACTTTGCAAAAGTAAGCAAATACATTGATTTAATATAGCTGCCCCAGGTCACCTGATGTCTTGTATTACAAGTTGGTCAGTTTCTGGAAGGTTCCAAAGTGGATTACAATTAAGACATGCCAAGGGAACTTGCTATGGAATTTCAGACCTACTAATGTCAGGAATTACTTCAAAGATTTACAGAAACAGTACTGGCTGTCACCATTTGTATTTTTAGAAAGCTACCTTTCAAGTGGAAAAAAAAGTATACTGGGACAATGCTATATAAAATATGTTCTTCCCATTTCAAGTAGATGGAAAGTGGATCGTTCAGGAGTTAATGGCCTTGACATTAAAGAAACCAATCACCTAGGCCATAACAATAACTAAGGTTTGTCCAGAATGAGCTAATCAATTATTTTCTGTAATCACTAAGGGGGAAAGAGGTCAGGAGTCTAGAATAACCATTTTAAAATGTCTTTTCCTACAACACTCAAGCTGCTCATGGAAGTCTAGAAGTCTGCCAGTGGGGCAGTAACCATCTCTATCCCTTCTCTCTCAAGTATAAGACCCTGTCTCTGATACATTTTTGGAAGCTACCATAGAGATAGAGAAATTCCATCGATAAGAACCTCAGGTACAATTAAGAGACTGTATCCAGAAATTGCAGCTTAAATCAGCCTCACCTCCACCGGAGTTTCAAAATCACCATGGAAAAGTTCTGCCTCAGCCACAGATCCTAGCAAAGGACTCAAACAGTGAACTCTATTTTTTTTGCCTTTTATCATTGATTTCTATTTTGGTTAAAGAATAAACTCCTAGTGTGTGTGTGTGCATGTGTGTGTGTTTGTGTGTGTATGTGAGTGTGTGTGTGTATTGTGAAGGTCAGGACAGGTGTTTACCTTTTTAAACATCTTCATTTCTTTACCTGGATCAGTTTTTAGCTCAATAAAAGCTAACCCCTTTTGTTTAAACTCAAGAAAGCCTGTTAGAAAAGTGTCTTTGCAATCAGCAGGTAAATGGTTAAGCACAGACATTGAATTAATAATTTATAAATTACAAGAAACCTTGTTATGATCAATCGAGGAGTGGGAAAGGAAGGCCAAGTCCTGACACATGCCCTCCCAGGTAGTAACAAATGGTTCAGGATAACTTCTCTGCCATTGTACTCATGACTTCTATTTCTGAAGCCCAAGATCCCATATGCTTTGCTAAACACTCTCTCAATATGCCCTGACACCTTCAAAGATCTTTGAACATGAACCCCCAGGTCCTTCTGTCCCCACAAACTCTTTGGAACTGCACCATTCAGTATATATTGACTCTTCCTATCCCTAAAATTGGATGGTCAGGAACAATGAGGGCTCATTGAAAACTGAAAACAGCGATTTTATAATTTTCTTGATTGATTTACGGGATGTGGGCGTCGCTGGCTAGGCCAGCATTTATTGACCATCTCTAATTGCCCTTGAGAAGATGATGGTGACCTGCCATTTCCTACAACACCCAAGCTGCTCATGGAAGTCTAGAAGTCTGCCATTGGGGCAGTAAACCATCTCTACCCCTTCTCTCTCAAGTATAAGACCCTATCTCTGATACATTTTGGAAGCCACCATAGAGATAGAGAAATTCACCCACAGTGTTGTTACGAAGGGAGTTCCAGGATTTTGGCCCTGCGACAGTGAAGGAATGGTGATGTATTCCCAAGTCAGGATGGTGTGTATCTTGGAGGGGAATGTCCAGTTGGTGGTGTTCCTTTGTGTCTGCTGCTCTTGCCCTTCTGTATGATATCGGTCGTGGGTTTAGAAGGTGTTGCCTAAGGAGCTTTGGTGAGTTTCTGCATTGCATCTTGTAGATGGTACACAATGCTCCATTGTTCGTCAGTGGTGGATGGAGTGAATGTTTGTGGAAGGGGTGCCAATCAAGTGCACAGCTTTGTCCTGGATGGTGTCAAGGTTCTTGAGTATTGTTGGAGCTACAATTATCCAGGCCAGTGGAGAATACTTCATCACACTCCTGGCTTGTGCCTTGTAGATGGTGGACAGGCTTTGAGGAGTCAGGAGGTGAGTTACTTGCCACAGGATTCCCAGCGTCTGACTTGCTCTTGTAGCCATAGTGTTTATGTGGCTAGTCCAGTTCAGTTTCTGGTCAACCTACAGGATGTTGATAGTGAGGGATTCAGTGATGGTAATGCCATTGAATGTCAAGGAGCAATAGTTAGATTCTTTCTTGCTGAAGATGGTCATTGCCTGGCACTTGTGTGGCATGAATGTTACTTGCCACTTGTCAACCCAAGCCTGAATATTGTCCAGGTCTTGCTGCATTTGGACGTGGGCTGCTTCAGTATTTGAGGAGTCGCGAATGGTGCTGAACATTATGCAAACTTCGGCGAACACCTCCACTTCTGACCTTATGATGGAAGGAAGGCCATTGATGAAGCTGCTGAAGATGGTTGGGTCTGGGACACTACCCTGAGCAACTGCTGCAGTGATGTCCTGGAACTGAGATGATTGCCCTCCAACAACCACAACCATCCTCCTTTGTACTAGGTATGACTCCAACCAGCAGAAATTCCTATTGACTCCAGTTTTGCTGGGGCTCCTTGATGCTACACTTGGTCAAATGCTGCCTTGATGATGGACAGGGTGAATAATTGCTTTGTGTCAGCATTTACAGCAGAGAAAGAGGTCAACATGTTAGACACCCCAAAGAAACTACTATTGGATTAGTATGGCACCATCCCAAAATTAACATAAACAAAATAACAATAATGAGGAAAATAATGGCATTCCAGAATCAAATCCTCAGGTTTCCACCACAGTTTAAAGGAAGTAAGTGAAAACATGCAGATGCCCTAACTATAATCTACCAAAGTCCTCTTGATTCAGGAACCATTCCTTTAGATTTGAAAATTGTGACTGTCACACTGCTATTTCAGAGAGTTGTGTGACAGAAATCAGGAGCTTACAGAACAGTTAACCTAACATCTGTTCTTGGGAAATTGCTGGACTCTATAATTAAGGATCAAGTCACTGAACACTGAGAAAGTTTTCAGTTGACCAGATAGAGCCAGCATGGATTTGTAAAGGTTAGGTGATGGCTGAATTTTTTGAAGAGGTGACTAAATTACTGGACAACAGAATATTTACAAAGATTGTTTATGTGGACTTTCAGAAGAAATTTGATAAAGTCTTTCATAAAAGACTATTAGCTAATGTTGAAACTCATGGAATTGAAGTCAAGTTATTGACCTGGTTGGGAAATAGGCTTAGTGGCAGAATACAGAGAGTAAGGATGGACAGGTATTCTAATTGGCCGAATGTGACTAGTGGTGTCCAGTATGGGCCTCCTGTTGGGGGCTCAACTATTCATCATATGTATTAATGATTTAGCTGATGTGATGGAGAGCCACATATCCAAGTTTGCTGATGACACAAAGGTAGGTGGGATTGTAAGCAGTGTAGATGGAAAAGTAAAATTACAAGGAGATATTATGTGAATGGGTATAACTGTGGAAATTAGATTTCAATTTGGCAAAGTGAAGCTATCTACTTTGGACTTAAAAAGGATAGACCAGAGTACTTTCTAAATGCTGAAAAGCCAGAAATAAAGGAGGTTGAAAGAGATTTGGGATCCATGTACATAAATCATTAAAATGACATGAACAGGGAAAGAAAATAATCAAAAAGGCTAATGGAATGCTGGCCTTTACATACGGAGGACCAGATTAACAAGGACAAAAATACCTGGAAAAACTCAGCAGGTCTGGCAGCATCTGCATGGAGGGACACAGTTAACGTTTCGAGTCCGAATGACCCTTCAACAGAACGTTCAGACTCGAAACGTTAACTGTGTCCCTCTCCGCAAATGCTGCCAGACCTGCTGAGTTTTTCCAGGTATTTTTGTTTTTGTTTTGGATTTCCAGCATCTGCAGTTTTTTGCTTTTATCAGATTAACAAGGAGTTTGACGCCATGCTTCAGGAATACAAACCTCTGCTTAGACTGCATCTAGAGTGCTGTGAGCAGTTCTGAGTACCATAAATATTAGCCTTGGACGAGTGTAGCATAGGTTTACTGGAATTATACCAGGACTCCAAGGGTTAAATTATGAGGAGAGATTACACAAATTAGGGTTGCATTCCCTGAAATCTACAAGATTAAACAGTAATTAGATCAAATTTGCAAGATATTAACCGGAAATAATAGGAGTAGATAGAAACTATTTTCACTGGTTGGAAAGTCTAGAACTAGGGACCACATTCAAAAAAGTGGAGCCAGATCTTTCAGCAGTGAAGTAAAGAAACACTTCTACATGCAAAGGGTAGTGGAAGTTTGGAACTCTTTCCCCGAATGGCAATTTATGTTAGATCAATTGTAAATTTTAAATCTGTGATTGATAGATTTTTGTTAAGTGAAGGTATTAAGGGATATGGGTTACATATGATATGAAGTTAGGTCACAGATCAGCCATGATCTCATTGAATGGAGGAATGAGCTCAAGGGCTAAAGAACTACTGCTGCTCCTATGTTCCTATGACAAGCAGGCCAAAAATCTGAAGAAACATCATGTAGCAATAGCTTTTCAACATTTTAAAAAGTTAAACCCATTAGTTAAAAATTCTGAGCTAAAGCTGCTGTTAGGGATGAGCATTGAGGGGAATAATGTTTGTTTTAGGACCACAAGGGAATGTTCATTATGGACTTTCATGCTGGGGAATCACTGCTCCCTGATGCAGTGATATGCCAACAACTTTTGCAAGAACAATTTGGGAGAGGAAGGTGAGAAGAATAAACAAATAGAGCACTACCCTACCCAAAAATTTTGACATCAGTTTTGCACTCAATGCACTCAAAAACTATCAGTGATCATTTGACATCAAGGGCAGAATTTTCCACTCGTCGGGCGGGGTGTAAAACGATGCGCAATGACATCGGGCAAACATCCCTACGTCATCGCACACTCGCGCAATAATTCACCCAGGAGGCGTACACAGGAGTTGGAGCGCGCCCCCCCCATTAATTAAGAGGCCAGTTAAGGCCCTTGACAACCTAATTGATGGTGTTTTAACGTTGCCCATGCAATTTTTCACTCGTCACATGAGCAAAACGGGCCCGCAATTTGCAAAATCTCATCCATGCCAGGTTGCGGGAGGGAGAGAAGATGGGGCCGAGAGAGGGGAAAGTGAAAGAGATGGGAGTAGTGGAGGGGTGAGATAGAGGGGGAGGGAATGGGGAGAGAGAGAGGGGGTGGGAGGGGTGGTATGGAGGTAGGCAGAGCGAGAGGGGTGTGGGAGAGGGGTCGGGTTGGTAAGAGATGGGGAGAGAGAGGGGGAAGAGAACTGCTGCAATTTGGGTGGGGGATGGGGTGAAGAAGAAAATTAGTCCAGTGGGGTGATGGGGGAAGGTGGGGGAGAGAACTGCTGCAACCTGGCAGGGGGGTTGCAGGGTTGTGATGCACAAGTTATAGGCTATGAAGAAAACTGTAAAACTAGCTTATGGCCAGAATCTTTGAGTCAGCGTGCGGGGGCAGGCCCCGCTTGCCAACACGTAAAATGACACGTGGTGACGTCAGGCGTGCGTCCTGATGTCACCGCATGTATTTCAGATCTTCAGTTTGGCGGGCGTGCAGCGGAGTCGGCTGTGTGCCTGCTGAACTGTCAAAGGCCTATTAAAGCCATTTAAAAACTAATTAAAGTAATTAACTGAGCTGCCCGTGGGCAGGCGAAGAGCCCCGGCGGCCTTCACATTTATGACGGGCAGGATGAGGTTACATGAAGAATTTATAATTGAAATAAATTTTTTTACCAAAGTCCATTGACATGTCCCAGCTCATGTGATGCTGCCACATGAGGGAACATGTCTTAAAAATTTTTTTTTTTCATTATTAAAATTTTTGATAATCAAACTAATCTCCCTGAAGCAACTCTGTGCCCCAACTCAGCCTACTCCGCCTGCATGCACAGGGAGCGCTCGGCACTTCTGGATGCGCGACACACTGGGCGGAACTTAATTGCCCTGCCCATGTAAATTGGCAGCGTGCAGCTGATCGCGGGCGACGATTGGCTGCGTACCTGTGCTTGCTCCAGCCCAACCCCCACATCGGGGAGAAAATTCTTCCCTATGTTACTACATATGTTAATACAGAGTCTGCCTTTTCTAAAGTTAGCTCAGTCTTAGGATGTCTGAAGCTATGGAACTTAAACTCTATGATCAGTTTTAGTGTCCGAATACTTAAGTGATGTTGCTAATTGCAAATGTTTGAGCACATGCTGTGGTTTGGGGCAACTGATGACATTGATGTCAGCTACATTATTTGCAATATTAAATGATAATGAATATTTGCTTTTGAGCGCAATTGATGTCACATGATGGCTGAATGATTGCTTTTGAGTGCAATTGATGTCAAATGAGTGCACATGGACAATGTTGAACATCCAATGATATCAAAACGTTTGGGTAGGGACAGTACTCAGGCAAATGTTGTAAATCCAACAATGGTAGTATAAAAAATATGTTTTTATAACAACTGAGAGTAAGAGGTTTAGAGGAGAGAAGAAAAAATATTTGGAGCTCAAACAAGTTTTGAGGTGTTTTTGGTAAATAGTATTCAAAATATATTGGTGATGCCTGCATCTTTCATTCAATATTGGAAAGGTGTGGAGCATTCTCACTTCTCCATTCCTGCATTTCAAGTTTTCACTGGGCTATTCCTCTACTTAACCCTCCCTCTTCTTCATGGTTTCTACCCTTTGTTTATGATTTTGCTGCATGTTCAGTACCCCCATGCCCCTCACTGCCTTTTTCCCTATATGGCAGGAGTATATATCCAGGAAATGGAAATTGCTAGAATCCATTATTAAGGAGGGTATAGCAGGATACTTAGAAAATCATACTGGGATCAGGCAGCATCAGCATGGTTTAGTGAAAAGGAAATCAAGTTTAACTAATTTATTAAAGATTTTTGAGCAAGTTATAAGCAGGGTGGTACTTGTACTTGGAATTAGTCTTGGAAATTTGGTGTATTTGGACAAGGCTCCACTGTTGGCAGGGCAGGATCCCTCTACAGAACAGTCTTCAGCTGCAGCCACAGCCAGGCAGGCAAGAACAGCCCGTGGGCCTGCCTGGAGCACTGGCCCTTCAGCCTAACACTGGATTCCTGACTCCTGGCAATTGAACTTCCTTCCATCCCATCGGAAACTGGAGCCAGACTGGCAAATCCCAGTTGACCTCCTGTCAGTGTCCTTAATATGGCTTGTAATAAACCTAATTGGCTGCTCAACTTGTGGGAATGGGCAGCCCGACTGGACCCCGAACCAAACTCCCCTAAAAGGCTGGCACCAGAAATGGGATCTGGAAACTGGCACGCTGGCCAGTGCCCATATTTTCAATCCTATTCACCTCCATTCTCTACCTCAGTGGGGCCTGAAAATTGTGCCCCAGGACTTGGGCACATAATTTAGGCTGAAACTTTAGTGTGCTTTAAAGCAATGTTGTTTTGCCATAAGTGCTGTCCTACATTTTATTTTAAATGAGGACCAATTTACTTGCTTGGTGCCTCTGTTTCAAAAAATTTTATTCAGGAAAGGAGAGAGACAGAAATCAGGAAACTACAGGCCAGTTAGCCTACCATCTGTCATTGGGAAAATAGTGGAATCTATTATTAAGGAGCTAAGAGCAGGTCATTTAGAAAAGTACAATATGATCATGCAGAGTCAACATGGTTTTGTGAAAGGAAATTATGTTTGACTAATTTATTAGTGTTCTTTGAGGAAGTAACACGAGGGGCTAGAAATGGAGAACCAGTGGATATGTTATATAGGAATTTCCAAAAGGCATTCGGTAAGGTGCCACATAAAAAATTACTACACAAGATAAGAGCTCATGGTGTTAGGGGTAACATATTAACATTGATAGAGGATTGGTTAGCTAATAGGGAGCAGAGAGTTGCGATAAATGAATTGTTTCAGGTTTGGAAAACTGTAACTGGTAGAGTGCCACAATGTTGGGGCCTCAACTATTTACAGCCTATGGCCCAGATTTTCCAATCCCCGGATGGTCGGAGAACGGACGTACAACAAAAGGTGCGCCACATGACCCCTTGGAAGTCCCAACACAAGGACTGCGTGGGAATTACCAGGGAAGTTTGAACTTCTGTTGGGCAATTTGCTTGGTGCCTGGGACCCTCAGAAAATGTCTCTAACTCCGAGTTAGAATTGGAGATTGCAGACAGTTCTGACTTAGTTATCTGAATAGTTGCCCAGCAAATGTTGGACAGAAAAATCCTAGTCTAACATCTGGGTAACTATACAACTACCCCCACCACCGGAAACTCACACTGACCTCCCCCCCGACCCCTCTGACTAACCCCTGAATCTCACCGACATGACCTGACTATCCTCCAACCTGAAATGGCTAGTCCCCACCACTAGACTGCCCACCCGACCATACCAGACCATCATCCATCACCCAATTCTCTCCTTTTACAACCCCCGACCCTATAAGACTAGCCCCCACCTGACTTGGCTACCCATCCCAACCACCCCGCCCGACTTGACTTGACTATCCCTGATCCACCTAACCACTCTCCCACCTACCTCCCTATCAGCCTACCCACCTCACCTACCTGCCACCCTGCCCACCCCACCCATCTTCTCCACCTGCCACCCTAACCACCTCACCCACCTACCACACTACCCACCTGCCACCCTACCCACCTGCCATCCTCTCCAACTCACCCATCTACCACCCTACTCACTTGGCATCCTTATCCATCCTACCTCCTTACTCACTTACCTTACACTCTTGGTTTCTTTCAATAGCTATTTTCAAAACAGCTTTGGGACATTTAAATTCTTACCAGAATATGGAAGCTGGTGTCGTAAAAAAGCGGGTGTGGCTTCTGCATGGATAGTCTGTGCTGCCACCTACGAAGTTTGCTATACTGGGTTGGATGGGAAGGATCCTCCATTGTAAGATTGCTCAGAAAAATAAGTGTGCATTTTTTTTGTCAGATCAGGGTCAGAAATAGGATTTCTGATCCTAATCGGAAGACATTGGCCTACATTAATGACTTGGATGAAGGGACCGAGTATGAGGCAGCTAGATTTGCTGATCACACAAAGATAACTAGGAAAGCAAGTTGTGGAGAGGACACAAGGGCCTGAATTTTCATGCAGATGGAGACACTCTGTTCTTGTGAAAGTGGAGGCAGACACCCAGATCAGGAAGCCCCCCCACCCCGACTCTGAATAGATCCCCCACAATTTTCAAATCTGATTTTGGCTAGTAGTGTGTTGAAAATACAATGTGTACAATTTAGACCAGGTTGGAGAAGATCTAAAGCTGTTGGAGTTGCTTGGAGAGGTAAAAAGGTACCTTTTTGGAGAGATGGGAAATTTTTTTGAAGAGGTAAAGTATCCTTTCAGATGTAGTCCCAAGACACTTTTGGGACAGGTTAGGTGCCCTTTGGGAGTGATAAGGTGTCCTTTTGAAGTGGTAAGTTGCCCTTACCATAAAATTAGACGTGAATGTGCGTAAAAAGTGCATAAACATTGGAACTGTCAAGCCCATTAGAACTGTCAAACTCTTTGGAACTGTCAAGATAGCTGTCAAGAGAACTATAAACATACTGTCAAGGTGTCAAGGGATTCAAATCATTTTAAATAAAAAAAAGTCTGCAGTGTTATAAAAACCAATGTTTGAAATTTCACTCTGTCTGTTGACATAAGTCTGAGGTTTATCATTACAGGATTAGTGCTGTATGACTGATTACACAAATTTTCATTATCATAGTTGAGTGCCTAGTTTGATTGATAGCTCCAAGTGGCTAAAAGTGAATTTTATTTTCATTTGTTCATGGATGTGGGCATCACTAGCTAAGGCAGCATTAATTGCCCATCCCCATTTGCCCTTGGGTAGGTGGTGATGTGCTGTCTTCTTGAACTGCTGCAGCCCATCTGGTGTAGGAACATCCACAGTGTTTTAAGGAAAGGAGTTTCTGGATTTTAACCCTGTGACAGTTAAGGACAGCGATATAATTCCAAGTCAGGATGGGGTATGACTTGGAGGGGAACTTGTGTTCCCATGCATCTGATGCCCTTATCCTTCTTGTTGGTAGAGATTGCGGGTTTGCAAGGTATTGTCGAAGTGGGGCTATGAATACCACCACTACTCTCCTCCGTCTGGCTGAACTTGTTCTCACACTGAACAATTTCTCCTTCAACTCCTCTCACTTCCTCCAAATAAAAGGTGTGGCTATGGGTACCCTCATGGGCCCCAGCTATGCCTGTCTCTTTATGGGGTATGTGGAACATTCCTTGTTGCAGTCCTGCTCCGGCCCTCTTCCACAACTCTTGCTCCAGTACATCGATGATTATTTCGGTGCTGCTTCATGCTCTCGTCGGGACTTGGAAAAATTTATTAATTTTGCTTCCAATCTCCACCCCTCCATCACTTTCATGTGGTCCATCTCTGACACTTGCCTTCCTTGACCTCTCTGTCTCAATCTCTGGTGATAGACTGTCCACCAATATCCATTACAAGCCTACCGACTCCCACAGCTACCTCGACTACAGCTCCTCACACCCCGCTTCCTATAAGGACTCCATCCCATTCTCTCAGTTCCTTCGCCTCCGTCGCATCTGTTCCGATGATGCTACCTTCAAAAGCAGTTCCTCTGACATGTTCTCCTTCTTCCTTAACCGAGGTTTTCCACCCACGGTCGTTGACAGGGCCCTCAACCGTGTCTGGCCCATCTCCCACGCATCTGCCCTCATGCCTTCTCCTCCCTCCCAGAAACATGATAGGGTCCCCCTTGTCCTTACTTATCACCCCACCAGCCTCCGCATTCAAATGATCATCCTCCGCCATTTCTGCCAACTCCAGCATGATGCCACCACCAAACACATCTTCCCTTCACTCCCTAGGTCGGCATTCCGTAGGGATCGTTCCCTCCGGGACACCCTAGTCCACTCCTCCATCACCCCCTACTCCTCAACCCCCACCTATGGCACCACCCCATGCCCACGCAAAAGATGTAACACCTGCCCCTTCACTTCCTCTCTCCTCACCGTCCAAGGGCCCAAACACTCCTTTCAAGTGAAGCAGCATTTCACTTGCATTTCCCCCAACTTAGTCTACTGCATTCGTTGCTCCCAATGTGGTCTCCTCTACATTGGAGAGACCAAACGTAAACTGGGCGACCGCTTTGCAGAACACCTGCGGTCTGTGCGCAAGAATGACCCAAACCTCCCTGACGCTTGCCATTTTAACACTCCACCCTGCTCTCTTGCCCATATGTCTGTCCTTGGCTTGCTGCATTGTTCCAGTGAAGCCCAACGCAAACTGGAGGAACAACACCTCATCTTCCGACTAGGCACTTTACAGCCTTCCGGACTGAATATTGAATTCAACAACTTTAGGTCTTGAGGTCCCTCCTCCATCCCCACCCCCTTTCTGTTTCTTCCCCCTTCCTTTTGTTTTTTCCAATAAATTATATAGATTTTTCTTTTCCCACTTATTTCCATTATTTTTAAATATTTTAAAATCTTTTATGCTCCCCCCATCCCCACTAGAGCTATACCTTGAGTGCCCTACCATCCATTCTTAATTAGCACATTCGTTTAGATAATATCACCAACTTCAACACCTATGTGTTCTTTCGTTCTGTTGTCTGTGACATCGTTTGATGATCTGCTTCTATCACTGCTTGCTTGTCCCTACAACCACACCACCCCCCTCCACTTCTCTCCCCCCACCCAACCCAACCCCCCAACACCCCCCCCCCCCCCCCCCACCCCACCCCCACACCCCCACACACACATTAAACCAGCTTATATTTCACCCCTTCCTTGGATTCACCTAGTTCTGTTGAAGGGTCATGAGGACTCGAAACGTCAACTCTTTTCTTCTCTGCCGATGCTGCCAGACCTGCTGAGTTTTTCCAGGTAATTCTGTTTTTGTTTTGTATTTCCAGCATCCGCAGTTTTTTGTTTTTATTTATGAATAAAAATGTTTGTTTTCATAAGAGATTAATGAAACTGAAATGTAGTGAATGGGTTTTTGTCAATGAGAGTTGGTTTTTTTGAAACAGTGAGTTGATCAATTGGCACTTAAGAACTTTATTCAATCCCAGCATGAGTTCTGAGATCTGCTGATGGTGGATATTGGGTTAGTTGGCACAGTAAGGGCAAAGGGTAGTGGGTGGGGCACATGGGTTGACATGAGTTGGCACTAAGTTGGCATAGGGGCTCTAAAGGGCCATGGGTTGGGTTGAGGGGCATAGATTAGCTTAGAGGTTCTTAAGGATCATGAGGGTGGGTGGAAAAAATAGGTTGGCCCAGGGGCTATGAGGGGCAGTGGGGATAGGCATGGAGGGTATGAAGAACCATGGGGGCTGGGTAATAGGGCATAAGTTGACATGGAGAGTATGTGGATCCTTGGGGGTGGTAGGTGGGGAGCATGAGGTGGCATGACCTGGCATGGATAGAGCATGGCTGGGGTCAGGGTGGGGGAATGCGGTGGGGTTGGAGGGGGGTGGGGTTCTAGTTGAGCTGTTTTATTGTTTATTTTCATAGGTTTGACAAGATACCGGCAACTGAGGCCGGTCTTTTGCCCTGCCTGCCTGTGTACCAGGCAGTCTCCAACCTCTTTCCAGGTCTGGAAACTGCTATTTTCACACTTTCTCCGGACCGGAAATCGAATCTGGTGCACTTTTTCCCCGGTCAGATTTGCATACCAGGAATTGTCCCGACACTGTGCATCCAACCCGGGAGCCAAAACTGAGGCCAAAGAGTCTGCAAAAGGATATAGTTATGTAAAGCGGAAAAAAATTGGCAGATGGCGTATAATGGGAAAATGTGAAGTTGCCCGCTTTGATAGGAAGAATAGAAAAGCAGGATATTATTTAAATGGAAAAGGACGGCAGAAATCTGTGGTACAGAGGGATCTGGGTGTCCTGGTACATGAATCACAAAAGGCAAAAATACAGGTACTGCAACTGATTGAGAGTGCAAATGTTGACCTTTATTGCAAGGGAAATACCATATAAAAATGGACAAGTCTTGCTATAGCTGTACAGAGCCCTAATGGGACTTCTACAGGTGTGCTGCGAACAGTTTTGGTCTCTTTTGTTAAGGGACAATGTAATTGTATTGGAAGCAGTTCAGAGAAGATTCACTCCACTGATTCTTGGAATGAAGGGGTTGTTTTATGAGGAAAGGTTGAACAGATTAGGCCTATACTCATTGCAGTTCAGACGAATGAGAGGTGATCTTACTGAAACAAAAAAGATCCTGAGAGGACTTGACAGGATAGATGCTGGAGGATGTTAGCCCTTGAGTGGGAGTCTAGAGCTAGAGGGTGCCATTTAACAATATGGAGTCTCCCATTTAAAATGGAATGAGGGGGAATTTCTACTCCCACAGGATTATTAGTCTGTGGAATTCTCTTTCCCAGAGAGCAATAGAGGCTGGTTCAATGATTATATTCAAGGCTGAGTTTTTTTGATCAACAAGGGAGTCAAGGGTTATGGGGGACAGACAGGGAAGTGTAGTTAAGGCCACAATCAGATCAGCCATGACCTTACTGAATGTTGGAGCAGGCTCAAAGGGCAAAAGGCCTACTCTTGCTCATATTTTTTACAGTTTAATGTCCTTCTGGCTAATATCTATCCTGTTACCCAACACCTTTAGGGTAAATTAACTGTACATTTATCACATTATTGTTTGTGAAACCTCAAATGCCTTTTAGAGAAGGAAACCTGCATCCTTACCTAGTCTGACCTTTATGCGATTTCAATCCCACATCACATCTGAATTGCCTGTCCGAGTGGCCTAACCAGCCATTTGGTTCAGGACACCTAGAGATAGGAAATAATTGCAAGTCTTGGAAGAAATGTCTACCACCTGAGATGATAAAATAACTTGACTGTAAATATTCTTCAGATTGTAACAGTGGCTACACTTCAAATGTATTTCAGGTAGTGAACCATTTTGGGGTCTCCTGAATATATGAAATGTACTATATAAATGATATTTTCTTGTTTATTTCACTTCTGATAAAAGAATGTTTTGATTTTAAATCTCATTCCAATATTTTCATCATACCCTTTACCTTTCCCTGTTGCCCACAGCTTTTATACCCCAACTCTGTGGCCAAACTGCTTTTGAGCTTCAATAATTAAAGTTCCTTTGCCTTTCAAGGCTAGGCACCCCTAGCTGCCCTGTCACACACTGTCCTACTCCCATAATGTCTGAATTTTTCCACTCCATCCAGTTACTCCCAGAGAGTTTTGCCCTGCAACAGCTTAACCTCCAACTCACTGTGTGAAACACCAGAGAAGATTTATGTTTTATAGTACATCAGTGAAAATGTTCCACAAATGTAGATTGTAGATTGTGGTCTAAACCCTTCCCATAACTTCAAGCTATGAGTAATCTCATAGGCTATAGATTCATATTGGAGAATTGTGGGGTTGCTGCTGTTCCGTACTCAGAAAATTTCAGTTGTAACTTTAGTACCACATGATTTAACTCAGCCTTCGGTGGGGGAAGCTGGCTGTGTTTTAGAATACTTAAAGCAGGCATTTATGTACTGTGCACAACTGTCAGTGCATAGGTTATCTGTAGTGAAATTGCCTACACAGATTGTTATTAGATTGTAAAATATTACAGCAACTCTTAGTGTGCTGACTTATTTCGAATAGATTCGTCTTATTTCTATTATCAAAAAATGCGCTAAAAGTCTATCAACATTTTAGGGGCTATTATTCTAATTAATGAAAGGAATTGTGCTTAATCCATACATTTAAACACCCAATCAATAATTTTCCAGAAATCTTTTTTGCAAATGCTAAATAAAACAAATTGCTTTCTGTTGGGAGTTACATTATAGATTGTTGTTAAAGTAAATTATTCTACCTAATGGCTTGTTCGAAATGCTGTTGCCAATATCCTATCCTCACCAAGTCCTGTTCATCCATCATCCATGTCCTTGTTTATCTACATTCTTTTATAGTACACTAGTGCCTCAAATTTAAAATTTTCATCCTCACGTTTAAATCCCTCCATGGTCTCACCCCTTTCTATTTATATAATCTTCAACAGTACTACAACTCTCCCAAACTCACTGTTCCTTTGACTCCAATCTATTATTCACTCTTCCTTTTTTTGCCTCTCAGTTGGGTATGTACCTACAACTGACAAAGTCCCATTGTGTGGAATGTCCTCCACCTCCATCTCCTCCTTTATTATGCCCTTTAAAAAACACTACATGTTGTTACCAATTCTCATCCCTTCTTTGAAGGATCAGAGTCCATTTCCCTTATGTTCCTGTGAAACCTTTCTGGTTGTTTTTCTATATTCTATATTCTATAAAGGCACCACATAAATGCAAGTTGTTATTAATAAAAATGAACATATATTTATATGGCACCTTTCATGACCTCAGGACATTTAAAGCACTTCATAGCCAAAGAAGTACTTCTGTAGTAGTGTTGTAATGTAGGAAAATATGGCAGTCAATTTATGAGCATCAATCTTCCACAAACACAATCTTCTGGTCCCACCAAAGTTATTGAACTTTTGGCTGGCTTGCCATCTGCCAAGGAGAGACCTGTTGTATCAGGGCTGAAAAATCCTGGACAATGTGTTAAAATAACCAACCAAACCACACAACCTTTAGCCTAAGCTTGAGTCTCAGCTTGAGAACATACACTGAGACATGGAACATGCCAGTTTCAACCTCAAGCTGAGAAACAACACATAGGACCAGATTTCGTGGAAGAGGCAAGAAGATCAAGCCAGAAAATTTCAGACCAGTCTCCTTGAAAAAGGTCCCTACCCACATATTTTCATTCCAGGGAGGAAGGGGCAGTATGGCAATGGGCCCACTGTCTAGAGGTGATACTGGAGGCAGATGGATGGCCAGGCCAGGAGGCTAGAAAGCTGGCCTCCATTTACTAGGATGTTGGTCCAATTTTAACAATGACTGCCACGCTTCACTCCCCTTACCTCAGCCCATCCACATGCCCCCTCTTTGTCTCCTCACATTCACCATACCCCTTTACCTCCTCATGCCCCCTCCATGTTCCCTCCATTGCCACAGTATCCGCTATGGGCAGAGCTCAGGTGTTATGTCTTTGAAATGGAAGTGAAAAAATATACACTTCGAAAAATTTTATGGAGCACTCACTCAAACATAATTCATACTCAAAAAACCTCTCATTGATGAAACTCATTCAAAAATCCCCTCAACCGGTCAACGGCCTGTTAATTCTGAGCTCCAGGGCAATGTATCTGGGGGGGTATCCCAAAGATGCGCTGGAGAACCTGCCCCTCCCACACATTGACAAAATTCCCAGGTAAGGATTGCAAGGCAATTTCCCAGGAAGTTCAAACTTCTGATAGGCAATTGTTCTGCACCGGGAACTGTCCAAAAAGGTGATGTAAATCGCAAACTTCAGGTGGTTCTGACTGTTTTTCAGCAATTGTTACTCAGAGAAAGCTAGAAAAATAAAAACCATTTCTAGCTTCTGGGTAACTAAAGTACTGATCTCCCTCGACCCTCCCATGGGACACCCCACACCTCTACCCCCCTGTCCAGACTACCCACCCACAGACCGACCTGTGAGTAGCCTGTCATGGGACCCCCAGACTACCCCCCACTACCTCCCCCACTCCCCAAACTACCCCTCCAACCTGCAACAGACCCCCAACTATATCCTGACTACAACCACCCCCCCCGCACCCCCCCCCGATCATAAACCAACCCCACCCCCCGACTACAACCCCTCGGATGACATCCCCCACCTGGACCACCCGACCCCCACCCTGAACAACCTAATCCATCCCCCCCACCACCGACCACCCCTGATTATATCTTCCCCAAATACAGCCTCACAACCCACCCCAGGACCACCAGAGCCCCCCATCCCCTGACTTCTTCCCACCCCAATCCTGCCCACTTACCTTCTCCTTGATTTCTCAGTGGCTTGACATTTAAACCTACCAGTTTTATGGCAGCTAGTGCCATAAAAATGGGCACGTAACTTACTTAACTTCGACTGAGCAGCTCTCAACTGTAAGCCACGGGAACCCGCTACACTACACTGATCTCACCCAGCCTGAGTCAGAACCTTGGGCGATATAGGAGCAGCTGGATTTCAAGGTAAATAATTACGAGCAGAGTGACAACCTGACTCAATTGCCATCCACTGAAAGTTACAGGCAATAATGTTGTTAAAAAAAATCTATTTCCCTAACCACATGAAAGACAGATAATTCTTTAATAATGTCTTAAAACTTTCAATTAAAATGTAAATATCGTTTAAAGGACCCCTGCTGAGATAAGTGATTGTGGAGCTTTTGAAACTAAGCCAAGCTTTCATAATGGGCTCAGCTGTAATAACAAACCTTGAGAAATGTAAACATGGAGTCTGTTGAAATTGAAAAAATAGACGGCCTTTTATTATCCAAGGTACACTAAAGCCAGAATTTTACATTCAGCGTACGGCGACGGGCCAACACGCCGAAATGTAAAATGACCCGCGGTGACGTCGGGTGTGTGTCCCGACATCACCGCACACCATCGCGATATTTCAGAAGGAGGGCGCTATGAGGACAGAGGCACATCCCCCATTAATTAACGAGCCAGTTAAGGCCCTTGAGGCAGCAATTGTAAACAATTTTTCGCAGCCACTGCGATTTTCAGGGCATTGCATGGGCGCAAAGGGCAGGCAGGAAGGCCACATTTTCAAAATCCTCTTCCACGGGCGGGATAAGAGGGGTGAGTGGGATCGCTACTTACTGCTACTTGCTTGTGTGATCATGACAACTTCATTTTGTTTTAGAGCTTCTTTGACAGAAAAAACAGGCTTCAGTTCAAGACTCTGGAGGAGTCATACAACTTGGGGCCTTCCAGGTATCAGACAATCTTCTCTTACACTGGAAATGGGGATTGTGGTCTCTGTTGGAGGCACCTCCACTGAGGAGGAAGAGAGAGTCAGAAGGGGGAGGCAGCCAGGTGTCCCTATTCAGCCTCCAGGGGAGCAACCTGTGGGAGGAGAGGCGTAGGAACAAGGGGTGCAGGGCCAACAGGAAGTCCAAGGCAGAAAGGGCTGCAGATGACGCCACTATCCTGCTGCCAGTGTTACAGGCAGCGATGCAGCTCCCTCATTATGTCTGAGGTGCAATGCCGAAGGAGGCTCCGTCTCTCAAGGGAGACAGTGACCTCCATCTGTCAGATGATCAGCTCTGAGATAAGCTCCAACAGTTTGGGTGGACACCCCATTGCCAATGGTGCTGAAGGTCATGGCGGCCCTCAACTTTTATGCCTCTGGCTCTCTCCAGGGGTCGGTGGGTGATCTTTGTGGAGTCACAAACAGCTATCCCACAGTTGTGTCAAGTTGGTGACAGACGCTCTGGTCAGGCATGCATTGACTTTCATTCAATACCACACGGACAAGCCAGCCAGACAGAGCTAGCCAGAGGCTTCACAGCGATTGCTGGGTTCTCCTGCATCCAGGGTGCAATCGACTGCACACATGTGGCCAAGAAGGCACTAGCGGGTGAGCCGGGAACCTTCGTCAAAAGGAAGGGCTTCCACTCCATGAACATGCAGATAGTGTGTGACCATGGGATGCAGATTCTACAAATCTGTGCAAGGTACCCAGGCAACTCCCATGACGCATACATCCTGAAACACTCCCAGGTGCCAGGGCTCTTCAGTGCTCCAGCCCGGCTGGTTGGATGGTTGCTGGACAACAAGAGCTATCCCCTCAAAAGGTGGCTCATGATGCCCCTCTGCCATCCAAGAACAGAGGCTGAGCAGCATAGGAGTCATGCTATGGGCTGTGGTAGAGAGAACCATCAGTATTCTCAAGATGCGCTTCCGATGCCTGGACTGTTCAGGGGGCGCACAGCAATACCCCCCAAATCATGTGTCACTGATAGTGGTTGCATGCTGCGCTCTCCACAATCTGACACAGGAAATGGGGGACGCAATGGAGGAAGAAAATGTTGATGCAGCTGCTCTGGCAACAGACGGTGAGTCCAGTAGTGAGTCTGAGGACGGGCATGCACAGGAAAACGCTGAAGGGATAGACGCTGACCTGGGCAACCTCCAGGGAGGCAGGAGGCACTAATCCAATGCTCCTACAGCTAGCCTACCAAAGCTGAACCACCACCACCACATGCCAGGGCTGCAGGCTCCACACTCAATACCTGGCAGGAACATTTGCTGGGTGAACAACATGCACTTTGTGCCATTTCAATAAAGCTCAATGACAAAATGTCACTCATAACATCATGGGTTCCCCTTCACCTGCAGAACTAATGAAACACCCAGAGGCTTGTTGAACACAAACACATTTAATGGTGTGGTGTCTGACATACATAAAGCAAATTAAATGGAAAGGTGTTCTCCACCACGCCAGGTTATAAAGAACTTAAAAATGGGCAAAAAATAACACAGTGATAACCCTGTGTTGTGCCTAAGTTGCTTTACGTTTGCGTTTGCAGGTGCCTCGCTGGCATCAGCATTGAAGACAGCCTGCTCACTCTACTATCCTATTGGCCTTCACAGAATCACAGTGCAGAAGAGGCCCTTCCATCCATCGAGTCACGTCCGACACGTGAGAAACACCTGACCTACCTACCTAATCCCATTTACCATTTAGTTGGCCCATAGCCTTGAATGTTATGATGTACCAAGTGCTCATCCAGGTACTTTTTAAAGGATGTGAGGCAACCCGCCTCCACCACCCTCCCAGGCAGCGCATTCCAGACCATCACCACCCTCTGGGTAAAAAAGTTTTTCCTCACATCCCCCCTAGACTTCCTGCCCCTCACCTTGAACTTATGTCCCCTTGTGACTGACCCTTCAACTAAAGGAAACAGCTGCTCCCTATCCACCCTGTCCATGCCCCTCATAATCTTGTACACCTCGGCGTCCGCTTGCTCATGGAGCCTGTGCTGGCCCCGCCTGGGAGGGAACGGCCAGTGGCACAGCTGGCATCTCCCCAGTTGCCACAGCCTCATTGGATGCCACAGTCACTGGCAGATGGGCAGAAGAGCTGCTGCCCTCATCCGGAGCACCCTGAGAGGAGCCCACAGAGAGAACAAGCAGCTCGTGCACCAACGTCAGGTCGCTTTGGACCTCCCTGCTCACCACTGATGGATAGGCACTTAGCTGGGATACTGGGTGCCCAATCCATCTCCCACACTGACACTGACCACCTGAGGTCATTGCTGTTGTGAGGGCTTGCAGGCCCGAGTGCTTCCCTGATTGAGCTCCTGGAGCAGCCTCTCCATGGGTGTTGCCACTGTCCCCATGGAGGAGGCATTACGCTCGACCATGAGTGTCATTGCATTGCTCATACTCCGCATAGACTCCTCCATCAGGGAGATCATGGCATACATTCCCTCATGTATCTCTGCCAGATCCTCCCGCACACCCTGCTGGACTTCCAGCATCTGCTACCTCAGGGACGACTCCAGAGGCACATCATCAGCCACCGACTGAGTATGTTCCTGGTCCCCAGCAGTCCTCTGACTGCCAGTGCCCTGGGCACTCTCTGCCTCCGCCTGCACCTCAAGCGAGTGTGAAGTGGCCTCACTGCTGTGCACCTAGATACTAGCCAACGACCTTATTCCCACTGAGGTGCTGGCATCTGCGCTGGTGCCTGCTTGGCTGAGAGTGAGTGACCATGGTGTGTTTAGACCCTCCGCGTCCTCTGGGGTGAGTGGGGGTCCTTCAGGTTCCTGTCCCTGAGGGTCTTCTAGTGAGCCTGAAAAGAAGAACAGGAGTCATTACACTGTTACTGTACATGCCTGTCACCCGGATCAGAGTGCCCTCATCTTTCCATTATCAACGGGGATTCCAAGTTGGAGGCTCACATCAATATAGAGACAACAGTGGAATAGTTGCTATGACAGACATTCTGGCCTCAGTGCACTGCAATCTTACCTCCCTGTGGCACCCCAAACTCACCGCGGCCAGTTGACCTAAGCACATGGCGCCTCTCCAGCACCAGTGCCTCGTACCTGGTCAAGATTAGAAGGTGGGACGGCCCTCCACCAGTCTGCAGCCTCTCAGCCTTATTATGTGCTATCTTCTCCTGAAAGGAGAGAGGAGCATTGATTAGTCCACCTCGTACCTACACTGCCATTGCAGTCTGGTCAATCCCACCTGACGAACACCTCACAGGGCTCATCCGATTCATGACCCTGGAGCCGCAAGACACTCATTCCAAGCAGCCAGGGCTCACCCCCTTGCCCAGATGCTGCCTCATTGATATTTGCCACTCACAATTTAAGAACTCTGAGGTCTGGGGGGGTGGGCGGTGGGGGCGGGGGGGGGGGGGGGGGGGGGTGGCGGGTGGCGTTGGTGGTGGAGGGCTGCACCTAACTACTGTGCCGTGACCCAATCCAACACGGTACTCACCCTTCCCGATCGCAGGAGTTCATTGAAGTGCTTGCAGCACTGCACCCATGTGCGCCTCATCACATCATGGGAGCTGACCTGGATGCCACCTCCTCCCAGGCATTTTTGGTGAGGTCAGAGGGCCTCCTCCTCCTGTATCTTGGGACAAGGATATCCTTGCCATGCTGCCACCTGTTCCAGGAGAGCAGCGAGGCACTCATCGGAGTACCTTGGGGCGCACTGCGCCACCAAACTGCCCTCATGCCTGCCCTGTTCTGCAACGATGTTCTGCATTGGTACGGCACTGCAAAGTCAATGGAAGCCTGTGTGTGGCTGCCTGCATCGTTTTTCAATTGGCGGCTGGGTCGCCATTGGACTTGGCAGACATTGAGCTCCCGCCCCTTCACGCTGATTCTGGAGACGCTCATTATGCTGGGCGGGCCTTAATTAGCCTGCCCGGTTAAAATGGTGGTGTGCACCCAACCATGGGCGGTGGTTGGATTCCCGACCACCCCTGTCCGTTCCTGCTGAGCCCGCCCGACACGGGAAAAATTCAAGCCTAAACCTCCTTTCAATCAAAGCATTCCAGAGTAGGTTTTTTTTTCTACAAGCGAAAATTGCTGAAGGTTTTTTTCCAATTTAAAAGGACTATGGCCATTTCAATCACTTCAGATTATTGCCCATTGGGAAAAAGGGTCTAATGCATCTAAACATTTGATCAATTTTTGCAGGACAGAGCTCTATAATCATTCTTTGAAGTGACAACCATCATACAGCCTCTAACTATTGAAACTTTCAAAGCCTGTCAATGAAAAAATCCAGGGGCAGGTGACCATTTTTTGGTCTCTACTTGGGACTGGGGTTCCTCCTGGTTCATGCTTCCTCAGAGAGACCATAAGGAGCCTGACTCCAGTATAATTGCAGGGGATGGCGGTGTTTAAACCTCCCAGCTCTGCAATGGAGCTGGCAAAGGTGGGAGTGCTGTGTGCTATCCACACCCTTATCCTGCACCAGTGAAAATTGCCAGAAACAGGACTGAGGCAGGAAGGACCAACCTCAGGGAACTGTTCGAACCCACAAAAATACCTGAAGTGCATCAAAATAGATATTGCATCCGGTCATTTTTGATTAGTTTGAGGTTAACAGGTGCTAGAACCTTGCATCTGCTAATGAAGTCCTAACGTATGTTTTAGGATCACTTAGGGAAATTAGTTTGAAGGGTCTGGTCAGCTCAAGATTTTTCAGATATAGATGCATCCTAAAAAATGGCTGGCATCAAAACATAAGATTTTCTCTTAAGTTTGATGTGGAGTTAGGCAGAGTAAAAGTTATCCTTCACACTCCACCATAATCCCAAGATGCACTGCTAACCCACGATCAGCCAATCTCTTGATTACCAGTCCCCTCCCCAGGTTGCTGGTGGTGAGGGGGCAAGAAGAGGGCATGCGATGATGTCACCGCATGTGCAGGTGAGCGCTACGAGAGTGCTCCCTGAAGAAAGACATCTGCCTCAGGGAGCTGCAGACATTCAAATGTTGTAATAAAGGTTTAAAAATGCAAAGTGCAAAAAATGTCCATACATCACAATCAAGAACCTGAAACTTGAACTCATAAAAATGCTGTCCACAGATATTTATTTTTATTTTATTTCATAAGTTTCCTTCCCCTTGGATGAGGTTTGATGAAAAATGTAAAGGCCGCCTGGCTGATTCGCCTGTCCGTCAACCATAAGGTTAGATGGGCCACGATAAATGGGAGACAATTATGCCATTAATGGACTTAATTGCCCTCATAATTGTCGGCGGGCACACTTCCTTGTTTTGCGCTCGCCTGCCAAGCTAAATATTGCTTGAGTGCTCGCCCAATGTCATCTCACCCGATTTTAAGCCCGATTGGTGTGCCTGCCCGCAGGATGTAAAATTCTGCCCTAGATCTTAACAGCAAAATAGAAGTCAGTGCTGTCTGAAAGCAAAACATGAGAACAAAATACAGACTGGCACGACGGGGGAAAGGTACAAAATAGAGGACAGAGTTCATGGTCTGAAGTTGTTGTACTTAGTGTTGAGTGCAGAAGGCCGTAAAATGCCGAATTGGGATATGAGGTGCTCTGCTTCAAGCTTGTGTTGGGCTTCACTGAAACTGTAGCAAGCCGAGGACAGAAATGTGAGCATGAGAGCAAGGTGCTGAATTGAAATGGCAAATGACTGGAAGGTCAGGGTTATGCTTGCGGCCTGAACGGAGGTGTTCCGCAAAGCACACTGTGTTTGGTCTCCCGAGTGTGTATATGGTCTGTGTTTTTTGATCTTTTTATAATAAGTGAGCAGTCTGTTGATGTGTCAGTAGCTTTACCAAATCATGTTAGAGGCCAGGCATGCAATCAGAAACCACACTCCATTTCACCACTTCAGGTCCAAAAATGGACCCAAGCAAATTTTAATTCTTATGACTGTAATGCGTGACTCTGTAGCAGCCCAAGAATTTAAAACAGCTAATTCAAATATCAGATGCTCCTCAGGTCCCATCAATGGCTCCTGGAGTGCAAAAAATTCCAATTAATTGAATTTAGTGTGCATATATCACTTCTGCCAAAAGATCCTCTATCCCCAGTGCTTCACTTTCAGGTTAATGGTCCCCATTGCGTCCATTAGAACACTATGCCACAAATCTTTATAATGATTAAAAATAATTATGCAGACACTTTTCTAGAATTTTGGCTACACTTCCGATCACGTGCCATTAAAATCTGCAATGGGCTCACACAAGTCATAAATTTACCCATATGATCCTCAATAAAAATAAATGTCACTGTTTCTGACATGGAAAAGAAACAAAAAATGAATTAAATATTTTTAATGCCATTGTCAATTTTTATCTGTCTAATTTTACAAATGTTATGGCCCAGTAGAATGTCAATGTGGAGTTTAGTCAATGTTACTCACATCTGCGTGCTATTGTTTCATCAGTTCACTCAATCAATGATCGAAATCAAAAGGGAAAACAGATCTAAGGCACTGAATCTCATAGGATTACTGCTCACAACATTTTTGTATATTGTAATTAAAAAAACAATAACAGAAACTAAAATAACAAGCTGGGTAAATCCTGATCACATGCCAGTAAAACTGAAATGGGCTGCAATATTGCACAATGCAATTGCTTTGTTAAAAGTGGAAAACCAGTTACAACTTTCAGGAAGAGCTAGGACAGATTTAACAATATGAAGTTCATTGCCTTTATTGTATGTGCCACAAGTCACCACAATCAATTCTTTATTCATGTCTGTCTCAGCTATCCTACAGATAACATTTCTGTATTTGTCCTGTAATGATGACTCTCGCCTTTTGGCTACTTATATCCTATAGCAGGAATGTGTTTTCCAGATACATCTTGCTGGTTTCTTGTCACTTCAGCAAAGAAAGGGCCAATTTGACTCTGCTTTGCACCCAAATAGCAGACAAACAATGACTGCAGTCTAGATAATGAATGGGTGCAGTTATTTTTCCTATTTTGCTTCTGAATAGTACTGCATAGATTTTCTGGTGTCTACCCTGACTCCAGCTGAAGGGGGTGCAGCAATGTAAATTACATGCAAATGACTGCCAGATACGCCTGGGACCGATATTCCTGTGGACTTGGGAGAACCTGACATACACACTTTTGCACCTTCCAAAATGCACACCCAACCCATGCGCGGCTTTGCCTGGGACTTTTGTCTTTTCACACAAGAAATTGGTTTGCAGTGGATTTTTTTGAGTCACAATGGAGTTTGTGAAAAGTGTGGGTGTAGACGCAGGCTAATTAGAAGGTCCACCTCGGTTCTCCAACATAGCAGCCCAGCTCTCAACATCATTTAAACCTCACCCCCATACCCTTGACCCGCCTTCCAATGCCATCCTCTCGCCCCTCAGATCCCTATGCCACCTACATGCCCCCAGTGTATCATTGATAGCCACTCAGTAAGTATGCATGATTTACAGTTCTCGGGACCATGCAATAGCAATGGAGATTATCTTAAAGTCGTTGGGCAAAAAATTAAGCCTCTACTAATCTAATAAAATCTTGAATTTAAATACACTATAATTGATACTGGAAAAAATAACCTATTCCAGTGGAAAACAAATGTAATCATTTAAGTGCCCATTAGGTTTATAAACAAACAAGAACCATATCAAAGGCATTTTTATTCTTAAAACCTCTTAAATGTGTCAATCTTTCTGCTGAGCTGAAGCAATTAGAAGCCTTTGAAACCCAGCCAAGCATTCATAACACCTACAACAGGAATAATTAAAGCTTCCAGCTACATTGCCTCAAACTGTCAGAATCTAACAGTGCCCTATTTTCACTGCAAAGAAGAGTTCCTGTCAGTCAATGGTGTAGTGGCAGAGACTATTTTTCAACTTTTAAAAGCAGGGTATTTTTTAACAGCCAGAGTTGTCCGTCAATTTAAATCACAACACAAAACATGACAGAAAAAGGCTGACAAGACATTTTTAAAAACATTTTAATGCATGATGGTACTTTTTACAATGAAAAAATTATGTGATGCTTGACATGTCTTAAACAATGGTGGTTAATATAAGGGTCAACATACCTGCAACACCGAGCCCTAGGCTGTATTAAAAACACATCTCCATTACAATATGACATCTAATAATGACATTTGAAGGTATCAAAACATTTTACACTTACCTTTCAGAATGTCCCTTACTCCTCACCAGGCTTCCCTCAATGGTTCCAAACTCTCCACTGAGGTGCGTTTTTAGGGCTTTGAAATTCACACCAGCACATGAAAATTGTGTGCAGGAGGAAATAGTTTTCTTGTGCTAATTATAATAAGGATCTTGACCTTGGAAGAGGTACATGTGCATTTTGTACCAAAGGCCTTGTCAGCCAGTGAAATGGCCACATGAAAATGGTGTGGGGTCAGGAAGGCAGAGGAAAATTGTTTTTTCAGCAAAAAAACTAAGTTCAGCATTTTACAACCTGATTTCTCCCCTCCATTTGAAGACAAAAATGCAGCCCTGAATTTTTCAGTCAGCGAGAAGGGGTCAGGGCCCACTCGCCGATGCAAAAATGACACGGGATGACATCGGGGGCTCCCCCGACGTCATCCCGCCCCATTTAAATCTTCAGGAAGGCGGGGGCATTGAGGCCATTGACAGGATAATTAAAACAATTAAAGGACCTGCCCGTCCAACCTTAAGGTTGGTGGGCAGGCCAGGAGCCCCAGTGGGCTTCTGAAAAAACTTGAAACCTCTTCCACCGGCGGGATGAGGTTTCATATCAGTTTTAAAAAAGTTTATTAAAGCTTTTGTGCAATTTATCAACATGTCCCATCTCGTCTGACATTGTCACATGAGGGGACATGTTAATGACTTTTTTATTTTTCTATTTTTAGAGTTTGAAAGCCTTTCAGCGATCTTCCTGAGGCAGCACTTAGCCTCAGGGAGATGTGCGCTCTTTCATGCACATGCGCGAAACAGCGCACTCTCGCATTTGGGGAATCCTCCCCCGCCCATACAGGAAGCGTATAGCACTTTCTGGCAGATGTCATGCTGGGCAGGCCTTAATTGGCCCGCCCACTTAAAATGGCAGCAGGCCCTGCTTCTCTGGCGGGGATCGGCTCCCCGCCTGCCAGAGATTGGGTCAGGCCCGCCTGACAGGCAAAAAATTCAGCCCAAAATTTCTCTCTTTGGCATTGGATGCAGTTCAGGGTCAAACTTTGGCTGAAAAAAAACATATTCCAGAGTTGCTGTTCAGGTGTTGTCTGTGTTAATGATGGGCTGGTATTGCCAAGAAATGTATTTTTATCTTTTTGAATTTAAAAAATGTTTTGGGCTTCTTCTGGTCTTGTTGCAAAATGCTGTTTTTTATATATTTTACACAGACCCTGTGGCAATTTTTGGTATCCTGCCTTTTCACAAAGGCCCAGAAGTTGCTGAAGCAACATGTTTTGTGGCAAGCCATGTGAACTGGATTTTTTTACTTATCCCTCAGATTTGCACACCAAATGTATTGCCCGTGAATTGGTAATAGCACTGTAATGCCCACCATGCATCGGTAACCTCATGAATATTGATTCCAGTGGTCTTTCACCTTGATCGATGAAATAATTAATAAAGAAATAAAATAAAAAGAAGAAAATTGTGAAATAGAATCAAATTAGATATAAAAAGAGAAAGATGAAAATAAAAAGTGGAGTAAGTGAGAGGAAAAAGTGACAGAAAGGATAGTAAGAAAAAACAAAAAGAAGAGGGCTTTATAATCTATTTTTCCCTTTAGTTCCGATGAAGAGTCATATGGACTTGAAAAGTTAACTCTGTCTTCCTCTCCACAGATGCTGTGAGACCTGCTGAGTTTCTCCAGCAATTTTTGTTTTTGTTTCCGATTTCCAGCAACCACAGTATTTTGCTTTTAACTTTGTAATCTAGTTGTTGATAATGTGTGAATAGTAGGATAGGTGTATGAAATGTACAAACATTCTTATTCAACTCTAGCTCAAAATTATTTTCTGAAATAAATCTAAGCATTAAAACAACTCAGCTTTCTGAAAATAATTGCCTTCTGGCACCAACAGGAGTATCAGTGGCTAGACTGATGCACAAATACATCCGGGTCAGATAAAACAGTTTTTTAAAAAACCTCTAAGGACAGTGAGAGTCCGTGGGATGGGTTTTCATGTTGAACTTGGGAAACGCGAGTCGGGCCATTCTCCGATTTTGAAAATCCAAGCCCATCACCTCTGTCTGTGACCACAGTATTTTCAAATCCTGGAAACATGGATGGGCAGTGTTCGGGTTTCTCAGTTCCCGAGGCCATGTCGGAGGCGTGTGGGTGCTGGGACCGGCTGGTTACAAGGTCCGGGTCGGTTCACTGGGGCATTGGCCATTCACAAGTCTTCAGATGCAGATGGACCAATTTCCTTGTAGGGAGTTTTGCTTGTGCCATTGGGAATGGCTTAACCTAACTTGGCAGTGATGTGGAACCACAAGGGAAAGTAATAAAGTCTAAATTAGAATTACAGTGCATGTATGTGAATGCATGGAGTGTGGTAAATAAGTCTGGGGAATTGCAGATGCAGATAACCATGTAGAAATATGATTTTGTGGCAGTAACAGAGACCTGGCTCAAAGAAGGACAGGACTAGGTAATAAATATTCCTGGATACAAAGTTTTCAGGAAAGGAAGGAAAGGAGGAGGGGGTGGCATTAATGATTAAGAAGAACATTGCAGTGCTGGAGAAAGAGGATGTCCCAGCCTCTTATAGCAGTGGAGATGGATTGTGGTCCTTAAATGGCCATTAATTAGCCACTTAAGGACCTCAATAGGTGGCCTAGTGGGGACCTTACCTGCCTTCACGCATATCATGAGGACTAGAGCGTGGGTGGGCGAGAAGACAATAGGCTACCTACCCATCATATTCCTCATATTTTACTTGCCTCGTCTCCCCCCCCCCCCTCACCTACTCTGAAAACATGTTGGATGGATGGTCACAAATTCAAGCCCATGATGTTGTGGTGATAATGGCAACTTGGTTCAAAGGGAAGGTCTTGGTATTAAATATTCCTGGATACAAGGCATTCAGGAACATTTGCAAAGAAAGAAAATGAGAAGGGATGCCAATATTGATTAAGGGGAACATTGCAATGCTGGAGAGACAGGACTCCCAGAGGAATCAGCGACCGAATCTATTTAGTTAGATCAAAGGAACAAAAAAAAGGTGCAATTACGTTGTCCGGTGTAGTCGATAACTGACCAACTAATAGGAAAGATGTAGAGGAAAAAATTTGCAAGGAAATTACAGAGAAATGAAAGAATTATAGAGTGGTTATAAAAGGGAACTTTAATTATATGAATATAGACTGGGATAGTATTAGTGTAAAGGGCAGAAAGAGCAAAGAGTTCCTAGAGTGTGTTCAGGAAAATTTTCTACCACAATATGTTTCCTGTTTAATGAGAAGAGACATTGCTAGACCTGGTTCTTGGGAATGAGGTGTGCCAAATGGATCAAGTGTCAGTAGGGGATCATTTAGAGGACAGTGATCATGGTATATAAGATTTAGGCTGGCTATGGAAAATGACAAGGAGCAATCCAGAATAAGAATTGGGGGAACGCCCTGTGGGGGTGGCAGGCGGCAGGTAAGCATAGATCTGGGCCCAGATAAATTCTAATTAAAGATTAGAGGGAAAAATTGATCATAGACTGCCTTTAAAGAGATAGTTCAAGCACAGTCAAGGTATACCCCCACAATGGGGAAAGGGAGGGCAAACAAATCCAGATCTCCCTGGATGACAACAGAGAGAGAGAGATTAACGTGAAGCAGAAGAAGTGTGTTTATGACAAAGATCAGGTGGATAATATAATTGTGAATCAGGCTGAAATATAAGGTTCAAAGGGGAATTGAAAAAGCAAATAGGAGGATCAAAGAGAGAGTATAAGAAAAGGCTAGCCGCTAACAATAAAGGGAATCGAAAAGCTTTGTATAGGCATATAAATAGTAAAAGGAGTGAGCCCAATTAAGGGCCAAAAAGGACATTCATATATAGAGGCAGGGGGCTCCACTTTCACCCCAGTTCAGAAGGCAGACTCCCAGCTAAGGCTGGGAGTCAAAATCTCCTGGACTTTACACAGCTCAGGTCAGAATTGTTTGTCACCTGCATTGGGTCCTGTTTTTCACTTCGAATTGAAATCATGATTTCAGTGTAACAGGCTGCAAAAAAAGTAGCACTACCATTTAATATATAATATGTATAAAGTGCTTTGCTGAAGGAAGAGTCTGTTACCATGGTAATTTCCCTTAACAGCAGATGTAAATTGTTTTTCCTATCTAATCTGGTGGGTTTTTTCCCAGAGCAGTCCCCATAGTGGGAATCTGTAGGATGGCTGCCTCAAATTCTGATGTCAGATGTCTGTTTGTGTGAGGTGTTTTGGAATAAAGTGGTTCTCGAGCTCTGTGAGTATGACTCCAAGTTGGTCTTGCTTCAAGCTGCTGTTCCACTGGGCTAGGGGAGCCTGATGCTGTCTGCTTTTTGGCACCTGTGAGCTCATTGGCAAGAGGGAACTGGTGTGGTATTATTATCATGAGAGACAACATCATCCATTGCTAGCTTTGCTCAGCTCTTGATATCACTGATCTGTGAGCCATCCAAACATATGGCAAGTGACATTATGGAAGCCACTGTTAGTGTCTTTATGCATTCAATCAGAAACGTGAGGGAGCCAAGATTGGCAGGTTATGTTTGTGTCCTTGGATCTGCCACACTCACTGCATGTTTTTTGTGTTGTGCATTCAAACCCATGTTTCTACACAGCAGATACTCTTGATAGGAGGTGCGGAACTGGAGCACTTCTTCATATACCTCTGGTAGGAGAATTGCCTCAGTATCTGTTCCAGAATTTTTTCTCTTCTCAAGCATCCTTCAAATTGCTGGCCAAACCAAAGCTGATCCATTGATGTGTCTATGGTGCAGCACTTTGTGGCAGTATTTGGTTTGCAGGGTGTTACTAGTGGGGTGTTGCAGGGATCAGAGATGGGCCTCAGGGATTTACAATCCACATTAAGGTCATAGACAAAGGGACCAAAAGTAAAGTATTCGCGTTTGCTGATGATACAAAGGTCATGTGGAACAGTATTCAGTGAGGACACAAAGAATTTGCAAAGGGATGTAGTCAGGTTAAGTGAGTGTGCAAGAAGATGGTAGATGGGACATAAAGTGAGGAAATGTGAAATTATCCACTTTGGCAGGGAAAATACAAAAGCAGAATATATTTTAAATAGTGAAAAACTCAACTGTTTGGCTCAGATCTTCGTTACCAAGGTGGGTAGCTTGAGTTGGGCAATTTCCTAGCTCATTGTATCCTCTGCATTAGGAAAGCCCCTGAATAGCAAGATCTTTGCAGGGAGGGTGGAGGGCGGATGCAGGGTAGAGTCAGGCTACCGCCCATGGGAGCAGATTGGAGACTGGAGTAGCTGAGTGCCGAGGTGGGCTTGTTAGAGGCCCACCTTGGTTCTCTGGGACTTTGTCCTAGTTATTTGGTTACATTTTAGGCCCTCTAGCCCTCACACCTCCCCTCCCCCCTCACCACACCACCTCTATACCCCATGCTCTCAATGCTAACTCATACCATCGCATCCAACTCCAATGGACTCTCATCCCTCCATGCCAGCTCATGGGCCTTCTATGCCTATTCACCCAGTATACACTATGAGCAGAACCAATGATCCTATAGTAACAATAGCATGTGTGAGACTGCTTAGAAAAAAAAATCATAATTTTTTGAAAAAACCTGTTGTCCTTACAACTCCACAAATGTGTCAATCAAACAGACCATTAAAGTATCAATAACAGAATCGTTAAGCACTTCACATCTCTTAATCTTGTGCAAACAAATATTGGTATCTTTGACAAAAGAAATCACAGAAGAAAAACTATTATAATCACATAATCCTTTAATGGGTCTGAGCTTTCAGTCAAGACTCATTATACATGCTTGGCTGAAAGCTAAGACTCCTAAAAGGATTATGTGAGTGGGAGGTTGTTTACACTTCTGGAGAGAACTTTGCTTGACTGACATCTTTATATGATTATAATAGATTATTTTTCTATGATCTCTTTTGTCGATTTTTTGCACACGATTAGATGTAAAGTGCTTAAAGCCCCTTATCCCATGCCAATGAAATTTGGGGCACCAGAAGTGGGACAGGAATCCCGGAATTGGGTCCTGCCCACCATTTTCAAATGGCTCTTGAGTCCTTTCGACTTTGTGAAAATCCAGGCCTTAGGGTACGGGGGTATTTGGGTGTCCTTGTACAGGAAGCAAATATACAGGTACGGCAAGCAATTACAAAAACAAATAGTATGTTGGCCTTTATTGCAAGAGATTTGTAGTACATGCTGTACTTGCAGTTGGATAGGGTTTTGCTGAGATCACTTTTGGCTTACATTGTGCAGTTTTGGTCTCAATACTTAAGGAAGGATATACTTGTCTTAGAGTGGGTGCAAATAAGGTTTTCTAGATTGATATCTGTGATGAGAGGCTTGTCTGATGAGGCGAGATTGAGTTGAATGAGTCTGTATTCCCTGACATTTAGAAGAATGAGATGTGATCTCATTGAAACATACAAGATTCTTGAAAGAGTAGAATCTGGGAGGCTGTTTACCCTAGCTGGGGAATCTAGAACAACGGGGGTCAGAATTCCATGATAGGGCATCAGCCATTTTGCGCTGAGGCAAAGAGAAATGATTTCACTCAAAGGGTTGTGAATCTTTGAAGTTCTCTACTCTACAGAGCTGTGAAGATTTAGTTGTTGAGTATATTCAAGGCTCAGAGAAATCAATTTTGAACTCTAAGAGAATCAAGTTATACGGAGTTCAGGCAGGAAAGTGGAGTTGAGATCAAAAATCAGACATGATCTTGCTGAATTACAGAGCAGGCTGAAGGGCACATTCGGTTTACTCCTGTGTTTTTGATATTCTTGTGTTGTTAGATGCTCCACTTGCGCCAGATGCACCTGAATCACCATGTGGAAGGTCATTCTTTATTATGTAATACGACCAAGACTTTTATGTTTTTCCCTCAACAGGGTGCCTATTTAGCACTATTATCCCTGGTTTCACAAAGTGTACGTAGGACTGGATCATTTATCTGCTTCCATTGATTGTCGTAAATATGCTGCTCCATGAAGTTTATCTTATCCCCGCCATAGTGGATACATAGAGGAGCAATAACATGCACACTGATGCTCAGCTTGGGTTCCATTTGGTCCACGCAGCTCCTGACCTCATTAGAGTCTTGGTCAAAACATGGACAAAAGAGCTGAATTCCAGAGGTGAGGTGAGAGTGCCTCCCCTTGACATCAAGGCAGCATTGATCGAGTGCGGCATCAAGGAGCCCAAGCAAAACTGGAGTCAATGGGAATCATGGGAAAACTCTCCACTGGTTGGAGTCATACATAACACAAAGGAAGATGAATGTGGTTGTTTGAGGCCATTCATTTCAGCCTCAGGACACCAAGGAGCTCCTCAGGGTTGTGTCCTAGGCCCAGTCATCTTCAGCTGTTCATCAATCATAAGCTCAGAGTGGGAATGTTAGCTGATGATTGCACATTATTCAGTACCATTTGCACCTCTTCAGATACTGAAATAGTCCCTGTCCATATACCATCTGGACAACATTCAGGCTTGGGCAAGTAACATTTGTGCTACACAAGTGCCAAGCAATGACCATCTCCAACAAAAGAGAACTTAAGCATCTCCCCTTGGCATTCAATGACATTACCATTGCTGAACCCTCTACCATTAACATCCTGGGGGTTACCATTGACCAGAAACTTAACTGGACTAACCATATAAATAATGTAGCTACAGAAGCAGGTGAGTTACTTATCTCTTGGCTCCCCAAACCCTGTTCACCATCTATATGGCACAAGTCAGGAGTGTGATGAAATACTCTTCACTGGTCTAGATGAGTGCAGCTCCAACAGTACTCAAGCTTAACATCAGGGACAAAGCAGCCCACCTGATCGGCACCCTGTCCACCACCATATATGTTCAATCCTTTCATGGTGCACAGTGCCAGCAGTATGTACAAGACACACTGCAGCAACTCGTCAAGCCTCCTTCAACAGAGCTTTCCAAACCCTTGACTTCTACCACTTATTTGAAAAAGGGCAGCAGATGCATGGGGAATGCTACCACCTACAAGTTCCCCTCCAAGCCACACAGAATCCTATTTTGGAAATATATCACCATTCCTTCACTGTTGAAACCCTGGAACTCCCTCCCTAACAGCACTTTGAGTGTGCCTACACCAGATAGACTGCAGAAGTTCAGGAGGCAATTCTGAAGGGCGTTTGATGTTGCAATAAATGCTGGCTCTGCTTGCGACACTCACAGCCCATGAAGGTAAAAGAAAAGTTTCTCTCTCCCCACTAGTGTCAGGTCCTGATTCCTCTCTGGGGCTGGAATAGTGTGTTGGTCCCCTGCTAAAGCTCTAGCACTCCTTTTCTACAACTGCTTGCCTTGTCTTTCCCATTTTGATTTACCAGGCATCCCAGATGCCTGATACAACCTCAGATTGACAGACAGAAACACTTGCAGGTGATCTGGATCCCCTCCCTCACTTTGGATCAGAAGAATATCCTCTGCAACAGGTTTCCACCAATGAAACCAACTCTTGGGTTTTGGGCAGGCTCTTTGACCTACATATTTCCTGATCTTGATTAGAAGGACTTTATAGCTAGCAGTCACAATTTCACTATCCTGGGAGGGGTGTTGTCTTCATATTGAAACTACTGCATACGGATCAAGTGCCTCCTGGAAGATTTCTGGTATAGTCTCACTTCCAGCTAATGACCCCTATTTGGTCCCGATCATGGGGTCCCAAAGGATGTATTAAAATCCAGCCCTGTGTGTTACAGGGTCTACCATCTCAGGGCCTCTTTTTTCCTACAAACAATAACCCTTGAACAACACTGCCTGCCCAGAGGGAAATCGAGATAGGTTTGCATTGCGAAACTAGAGTTATGCAAATGTATTGCTTTCCTAGCATATTTCAGGGCCAACTTCTCTTGAACTTCCATTTTTGCTTAGCTGCTGAGGGAACGTCTGCTCCTACTCCAGATGCAATTATTGATAAAAACGTTCTTAAAGAGCTCATGCCCTTCCTCTGGGATCATGACCTTCATCAGTTTGTGACTGACATAAAGACTCTCAATCACCCTGCTACATTCCCTACTTGCTGCCACATGTCAAAAACTTCTAGGTAGGCTTTCCCATAATCCTAACATTCTCCCAAGTTAAGAATTAATTCCTCTTTTGAAATCTGGTTCCCAGATATCAGGATTCTTATTCTGTTTTCGAAATGGCCTCACCATCTGGCTAAGGGCCTTTTCCTGGGCTAGCCCCATCTACTGTTGCACATATGCTCTGTAGATTGTCTCACAAGCTGCCCTGCAACAGAGACCTGAATTTTCACTCCAGGGCCATGAGTGCAGGGTCAGGGGAATTCTCAGCTCTGCAAACCCGTACCCTGAAAAACTGCCTCAGAAGTTCCGATCTTCACTGTGGGAGAATGGGGATTAATGGCTGGGGTACCCACCACCCCCAGAAAAATTTGGAGGTAGCACACCGGCTGCCGGGTGTGGAGGTAGGCTGAACGAACGGCTGGCCTCATTGGTCCAGCACTTGGTTCCAGCTGCAAAAAAAAACAATGAACAACCACTTAACACTTACCCCCTCACAGCCCTCACCACATGGACCTCACACTCCCCATGTCCCATCCATGCCAACCCACGCCACCTCGTGACCCCCACTCCATTGCTCCTCAAATGCTCCATGCCAAGCTATGCCCCTCTACCCACTCCTCAAGGGCCCTTTTACCCTCAATGGCAACCTATACCCCCCCACCTACTTTTCATGCCCCCTCATACCATCCATGCAAACCTATGCCCCTTTATCTCCTCTGTAGCCTCTTATACCACCCATGCCAACCTATGCCCCTCTACCGAACCCCATAGCCCCTTGTATGCTCCATGCCAACCTGTGCCCCTCTACCCACCTGCCATGGCCCTCGAACCTGCCAAGCCAACTGTTACGGACAGGAGGGGGTGTGATTTAACAGCCCTGATTTCTTCTCTCACCATCTGTCCATAAACAGGGGGGCAAGGACTGCACTGCAGTTGATGGTGGTGCATAAGCACGTGCAGGGGTGGTGGGGGGAAGGGAAGTGGCCATGCATTAGGGAAACCTTGTATAAAGTGACCATTCCTCTGCAACCGAGACAGTTCAGGCGCAGCCACTTTGACATGCTTGGAGTTGGACCTCTAGCTTATCTGCTCACTCAAGCAACGCAGAGGCATGAAAGTGCCACCAAGTGCTCGAGCTTTTCACCTCTTGGGCACAGACTGCAAACTAATGAGTGTTTTATGGACTGTAGAACAATTCGATGACTGGGTACGTTGTACAATCTCCTTGCCAAAGCTGGCCATGGAGCAGTCACTGGTGGAGGTGCTCACAACCCCTTGCAATATCATCATTCAGGTTTGGACCAGTCTCCCCTGTGGTTCAAGCTAACAGTGCAGCCTTACAGTGTGGGTTAGGAGAATGCCTGTGCCTGAGCTGAGAGCACAGCATGCAGTCCAAAGCTACTGCCAATCGGTCAGGTGGAGTGGACCAGAGGAGGGTGGGGTTTTGGGCAGCCATGCAACGCACTAAACTCTGGCCATGTGGTGGCCAGTGCTCTCTGTGATGTGTTAAGGGGCCTTCAGACTTAACCAGGAGAGGTTCTTAGAGCACTGAAGTTAACACATGGGTCTCTTTCTTTCATCCAGGAGGATTATATCAGGAGCATACAGCCTGGTGAACTAGCTGTATGCCTCATGGCATACAGAGAGAAGAGATAATGGAGAAGAGAACGATGGAGGCACCTGGCTGCGCAGAGGGAAGAGCAGCACCCTCAGGAAGAAGGGGTGGCTGAGGCTCCTGCCCACGCTGCCGAAGAGCCATAGCAAGCCGTCACTGGTCACCGCCTAGCTAGATCCAGGGTCTATAGATGCTGCCTTTCATCCTGCAGATGACTGAGAAACAGTGTCACTGAAGACTGTGCATGTCTAGGGAACTGGTCAGTCACATCTACCAGCTACTGCAGGATTTGGCGCCACAGGGAAACGGAGGGCATCCTCTGCCCCGGCCATGAAAATGACTGTGATGTGTAATTTTTACGGCAGTGGCTCCTTTCAAGGTCCCTCTGGGGGATTTCACAAGCCTCCATCCACAATTCATCTTCATGAGGGCACACGACTTTGTGCATTTCACATAGGACCAGGAAAGCCAGGGTGCGAGAGTGCTAGGATTTGCCCAGGTCTTGGGTTTTCCACAGGTGCAGGGTGCGATTGACTCACGTGGCATTCAAAGTTTCATTGCAACAGGTGGTCAACTATGTCAACCACAAGGGCTTCCACTCACTGAATGTCCAGCTGGTGTGCGACCACCACAAATGCATCCCTGCAGGTCTATGTATGGTTTCGAGAGAGTGTGCATGACTCCTACATTCTCAGTTGGTCAGAGATCCCTGACATCTTCCAGGGTCCACAGAAGCTGCTGGGTTGGTTCCTCAGGGACAAGGGCTACCCACAGAGGATGTGGCTGATAACACCTGTGCGGCGGCCTCAGACTGCAGCAGAGCGAAGGTATAACGAGACTCATGCAGCATCTCGCAACTTGATGGAGAAAATCATCGGGATGCTGAAAATGAGATTCTGGTGCCTGGATTGGTCTGGTGGAGCAATATCGTCCACAGAGGGTGTCGTGCATTGTCGTCGCCTTTGTAACCTGGCGCTGCAACGAGGAGAGGAGCTGCCTGAGGAGGAGATGGAGGAGCTGGAGGTCTCTGATGAGGAGGACATTGATGGGGATGAGGCTGAGCAGATCCTTGAAGGCAATGATGATGGTGATGAGGCTATCGCACTGGCCAGGTGCACTCGGGAGGCACTCATAGCTGCTAGATTTGTGGAGGATGATGTTGACAAGCAGTGAGGATATACCATAGATCCTCAAATTGCATCTATGAACATTTGACTCCAGTCTGGCTATTTGCAGCACCATACCTTGTGTGATAATGCTCCTGTCATGGAGGATGCAGCAGAGGCCTTATTAGTTGCCAGATTCGAGGACGATGATGATGACATGCAGTGAGGATGCTCCATAGACCTTCACATAGCCTCAGTAAATGTCTGACTCCTGTCTAGCTGAGGGCAGCTCACCTGCACACTGTGATCAGGGTCATATCATGGAGATGCAGCCGTGAAACTTTAGATGCCCCTGATCCTTTGTCTGCCTTCAGCACCTGAGCCCTTCAGGAGCACAGCATCACTGGTCACGAGATGAGGGCTAGCCTCACCTTAAAGGTCATGAGAGCACAAAGAGAGAATGACGGAACTCTGTGACGCCTGCCCACGACATTCTGGCAGCAATGACAAGCACTGTCGAGGTGCAGGCATCAGTAATGTGCCCAGGGAGTGAGGCCGGACCATCACTTTGGTCTGAAGGCTACACAAAGCGCAGGGAAGAGGCCCTGGACTGAGACACCTGCCTTTATCTTGTGCAGAAAGGTTTCACATTTGAGTGATACGAACACTGCTCGTCAGAACAAGGAGCCATTGGCAGGGAAACATTGTTAAGAGTTTGTTTACAATAGTGAACATTATGTACAAGTGATTAACACCTGTGTACAGGCTGTGTGACTACATCTTCTTAACCTTCCTAACACTGCTGCTACATCTTGGTGCTCCCCGGACATCCACAACAGAGGAGGCAGTCTGCTGACTGCTACACACTGTCTGTGATGACCTTGGAAGGCGTCCTCTGGAGGGCCGAGACCTGGTGGCCCCCAGCCTTCTTTTGGGGTGCTGCTGTGGTCACAGGAAGAGGGGTTTCAGATGGGCCAGACATTCCCGGAGTCACCTGGGTGGATGGCCCCAGGGTGTGCACCTGCTGATCCTCCTCACTATGGGTGCCTGAGAGCCCCTGGCTGACTCTTGAGGAGAAGGGATGGCTGGAGTGAGATCGAGCTACCCTGCATTGCAACAGTTATACGTTCCTTTCTGTCACAAAAACACAACAGGAAAAGTGACTCAACCATGGCTAATAAAAGAAATTAAGGATAGTATTAGATCCAAAGAGGAGTCATATAAAGTTACTAGAAAAGTAGCGAGCCCGAGGGTTGGTAGCAGTGTGGAATTCAGCAAAGGAGGACCAAGGGATTGATTAAGAGGGGAAAAATAGAGTATGAGAGTAAACTTGCAAGGAACATAAAAGCGGACTGTAAAAGCTTCAAGAATTATGTAAAAAGAAAAGGATTAGGGAAGATGAATGTAGGTCCCTTACAGTCTGAAACAGGAGAATCGATAATAGAGAACAAGGAAACGGCAGAGCAATTAAACAACTACTTTAGTTCTGTCTCCACAGAGTAAGACACAATAGCTTCTCAGAAATACTAGGAAATCATGTGTCTAGTGAGAAGGAGGAATTGAAGGAAATTAGTATTACTAAAACAATAGTGCTGGAGAAACTGATGGGACTGAAAACCAATAAATCGTCAGGGTCTGATAATCTACATCCGAGGGCACTAAAGCAAATGGCCATGGAAATTAAATTCTCACATTCTGGAACAGTTCTATCAGATTGGAGGATGGCAAATGTTTAAAAAAGGAGGGAGGGAGAAAACAGCAAATTACAGACCGGTTAGCCTAATTTCACGAGGAGGGAAAATGCTAGAGTCTATTATAAAAATTGTTATATCACTACACTTAGAAACTATCAACGGGATTAGACAAAATCAACATGGATTTCCGAAAGGGAAATCATGTTTGACAAACCTGCTGGATTGATTCTTGGGATGGCAGGATTGTTGTTTGAGGAGAGATTGGGCCGACCAGGCCTGTATTCACTGGAGTTTAGAAGAATGAGAGGGGATCTCATTGAAAGGTATAAAATTCTGACAGGACTGGACAGCCGGATGCAGGGATGATGCTTCCTTTGGTTGGGGAGTCTAGGACAAGGGGTCACAGTCTCAGGATACGGAGTATGCCATTTAGGATTGAGATGAGGAGAAACTTCTTCACTCAGAGGGTGGTGAACCTGTGGAATTCTTGACTACAGAAGGCTGTGGTGGCCAAGTCACTGAATATGTTTAAGAAGGAATAGATAAATTTCTAGACTCTAAAGGCATCAATGGGCATGGGGAGAGGGTGGGAGCATGGCGTTGAGATAAAGGATCAGCCATGATCATATTGAATGGTGGAGCAGGCTTCAAGTGCCAAATGACATACTCCTGCCCTTATTTTCAATGGGCAGAAATTTTTGCTCGCCGGCTGGTGCGTGCCCAACCTGCTTCAGTGTAGAATGACACGCATTGATGTCGGCCAAGCGTGCCGACATCAACGTGCAGTTGCGCGATAGTTCATTTGGTTAGCGCGTGCTGGAGCCATCAGCGCGCCTGCCAACAATTAAAAGGCCTGTTAAGGCCATTAAATAATCAATTAACTTAAATTTTTCGCTAGCCGTCCAACCTAATGGTTGGTGGGCAGGTGAGAACAACAAGCGGCCTTTGCATTTTGTTGGCAACCTCGTCCACAGGCGGGATGAGGTTTCCAAAAGCAAATAAAAATAAAATGTGAGTCACTTGAGGGGTCATGCTTCATTACATTTCTATTTTAAAAATTTTTTTCATGCCTCTTCATCTCCTTGAGGCATATCTGTGCCTCAGGGAGATTATGAAGCGCTCACTCACGCGCTTACGTGAAGTTCACGCGAGGGCCGTTCGCCCTCCTACCCCCACCTCCAGCACAGGCTGTCGCTTGTATTTCACACTGGGCGGGCCTTAATTGGCCTGCCAACATGAAATCGCAGTTTGGTGCCGATTGTGGGCAGTGGTCGGCTTCCTGACTGCCTCTGCCCACCCCCACCAAGCCCGCCCGCCAAGGGAAAAATTCTGCCTTATGTTTCTATGATGCCAGTACTAAACTTACCTGAGGCCTGGGATTGTGGTTGGACCCAGGTACAGCTGAGTGATGGCTGGATGGAGTTTGCGGGGTGGGACTTGTAGCGGAGGGTGGATTAGGGGGATTGACCACAAGGGTAGGGGGTGGTTCTCTGCGGCACCAAAGCCAGGGCCCTCAATCAGGTACTGAGTGCCTTTGAACGAGTGCTCCCTCCCCCACCCCCTCCAGTGTCCGTTCCCCCACCCCACAAGAAGCTGGCAAGAAACCCTGCACGTTTGCTTGTTGTGCTGCCTATATGGTGAGACCCCAGCCACTGCTGGGTTAGTGTTGGCGACAGCAGAACCAGGCCCTTAATTAGCACCAGTGCCTCACGACATCTGCAGCTTCCTGGAACAAGATCTATTTCCCAATGGAGCAGGTGGGCATGCATTGACAATGACCAGACAAGGTCAGTGGAGGGCCACCCCACCCCGGCTCTCCACCTCTCCCAAGGTAATGTGCTCTCATCTCCTGTGAAGGGAGAAAACAGAGAGGCCGTAATGGCTTGAGTGGACAGGAACGGAGGTAGTGAAGAGGCAGTAGGCGGAGTGTGGATGCTTGTTGCCTGGATGGGCATGTGAGGTGCCTGGACAGAAAGAAATGATTACATGATGTGTGCTGTACAGGAGAATGCTGGATCAGTCAGCAAGTTGGAGGGAGCATGCTACTGCTGTTGGCTTCCTTGGCCTCTTCCATCCACTCCTGCGTGGCTGAAGAGGTCGTCCTCTTCCCCCTGTCCTTGGGAGATCTCACCTCACTGCAGTCCTTCAGATCCTACTGCAGAGATCCAAGGTCAGAGGGGGAAACCCAAGCAACCCAGGTTGCTTCTCTATTCCTGTAGTTGTTTTTACCTGGAAAATCCAAGTGCTGGTGAGCCCTTGTAACTATGCTATTTACTCCCTTTAATTAGATATCCTTCCTTTGACAGAATGGACATGTCATCCCACCTACCCTTCCTGATTGGTTGGGGAGCCTGGAGGTAGGATGATAATTACTTTGCTCTGGGAAAGAGCAACAGCTGGACAAGCCAAAGAGTTATTGGCTTCCCATCCTGAATGTGACCAGCTGTTGCAGGAGGGACCAAGGTGAGAAGGTTCCATCCAATATTTAGCCATAGCAAAGCTTCTGACAACATATTTGCTTTGAGAGCTAGCACTGCCTGATTATATTGCAAGTATTCTCCAATTCATTTAGATACAGGTTAAAAATGTGTGGTTACCAAATTATATTACAAGGTTTAATTTATATTCTTCCCTTCATAAGATGAGGCCAGAAGTGTAATCACTCTCAATGTTTTATGCCTTTTAAAGTGTTTGTTCATCATTTACAGGAAGTGTAAACTCTTTTAATTCAATTACTTTCTGAGTGGTAATTGACAGATCAACAGTTTGGAATACCATGGAGAAAGTAATTTGCTGAGTAGTATCTTCAAATATAGTTATATCAGTGTTCATTAGAAAAACAGCAGCCCAGCAGGGATTTAAAATTGTTAATTTGATGAATATAGGCACAAAAGAACAACTAGGAACAAAACTGTTAAAACAACATTGTAATCACAAGTTTCAGATGACCAAATGCCTTAAAGTTAATTTTGTTGTTATCTAATCCCGTAGCTGCATTACCTAAATTTTCCAGCTCTGGTTAGATGTATTCCTGGGAGTTTGATCACATACAGTTAATACTGTGGCATTTAATCACATGACGTGGTCACGTGATATCTGATCACATGATGCTTGTCTGCAGTTTATAGATGTTATTGCATTTAACTTATGAAGGTTTACTTTTAATTGAGTCTGTCTGCTGGTGGCTTTGCTCTAGCAGCTAACACAAGAGAATTTTAGAGAACTGAAAGCAAGAACTGTGAATGCAAAGTGTGAACTCCACGTTAGTTGCCAGCAGTAGTGTCTGGGTTATTCATCTTCCATTTTGGAAGATCCCTGGACAATCTTGGAAGGTTGTCAACACCACTGAAGGGTGAAATAACCTGTCAGCATTCACTAGTCAGGCACAGATGCAAAGAATATTCATTAAATTAGGATAATGGGGCCAATGGTTCGTTCATGTGGGCCAGATTGCTTAAGAGGCAAAAACATTTCCTAGGAAAAGAGATAGCAATCAACAAGAATTTGTACCTTGGTGTTATTAGTGGAAAAGCAAACCTCTGCCACTAACTGTGATTAAAACACATTCAATGGCCCAGGTTTTGAGGGTGTAATGATGGTGAAACTGTCAGCATTTGCCATTTGTACTACTTTTTAAAAATTATGCTTCCTTGGGATGCACACATCATTGGTTAGGTCAACATTTGTTGCTCATCCATTATTGCCCTTGAGCTACTTTCTTGATCCTCTAGAGTTCATCTGGTGAAGGGAGTTCCAGGATTTTGTCCCAGTGGAAGTGAAGGAATGGTGATATAGTTCCAAGTCAGGATGATGAGTGGCTTGGAGGGGAATTTGCATGTGGTGGTGTTCCCATGCATTTGCTACCCTTGCCCTTCCAGGTGGTAGAGGTTGTGGTTTAGAAGCTGCTGTTGAAGGAGTCTTGGTGGGTTGCTGTGATACATCTTGTAGATAGTACACACAACTGTGAAACTGACACTAAATTCTAGTATCCATACATCCAGAAGTTGGTGTCAGTGATTTCCTGCTTCTCCACAGGTTGCCCCCACAAAAGAAAACCTTTAGAAATCACTTCAAATGATGAAAACGTTTATTGCTACTTTATTACTCTCACTATAAAAATCAATAAATTTCATGCTTATGGACTGTCAAATTTCTCCCGTTAGGACAAAAATTAAGCTTTTTAATTTTTTTGATAGCTCAGCTTCTACCTTAATCCTGTGTATATCCCAATCTTTATTTGATCTGTAAAGTAATTGAAAGGAGTAGGATAATGAGTAGCTTCTACTTGCTGGTTTGCTGTCCATAAGAATTTCTAAATGATTGACTGCTTAGTCTGCTTGATGACACCATTGTTGTTGGACATGAGAGATCCGCTTGAGCTGGGGCCACAATGAAAGCAACATCGAGAAAGGAGAAATCTGCATGACAGAGATGACTAGGTCTTTGTGAATAGCTTTCTTTGAGATCAGTGCTGAAAACTGTAACTTTGCTGCTGACTATGAAATCTGAGCCAGTATGCTGAAGAGCCATACGGGCTGTTTCTCTCTCCACAGATTCTGCCAGACCTGCTGAGTTTTTCCAGCACGTTTTGTTTTTATTTCAGATTTACAGCATCTGCAGTATTTTGCTTTAATGCTGAAGAAATTAGTTACTTAAATACATGTATGCAGAAAAGATGCAACGAACGAGTGTCATGTGCTTAAAGATCAAAGTCTTTCTAGTCTGTTGTTATTGAACTGAATGTATCATGGCTGCCCCCAGACATTCCCTCATGGCAAAGGTCACATGACAATGGCAAGCCAGGTAGGACATGTAGTAATGACTGCATTTAAAAACCCAAACATCCCCTTTTCCATAACAAATAACAGACAACTTTGCATGCATTATCATGTGAGTTACCCAAATGACCCATTATACCACACTGTTCTCATGCATTAACAAACTGTTTATCATTCACGTTAGGCTCTGAAGCTACATTGCATACATAGTCATTAAATCGTGCAGGCCTCTTAATGGTATGCATGTACATTGTCATTGGCTGTTCATCTCGATGAAGTTCCTTTTCTGGGGTGTGTCGTTTTCATGGCATTTGTTTTTGCCGTGGTAACTGTTGCTGAACCATTTCCCTTGTTGGCGACCAGTGGACCACTAGGAATGATGGTCGTTCTGTACTCTGTGCAGCTGGTGAGGTCCCATCTTCCTGATTGGTCACCTGCAGTGAGGGAACAGTTTCTCCAGTTGTTCATATATGCCTGCGGTTGCGCAAGGTGTCATGGACAGTTGGCAGTATCGGTAGGAGTACAATCATTGTGGAGACAAAGTCCCGCCTTCACATTGAGGCACTACCACCGTGCTAAATGGGATAGATTTCGAACAGGTCTAGCAACTCAAGAATGGGCATCCATGAGGCGCCGTGGGCCATCAACAGCAGCAGAATTGTACTCAAACACAATCTGTAACCTCATGGCCTGGCATATCCCCCACTCTACCATTACTGTCAAGCCAGAGGATCAACCCTGCTTCAATGAAGAGTGCAGGAGAGCATGCCAGGAGCAGCACCAGGCATACCTAAAAATAAGGTGTCAACCTGGTGAAGCTATAACACATAAGCCAAACAGCATAAGCAGCAAGTGATAGACAGAGCTAAGCGATCCCACAACCAACGGATCAGATCTAAACTGTCCTGCCACATTCAGTTGGGGAATGGTGGTGGACAATTAAACAACTCACTGGAGGAGGAGGCTCCACAAATATCCCCATCCTCAATGATGGAGGAGCCCAACACAGCAGTGCAAAAGATAATGCTGAAGCATTCGTAACAATCTGCAGCCAGATGTGCCAAGTGGATGGTCCATCTTGGCCTCCTCCAGAGGTCCCCGGCATCTCAGATGCCAGTTTTCAGTCAATTCGATTCACTCCATGTGATATCAAGAAATGGCTGAAGGCACTGGATACTGCAAAGGCAGTGGGCCCTGACAATATTCCGGCAATAGTACTGAAGACTTGCCGTGCTCCTAGCCAAGCTGTTCCAGTACAGCTACAACACTGGCATTTACCTGTCTATGTGGAAAATTGTCCAGGTATGCCCTGTACACAAAAAGCAGGACAAATCCAACACGGCCAATTACCATCCCACCAGTCTACTCTTGATCATCAGTAAAGTAATGGAAGGGGTCATCAGCAGTGCTATCATGCTGCACATGCTTAACAATAACCTGCTCACTGATGCCCAGTTTTGGTTCTGCCAGGGACACTCAACTCCTGACCTCATTACCGTCTTGGTTCAAACATGGACAAAAGAGCTGAACTCTTGAGGTGAGGTGAGAGTGACTGCCCTTGACATCAAGGCCACATTTGAGAGAGTGTGGCATCAAGAAACCCTAGTAAAACTGGAGTCAATGGGAATCAGAGGGAAAACTCTCTGCTGGTTGGAGTCATGCCCAGCACAAAGGTTGTGGTTGTTGGAGGTCAGTCATCTCAGCTCCAGGACATCATTGCAGGATGGTGTCCTCATCTTCATCTGCTTCATAATGACCTTCCTTCCATCATAAGGTCAAAAGTGGGGATATTCGCTGATGATTGCACAATGTTCAGCACCATTCATGACTCCTCAGATACTGAAGCAGTCCATGTCCAAATGCAGCAAGACCTGGACAACATCCAGACTTGGGCTGACAATTGACAAATAACATTTGCATCACACAAGTGCCAGGCAATGATCATCTCCAACAAGAGAGAATCTAAGCATCGACCCATGACATTCAAGGCATTACCATCACTGAATCCCCCACTATCAACATTCTGTTACCATTGACCAGAAAATGGACTATTAGCCATATAAATGCTGTGGCTACAACAGCAGGTCAGAGGCTAGGAATCCTGTGATGAGTAACTCACCTCTTGACTCCCAAAACCTGTCCACCGTCTACAAGGCACATGTCAGGAGTGTGATGGAATACCCTCCACTTGTCTAGATGAGTGCAGCTCCAACAACACTCAGGTGGCTTGACACCATCCAGGACAAAACAGCCCACTTGATTGGCACTCCATCAATAAACTCCCTCTACTACCAATGCAGTCTGGCAACAGTGTGTACCATCTACAAGATGCACTGCAGAAACTCACCAAGCCTCCCTCAACAGCATCTTCCATGTACGATCTAGGACAAAGGGAGCAGCCCATGGGAACACCACCACTTGGAAGTTCCCCTCCAAAACACTCACCATCTTGACTTGGAAATATAACACCGGTCCTTCACTGTTACTGGGTCAAAATCCTGGAACTCTCTCCCAAACAACACTATGGGTGAACCTACACCACATGGACTGCAGCAGTTCAAGAAGGCAGCTCACCACCGCCTTCTCGAGGGCAATTAGGGATGGGTGATAAATGCTGATTTAGCCATGATTCCCACATCCCTTGAATGAATAAAAAGTAAATGAACAGATTGGATGGCAGCATGGAGACTTCAGTGAGTAAAACTGTGAAGTGATGAATTTTTCAAGTAAGAATAGAGAAAGGAAATATACTTAAGATTTTAACTTTTTTTTAAATAGTAGAGGAATAGGGAGGCCTTTGTGCACAGACACAGAAGGTGCCATACAGAAGATAAAGCAGCAAAAAAGAATTCCTTGCTTTTGTGTCTAGAGACATAGAAAGAAAGAAGGTAGTGTTGAACTTGTACATGGCTCACTTTTAGGGTACTGAAATGATTTTGGAAACTTCATTTTGAACAAGATACATCAAATAGAGAAAGCACAGCATGGATTCAGTTGAAGTCTACATCAGAGGAGAGGTTATTTTTATGAAAAGAATTTCAAGCTTGTTTCACTCAAGCGAGAGGTTAAGGAATATCTTGACACAAGTCTTCAGGGCTTTGCAGGATTACGGTCAGGTAAATAGTGAAAACTTATTTCCACTGATCAGCAGGATAGTAATGAATGGGTTCATATTAAAGATAAGCACACAAAAAGAAGACATTACTAAAGATCCTTTAGTCTGAAGTTGGAACGTGGATATTTCTACCATAAGCTATTGTTGAAGTAAGGTTTTTTCCACTAGATTGTCACTTGTAAAGAGGTTGGGAAATTATCAAGAGCGCGTGAGTAGGTTGGATGCCTTGCGTGAAGACAAATACTGGGGCAGACTTGATAGGCCAATGTTCAATTTATTTACTTTAATATTCTGTAATTCTATTATGGTACTCACATTGATTTCAAATAATTTACTTTTACATTCCAATGTAATCAAATTGCATGATCAACCTTTTTGTCATGTCATGGACTAATTATAAGAGCATCTATAACAACATAAAACAAATATGAATAAACAGGGAACAAGACCAGTAGAACATATAACAGACTATTTATTTATATATATACCACTGTTACAAATTCTGTTACAAACTCTGTGTACTTGGTAAGACCATGTTAAAGGTTAATCATAAGAAAATTTAGCATGGGCAATATAGGTTAAAAATGTGTTCTGAACTCCAGATCAGACCTGGGATTAGTAATATTAATGAAGAGAAAATTTTGGAAATACCACCAAAGCATGATGTTGCTCTGGGGCCATTGTCCTTTTATAATCAATAAAATGAATAGTAAGAAGTACAGCGAGACCACTTTAAAATATTCCAAATATAAATCATTAACAATGCTTACCATAGGCTGAACTTAGTGGTGGTGGTGGTGGCCCCAACAGCAGGCCAGAAAACTGGGGATAACCCTGCCTCCAACATTTCTGGAAATCCCAAAGCACTTCTGTGTCCATCAGGCAATTAACTGCCTGGTGTTGGGGCTTCCATCACTTTGGATGAAGATCCCACTTCAAGAACTATCAGCCAATCTCAAATACTGTGTGCAGTTTTGGTCTCCTTATTTAAGGAAGGAGGCGGTTCAGAGGTGGTTTACTCAATTGATACCTGGAAGGAGCGGGTTGTCTTATGAGGAAAGGTTAAACAGACTGGGCTTGTTTCTACTGGAGTTTAGAAGAGTGAGGGGTGGCTTGATTGAAAGATTATAAGATCCTGAACAGTCTTGACAAGGTGGATGTGGAAAGGGTATTTCCTTTGGTGAGTGAGTCCAAAGCTAGGGGGCACTGTTTTAAAATTAAGGGTTGCCCTTTTAGGACAGAGATGAGGAGAAATTTTTGCTCTGAGGGTTGTGCGACTTTGGACCGCTGTGCCTCAGAAGGCAGTGGAGGCGGGGTCATTGAATATTTTTAAGGCAGAGGTAGATTGATTCCCTCGCCTAACAAGAATCTAAGGTTATCGGAGGTAGATGGAAATGTGAAATTCAAAACACAAACAGTTCAGCCATTATCTTATTGAATGGTGGAGCAGGCTCAAGGGGCTGAATGGCCTACTTTTGCTTCTATTTCGTATGTTCATTTGTATGTTGATTAGTAGGAAGGTGACAGGAACTCCACCCCACCTTCCCAACAAACTCTGCCCCCACTACTCTGCCTCCAATGGGCTGGATTAATTCTGCCCATGAGCAGAATTTTGCCATTGGTGTGTGGGATCGACGGGGGCGGGCAGGGGCGGTCAGGAAGCTGACTGCCACCTGCGATCAACAGCGCACTGCAATTTCAGGCTGGCATGCTTATTAAGGCAACCCAACATGATACGCAAGCGGCAATGCTGAGCACTGCTTGTGCAGGTGGGGGCAGGAGGGCGAGCGGGCCTTGCAGGCTTAGCGCGAACTTCGCTCATGCACACAAAAGAGTGCTCAATATTCTCCCTGAGGCATGGAGCTGCCTCAGGGAGATGAAGAATATATTGAAAAATTATTAAACATCAGAAAAATTTAATAAAACTTGTCTCCTCATGTGACTCTTGTCACATGAGCAGGGACATATTTTTAATTAAAAATTAAAGTTTTTATTTCATTTGTATTTGCTTCTGGAAACCTCATCCCGCCCATGGCTGAGGTTTCGAAAAAAATGCAAAGGCCACTTGGCCTTTTTGCCTGCCCATCAACTGGAGCCGGCGCGGCACGCCAACCAACTTATCACATAACTGCACGCTGATGTTGGCATGCTCGGCCAACATCATCGTGTGTCATTTCACGCTCAGTCATGTCGGACACACGCCCACCCGCCAAGCTAAATATTCTGGCCCACTTGTGTGCCTTACACATGGAATATATATATTTTGGAAGCAGAGTTTTTCAAGTGTAAGGGTGGACAGGATGTGGGGGGGAGGGGAAACAAAGGGGTCTGAAGACCTTGGGGTCAGGGGCCCGCAATGGGCACAGAGGGCCAATAAAGGTGGCATCTCACCCCCTTGACAGGCCACTAGCTGGCCCAGTGAATCCTGCTGGGCTGGACGTTTAAGTGCCAGTCTACCCTCATCACAGGTAAAATTGGATGGCGGCTCAGTAATTGACCACTTTACGGCCATATTCGGTCCATGGGTGGGTGGGGCCCCGGGTGGGTGGGGCCCCGGGTGGGTGGGGCCCGGTGGGTGGGGCCCCCAACATCTCTCTGGTCATGTGTAAAATTGCAACAGGGATGGGGACAAGTGAGTAGCGCCAGCAACTGCATCCATGGCTCAATGCCCAATTTTGCATCCCCCTCCCACCTGCCATTCTGCCCCTGGGGGTGGGGGGGGTTTAAAATCTAGCCCATGATCAGAGTTGTTCTTCTTACAATGTTATTTAACATCATATTATTGAATTTATTTTCTTTAACTGTCTACTTTTTTGCTACACATTTTAGAAAAATTAATCATAAGGGAATATGAAGTGCAAATAGAGGCAATATATAGGCAATAGTGCAGATTGACCTTAAATAACTGACTTCATAAATAACATTTGATGGAAAAGCCAAACATCAAACCTGTATAATCAGCGGAGAAGAAAAGAATTGACGTTTCGAGTCCTCATAAGGTGGGGTGGTGGGGGGTTGGGTGGGGGGAGAGAAGTGGAAGGGTGGGGTGTGATTGTAGGGACAAGCAGGCCTGCTTGTCCCTACAATCACACCCCCCCTTCCACTTCTCTCCCCCCACCCAACCCCCCACCTTAAACCAGCTTATATTTCCCCCCTCTCCTTGGATTCACCTAGTTCTGTTGAAGGGTCATGAGGACTCGAAACGTCAACTCTTTTCATCTCCGCTGATGCTGCCAGACCTGAGTTTTTCCAGGTAATTCTGTTTTTGTTTTGGATTTCCAGCATCCACAGTTTTTTGTTTTTAAACCTGTATAATCCCTGTGTTATGTGCTAAAGAACAATTCAAATAATCAATTTTTCAATGCTTCCAGCAAGTTGGGTATGCTGGAATGAAAACTAATGACACAGTAGCCCAAAATCCTCTTTATCATGAACTGCCTGGGGATGTCCAGCAAACAACCGCAGCTCTCTGGTCTCATGCAAATGAGACCCACTGCCCAACATTGGGCCTGTCTCAAGACTATCCATTCAAATACAGAGATTGTTTCCATTGCTCAGCTTGTGCAGATGGTTTCAAACTATCTTCAGGAGGGAAGGGATGAATGGGTGAAGATGATCTTCTGAACATGCTATTATTGCTCACTCGTGGGGCAGCATTTTCTGGATGCCAGCTTATCCTGCCCTGCCACCCAAAGAGTCGGTGAGGAACTCATCCCTGCTGATAACAGCTGCCCCGCATCATTTAGTATTTGGTGTGCTGTTAATTGGCTAAGGGCGAGACTGCTGCCCCCAAGTGAATAATATCCCGCCTTGAAGCTGCTGGCCAATCGGGTGGCCAGTCGCTCTGTAGTCCCAGTAGTGTCAGGTTCAAATGGTGGCCACTTTTGGGACTACAGGCAGTCCCCAAAGAAGAGGAGTTCATGGAGGCTGAATTGAAGGTAAGTCCCAGGTATTGGCGGGGAGAGGAGTGATAGGGTTAGAGGTTTGGATTTAAGAGGTTGGGTTGTTGGAAGGTTAAAGGGAGGTATGTCCTGGCAAGGGGGTTGGGGGGGGGATGGGGTTGGGGTTGGGTTGCCTCCGATAGGCACAGGGGACCAACAAAGGAGGTACCCCAGACTACTCGCTTCCTGTGAGACACCCCCTGCCACAGGTAAAGTAGTGGTGGGGGTGGGATGAGGCACCTACGTGACCATTAAGAGCCTCAATAGGCCTGAGGGCGCTGGGGTGCCCGACACATTCACCATGCCCCATAAAATGGGAAACAGGTCAGAAATGGTTGGGTAGGCAGCAGGCAGTGCACAAGCTGCATTTTATGAGCCCCCCTGCCTTGAAGCCCACCAGTGGGCGTCCTTAAAATTCCACTAACGATCACAAATTTTAGTCCAACTCAAGAAATAGTTGCTTGAAAAATTATACTCATATTCCAATACAGAATTATATCGTAGATCCAATGACCTTCGTAAACCTGAAGAGTTGTGATGCAAAATTTTTTGAAAGAAAGCATATTCACCTTAAAATCAACTTACGGTCTGGTAAACATCCTGGCTAAAAAAAAAATTCAAGGTCAAATCATAAAATACTTTAAAGGTGAAGTATTTGTACTTCTAAAAAGTAAAAATGTGCTGCAGTTATTATTACTGGATATATAGTTTGATTGCTACAGCAAGAGGCCAAGTGTAAATCAAAGTTTAAGTGAATCTATTTTCTTTTAAAAAATGAAAAACTGAACTTTTATTTAAAAATCTAACTCTAGTCTGACATACAAAATCATTCTTTATACAGTGACAGAAGTAAAATCCTCCATACTTACAGTATTTATCAGACTTATGATGTCAGACCTTTTTAAATATCAGATTAGTTACTAAAGGGTATTTGTTACATATTGAGCATTGGAAACCTATCTGAAGGCTTCAATCAGCAGAACACCTGATTTGTGAGGTTAATTTTACAATGTAAACTAATACAGTGATATGCTTCTCTGGGATCTGTAAGACCAAGAAAGAAAAATTTAATTCCTGTTGTATAGTGCAGTTGTTGTAAATTTCCCAATCCTTGAAGCTTTCAAATCTAGCCTTCTCAGTAAATTTCAGAAATGTCAGATACTGACATGGTTGAGATGTTTTTCTAACGTTATGTATCACATTAGTACACATATTAGAGTGATGTTTTAGGTCAGCACTTTGGTAATGGCTCACATAATTCATTTCAAACTGCAAGGCACTGCATGAGACTAAAAGGTGAACTGCCTAGTAACAAAAGAGGAGGTATACAAAAATAACATGAGTAAAGAGCTGAGTTCGACATTTAACATGGCTTTTCATGTCTTGTACGCATAATTTCTGACAGAGAAAAATGTGATTTCATTTTGGAGGAACTTACCTTGCGGCTCCAATAAAAAAAAACATGCAACAGCAACTCTTGAAGGCTCCCCCACTGCAAGCAGAGATGTTGAAATGGCGAAAGTAATGGAAGAGAGACTGCTTGCACAAGGAAAGAGTTGTATTAATATGGGCCCTTACTTTTTCTCATGTGTTTGTGTGCAATAAATTACTTTGAACTGCAGTGATTGCTAGAAATGCAGCAGCCATTTTGCACCTAAGATCCCACAAACAGCAATGAGAGGAATGACCAATTAATCTGTTTTGGTGGTGTTGATTGAGATGGGAATTAATAACAGGATAGTGGGAGAATTACTTGCTCACCTTCAAATAGTGCCATGCCATTGACATCAGCCTTGGGAAGCAACCTCGCAGAGTGCAACACTCCCTCAAGTACGGTGCTAGAGTTGCAACCTAAATGATGTGCTGAAAAGCTGGAGTGGGGCTTGAGCTATAGCCATCTGACTCAGAAGTCAGTTTAAATGAAACCAAGATAATACCCTCAGTTTTGGAGGAAAAAAATAGGCCTGGTTCCTGCTCTTAATCATTGCCATGCACTTCTATTGGAAAATGCAGGTGAGATAACTTCTCAACACATTATTTTGATTCACATGTGAAGAATGGCATGCGATTCCAGGCTATGTTTAGTTTCCATTGACCAATACCACAGCACTTTAGTTGAAAGGGAAATAAAGTTTCTGAAACTTTCTCTCTATTCCTTTCCCTTTTCTATTTCTCTCTCTGCCTTTATAAACCTCAAAATGCAACCTTTCAATTACTGTGCATGTACATGTATATACATGTGTATATATATATATGTATCTATGTATTGTTATTGTTTGGTGTTTGTTTCTTTTCTGTGAAGTAGAGGGAGGAATCATCCCAGATTTGCACAAATTGCGGTAGCGGGTGGGAAAAAGGATGTTTTACCCACCGACCGAAATGGCAAGTTTTGGTGGCGTATCGTACCACTCCCGGCACGTTCTGCCTCATTAATAATGCATTCCCGGGAAACACGCCAGATCACTGGCGGGGGCAGCCTCTGATTAGCCCACTCCATCGTCACCTGAGGCCTTCAGTAATCCAGGGCGCACTTGTACAGAGCTAACTCACTCTAAGGCGTCAGAAGCTGCTGCAAAGTCATGGCTGCCAAAGGGAGGAAAGCCTAAATTTAGTGACGTTTCCCTCGGGTGCCTACTGGACGCAGTGGAGGCCCGCAGTGAAGTCCTGTGCCCCTGCTCTGGGTGAACAGCAGCAAGCAAGGCCACCAGTCCTGCATAGGAGGCGGTGGCAGCAGTGGTCAGCGCCAACACCCTGCAAAAGAGGATGGTACTCCAATACCGAAAGAGGATGAATGATCTCCTCTGTTCTGCCAAGGTAAGTCAGTCTTCCTATCACTCTCAACTCACACACACAAACCCATCACACATCCACAGGTATCTCACTCATTGCCAGTTCAAAGGACATCACCATTCACTCTCTCACACATACCTTCATCTGCCCTGAGGATCGTGTCCTCATCCCATCCATGCAGCACTCACCACCCACACGTGCCAGGTATCCTTCTTATCTGGCCTGGCAGATGTCCTGCTTACACTGTCTCCATCTGACTTTATGTAGGACAATTGACATGCAGCGAAAGGGAGAGATCGCAGACTGGTGGAGGAATGCTTGACATCAAGGTCCTCACAGTCATTGAAAATAGAGTCATGCAGCAGGGTGGTGAGGATCTGGACTGTTCCTGTGCTGACAGTGAGGTTGATGGTGCTCAACCTAGTGAGGATCCAGCAGTACAACACCCATCAGACAACCATCCTGTGAGTGAGTTCCCCTGTTCCACAGTCCCCTAACATGCACTAATTATCTCAACTTGCTTTCGCAGGCACAGCGGTCCACGGGCCAAGTCCTCGACTCAAGCCCCAAAGACACCTCAGAAGAAGAATCTGATGACACCCTAATTGAAGATCCTTCAAATTGCTCACTCACAACTTCCACCAGCGCAGAGACCAACATCTCGGTGGGATCTAGTTCTAGAGTAGCCTCAGGATCACAATCTGGTGCACTGTCTGATCCACAGCAGGCAGTGGCAGGGACTTGCCAGGTTTCCGGCACTCAAAGGACTTCTGGAGTCAGATGAGGAGCCTTTAGACTCGGTGTTACCTCAGTTGCTGGAGCTGCAAAGGCAACTCAGGTACTTCGGGAAGAGATGTCCACTGCAGTCCTCAGATTGCAAGGCACGATGAAGGAGTCCGTCTCCCTTCAGTCTGAGGTGATAGCGCTAGCATGCCAAAGCACCGAGATCAAAACTGGTAGGATGGCAGCCGCTAGGAGACCTTGGTCCAGGACATCGGTCCTGCACTGCTGCGTGGGCTCAACTCCATTGCTGATACCATAGTTGGCCTCCAACAGTGTTAACGTAAGAGGGGAATGGAGCAGCTCAATTTCACTCCAGCTTTTCCTCAACCTGTCAGCCAGGTGCCATCGGGCATCCAGAGGGAGGTGGATCAGCAGCTGCACACTCCGGGGCCGTCCATCAGCTGACCCTGGGAGTGTCCAGCCCATCTGAATCTCTTCTTCCTGTGATCCCAGCAGCCCCAGCTCCAGAGGTTGAGGAGGGTGTCACTGCCACACAGCAGGACCCCAAAAATAGGCCGTGGCCCTCCAGATGTCCGGGGAGCACCAAAACAGGATTAGGAAGGTTAAGAAGATGTAGTTGCATAGCCTGGGCATGGGTGTTAATCACTTGTACATAATGTTGACTATTACAAACGTACTCCCAAGAATGTCTCCCTGCCTATGGCTCTGTGTTATGATGAGCAGTGTTTGTGTCACTCTGATGTGAAACCTTGGTTCCTGCACAAGATAAAGGCAGGCATCTCAGTCCAGGGCCTCGTTCCTGTGCAGTATGTAACCTTCAGACCAAAATGATGGTCCGGCTTTACACTCACTGGATGCATTAGTGATGTCTGTACCTCGATGGTGCTTATCATTGCTGCCAAAATATCATGGGCAGGCGTCATACAGTTCCGTTATTTTCTCTGTGTGCTCTCAGCACCTTTAAGGTGAGGCTAGCCCCATCTCGTGACCAGAGATGTTGTGCTCCTGAAGGGGTCAGATGCCTAAGGCTGACAAAGGATCAAGTATATTTAAAGTTTCACAGCTGCTTTGCCCATGATATGACCCTGATCGCAGAGCACAAGTGAGCTGTCCTCAGCTAGACAGGAGCCTGATAGTCACAGAGGTGATGTGAAGATCTATGGAGTGTCCTCATTGCGTGTCATTATCATTTTCCCGGAATCTAGCAACTATTAGGCCTGCATCTTTCTGAGTCTCCATGACAAGAGCCTGAGCACTGAGGGTATGTGCACTGCTATCAGCCACACAGGTTCAAATGTTCACAGATACAAGGTGAGGGTGTCAGAACTGTCCTCACTGCATCTCATCATCATCCTCCAAGAACCTTGTGGCTATGAGGGCCTCCTGAGGACGCCTGCCTTGTCTGGCTGGCATCCTTGTTTTCGAGGACCTCATCATCATCATCCTCTTCGATACCCTCCTCATCAGAGGATACGTGCAGCTGCTCCATCTCTTCCTCAGTCAGGTCCTCCCCCTATTGCACCAGGTTGTGGAACGCACAGCAAGCAACGATGATGCATGACACCCTCTGAGGACTGTATTGCAGTGCTCCACCGGGCCTGTCGAGGCACCAGAACCTCATTTTCAAAATGCCTATTGTTTGCGCCACTAAACTCCAGGTTGTGACATGAGTCTTGTTATTCTGCCACTCTGCTGCAGTCTGAGATGTCGCACGGGCGTTATCAGCCATGTCCTCTGTGGGCAGCCCTTGTCCCTGAGGAGCCAACCTTGAGGCCTCTATGGGACCTGGGAGATGTCAGGGATCTGAGACCTGCTAAGAATTTAGAAGTCGTGGACGCCCCTTGGAAATCATGCACAAATCGTCGGATGCATTTGTGGTAGTTGCACACCAGCTGAACATTCAGTGCTGGCTGACGTAGTTGGCTACTTGTTTCCATGGAGATCTAAGCGCCACAGGAGTGCATTGAAGGCACGTGTGGAAAACCAGAAATCTGTGCAAATCCCAGTTCTCTTGCTTCTTAGCTTTCTCAAGGGGATTGTACAACTTTCCCAGTCAGCCAATTGCTCTGCTGTCCCCTAAAACGCACATTAATTTACAGTCTGTGGCTGAGAGGTGAAAACTTTTGGACTATTTGGTGGTACTTTCATGGTTTTGCGTTACTTGAGTGGGCAGAAAAGCTGCAGAAGCCCAACTTCAAGCATGTCAATGGAACTGCTGCTGAACGGTCTCAGCTGCGGAAGAATACTCACTTTTGACAAGCTTTTCCAACTGCGTGGCCACTTCCCTCACCCTCCCCCCTTCCCCCCAGCCCCCTGGAATGTGCTTGAGTATTTCCTTCAGTCTGTGCTGCCTTGCCCCCACCACACCCAGCCTGACCCATACTGCAACCCCTGCCCCACCACTGCACTGAAAGCCAAAGCTAGCCCAGAAAAAGCTTGCCTGTGTGAATCCATGAATGTTTCCTTGATGTCCTCTGGGCTATGCTCGTCAGCCCTGCGCAAGGTTGTGTGCACTCACCTCCGAGTTCCCCTTGAAGTTCAGGTCGCCAGGTGCATGCCTTTTAAAGACAGTCGTGAAGCACGTCGTTCTGAAGTCACGCCAACAGGGGCGGTAAATTTGATGTGGGGGGATGATTCTGGTAAGCAGGGCTTATAATTAGATGCAAATGTATTAAAATAATCTTCCCTATTGAGGCAGCGGGAAACGGCGACAGGTGGAGCAGACATTCATAAACTGGGGGTTTCATGACAGCATAAAACCAATTTTTGGCCTTCTCTCCATGTTGTTTCTTCACCCGCCCCCCCCCCCCACCAACCACTCTCCCCCGCCACGCCTGATGTGAACAGCACTGGAAACTTCCAGCCAAAGATAATATTCCTGCCCAAGAGGAACAGAGAAAATTAAGGGATAAAAAATAACAACCTCAGTTACTAATTGTAAAACGTGGAATAATTTCATAAATTTCACTCTGCCTACTATTGGGAATTTAGATGTGTAGACAGTGATTTTCTGTCCATTAGATTAAATAGGTGGAAAATGGTTCTATGGAATTCCTAATAAGTGCTCCTAGTGTGAAATTTGCAAAGTTAGCACTGATATTATCAAGGGTCATGATTGTTAATGTCTTCCCAAGCCTTTTCTCCCCAAGTAAATAATGCCAAATTTTGTACTTAGCTCATTGTATGCATTGACAGATACAAACATTGTAATGATGCATATGCATTATATGATAAAATTAATAAAATGTACCCAAAAGGATGAAAATAGCAAACAATGCAATGCACACAATATGCAGTGCGTTCAAGTAAATAATGCCAAATTTTGTACTTAGCTCATTGTATGCATTGACAGATACAAACATTGTAATGATGCATATGCATTATATGATGAAATTAATAAAATGTACCCAAAAGGATGAAAATAGCAAACAATGCAATGCACACAATATGCAGTGCATTCTGATATCACAATGTTGTAAAGGAGAAATGTGAGCTTTAAAGAGGTCTCTGCAGGGACCATCGTAGTCCTACATGAAGGTCAACATAAAAGGACTTTACATCTTAGCAACCAAGAGCATTTCTCTTCTAATGTACATATAAAAGTTTCTCTAAATTAACAATTGTTGTGTATCACTGAAGCACTCACGAAGTAAAATAATAACCTTGTAATTTTGTTGCGCAAAGTTTGATTTCTGCAGAACTTCCTCATTTTTTAATGACATTTCTCATTAAAAGAAAATTCTGCATTTATGTAGCACTTGACCAACAGATGTCTGAAAGTGCATGACAGTCAATGAAGTACTTTTATATGGTTCATGGAAATGCATGCCATCCACCAGTGTGGACCAAAATTCTAGATGTGCTATTGCCTCTGTTTATTAATAAGTTGTGTTTACGTTTTCTGCCATAAATGCTTTCTTTCCCAGATTGTAGTAATATATTTTGGCTTCTAAATTATGTTGTGTGATAATTAGTTTAATTAAGTATTATGGTATTAGGTTAAATGTCTTTATCTGAAATTCTGTTTAAAGAAGTTGGGTTACCATCTCTGCTAAATAGTGGAGAGAGGAATTTCACTTATTATCCCATGGCATAATTGTGTTTATTTTTAACTACTGGTTGCTTGTCTGGAAAGCAAAGTTGCTGGACAGATCAATCTCTTATACTCATGATAATCTTATCTCACTCTATTCCAGATCACAGCTTTGAATGGTGACACTATGAAACAGATAGTTTTAAATGTCAGTACCATGCAAGTCTCTTCTTACACTGCACACAGCTCTGATTGTGTAAGCTAGTTAGTGGGATTTTTGGGGCCTTACAAGTATAATGTTGGTTTTATTTATTAAATATCAAATATAATTCCTGTTGTGATACCAACCTCCTGTCTTCACACTGCACCTGCTGACACAAATACCAACAGCTTTCGCGGAGAGATGCGAGTGGAAAAGCCATAGTTACTGTGTCCGCATACGTTATTGTGGAGCATGGACTGGAGAAGTTCCAAATAAATGCCCTGTAACATATGCATGGAGCATTATTTACTAATCTCTTTGAATGACAGTGAAAATTTTCAAACAAAAAGAGCTGGCAAGACAGACAATCACCTTCATCATTAAAAATAGAACAGTATACCATTTTAGTACAATTTTTAAAAAGTTAAATGTACTCTTTGTTAGGATTTATACTCGACTTGTGCAAAGCTAAAACGATGCCCTTTGTGGTATTCTTTAAGGTATCTTGTTTGCCCTAAAACCTTTCTACACCATCAGCTTTCTGTTAATCTAAAAGATGTAATCAGTCCTGGTGGGCTAGCTTTTCGCTACTGAGGGAGGTGGCTCAAGTAGGGAAATTTCCCAACTAGACAGACCCACCGTGGTAGAAATTGCTCCGTTGTACCCAATCTTTGCTCTGGAGAGACAGGGGTGGGATAGAGTTGGGTCTGCTGCCTCCAGAAGCAGATTAGAGTTGGCCAGTGGGGAAGTTGTATGTGATGGCCGACTGGCTTGCTTCTCTGGAACTTCTTTCCAGTTATTTGCTTATATTTTTGGGCCCTCTAGCCCTCACAACCCATCAACCCCCACTTCTCCCTTCCACCTCCATGCACCTCATACCCTGGATGCTAACTCATGCCCCCCACCCACCCCCAAAAGCCCTTCATACTCATGTTGCCAACTCATGCCCCCACCTACCCCAATAGCCCCTAAATACCCTCCATGCCAAATCATGTCACTTCCATGCCCAGTCACCCAGTACACACTCTGTAGACAAACAATGCCTCCTATAGTAACAATGGCACATGAAGAACTGCTTAAAATAAAGCACCCTTTCATAATTGTCTTTTAAAAAACTGCTGTTACTATAACCCTATAGAAGTGTCAATCATCCAGACCTTTTAAGTATCAATAACAGAAGCTGTAAGTACTTGATACCTTGTTAGCTTCTGTAATTAAACATTGAGCCATTGACAAAAGAGAACACAAAAAAGCTTATTATAACATTATTAAATTGTTAATCAAGCTGTTTTCACTTCTCTGCACCTGTGTCGCCAAAATTAATCCTTTTTGGGCATCTGGGCTCTCGTCCAGGCCTCGTTATGCACTTTTGTAGCAGCATCAGTTTTTTTAAGAAAATTGTGAATGGCTGGTTGTTTTTTTTTCAACAATTCCCACACATGGTTTAAAATTGTCTATTGGTTTGGCTATTGTACTTGCAAAACAGAAAAGGGTTTTTTGTCCTTCCTTGAGCATCTCCTGTAAATGAAATTCACTGTGGGGTTTTTTTCTGGGGCAGTGCATCAAAGAAAAGCATGAATGCATTAGTGCAGTTTTCCTGACTCCAGGCACACAGCATGTAGCCCCATTAACCTGGGTTTTTGTGATCAGGACTTTAACAATCGGTGACAGGACTTTCTCCTCAACTTGTCTGTGATGCAGCTGACAGCTGTGCTCTCATTTTTCTGCCTGATTGGATTCTGACCTAAATGTTTTTATATCCCTCCCCACAACAAATTCCCCTGCTGTAAAAGTCAAATTAATAATATGTATAAGTTAGCTAATATCAAAACTTCCACATTGAGACTGTGATCGTACAGCACTTTTTTTTATCCCACTAACTTAGTCCTTTCATGCATGATGTTCAACTCCCTTAGCCATGCAGCAATCGGGATTGTACCACACAGTACAATTAATAGACAATGTGGAACTACGTCTTTAGGATGTGTGGGTGAGTACCTGGGCACATAGACACTTAACAATTGAGAATGTGCCATGCAGTCTATAAACGGACCATGAATAACAAATGAAATTTAGAGAGAATATTGCTGCTGAACTGTTGTCAGTCACCCTGATCGTACATTGTTCTTGTGAACATTCTTCATGCTAGAGTGGGTGTCAGTATGCCATCGAACTTTGTATGTGGGCACGTGCGTATGTGTTGTATTCATGTGTGTGTGAAACTCTGTGTGACGCAATGTACGAGTCTTTATGTATTTAGGTTTGTTTGTGTCCAGAAGAATGCAGATAAGTCTCATCTTGCCATTCCTTGATACTAGAAGTACTGCTATTGCAGCACAGAGTCTGGGATCAAACTTGGGTCATTCTGGATCTGTATGACTTCATTTCACAAGAGGCAGCAAATGTACGAAATGACCTTTTTAGGCAAATTTAGCAATGCAGTATATTGACTACAATATTCTTAGGATCATATTTTTGTTGTGATTTTTTTGACAAAATATCAAATGTCATTCCATTAATGAGCAAGATTAATAGAAATTGGTAACTTACTTTTATTTTTACTATTATATTGAACAAAAACTTTGTTAAAGACCAGTTGCCAGATACTTGAGCAGAATAGTGCAAGGATGGAGGGAAAAATACCTGAAATCCATAATTCACAAGCAAACCTGAGAGTTCTTTTGAGAAGGCAAAATTTTGCTAACAATATATTTTTGTTTAAAATAAAGTTAAATTGTCCGATTTAAAGCATCTCCCCAACAGGGCAGAACTTCCAACTGAAGATGCTGGAGGTACACTCCTAACTGTGGTCAATATTCCAGCAACAGGCCGTTTTAAAAAATTAATTCTGGGGATATGGCAACACTGGCAAAGGAAGCATTTATTATTGATTCTTTGTTGTGCTTGAGAAGATGATAGCGCACCTTGTTCTTGTAATATTGTGCTGTTGGGCAGGAATTTATCCAGGATTTTGACCCAGTAACAATGACTGCCATATATTGCCAGTCAATATATCAGCATGGTGTGTGACGGTGAGAACATGGAGATGATGGAAATTGGTTCCTTGACTTCCTTTGGACAGCTGTGCTGAATGCAGGTTTATAAGCTACTGTGGTGTGGCAAGCCTATCAAAGTGTCCTCTGAGCATCTTGAAAAAATTCAAAGATTCTGTGCCCTCTGTGGCTTAGTTGTAGGAGACAGAGAGTGATGACAGAAGGCTGCTTTAGTGACTGGAAGCCAGTGTCCAGTGGCGTACCACAGGGTCATTTATTATTCATCATTTATATAAACGTCATAGATGACTATGTGGGGGGCAGAATTAGTAAGCTTGCAGATGACACAAAGATTGGCCGGGTGGTTAACAGTGAGGTTGAATGTCTTGGCTACAGGAAGATATAGTCAAATGGGCAGATAAGCGGCAGATGGAATTTAACCCTGAAAAGTGTGAGGTGATACACTTGGAAAGAGTAATTTGACAAGGAAGTATTCAATGAACAGCATGGCACTAGGAAGTTCTGAGGAACAAAGGGACCTTGTCGCGTGTGTCCATAGATCTCTGAAGACGGAGGGGCATGTTAGTGGAGTGGTGAAAAAGGCATATGGGACACTTACCTTTATCAATCGAGGCATAGATTACAAAAGTAGGGAGGGCATGTTGGAGTTGTATAGAACCTTGGTGAGGCCACAGCAGGAGTGCTATGTGCAGTTCTGGTCGCCACATTATAGGAAGGATGTGATTGCACTGGAGGGGGTGCAGAGGAGATTGACCAGGATGGTGCCTGGGATGAAACATTTAAGTTATGAAGAGAGGTTGGATAGACTTGGGTTATTTTTGTTGGAGCAGAGAAGACTGAGGGGCGACCTGATCGAGGTGTACAAGATTATGAGGGGCATGAACAGGGTGGATAGGGAGCAGCTGTTTCCCTTAGTTGAAGGGTCAGTCACAAGGAGACACAAGTTCAAGGTGAGGGGCAGGAGGTTTAGGGGGGATGTGAGGAAAAACTTTTTTACCCAGAGGATGGTGATGATCTGGAATGCGCTGCCTGGGAGGGTGGTGGAGGCGGGTTGCCTCACAGCCTTTAAAAAGTACCTGGATGAGCACTTGGCACATCATTGCATTCAAGGCTACGGGCCAAGTGCTGGTAAATGGTGGTAGGTCAGGTGTTTCTCACGTGTTGGTGCAGACTCGATGGGCCGAAGGGCCTCTTCTGCACTGTGTGATTCTGTGATTCTTCCTGCATCTCTGAGGATGAGTGCACAGTTCCCTCTGTTTCAAAAAACAAATCTGAGGCTCTTCTTTGGTGTTTGAGTATTGAACGCCAGGAATGAACAGCTTTCTGTCCAATCTTCAAACAGGGAAAATGGTCGAAAATATGCTTTCAGCCTCTCACCGACACATATGAGCATGCAGATTGTACACTGGAGGCTCAGGCTCCAGCAAAGAGAAGGGAACACTTTCCAGCTACAACCACTCAAGATGCTAGAAAACATAGAAAATAGAAGCAGGTGTAGGTCATTCAGCCCTTCGACCCTGCTCCATCATTCAATATGATCATGGCTGATCCTCTATCGTTGAGCTATACTTCCGCTGTCTTTCCATACCCCTTGACGCCTTTAGTGTCTAGAAATCTATCTTCTTAAGTATATTCAGTGGCTTGGCCTCCAGAGCCTTCTATGGTAAAGAATTTCATAGATTCACCATCCTCTGACTGAAGAAGTTTCTTCTCATCTCAGTCCTAAGTGGCCTACTCCGTATCCTGAGATTGTGACCTCTTGCTCTAGACTCCCTCAGCCAGAGGAAACATCATCCCTGCACCCAGTCTGTCCAGCCCTGTCAGAATTTTATGTTACAATGAGATCGCTCTCATTCTTCTAAACTCCAGTGAATATAGGCCTAGTCCATAAGATGCAGGAGCAGAAATTGGCTATTTGGTTCATCGAGTCTGATCTGCCATTCAATGAGATCATGGCTAATCTGATAATCCTCAACTCCACTTTCCTGCCTTTTCCACATAACCCTTGATTCCCTTACTGATTAAAAATCTATTTCGGCCTTGAATATACTTAACAACTCAGCCTCTACAGCCCTCTGCAGTAAAGAAAGCCACAGATTTACCACCCTCTGAGAGAAGAAATTCTTCTTCATCTCTGTCTTAAATGGGTGACCCCTTACTCTGAGATTATGCCCTCTGGTCCTAGACTCTCCTACAAAGGAAAACAACCTCTCAGCATCTACCCTGTCAAGCCCCCTAAGAATCTTAAATGTTTCAATAAGGTCGCTTCTCATTCTTCTAATCTCCAATGAGTACAGGCCCAACCTATTCACCCTCTCCTCATAAGAAAATCCCTCTATACCTGCGATCAACCTTCTCTGGACTGCCTCCAATGCCAGTATATCTTTCCTGAGATAAGGGGACCAAAACTATTGACAGTATTCTAGGTGTGGTCTAACTAGTGCCTTATATAGTTTTAGCAAGGTTTCCCTATTTTAATACTCCACTCCCTTTGAAATAAAGGCCCACATTCTATTTGCTTTCCCCATTACCTGCTGAACTTGTATTATAGGCCAGGTAAGGCACAAGGGAGTTTGGCAAGGTTGAATGGTATTTATTTTAATGCAAGGGATCTGACAAATAAGACAGATGAGTTGAAGGCACAAATTAACACATGGAAGTATGATGTTATTGCTGTCACAGAGACATGGTTGAGGGGCAGGACTAACAGCTCAATATTCCAGGATATAGGGTCTTCAGGTGAGGCAGGGAAGGAGGTAAAAGAGGAGGGGGTATTGCAATATTGATCAAGGAATCAATTACAGCAGTAAGGAGGGATGACATCTCAGAAGGCTCCTCAAATTAAGCCAGATGGGTAGAACTGAAAAACAAAAAAGGAGCAATCACATTGCTAGGAGTGTACTATAGGCCCCCAAACAGTCAGAGAGGAATAGAAGAGCAGATATGTAGGCAAATTTCAGAGAAGTGTAAAAATAATAGGGTAGTAATAGTGCAGGATTTCAACTTCCCCAACATTAACTGGGTTAGTCATAGTGTGATAGGTTTAGAGGGAGCGGAATTTTTAAAATGCATCCAGGAGAGCTTTTTAGCCAGTAGATAGAAGGTCCTACAAGAGAGGGGACGGTCCTGGACTTAATTTTAGGGAATGAAGCCGGGCAAGAGGTAGAGGTATCAGTGGCAGAGCATTTTACAGATAGTGATCATAACTCCATTAGATTCAAAGTTGTTATGGAAAAGGACAAGGATGGGCCAGAAATCAGAATTCTAAATTGGGGGAAGGTCAATTTTACTAAAATCAGATATGATTTGGACAGAGTGAACTTGGAGCAGCTACTTTTAGGTAAATCTGTGTCAGAGCAGTGGGACTCATGCAAGAAGGAAATAGGGAGAGTACAGGGCCAACATATTCCAGTAAAGACAAAGGGTGGGACCAACAAATCCAAGGAACCCTGGATGTTGAGGGATATACAGGATTGGATAAAGAGAAAAAGGGAGGCTTATTGCAGATGCTGAAGCTCAAAACAGCAGAAGCCCTAGAGTATAGAATGTGTAGGGGAACTTAAAAAGGAAATTAGGAGAGCAAAAAGGGGGCATGAAAAAACATTGGCAGGTAAAATAAAAGAAAATCCAAAGTTATTTTACAAGTACGTTAAGAGTAAGAGGATAACTAGGAAAAGAGTAGGGCCCATTAAGGATCATAGTGGTAATTTGTGTGTGGAGCCGGAAGGCGTAGGTAGGGTTCTAAATGAATACTTTGTGTTAGTGTTCATAAGTGAGAGGGACAACGTAGGTATGGAAATCAAGCAGAAGAACTGTGATATAATTAAAGAAATTAGCATAGAAAGGGAGGAGGTTCTCAGGGAGCTGGCAGGCTTAAAAGTAGATAAATCTCCAGGCTGGGATGAAATGTGCCCAAGACTGTTGAGTTAAGCAAGGGAGGAGATAGCAGGGGTGCTGGCAATAATTTTCAATACTCTCTGGCCACAGGAGAGGTGCCAGAGGACTGGAGGACAGCCAATGTGGTACCGTTATTCAAGAAGGAAGGAAGGGAAAAACCAGGGAACTACAGGCCAGTCAGTCTAACCTCAGTGGTGGGGAAACTATTGGGAGCAAGTCTGAGGGACAGAATTAATCTACACTTAGAGAGGCAGGGATTAATCAAGGACAGTTAGCATGGTTTTGTTAAGGGGAGCTCATGTTTGACCAATTTGACTGAATTTTTCGAAGAGGTGACCAGGTGTGTAGATGAGGGCACTGCATTTAACATAGTCTACTTGGACTTCAGCAAGGCTTTCGATAAGATCCCACATGGGAGACTGATAACGAAGGGAAGAGCCCATGGGGTCTGAGGCAATTTGGCAAATTAGATCCAGAATTGGCTGAGTGGCAGGAAGCAGAGGATGATGTTCGAGGATGTTTTTGTGACTGGAAGCCTGTGTCCAGTGGGGTTCCATAGGGATTGGTGTTGGGTCCCTTGCTGTTTGTGGTATATATAAATGATTTAGACATGAATGTAGGAGGGTTGATCAGTAAGTTTGCGGAAAATTGGTGGGATGGTAAATAGTAAAGCGGGACAGGATATAGGTGGGCTGGTCAGGTGGACTGATCAGTGGCAAAGGAATTTAATCCAGATAAGTGTGAGGTGATGCACTTGGGCAGGACAAACAAGGCACGGGAATACACAATGAATGGTGGGACCCTGAGAAGTACCGAGGATCAGAGGCACCTTATTGTGCATGTCTGCTTAAGCTAGCGGGACAGGTAGATAAGGTGGTCAACAAGTCATATGGGATACTTGCCTTTATTAGCCAAGGCATAGAATATAAGAGCAGGGAGGTTATGCTGGAACTGTATAAAACGCTGGTTGGGCCTCAGCTAGAATATTGCGTGCAGTCCTGGAATCTGCATTATAGGAAGGATGTGATTGCACTAGAGAGAGTGCAGAGGAGATTTACCAGGATATTGCCTGGGCTGGAGAGTTTTAGTTACGAGGAGAGATTGGACAGACTGGGGTTATTTTCTTTGGAGCAGAAGAGATTGAGGGGGGACATGATTGAGGTATATAAAATTATGAGGGGCATAGATAGGGTAGACAGGAAGGAACTTTTTCCCTTGGTGGAGGGATCAATAACCAGTGGGTCATAGATTTAAGGTAAGGGGCAGGAGGTTTAGAGGAGATGTGAGGAAGAACTTTTTCACCCAGAGGGTGGTGGGAATCTGGAACTCACTGCCTGAAAGGGTGGTAGAGGCAGAAACCTTCATAACATTTAAGAAGTATTTGGATGTGCACTTGCGATACCATGGCATAAAAGGTTATGGGCCTAGTACTAAAAAATGGGATTAGAATAGTACTTGTTTGACCGGCACAGACTCGATGGGCCAAGGGGCCTTTTTCTGTGCTGCAGACCTCTATGACATCTAACCTGTCTATATCACTCTCTGGACACTTAGGGGAGAATTTTCAGGTCAGGTGGACCCTGCATGCATCCCAACATCACCTTAAGGTTGGTGGGCAGGTGAAAAGCCCAAGCGGCCTTCACGTTTTTCATGAAACCTCATCCACGGGCGGGATGAGATTTCATGAAGGTTTTATTAAATGAATAAATAAACTTTGCTCAATTCATAAACATGTCCCAGTTCATGTAACACAGCTCCATGCCTCAGGGAGATTTCTGCACTCTTTTGTGTGAAAGAGCACAGGCTCCAACTCTCCCTCCTCCCCCCCATCCGCACAGATAGCACTGAGTGCGCTACTGGGTGGCGTCACACTGGAGGCCCACCCACGTAAAATGGAGGTGCGCAGCCGATCACGGGCGGCGATTGGATCCACGCCCGCTCCTGACCGGCCCGCCCGACAGGCAGAAGATTCTGCCTTGATGTCCTCCTCACCCCTTGCCTTCCCACCAATGTTTGTGTTACCCTCAAATTTGGTGATAGTACATTCGCTTCCCTCATCCAAGTCATTAATATATATTGTAAATAATTGTGGCCCCAGCACTATCCCTGTGGCACTCCACTAGTTACAGGTTGCCATCCTGAAAATGCCCCCTTTATCCCAACTCTCTGTCTTCTATTAGTTAGCCAATCCTCTATCCATGCTAATATACTACTCCCAACAACATGGGTTCTTATCTTATTAAGTAGCCTTATGTGCAGTACCTTATCCATAGAGTGACAATTAGTAAACCCAGTTCAACTGTCCGAATGAATTGGGAAATCCAGCTGTCAACAGCCACAAATATGCAAATACAGAGACTGTTGAAATGTTTCTACATTTATTCAGATAATAATGTCATATGTATGTACATTCATGTCCATTACAATGATGGCCAACCAGGAATCACATTCAGACAACAATGCAGTCAAGATTGAAAGTCATGGTGCAAAGCAGAAGCTTATCCTGAAATTAGACGTGGCATGTGACTCACAATATAATGGAGAGTTCCAAAGTAATAGCATACCGAACGTGGCAGAGAGGGCCCTGGGCCAAGCTAAAGAATTGGGTTTAACTAACACCGATGGGTGTTTGCTTCTGATGGCACGCACACACTCCAAACTGGGATTGAATATTTTTCAGGCAAAGTGCCATTTGCATCAGATTAAGACCATCGGACACATTTGACCTTTTAATCTGACCTAACATTCTCTCTCTCTCTCTCTCTAACATGTTTGTGAATAGAGGGACCTTGGAGTGAATGTCCACTGATTCAGAGGGATCTGGGTGTCCTAGTGCACGAATCACAAAAGGTTAGTATGCAGGTACAGCAAGTAATTAGGAACGTTATCATTTATTGTGAGGGGATTTGATTACAGAAGTAAGAGGTAATGCTTTAGTTGTACAGGGCATTGGTGAGACCACATCTGGAGCACTGTGTACGGTATTGATCTCCTTATTTAAAGAAAGATGTAAACCGGCCCAATATCTCCTCATACGATAATCCTGCCATCCCAGGAATCAGTCTGATGGACCTTCGCTATATTTCCTCTATGGCAAGTATATCCTTTCTTAGATAGGGAGACCAAAACAGCACACAATACTCCAGGTGTGGTCTCAATGAGACCCTGTATAGTTGCAGTATCTTTGCTCCTGTACTCAAGTCCTCTCGCAATGAAGGCCAACATACCATTTGCCTTCTTAACTGCCTGCTGCACCTGCATGTTTGCTTTCAGTGATTGGTGTACAAGGACACCTAGGTCCCTTTGTACATCAACATTTCCCAATCTATCACCACTTAAATAATATTTTGCCATTCTGTTTTCTCTACCAAAATGGATAACTTCACACTTATCCACGTTATACTGCATCTGCCATATATTTGCCCACTCACTCAATTTGTCTAATTTGCCTTGAAGCCTCATAATATCCTCCTCACCATTCACATTCCCACTTAGTTTTGTATCATCAGCAAACTTGGAAATATTACATTTGGTTCCTTCATCCAAATCATTGATATAAATTGTGAATAGCTGGGACCCAAGCACTGATCTTTACAGTAGCCCACTAGTCATTGCCTATCATTCTGAAAAAGACCCATTTATTCCTGCTCTCTGTTTCCTGTCTGAAAGCCATTTATTACTACTCTCTCTTTTCTGTCTGGTGGGGTCATGGGGGTAATGAAAACTGTCTTCAGCAGTAGCATGCAGCATACTCATTGTGATACAGCAACACATTTTACACAGCACCAGGTTATTTTTTCCACAGAAATACTTGGAGATTAGAAACCATTTTCGCTCCCAGGATGTCTAGATTTAGGGGCGTTCCTGCTTTTGCAGCTCCACAGAAATGCTTTAGCATCATTAGCCATAGAAGGAAGCCATTCAGTCTACTGAGTCCATGCCATCTCTCTGTACAACAATCCAACGAGTCCCATTCCCCTCTCTATCCCCATAGCCCTGTAAGTCTATTTTGCACAAGTGCCCATCCAATTTTCTTTTGAAATCACTGTCTCCACTCATACCACCCTTGGAGACAGTGAATTTAGTGAGTCATTACCTTGCTGCGTAAAAATGTTCTTCCTCACAGTCCCCCTGCATCTCTTGCCTAAAACCACAAATCTGTGTCATTTAGTCCTTGTATGATCAGCTAATGGGAACAACTTTTCTTTGGGCAGAATTTTTACCTCAGTGGGCGGGTGCGCGCCCACCTGCTCGAGCATGAAAAGACATGCGTTGATGTCCGGCGAGGACCCTACGTCAATGAGCAGTGGCACGACAATTCAGTCGGCAGGCACGCACGGGATTTGGCAGCACACCCACCGACAATTAAAAGGCGTGTTAAGGCCATTAAAGTATCAATTAAGTTAAACTTTTTGCTGTCCGTCCAACCTTACAGTTGGTGGGCAGGCAAAAAGGCCAAGCGGCCTTTGCATTTTTTGGAAACCTCATCCATGGACGGGATGAGGTTTCCAACATCAAATAAAAATAAAAGTTTTTAAATTTCACTTATAACATGCCCCTATTCATGTGACAGAGTTACATGAGGGGACATGTTTTAAAACATTTTTCTAATCGTTATTTTTTTTTTTGAAAACTCCTCATCTCCCTGAGGCAGCTCTGTGCTGAAATTCCCCACCCTCGGAACCATTCTGGGAAATCTTCTCTACACCTTTTGGAGGACCCTGGCAATGTCCTAAAGTGTGGTGACCAGAACTGGATGCAATACTTTAGATGTGGCCTAATCAGAACTATATAAAGCTCAGCATCACTTCCTTGTTTTTGTATTTCATGCCTCTACTTATGAAGTCCAAGATCCCATATTCTTTGCTTATTACTCTCTCAACATGCCCTGCCACCTTCAAAATTCTATGTACATGAAGTCCCCAGATACCAGCTCTTTAGAACTGTGCCATTGGGCTGAATTTTCATCCTAGTTGTGGATGCATCAAGCAATGTTTTCCATCTGGCACAGGTAATGGACATCTGGGCTCTCAGCTATAAGAACACATAAGAACACATCTGGGCTGAGAGCCCAGACATTCATTAGTCTGTTGAAACAGCTGCATCCCAGGGAAAGCATTGCTTGATTGACAGCTCTTGCCCTGTGATCTATCAATTGTAAAGAGGCAGTTGATGCTATTCATATTTTAAAGGATCTGGATGATTGACACTTCTATAAGGCTGTGGTGAAAGGAGTTTTTTTAACAAAATTAGAAAATTATTAATGAATGACTTTTTAAAAAGCTTTTTCACACATACTACTGTTACTATATGGTTCATTGGTTTTGTACAGGGAGTGTAGTAGGTTAATGGGCATGGAAGTACTATATAGCTTTGCATGAAGCAAACGAGGGGCCGTGGGGGTGAGTGGAGGGGTATAACTTGCCAACATACTATTCGAAAGGTTCCCTCATCCAGACTATAGTTGACAACACCTCTGAGGGACCACAAGTTCTATAAAAGCTGGCCCAATTCCATAAAAACTGTGGGGGACCAGGAGATGCCTATCCCTGCTAGGAAGCCAGTCCAGTTGGAGTTAAGAGTGTGAGCCTGCGATCTGCACCACCCTGCAACCCTAGCCTGTGCTGTTGAAAACTGGGGTTGCCAAGAATGGGGTAGGGAATCCCAGAATAAGGTGCTGGCCACCAGTTTTTCACCTCCATACAGTCTCCCCAACTGCATGAAAATCCAGCCTATTAAGTCTATGTTGCCTATCTCTTCTGTCAAAATGCATCACCTCACACTCTTCTGTATTAAATGCCATTTGACGCTTCCGTCTGCCCACTCTGCTCACCTATCATTAGGACAGGACGTTGCAAAATCATCCTCTGTCCTGTCACACCTCCAAGTTTGGCACCTTTGGCAAATCTTGACATTTTACTCTGAATTCCAATCTCCAAGTGATTTATATTTATCAAAAAAGCTGTGGTTTCCAACATTGACCCTTGGGTAACATCACTGTCTACCATCCTCCAGTCTGAAAAGCAACCATTTATCACAATTCGCTGTTTTCTATCCTTAAGGCAATCAATTTTTTATTCTTTTGCACAGTAATTCACTCTTTCCTCCTCCAGGTACCATGTCCTAAGAGGACATGGGCAACCATGAACTTACATTTGATTTGTCCATGATTATGCAGTATGACTGACCAGGAAATGCATCTGCTCATACCACCTGCCATTGGGCATGTTAGAAGGATTTACAGGCTGATAACCAACCTAAATGGCCATATGGCCACCAAGTCCTGAAGTGAGATTTGAGCTTCTGGCCCAGAGATAGGGACACTCCCACTGCATCACAAGGCTTCCTAGAATATTTTTTATCCAAGCTGACACTAACCCTCCGCTTCAATTTTGTTACCAGCTTTTTATGTGATACTTTGTCAAACACTTACTTAAAATCCATTTTGACAACATCTACTTCATTTTCTTCATCAACCTTCTCTGTTACCTCATCAAAAAGCTCCTAGCGCTTGGTAGCCATTGAGGATTCCTGAGACAGTTTTCTAACAGGTGTTAATACCTCTTGTTTACATATTCAAAAAGCCTAACACCTGTTTTAGACAAATACTTAGTATGCCTAAAAAAGTTGAGCCCTACAAATTTAACGATGGGACCCAATGTGCAGGTTGTACACTGATCGTCTCACTACAAAATTGATATGCTTTGCTTCTGTTTTATTGCTGAGAAATGGATGCAATGTATACCAATATCAACCCCGTTGTGTCTCAGCTGACATCTATAAGCAAATAGGGCAAATTTCTCTTGCATCTTTCAGTCAGTAACTTTTGAACTCTGGAAAGCCATGATACTGCACCTCCACATCATAATGGCTAACCCATGGAAAATACAGCTCACCAAATACCCAAATGATTTGCCAACACAATATGAAGGTGTGAGTTCCAAGGTTATTCTCTATGATACCTTCAACACATCTGTGATGAAGACATTGAAAAGACATGCAGAGTCAAAGGTCAAGTGGCAGGATGGATAATGGTAAACCAGAGGATGGGAATTTTTAGGAACCAGCAGCAGATGACTAAAAGCTAATAAAGAGGGAGAAGATTGATTATGGGTAGAATCTTACCTATGTCTGGTGGGCTGGGCGGGTTTTTACATAATAAGGTAAAAAATTATTTAATCATGTCCCCTCATGTGACAGTGTCACATGAACTGGGATATGTTTGTGAAGTTTACAAAATGTACTTATTAATTTTAATTAATTTTATAAAACCTTCATCCTGCCTGTGGACGCCCCCACATGCCGACAGCAATATCCTGCCCATGAAAGTAAATTGGCAAGAAATATAAAAACAAGCAGCAAGAGCTTCTATGGGTATATAAAAAGAGATGGCTAAAGTGATTGTGGGACCCTTGGAGGATGCGACTGGAGAATTGATAACGGCGAACAGATATCACAGTAGATGTTCTGAAGCCCTCTCAGAGAGGCAGGTTTTGAGGAATATCTTAAAGGAGGAAAGAGAATTGATAATTGGGAACATGGAAATGGCAGATGATTTAAAACAATATTTTGCATTAGTCTTCACAGTGGAGGGCACTCTAAACATCCCAAAGATATCAGATAAGCAAGGAGCTAATGAAAGGAAAAATCTTGTAATTGTCTCTATCACGAGGGACAAACTAATGGGACTAAAGGCAGACAAGCTGCCAGGACCTGACGGTCTGCATCCAAGGGTTATAAAGGAAGTGGCTGCAAACATAGTGGAGGCATTGATCGAAATATTCCAGAACTCACTGGATTCTGGGAGATTAGAAAACCGCTAATGTGACGCCCCTGTTCAAGAAGGGAAGGAGGCAAAAAGCAAGAAACTATAGGCCAGTCAGCCTAATATCTGTCATTGGGAAAATGCTAGAGTCCATTATTAAGGAAGAAATAGCAAGACATTTAGAAAAGCTTAATGCAATCAAACAGAGTCAACATGATTTTGTGAAAATGAAATCATCTCTGACAAATTTGCTAGAGTTCTTTGAGGATATAACAAGCAGAGTTGATAAATGGGAACCAGTAGATGTAGTGTATTTGGATTTCCAGAAGGCATTCGATAAGGTCATTGCACAAAACAGGAGCTCACAGCATTGGGGTAATGTATTAGTGCAGATTGAGGATTGGTAACACACAGAAGACAGAGAGTTGGGATTATTGGATCTTTTTCAGGTTGGAAAGATGTGGAGTGCCACAAGGACCAGTCCTAGGGCCTCAATTATTTACTATCTATATTAATGACTTGGAGAAGGGGACAGAGTGTAATGTATCCAAAATTGCTGACAATACAGAAATAGGTGGGAGGACATGTTGTGATGTTGTGATGAGGACATAAAGAATCTGCAAGAGGATATAGACAGGCTGAGTGAGTGGGCAAACACTTGGCAGATCGAGTTTAATGTAGGAATTTTGGTAGGAAGAATCAAAAGGCAGACTATTATTTAAATGGAGAGAGACTCCAAAAAAGTGCAGCACAGAGGGATCGGGGTGTGCTTTTGCATGAAACACATGCAGTTAGCATGCGGGTGAGGCAAGTAATTAAGAAAGCAAATGGAATTTTGGCCTGTATTGCTAGGGGGTTGGAGTTTAAAAGTAAGGAAATCTTGTTACAACTGTACAGGGTGTTGGTGAGGTCGCACCTGGAGTACTGCTTACAGTTTTGGTCCCCGTATTTAATAAAGGATATACTGACATTGGAGGCAGTTCAAAAGAGATTCACTAGGCTGATTCCTGGGATGAAGGGGTTGACTTCAAGAATGGCTAAACAAGTTAGGCCTTTATTCATTAGAGTTTAGAAGAATGAGGGGTGATCTTATTGAAAAGTACAAGATTTTGAGACTGCTTGACAGGGTAGATGTTGAGAAGATGTTTCCACTAGTGGGGGAATCTCTAACTAGGGGACATAGTTACAAAATAAGGGAATACTCATTTAAAACTGAGATGCGAAGGAATTTCTTCTCTCAGAGGGTAGTGAATGTCTGGAATTCTCTACCCTCGAGAGTTGTGGAGGCCAGATCACTTAAAGTATTTAAAGTATTTAAAGAGGAGGTAGATAGATTTTTGAAATGTCGGGGAATTGAGGGCTAAGAGGAGCTGGCACGAAAGAGGAGTTGAGGTTGGGGCAGATCAATCGTGATCTTATTGCATGGCGGGCTGGGCAGGCTTGAGGCCTACTCCTATTTCTTATGTTCTTATGTAAACAAGCCAGCAAATGGCTGACATAGAAATTGAAAATATTGCACTGGTACATTGGGAATGCTCTTCTGTGGTCCAGGTGAAAACATATTATTCGCACAGAGCAGAGGGAGCAAGACTCTGTCAGCTTTTGTTATATTTACCCTGTGAACACTTTGAATGTCAGCATTTAAGATTGCTCAGTTTCCAAGCATTCACGTCCCTTTATAGTGATGAGCAAAAAAGTGCAAAGAAGGAAACTTTTGTGAGAATGAATTTGGATTTAATGTCAGTCAGCAAATAATCATGTTTTTCCTGCAATATCTGTAATTTATATGTCAAGACCAGTGAGTTTCCTTTAAATCAGATGTGTTTTTACATAAGTTTCAAGACTTATGATGGGCCATATTTTAAATGAAAATGGTGGAGACTTCAAGACAAGTGTCAGCAGTGTGAAATATCAAGTTTATTAATAATGCCAGTTTCTGCTGTTAGGAGTTTCAGATCTCGTTAATTAAATCATAATATCAGCGGGCATATAAGGGCTAATCTTTACTCCCAGTGGGGAAGCCAGACATGAATGGAAGGTCAGGGATGAGTCTAATATGGTTAATTGGAATGTGCTTCACAAAATTGATTTCAAATACTTTAAGCCAAATAATAATATAACTTGTTGCAGATACTGGAAATCTGAAATAAAAACAGAAAATGCAGCAAACACTCAGCTGGTCAGGCAGCATCTGTGGAAAGAGGGAGGCAGGGTTAGTGGCCCTGAATTTCTTTGAGACTTCCACTATTGGAATAATGCATCTATAAAAGTCTCAGGAAATTATGATGTAAGTGATTTATGACAATATTTATGCTCTCGCTGGGACTTTTGCCTCATTCCACCAAAACCTTCCATGAAACAGTGCAATAATGACTGTCAGCTCTGCCCCCAGTTAAGTAAATGGCAATCTCAAATTTCCCAGATAAGCCAATTTTCTCATCACATCCACTTAGGCTGAAAAATAATGACATATCTAAATATGTTTAAATTCATGAGTTCAAAATAATTGATTAAGATAAACTGTAATCCCTGCTCTTTCTTGCTATTTTTAAATCTTAATTAACCTCATCAAAACATTTCTTAGTGTATATTGTGTAGGCCACTGAAATGCCTACATATGCTATTGATGAAAATAAGAGTGGAGAAGAAATTGGTTTAGGCTTATTTTTGGGCATGCACAGTAAACCAGAAGCTCTTTCGAAATTGGACCTTTAGCTTAACCTCAATTGTTCTGCTGAGATGTAGATATCTGATGGGTCACCTGAGGGAGCATGCTGCTCTCTTTTAGACCAATTTAGGCTAGCTGTGCCACTGGCAACAGACCTAAAGTAGGATCTGGGCAGCCTGGGAGGCAAATAGGAAGGGGGTTGGCAGCAAGCATGGGATAGCACTGATCTGCAGTTCTGGTACTTAGTGAATAGCTTTTATAGAGAGCTAGCGAAGGCACCATAGGCAAAAAAAAGTATAATTTCGGCCCCATTTTGCTTAACCTGAAACTTTTAAAGCAGTTTAATTTACAAATGCTGGGGGAAAAATTGGGCTCAGTTACACCCAGTTTTTTGGGTGTCTTAAGGTTCCAAAACGGTGGCCATAAGCACATGCAGAAAGTTCTAACACGAAATGCCCAGGTGCCGTATTTGAAAGGGATTAGCATGCGTGCAGTTAATATCTGCTGGAAGTATGAAGAGCAGGTAGAGCATGACTTCAATCAGCGTACAATGCTGATTTGATGTCATCACTGCTGTTCTGGAGCTCCACACTCTATCTTATGCTATCTTACAACTGAGAATGTAAATAGTAGAGTTGATGAGGGGGAGCCAGTGGATGTGGTTTATTTGGACTTTCAGAAGGCTTTCCACAAAGTCCCAAATAAGAGATTAGCGTGTAAAGTTAAAGTGCATGGAATTGGGGGTAGTGTATTGAGATGGATAGAAAACTGGTTGGCAGACAGGAAAAAAAGGGTAGGAATAAACAGGTCTTTTTCTGAATGGCAGGCAGTGACTAGTGGGGTACCACAAGGATCGATGCTGGGATCCCAATTATTAATGATTTAGATGAGGGAACTAAATGTAATATCTCCAAATTTGCAGATGACACAAAGCTGGGTGTGAGGGTGAGCTGTGAGGAAGATGCAGAGATGCTTCAGTGTGATTTTGACAAGCTGAGTGAGTGGGCAAATGCATGGCAGATGCAAAATAATGTGGATAAATGAGAGGTTATCCACTTTGGTAGCAAAAACAGGAAGGCAGGTTATTATCCGAATGGCTATAAATTGAGAGAGGGGAATGTGAAACGAGACCTGGGTGTCCTTGTACACCAGTCGCTGAAGGTAAGTATGCAGGTGCAGCAGGCGGTGAAGAAGGCAAATGGTATGTTGGCCTTCATAGCGAGAAGGTTCGAGTACAGAAGCAGGGATGCCTTGCTGCAATTATACAGGGCCTTGGTGAGACCACACTTGGAATATTGTGTGCAATTTTGGTCTCCTTATCTGAGGAAGGATGTTCTTGCTATAGAGGGAGTGCAGCAAAGGTTTACCAGACTGACTCCTGGGATGGCGTGACTGACATATGAAGAGAGATTGAGTCGGTTAGGATTATATTCGCTGGAGTTCAGAAGAATGAAGGGGATCTCATCGAAATCTATAAAATTCTAACAGGACTAGACAGGGCAGATGCAGGAAGGATGTTCCCAATGGTGAAGGAGTCCAGAACCAGGGGTCACAGTCTGAGGATATGGGGTAGACCATTTAGGACTGAGATGAGGAGAAATTTCTTCACCCAGAGAGTGGTGAGGCTGTAGAATTCGCTACCACAGAAAGTAGTTGAGGCCAAAACATTGTATGCTTTCAAGAAAAAGTTAGATATAGCTCTTGGGGTGAAAGGGATCAAAGGATATGGGGTGAAGGCGGGAGCAGGCTATTGAGTTAAATGATCAGCCATGATCATAATGAATGGCAAAGCAGGCTCGAATGGCCGAATGGCCTACTCCTGCTCCTATTTTCTATGTTACACAGTATGAGAGACCTCCACCAATGCCTCCATCAATAACTTACTGTTTGATTGCTTCTGCTGGCTGTTGCTGTAATTCTACACATTGGGGTGTTTTTCAATACTTGTTAAAAGTACAGGAAGTGTTTGGCTGGTGCTTTTTTGGTAACTTTAAAGCTTGTGCACATTTGTATTTGTTTTACTGCTTTACATAATTTCAGCAGATCGTCCGGTCCCGCCGAAAGTCAACGGATTTTTCTTTTCTTCCTACCAAAATATTCTGTCTCACAATTATCTGTGTTGAACTTCATTTGCCAAATATTTACCCATTCTTCAAGTTTATTAATGTTGTCCTGTAATTTGTTAAATCCTTCTCAGGATTGTGTCATCCACAAATTTGGAAATTGTTTTTGATTCCAAAGATCAAATCATTAATGTAAACTTTGAACAACAGTGGTTCCAGCACTGATCCTTGTGGAACACCATTTCCCACCTTCTGCCACTCCGAATAATTAAGCTTTACTCCATTTCTGTTTTCTCTCTTGAAGCCAGCTAGCAATTATTCTGCCACTTGTTCCCTGACTCCACATTCTCTGACCTTATTCATTAGAGAATTATGGGGTTCTTATCAAAGGTCTTTTGAAAATCCAGATAAATTACATCTACTGCAGTGCTATTGTCTACACTCTCTGTTATCTCCTCAAAAAATTCAATAAGATAGGTTAAACCAGATTTTTCCTTTTGAAATACATTCTTTTTTTGTTTCTAAATGTTCTTCTAATCTCCTTTATTAAGAGTTCCATTATTTATCCTGCCATCGATGTGAAGCTGACTGGTCTATTATTCCCTGGGCATGTTCTGTCGCAATTCTTAAATAGAGGAATTGCAATAGCTATCCACCAATTCTCTGTCACACCTTTTTCTAATTAAGGATTAAATATATGTGTAGTAATGCATCTGCTATCACTTCCTTCAATTCTTTTAAGTATGTGGATACAATCCATCCAGCAATTCTGGTATGATAGCCAAGTGGTTATGGTACTGGACTTGTAACCCCAAGATCAAGAGTTCAAATCTCACAATGGCAAACTATGAAACAATGTAACTTCATCTGAAACAGATGGAAACAGGTTTACTCAAAAGAGTATCAAGAGTTCAAATCTCACAATGGCAAACTATGAAACAATGTAACTTCATCTGAATAGGAACAGATGGAAACATGTTTGTACTCGAAAGAGTTACAATCCATCCAGACCAGGGATTTTATCCTTTTTGCGTTTATTTAGTTTATTCAATACATCCTTTTTTAAGTTTAAAGGCACTTACCTCATTGCTCATCTCATCACTCAATGTCATGTTGACTAGTTTTATCTCCCTGGTAAATACCAAAGCAAAATTAATTAGTTAATATTTCTGCCATCTATCATTACCTGTGGTGTAGGCCTGTCCATTTCTTAATGGTCCTATTCCCATCACAACCTTTCTTTTCTATTAATGTGCTTGTAAAATATTTTACCATTTGTTTTGTATTCCTTGATAATTTAATTCCATAGTTCCTCATTGCCTTCCTAATTGTTTTCCTTAACTTCTCTCTTAATCTCTTTGTAAGTCCTCTTATCATGCATTCCCCTGCTGTCTATGTATTTAATACATGCCTCTTTCCTAGCCCTCAGTCGTTCCCTTTATGTCTGTATTCATTCATGGAGTTGCATTAGTGTTTAGTTTGTCCTTTTTAGCAGAATATATTTTACATGCGCTCTGTTGAACAGTTTTAAATGTTTCCTCATTGTTGTTCACCAATATTGTTGCCTATTTTATTTTTCTAAGCTCTATTTTTAGCCCCTCAAAATTAGCTATTCTCTGATTTATTAACCTGATTTTGTCATACTTATGTTCTTCTCTGTCATCATCTTAAAGCGTATTATGCTATGGTCAATATTGCCTAGATGTTCCATGAATTTTCCTCTCTTGTCTACTCCTGTTTATTCCGCATTACTAGGTCCAATAGCGGATTGTCCCTTGTTGAGCTATTTACATATTGGCTTAGAAAGGAGTCCTTTAAACTTTCAGGAATTAAGTTAGGAAACACTTCCACATGCAAAGTTTTGTAGAAGTTTGAAACTCTTCCACAGTTTATGTTGATGCTGGGTCAATTGTTAACTTTAAATCTGTGATTGATAGATATCAAAGATATGGGGTTGAGGTTGGAGCATTAATGGCTGGTACAGCGCCTTAGCAATCTTAATAATCATTTAGGACACAGCTTGCTGGACTGCTGGAAGAGCCTGCAAGCCCCTTTGAGCACTGCATCCACAGACATGATGGCAGCTGCCTGAGTCTGCATGGTACCAAGCATTGCAGCAAGCATGGATCACATGACTTCAGTCTAAGCTTCTACAACAATACTGGGCCATTGGCTGATATCTGCATCTGCTGCAAGAGAAGCTGAGTCATCTGTTACCAGACTCTGCATGATGGGTGGGACAGCAAGTGCTATCATGGAGTTGGCTACCACTTCCATGCTGGAAATGAAGGGCTCCAAGCTCTGCATAAAGCACTGTGCCAAATCTTTCATAGTTATTCACAGTGATAAGAGGCTCTGTGGTTTGCCAATGCACCAAACATCTCTATGTGAATGGCCATCACATTCTCCTGTACACTGCCCATCTAAGTCCATATCTGAATCCTTTGAAGCACAACTCTTTTGCAATCTCATCCTTTGGCGAGCTGCTGCTTGAACTATCCTGAGTGGCCTAGCTGCAGCCCACTTATGCCTAGTGACTCAACACATGCCAATCTCAACACTGTACTATCCTCTAGTAGCTGAGCTGATTGTCAGATCAAGTGATGGTGCTTTTTCTTCAGAGGTCTCGTGTTGCTCTCGCTATTCATGATAAGATTGTACTGGCTGGCCAGGTGGCAAACCTTGGGTCTCTGAAAGCAGAAATGCAGAAGAGATGGGTTGGGATGAGAGAGGGGGTTTGGGTTAGAAAACAAGAAGTCCATGGTTCATCTCAGCTTGCACATCATGATGAGGGTGAGGTGGGATTTGTGAAGATGCAGGAACATACCCCCATCCTGAATGTTCTCAGTGGCACAAGATGCAATGGCTCAGTCACAGCTGTCCCCATGATGCTGACTACCCTCCTCTTCAAAGCAGTCTCTCATGGCTCTATTTGAAAAGGAGCAGGCACATTCTCCGCAGCATCCTGGTCAATATATTTCCCTCCCCCAAAATCTCCAAAACAGATTATTTAATCATCAACACACTGCTGTTTGCTGAACATAGCTGTGTACCCCCAATTAGATGCTATTTTTTTGTTACAGTAGTGACTCCACTGCAAAAATACTTTGTGGTCTGTTAGGTGCTTTGGGACACCCTGAGGTAAGAATCTGTATAAATGTAAGCCGTTCTTTCTTTTATTAGATGACAGTTTATGCTCCTCAAGTTTAATTGTCTTTCGCCTTCATGTACTTATTGACCAGTAGCAAATTTCCAGCATGTTTTGTTTACAATTTAAAATTCCAGTGGTCTTCCTCTTATCATTGGTTAGACTTCAATTGTCTGTATGATAAAAGCTTTGTAATCACTGAAGATAAGAATCTGTGCACTGTTGCTGCCTACCATTAGCATGAGGCTGAGACAGGTGTACTAGCTGTGGTAGGATCATTTGAGTAGAAAACGCATTGGATTAGTTTGTAATGTAACAAAGCAAACCCATCTGGCAATTGTTAATGCAGGCATTCATCATCAAATCTGCAGATCTAGGATCAGCTTCGAATATAGGCACAGAATGAAAAGAAATAAAATGAATAAAAAATCTAGAACCACAGCATAACTGTGCTATTTATAATGTCACTGCTTTTATGTGTATTTCCATTTCTGTGGCACTGTCTAACTTTGACTTTAACTCATCCAAACTGCTTTGAAAACCCTTATCCTTACTTTAATGACTTCCAAGCTTAACTTCACCGACACATTGACGCCATACTACCGACGTTCACTCATGCAAACCTGTACCATACACATCCAGTCCAACAATAAGGCCTGAAATTTGGCGCAGTCGGAAAGACCTTATCAAAATGGCGCTGGAGTCCCGAATCCGGAAGTCCCGCCTACAACCTCGTCGCACGCAATTTGGCAGGGGTGCGTGGGTGGGGGAAAACGGGGTCAAGATAGAGTTCGCACATGCACGTTTCACGAAGGCAGTGGCACATTTAAAAGTGCTGCTGCCTGCACTTGGAAATAATTTTCGTCGGAGGGAGTTCTAAGACACGACTTTTGGGCTTTACACGTTTGAGGGAAAGGTCCGGAGTGCTTTGGAGAGAGAAGGTAATCCCTACAGATAGGGTACCCTTCTGGAAACATTTAAAATGTTTAACCAAGTGTAACAGACTTGAAAGAAAATCAAACATCGCTGACACCCAATGGAGTTGGAGGGTGGCGCCTGTGGCCTTGGACGGACAGATATTTTTGCCCCTCGTGACTTGGGCACCTAGGTGGGTGGAAGGAGAGTGTGTCAGAGAAGTTGAAGGAAGAGTGCACTTCGTGAGAGTGGCACCTTCGTACATTCATGCCATAAAGGCACTTGGTCGGGAACAACATGCGACCAGAGGGAGGGGGACAAGGCCAGCAGCTAGAGGCAGCGCAGTGCTCGCCAGGCTGGAAGTCTACCTGCTTTACTCTTGAGGTAAACATCTACCGACTGTGCATCTTGTTCCGGTGGAAAACACAACCACTACTATGTTTACTGTCACTCCGCCAGCTTTTTGTCTATGCTGCCACTTTCCCTTTTATTCCATGGGCTTCAGCTTGGTTGGCAAAGCTATTATGTGTAATTTCATCCAACACCTTTTGGAAGTCTACATACAATGCATCAACCTCATTACCCTCATCAACCTTCTCTTTTATCTCATCAAAAAACTAAATAAAGTTAAACACAATTTCACTTTAACAAATCCATGCTGGCTTTCCTTAATGAATATGCGCTTGTCCAAATGACTTTTAATTTTGTCCCAGATCATCATTTCTAAAACCTTTCTAACCACTCAAGTTAAAACTGACTGGCCTGCGGTTGCAGAGTTTATCTTTGCACCTTTCTTGAACAAGGAGGTAACAATTGCAATTCACCAAACCTCTGCCATCACCCTTAGGAGGGTTGGAAGATTATGACCAGGACCACTGCAGTTTCTACCTTTACTTCCCTCAGATGCATCTCATCAGGTCCAGGTGACTTAGCAAATTAAGTACAACCAGCCTTTCTTATAGCTCCTCTTTATGAATTTTATGCCCATCTAGTGTCTCAAATAGCTACTCTTTCTGTAAGACTTTGGCAGCATTTTATTCCTTTGTAAAGACAAATGCAAACTATTAATTTAGTACCTCAAACATGCCCCTTGCCTCCATGGATAAATTCCTTTTTGGTTCCAAGTAGGCCCCACCAACCCTATTCCTATTTCTATACCTAGAGAAGACTTTGAATTCCCTTTTATATTAGCTACTAGTCTTTTCTCTTGCTCTCTGCCTATCTCATTTCCTTTTTCACTTCCCCTCTGAACTTTATTCAGCCTGGTTTTCAACCTGACATCTGTCATGCACTCTCTTTTTCTGCTTCTTACTGTACCCAAATCATCTCTTTAAAGACAGCCCATTGATCTGTTTTGACTGCCGTTCTTTGATTCCAATTTACCTGGGACCATTCTAATGCCTCTGAAATTGGTCCCCAACCAGTGAAGTATTTTTACTTCAGATTGCTCTTTGTCCTTTTCCATGGCTAACCTAAACCTTATGCTGCTATGATGACTGTTATCTAAATGTTCCCCAACTGATATTGGGTCCACTGGACCCACTCATCCCCCAGAACCAGATCCAGCAATGCCTCTTTGCTCATTTGGGCTGGAAAAATACTTTTCAAGAAAATTCTTCTAAATGCACTTTAGGAAAGTGCATTCTTCCCCCTCTCTGCCCTTTATACTATTACTATCACAGTCCATATTGGAATAATTGAATTCCTCCATTATCACTAGTTCTTTCACCTTTTTGTAGTTTCCCATCAAATTTGTTCCTCTACATCTTTCACACTAGTTGGTGGTTTATAGAATATACCCAGCAGTGTAATAGTACCTCCTATTGTTTCTTAGCCATAACCAAATAGATTCTGTCTTTGACCTATCCAGAATAGTGCCTCTCTTCAGCACTGTAATATTCTTCTGATTCTGCCATCCCTCTTTCTTTTTCTCCTTCCCTGGCTTTCCTGAAAGCAGGTGAAAGAGGCTGAATTCATGAGGTAAGCATTCTTGAGGACAAGGAGGACTGTAAATGTTTACATTAAGCCCAATAAGCTACCCGATAAAACCCCCTTGCCCCCAACTCTGATCTGCCTACTCCCTATCCTGACCATGAGCAGACTCCCTGGATCACCATCTGACTCTTCCGCTCATATCAGACCCTTGCCACCCTGCAAATGGCATGTGATCTGTTCTTCCAATTGAATCCCCCATGGACACCCATCCATGTGATTGGAATCCCCAATATCCAGCATCCTATCTGCGATTGTGAAGCCCGACAATCTGGACTCCCTGGTGATCACCCCAACCCACCCTCCCAGTTCTGATTCATGCCCTCCCCTCCTCTCCCACCATCATCTGCACTGACCCCCACAACCTCTTTCACTCCCCCAATATACCTACCTGGTTTCAGCCCTGTGAGCAAGTCTCCCCACAGAAAAAAAAGCCCTGCAGTTATATTGTACAGGTTATTCATGAAACCTGGCATTCTGTGTTTCCTAATCCCTCAACAACCTCACCACCATGGCATAGAACTCATCTCCAGGCTAAAAGCTAGGCCAGTATTTCATGGACATGCCAGGCAATAAATCGTTTAAAGCAGTCAGCGGTATAGACTGACACAATTTGAAAGGTATGAGGATGTTCAGTGAGATAAAACTGATGGGGAGAAATTCAGGAGGTGTTACACAGATTTACATTGATTTCCCAGGGGCAGACAGTTCCACGAGCCCACACAGTGTTCGGCATTGATATAATTGAAGAACATGGTGCAAGCCGCAAATGAATTTCTCCCACTTGGTCTTATCTCTCTGAACTCTGAACCCCTTCAAATTGTGCCTATCTCTCTTGCCTGATGTGGCTGATGCAGAGTGGTGTGATACATGTGACAACCCTGCAGTTAGCAAATTTGTTTTACCTTGGCCTCTTGGCCTGAACATTTAGATAAAGCAGGTGCACATGTTATGCATGTAGTTGCTCAAATGACTGTACCTGTGGTGTTCTGCAGCAGAATACAAACAATATTTTGAGTGTGATGTAACCGAAAAGCATTTCCATGTGTTTATCATTATAGAAATCAGGAGTGTTATTGCCTCCACAAATGTCAGATTAGTCCCAGCCATTGTATCAGAGCCTAACCTATGTAGTCTGTAATGGGTTCCTCAGAGCAGGTAATGGGTTCTGTCATATCACTGTGCTGGCACATGATATCTGATAAAGGCTGTCTTTTTCTGAAAAAATGCATTGCTTTGAGGTGTAATTTTGCAGATTTTTTTTATAACACGACCAGGCATAATATGAATTATCTTGCTGACTGAAGGTCAGAGTGAATACCTTTACTCATTTAGTTCCAGTCTATGTAACAGCATAACTGGTGAGCAATCTCTGTCACTTCTATTTCCTAATCATGTGTCTCAGAAAAGTTGCAAAACACTTAATCTGTCATGAATTATGTTGAAGTGCAATGACTGTTGTTATGTAGGTACTGCATAGTATGGAGCTGTTGGTAAGCATGATTGCCCTTTCTAGCCTGTTTTGATACTTCGGAAACAACATTATTACCTCTGTTTTGTGTTCCACTTCCATCAAAGGTACTGAATATATTCCGGTTAACAATAGTTTGTGTGAAGCTATTCATATAAGCATATCACCTTCTTACAGAGATATATTTACCATTGCACAGTGTCTTGCTATAGCAGTATGATATGATTAACAGTCATATTCATAAGTAACAGTGATTGTGATCTTTGATGCTTACCTTGGCATTTTTCTTTGGATTGGATATCTTATACCTCCTATACATCAAACTGCAGAAGGTATTGTGTTGACCTCCAGTGATATAATGAGTGTAATATGTAATGCATGTTGTTAATATGTTGAGTTGAAAGGGGTAAAAGTGGTTTATAGCAAGGTTTTTTTTCAGCTTTGTTAGGAATCAGAGGGCTATTAAGGACTGTTAGGCCATTGTAGGACAGATTCCAACGGAACCACAAGATATGGCAGAGGTTTTGAAGGGGTACTTTGCGTCACTGTTCACTATAAATACTGTCGCAGATTTACAAATGATGAATTGTTGGGTGGATGATTCAGTGGAAAATGTCAGCATCAATAAGCTCAGCAACTACAGGCCAGACAGTTCAACCTTGGTGATGAGGAAGCTTTTCAAAATGATCATTCAGGAAAAATATAATAGTCACTTCGACAATTGTGGGTTAATTAAGAGAAGCCACCATGGAAAATCATGGCTGCGATTTCTGGCCTCGTCATGGTGGGATCCGCTGCAGGAGATTCAGCAGCCCAGCCAAAAGTCCATTGAAAAATCCCACCCCATATTTAATTAATTTGCTTGAGTTTTTTTGAGATAATAGGGATGGTTTATGAGAGTAATGCAGTTGATGTGGGGTACATTGACTTCCAAAAAGCATTCAGTAAAGTGCCATGCCAAAGACCTGTGAGCAAAGTTAGAGTTCATAGAATAAAAGGGACAGTAGTGACATGGATACAAAATTGCCTGAGTGCAGTGTTACGGGCAGTGTTTGTATTTTCCTACTGTCTATGATCAAAGTATTTTTGTGTGAGGTTAGTTTGTGTTCTTACCGTTAGTGGTTTGTCCCAATTTAACTATTTCCAGCAGTAAGCTTTTATGAATTTAAAAATAAAGATTATTTGTTATCACACTCTTGCACTGGAGGTTTTAATGCAACGTCTCACACATACCATCACACACACACACACATACAATAGATACAGATGAGAAAAAAATAAAACAACACAATTACAAGTTGAAATGATTTCAGTTTCTTCTGTAGCAGGCCTGTAGCTCCTTAACTGAATTGATGCTGCAGCTGCAGTAGAGGTCAGGTAAAAAAGGGTTCTCAGTGAGCTCTCTTGTAATTGAATTGCCAGGAGGTTGGCTCTCTGGTGAAATTATACATGAAAAAGGGAGAAGGAATCCAACCTATTCCAATTATATTTGTTTTACTTTAGCTGCATTGTCTTGCAGCTGGTTCAATAACTTTTTAGATGTCTTTCATTTGGAATCTCTCATCGTGTTTCTCCGATCAGAATAGTTTCTGCTGTAACTTTTAAAAGCAGGTGAAAGCCTGTCTGCCTTACATGTGACCTATGCAAGGCCAAAGACCTTTCCCAAGTAAGGTTGGGCAGATATACATCCTGTGTTATGGCCTTTCACGCTTTGAGTGTTTTGAGATGAGGGACCATTGCAATACAATGAAAGGTTGATGATACTCATTTCATATTCATCTAACACTGAGTGTCGACATCTCTGTTATCCATGGTGAGTCAGGAAGACAAATCATAGTCATGTTTGTTTACAGTCCACACTTACAAACGGACTTGAGAGTTTCACAAGTGGCTGGGATTATTCATATTTCTGAGGTATTTGATTGAGTTTTGGGTTTTGCCTTGAGGCGATTTTGCCAAAGTCACATGATGTGCATCTTAAAAACCGTTGTGCCCATTTAGAAAAAATACAGCTTTCAAATTTGTAATATCTTCAAATGTCATATGGTCTTGAAACGTTAACTCTGTTTTTCCCTCCACAGATACTGCCAGACTTGCTGAGTCTTCCAGCTATTTTCTGTTTTTATTTCAGATTTCCAGCATCCACAGTATTTTGCTTTTATTATATTGTAACATCTTCATGCCTGTACTGGGCATAACAGAAAAGAAATAGAAGGTAATGGTGAATGGTTGTTTTACAGCCTGGAGGAAGGTTTAATAAGGGGGTGAAAAATTATCAGGGGTAGGCTGGCAATTACAGTCAGATTAGCCATGATCTTGTTGAATGGTGGAGCAGGCTTGAGGAGCCTACTCCTGCTCCATGTTTATAGTGGAGTCCCTCAGGGGTCAGTGTTAGGACCCCTGGTCGTTCTGATATATTAATGACCTGGACACAATTTCAAAATTTGCAGATGACACAAAAGTGGGAATTATTGTGAACTGTGAAGAAGACGGTGTTGAACTTCAAAAAGACATAGGCAGGCAGGTGGAATTGGCAGATAAGTGACAGATGAACTTTGATGCAGATAAGTGTAAGGTGATTCGTTTTGGTAGGAAGAATGTGGAGAGCCAATACAAAACAAAGGGGTGCAAGATCAAAGGACGTGGCTGTATATGGGCAAAAATTATTGAAGGCAGCTGGACAGATTGAGAGAGCAGTTAATAAAGTTTATGGCCCCCTGGGTGTTATCAGTAGGGCCCCAGAGTATAAAAGCAAGAAAACTTTGATAGATGTATATAAAACACTGGTTCAGCCTCAACGGGACACCACACATTGGGAAGGATATGAAGGCACTTGAGAAGGTGCAGGAAAGATTCACGAGAATGGTTCCAGTGATATACAACTTCAGTTACATAGATTGGAGAAGGAAAGGTTGAGAAGAGATTTGGCAGAAGTATTCAAATAATAAGAGGACTGGACAAAGTAAATAGGGAGAAAAAATAAATAAATAAAAACAAAAAACTGCGGATGCCGGAAATCCAAAACAAAAACCTGGAAAAACTCAGCAGGTCTGGCAGCATCAGCGGAGAAGAAAAGAGTTGACGTTTCAAGTCCTCATGACCCTTCGACAGAACTAGGTGAATCCAAGGAAGGGGTGAAATATAAGCTGGTTTATGGGGTGGGGGGAGAGAAGTGGAGGGGGTGGTGTGGTTGTAGGGACAAACAAGCAGTGATAGAAGCAGATCATCAAAAGATGTCACAGACAACAGAACAAAAGAACACATAGGTGTCGAAGTTGGTGATATATAAACGAATATGCTAATTAAGAATGGATGGTAGGGCACTCATGGTATAGCTCTAGTGGGGGTGGGGGGAGCATAAAAGATTTAAAAATATTTAAAAATAATGGAAATAGGTGGGAAAAAGAAAAATCTATATAATTTATTGGAAAAAAACAAAAGGAAGGGGGAAGAAACAGAAAGGGGGTGGGGACGGAGGAGGGAGGTCAAGACCTAAAGTTGTTGAATTCAATATTCAGTCCGGAAGGCTGTAAAGTGCCTAGTCGGAAGATGAGGTTGTTCCTCCAGTTTGCGTTGGGCTTCACTGGAACAATGCAGCAAGCCAAGGACAGACATGTGGGCAAGAGAGCAGTGTGGAGTGTTGAAATGGCAAGCGACATGGAGGTTTGGGTCATTCTTGCGGACAGACTGCAGGTGTTCTGCAAAGCGGTCACCCAGTTTACATTTGGTCTCTCCAATGTAGAGGAAACCGCATTGGGAGCAACGAATGCAGTAGACTAAGTTGGGGGAAATGCAAGTGAAATGTTGCTTCACTTGAAAGGAGTGTTTGGGCCCTTGGACAGTGAGGAGAGAGGAAATGAAGGGGCAGGTGTTACATCTTTTGCGTGGGCATGGGGTGGTGCCATAGGTGGGGTTGAGGAGTAGGGGGTGATGGAGGAGTGGACCAGGGTGTCCCGGAGGGAACGATCCCTACGGAATGCCAACAGTGGGGGTGAAGGGAAGATGTGTTTGGTAGTGGCATCATGCTGGAGTTGGCGGAAATGGCAGAGGATGATCCTTTGAATGCGGAGGCTGGTGGGGTGATAAGTGAGGACAAGGGGGACCCTATCATGTTTCTGGGAGGGAGGAGAAGGCTTGAGGGTGGATGCGCAGGAGATGGGCTGGACACGGTTGAGGGCCCTGTCAACGACCGTGGGTGGAAAACCTCGGTTAAGGAAGAAGGAGGACATGTCAGAGGAACTGTTTTTGAAGGTAGCATCATCGGAACAGATGCGACAGAGGCGAAGGAACTGAGAGAATGGGATGGAGTCCTTACAGGAAGCGGGGTGTGAGGAGCTGTAGTCAAGGTAGCTGTGGGAGTCGGTAGGCTTGTAATGGATATTGGTGGACAGTCTATCACCAGAGATTGAGACATCGAGGTCAAGGAAGGGAAGGGAAGTGTCAGAGATGGACCACGTGAAAATGATGGAGGGGTGGAGATTGGAAGCAAAATTAATAAATTTTTCCAAGTCCCGACGAGAGCACGAAGCAGCACCGAAGTAATCATCGATGTATCGGAGAAAGAGTTGTGGAACGGGGCCGGAGTAGGACTGTAGGACAAGGAATGTTCCACGTACCCCATAAAGAGACAGGCATAGCTGGGGCCCATGCAGGTACCCATAGCCACACCTTTTATTTGGAGGAAGTGAGAGGAGTTGAAGAAGAAATTGTTCAGTGTGAGAACAAGTTCAGCCAGACAGAGGAGAGTAGTGGTGGCATTCAAAAGAGAATGGGATCATAACCTGTAAAGGAAAAAGCTGCAGGGCTACTGGTTAAAGGTGGGGAGTGGTTCAAGGTGAATTACTCTTGCAGAGAGCCAGCAGGTACAAGAACGTCCTTCTGTGCTGTAACCATTCTATGATTCGATATGGATATACTCCTGGCTAGAATAAAGTGGGGTTGTGCTCAGCAAGCTCCTTGCTGATAAATGTAGTAAATCATTGGGGTTGGAGATTGTTTCCATTTATCGGAGAGACCCACATGTTCATTCAAGGCAGTAAGTCTGAACCATGAAATTACTGTTATATTAGCTTGACTTTGATTATATAGGCAAGAGGCTTGAAGGTCATTAAAGGTACAATATACAAAGCTTATTAAAGAGAATCAACAAGGCTTCTAGAAAAGAAGGCCATGACTCTCCAACCTGGTTTAATCACTTGAGGAAATCTAAATTGATTTGTGCAGGTAACCCACAAACATTGCAGGGCCTGAATTCAACATTCTTGTACTTGCTTTACAGATGTGATAGTTCAGCATTGTGGAATCATTTGCCATATTCAAACATATATACTTGATTTTTAAAAAAATTCACAGAATGTGGGCATTGCAGGTGAATTGCAGGTGGTGTTCCCATGCATCTGCTGCCCTTAACCTTGTAGTTGGTAGAGGTCCTGGGTTGGAAGGTGCTGTTGCCTTGGTGAGTTGCTGTAGTGCATTTTTTAGTACATACTGCTGCCACTATCCATGGAGGGAGTGAATGTTTAAGGTGGTGGATGGGTGCCATCAAACTGACAGTTTTGTTCTGGATGGTGTGGAGCTTCTTGTGTTGTTGGAGCTGAACTCATCCAGGCAAGTGGAGGGTACTCCATCACACTCCTCCTGATTTGTGGCCTGTAGATGGTTTACATCCTGTGGGGATTCAGGAGGTGTGTTATGCACCTCCGACCTGCTCTTTTAGCCACAGTATTTATATGGCTGTTACATATTGTTAAATTTTCCAAATATGCATATTTCTATGCTCCCTATGATATAGGAGCATGGGCTGGAGAATTTGGAAGACAGTGTTATAATATATCTTCACGATTGCAGGAATCCAGATGGGAGTTTAAATTCGAAAGATAAAAATAGCATTAAACTTGGAATATATGCCTGAATTTACTCATTCCAATAGTAAATGGGAACGGAAACATTTTAAGAAACAGATTCATCATTGGTTGCTTTTTTGTGGAACAGCATGTTTGGAAACAGTATGCTTAACACTTAACTCTTTAGAATTCCTACAATGATTTAAGTACTGTAAGAAGAATGAGAAGATACATTTTATAGATAAGCCAAAAGCAAAATACTGCAGATGCTGGTAACCTGAAATAAAAATAGGAAATGCTGGAAACACTCAACAGGTCTGGCTATGAGCACTGACAATATTCGGGCAATAGTACTGAAGACCTGTGCTGCAGAACTTGCTGCGTCCTGAGCTAAGCTGTTCCAGTACAGCTACAACACTGGCATCTACCTGGCAATGTGGAAAATTGCCCAGGTATGTCCTGTACACAAAAAGCAGGACAAATCCAACCAGACCACTTACCACCCCATCAGACTACTCTCGATCATCAGTAAAGTGATGGAAGGGCTCATCAGCAGTGCTATAAAGCATCACTTGCTTAGCAATAACCTGCTCACTGATGCTCAGTTTGCATTCTGCCAGGGCCATCAGCTCTTGACCTCATTACAGCCTTAGTTCCAAAATGGACAAAACAGCTGAACTCCTGAGGTGAGGTGAGTGACTGCCCTTGACATCAAGGCAGCATTTGACTGAGTGTGACATCAAGGAGCCCTAGCAAAGCTGGAGTCAATGGGAATTGGGGGGAAAATTCTCTGCTATTTGGAGTCATACCTAGCACAAAGGAAGATGGTTGCGGTTGTTGGAAATCAATCATCTCATTTCCAGGACATCACTGCATGAGATTCTGAGGGCAGTGTCCTCAGCCTCACTATCTTCAGTTGTTTTATCAATGACCTTCCTTCCATCATAATGTCAGAAGTGGGGATGTTTCCTGATGATTTGTTCAGCTCTATTTGCAACTCCTCAGATACTATAGCAGTCTATCCCCAAATGCAGCAAGACCTGGACAATATCCAGGCTTGGGCTGACAAGTAAGTAACATTCATGCTATGCAAGTGCCAGGCAATGACCATCTCCAACAAAAGAGAATCTAACCATTGTCCCTTGACATTCAATGGCATTATCATCACTGAAGCCCCCACTATCAACATTCTGGGGGTCACCATTGACCAGAAAGTGAACTGGACTCACCATATAAATACTGTGGCTACAAGAGCAGGTCAGAGGCTAGGAATCATGCGGCGAGTAACTCGCCTCCTGACTCATCAAAGCCTGTCCACATCTTCAAGGCACAAGTCAGGAGTGTGATGGAATATTGCCTGGATGAGTGCAGCTGCTGCAACACCATCCAGGACAAAGCAGTCCGCTTGATTGGCACCACATCCACAAACACTCACTCCCTCCAGCATTGACACACAGTAGCAGCAGTGTGTACCATCTGCAAGATGCACTGCAGGAATTCACCAAGGCTCCTTAGACAGCACCTTCCAAACCCACGACCACTACCACCACAAGCGCAGCAGATAGTTGGGAACACCACCACCTGGAAGTTCACCTCCAAGTCACTCACCATCCTGACTTAGAAATATATCGCCGTTCCGTCATTGTTGCTGGGTCAAAATCCTGGAACTCCCTTCCTAACAGCACTGTGAGTGTAGCTGCACCACATGGACTGTAGCAGTTCAAGGAGGCGGCTCACCACTACCTTCTCAAGGGCAACTAGGGATGGGCAATAAATGCTGGCCCAGCCAGTGAAGCCCACATCCCATGAATGAATTTTTAAAAAAGGGTCATGACCTGAACCTTTAACTCTGTTTCTCTTTCCACAGATGCTGGCAAGCCTGCTCAGTATGTCCAGCATTTTTGTTTTTAATTTACAGATAAGCCATTTGTTTCAGTCATGTCCATGAAGGAGCCTTGTCAATAAAAACATGCTGACAGCTTAGATGCACACGTGATCGTTTGTTAAATGCTTAAATCACTTACCACCGCTTGTTTTCAGATCATGCCATATGTTCCAAAAATTTATTGAAAAGATTGCAAGAGTCACATTGGAATGAATAAGTCATTGGGATCTCTTGCAGTATGTCTGCTCCGTTATTGATAATGGTCGCTTGTCTGCCTCAAGACTCAAAGCAGATTATCTTTATTTCTTCCATTCTCTGTTGATTATGTGCATTAATCTTGTTAGAAGCAGAAACGGGTAATAGCTAATTGACAACCTTTTCTTCAAGCATGCTTGCTATTCTTCTCAGTTGAACTCGATGAACACTGAGATTATGCAGCAGGTGCATCAGCATCTGAAACTATAGTTCAACATTTTAGGGTGCAGGATTTTCGTTAGCACAAGTTGCTGCCCAACCAGCTGTGTAGTTCCAGCACTACTACTACTATTACAGATCACCAGCATTAACGATATTTTCGTCAGATCATATCTCAGCAAAAAAAATAAATTGAGTGTGATGCGGGGTTTCTGCTTTATAATCAGATTCACTTTCTCACTGTGATTCCACATTAATACATTTGCGGAGAGTGAATGTAGGGAAATTGTAACTGTGCAGCCTACGAGTTCCTGAGTTTAGCTCACTGGAAGCATCGGAGCAGCGTTATAGAAAAATTAAGCTGCTACTTTTCCTGGTATTATTAATGAGTTTAACAACCTGAAGTATCAATCTTTTTGCAGAAGTGTTTCAGTGGATGCATGGTTGCAGGAAGTCATTTCTAAAGCAGTTGAGTGTTTCATCCGAAACATCCCTTGTTAGGATGTTCTAATTAAAATATCTGGCTTATGTTTCAGCTAATGCAGAATTGGTCAGACTGCACTGAACTTGATGCATATCTATGTTGAGATAGAAAGATCAGAATGAGCAAATGTAAAAGATATGATTGACTGGGCTATGTGACATTCTGCACTTAAAATGGTTTCAACAGAGCAATGTTGAAGGTTCTGATGTGAAACTGGCAAGAATTGTGGGATATTAGCCCAGATTCTAAATTTTATCATGAAAAGAATACGTTCACAGCACCTTTCACAACCTCTGGACATACCAAACTTCTTTCCAACCAATTAAATACTTATGATGTGCAGTTGCTGTAGAATAGTACAGTGCAGAAGGAGGCCATTGGCACATCAAGTCTATGCTGTCTCATTTTAAGAACACTCCTGAAGGATTAAATCTCAATGCAGAACCCTATCAGACAGTGCCTTCCAAATCCTAACCAGTCATTGCATAAAATAAGATTTTTTTTCTCGTGTCATTTCTGGTTGTTTTGCCAATCACATTAAATCTGTGCCATTAGGCTACCCCAATTCAGCCATTGGAACAATTTCCCCTTCTTTACTCTATCTACCCTTCATGATTTTAAACACTTGTATCAAATCTCCTCTGCGCCTTCTCTGCTCAAAGGAGAACAATCTAACACCTCCAATCTAGCCACATATTTCTGTAATCTCTCATCACTGAACCAATCTAGTAAATCTCTCTTGTAATCTTTCCAAAACCTTCATGTTATTGCTAAAGTGTTGTGTCCTGAATTGTACTCCAGCTGGGGCTGAATGAGTGTTTTATATAGTTTTGGCACACCCTGACTTTTATACTCCATTACTCTCTTTAGAAAATCCATTTATATGCTTTATTAACTGATATGTTAACCTGTCCTACACCTTCAAAGACTTGTGCACAAATCTCTTAGGTCTCTTCTTGTATTCCTTTAAATCTGTACCACTTAGGAAGTATTATCTTTCCTTGTTCTTTCTAGCAAAATGTATCATGTCACATTTTTCTGTATTGAATTTCATCTGCTATGTGTCCATTAATTCCAGCTGCCAATATCTTCTTAGAACCATAGAACTCTACAGCACAGAAAACAGGCCATTTGGCCCTTCTAGTCTGTGCTGAAATATTATTCCGCTAGTCCCATTGACTTGCATCTAGTCCATAACCCTCCAGACCTCTCCCATCCATGTATCTAACCAATTTATTCTTAAAACTTAAGAGTATGCCCGCATTTACCACGTCAGATGGCAACTCGTTCCATACTCTCACCACTCCCTGAGTGAAGAAGTTCCCCCTAATGTTCCCCCTAAACCTTTCCCCCTTCACCCTAAAGCCATATCCTCTCGTGTTTATCTCTCCTAATCTAAGTGGAAAGAGCCTACTTGCATTTACTCTGTCTATACCCCTCATAATTTTGTAAACTTCTATCAAATCGCTCCTCATTCTTCTACGCTCCAAGGAATAAAGTCCTAACCTGTTTAATCTTTCCCTGTAACGCAACTCCTTAAGACCCGGCAACATCCTAGTAAATCTTCTCTGCACTCTCTCAATCTTACTGATATCCTTCCTGCAGTTAGGCGACCAGAACTGCACACAATACTCCATAGTTGGCCTCACCAATGTCTTATACAACCTCACCATAACATCCCAACTCCTATACTCAATACTTTGATTTATGAAGGCCAGTATACCAAAAGCTTTCTTTACAACCTTGTCTACCTGTGACGCCACTTTCAGGGAATTATGTCTCTGAACTCCCAGATCCCTTTGTTCCTCCGCTCTCTTCAGTGCCCTACCATTTACTGTGTATCTCCTACCTTAATTTGACCTTCCAAAATGTAACACCTCTCATTTTTCTGCATTAAATTCCATCTGCCATTTTCTGGCCCATTTTTCCAGTTGGTCCAGATCTCTCTGCAAGCTTTGAAAGCCTTCCTCGCTGTCCACAATGCCTCCAATCTTAGTGTCATCAGCAAACTTGCTGATCCAATTCACCACATTATCATCCAAGACAACAAACAACAATGGTCCCAGCACAGATCCCTGAGGCACACCACTAGTCACAGACCTCCAGTCTGAGAAGCAATCATCCACTACCACTCTCTGTCTTCTCCCACACAGCCAATTTCGAATCCAGTTTCCAACCTCTCCATGGATACCAAGTGTCTGAACCTTCTGAACTAACCTCCCATGTCAAAGGCCTTACTAAAGTCCATGTAGACAACATCCACAGCCTTTCCTTCATCTACTTTCTTGGTAACCTTCTCGAAAAACTCTACAAGGTTCGTTAAACACGACCTACCACGCACAAAGCCATGCTGACTATCCTTAATCAGCCCTTGGCTGTCCAAATAATTATATATCCCATCTCTCAGAACACCTTCTAATAATTTACCTACTACTGACGTCAGGCTCACTGGCCTGTAATTACCTGGTTTACTTTTGGAGCCTTTTTTTTAAAACAACAGAACAACATGAGGTACCCTCCAATCCTCTGGCACCTCACCCATGGCTACTATTATCTTGCCTACTGTTTAAGTCTCGTGCTATCTTGAAATTACAAAATTGTGCTGTAGATCCCAATTTCAAGTTATTAATGCAATTAATATTAATTAATCAAAAGCAGCATTGGTCATGGTAATGAACCCTGGGGTGACAGCCTTCCATCTCATAAGACAATGGCTTTTGCTATGGTGGACAACTGTTATGCATTGCCTGGTGTGACTTGGGAGCCCCGCTCTGGTATGGCAGTCTTTGACTTCCTTCTCTGAAAATGCAGCAATGAGCTGAAAAGGTGCAAAATGTGTTCTCTGTTTTGTTCTCGGTCCTCTTCTCAGCCAGTTGGGGTTCCCATTTCTGCTTGCCTACTCCAATGCCCTTGCAAATAGTCAACCTTCAGAGGTCCCGGCCTTCAGCAACTGTCCCCCCAGTTGTCAGTGCCATATCCTGTTTGCGGAAGTGTGGATTCCCAGGAGGTCATGACCCAGCGGCTGGTTCAGCATACAGAAGGCCTTTGGGTATATGGTCTTCACATATCTGATGAATGTGGCTGGAGACAACACAAACATTGTTGCTTGAGCAATGAGTGTATGCTGATGGAATTAGCATGCTGCAGGATCTCTGAGTTGGTGACCTTGTCATGTCAAGAGATACACCTGAGACGGCGAAGGTGTTAAGCCTTTTCTCCTGCCTACCATATGTTGTCCAGGTTTCACTACTGTGGAGGAGTGCACTGAGGATGCAGACCCAGTAGACTCGTAGTTTGGTGTTCTCAATCAGGCTGCTGTTGTTTCATACTCCCTTACTCAGCTTGAAAATAACAGCTGCAGCTTTTGTGATGAGTGTGTTGATTTCAGCACAAGTGACAGATTGCTGATGATTGTGGAGCTTCGATATGTAAAGCTATCAACAAGCTCCATTGCCACATTATCAACACTGATCATGATGGTATGGCAAAATTCTGGACCATGACATTTGTCTTCCTGATGCTTTTGTTTAAAAAAAAAACTCTTTATAGGCGTGTGAGAGTCTGTCCATTTGCCACTGAAGGTGTTCCTGGGTGTGGAATGCTGGTATGGCATTGTTGGTGTAAAGCAACTCTGAGGACCTGGTGCACCTTTGACTTGGATCTCAGGCTATCAAGGCTGAACAGCTTTCCATCAGTTCTGGTATGTAAGTAGATACTGTGTAGATGAAGACATATGACAACAGCAAAGAGAAGAATATGTCAGTTGGCGAACTCTTCTGTATACCTCCCTGCATGTGGCTTCAACTCTACATTCCCGCCTACTCATGATACCCTTTGACTCCCTTGTTAGTCAAGAATCTATGCACATCTGCCTTAAATATATTCAAAGACCCTGCCTCCAATGTGCTCTGACAGAGAATTTCAAAGATTCATGACCCTCCGAAAGAAGAAAAATTATCCTCTTAACTGCCTATGTTGCAGTCACACCCTCCTGTTCCTGATTACAGACCAAATCTGAAGTAGCTAGCCTAAGAGGTGTGACTGCCTCCTGGAACTAAGTGTCCAGGTACCTTTCCTCCTCATTGATGCATCGCAGTGTCTGAAGCTCAGACTCCAGCTCATCAACTCAGAGCCAAAGTTTCTCAAGCTGCAGAAAACTTACTGCAGATGTTGCCATGGATCTCACAGGTGTCCACGAGACCCACATGCTACAGCTGCAAGACACCATCTGCCCTGCCATCGTTACTGTGTTTTATTTAACTAAGTATATTTCAAGTTTAGAAATATCTCTTATCGGTTATCCATAGTTATGTTATAGATTTTAACTAATTGTGCTATAAATTTATTGTAATACTTAAATCTCCCAGGTACTAGTTTAAACTACTGTCCCAATTTTGAGTTGTAAAACTAAAACTCACCAATCACCAAACATCTTACATAATTAATGCCTCCGGCCTTCAGGCTTTCACCTCCCGCACCTGGATCACTCCTTTTTTGTAAAAGGCCAGAACAGCACCTTGTCTGTCACTGCAGTGAATTCCCTCAGTTACCACAATCCCAGAGTTAAGTACTTGGTCTCACTGAACTCAGTATCGAGCTGTACCTTGATGCGATTTACCATGTGCATTTGCTAAACCTCCTGTGTTTATACTTGCTCAAATTCCAGTGAGCTGAGTCAGCCACTTTTGGCTAGTGGTCCAACTATACGTATTGTACACTCGATGAGTGGCTATGTAGGATACATAGGATGCATGGAGGGGACATGGGCTAGTAGGGGGATCTGAGGGAGCACAGAGCGATATGAGGTGGCATGGAAGATATGAGGGGGCATGAAGTGAGTATTGGGGTTGGGTGTGGGGTGAGTGATGAAGTTTAGGAGGGCCTTTAAACAATGTTGGGAGCTGGGGTGCTGTCTCAGAACAGAGGTGGGTCGTCTAATCACCCTGCCTCTGCACTTGCACTCCTCCCAATCACCATTGCAAGCTGCACAAGGAACCCGAACCCTGCATGAAAATACAAAAATCCCAGTCAAGTCTCTCATGAGTCACGTGCATTTTGGAAGTCAAGAAAGGGCCCACCTCATGTTTTGCATGCCTGATATGAAAATTTAGCCCAATACTTGTAACAATGCCTCAGTACAAATTTCATTCTAGGTTATATGACCAAGTCTCCAGAATGGGACTCAAACCGACAACCTTTTGACTCAGAACTGAGAATGCCAGCTCTAAGTCGCAGGACATATTGGCTCAGTTCTCCAGATAGTTGGAGACCAGACATGTATCTCCAAGATATGCTACAGGACCCCTTGGAAGTCCCAATGCACTGACTCTGTGGAAATTGCCCTGCAAGTTTGAACTTACGATGAGCAATTACCCTGTTCCCTGAACCCTCTGCAAAAGTCTCCCAGCTCTGAGTTAGAGTCGGAAACGCAGATGGTTCTGACTTACTTACCTGGATAGTTACCCAGGGAAAGTTAGATTAAAACCTGATCTAACATCTTGGTAACTATATAACTGGCCTGTCCAATCACTCACACTGACCACTCAACTACCCCCGGACTCCCCGACTTCCACTAACTCCCCTCCAAATCTGCCCTGACACCTGCAGATTTCCCCCCTGACCTGACCTGAGTAACCTCCATCATCTGTCAACCCTCCGCCTCCTCTCTGATATGGCCTGCCCGGCCTCCACCACCCAACTCCTCCTGACCTGATCTGACACGACATCACCACCCTACCCCCTTTCTCTGCAGTGCTCCCTCTGCTCACAGGTTTCCTGTGCTGACTAAGTTCTGCAGGATTCTCCATTGAAAGATTGGCTAGAAAAATCAGAAAGGTAAGTAATTTGTGACTGTTCTAAGTCAAAAACGTGGGTTCGGATCCTGAAAGGAAGATTCAGGCTATTGTGTATAGTGACAATGTTTATACTTAAGATTTTGAACTCCAAGAATAATTTGTAAGTTGTGTGATTGACACAGAACCAATAACCTTTCTGCAATTGAAGTTTTTTAAAACTAGGCTACCATAAGATCAGCTGGAACAAAGTAAAAATGAAATCATAAAAGACAATTTCTTGATTTTTAAGTGTGATGCAAGCAACAGTTAGATTTGTCTTGGCTTGTGTTTTTTTAACATTTGAGAGTGGCTTTAGGAATCTATCCAAACACTTTATCTCATTCTTTGGCCAATAAATACACAATCTTATGCATACCAGTTGTGTTTTCTAAACCTAGTAAAACCCATTGTTTTTGATGAATGCTAGATTTGGATATTTTAAAGAGGAATTCCATGTCTTTTTTTGTTACAATGAATATTGGTAGTTGAAGACAGAAAATAAAAAATACCTGGAAAAACTCAGCAGGTCTGGCAGCATCGGCGAAGAAGAGTACAGTTAACTGGACTCTCTCCGCCGATGCCGCCAGACCTGCTGTGTTTTTCCAGGTATTTTTTATTTTTTGTTTTGGATTTCCAGCATCCACAGTTTTTTGTTTTTATATTGGTAGTTGAAGGTTCAGGAAGAATATCAGGGATAAACTAGTATGTTGCAGTTCCACCAGTGTATTCCAAAAATGAATGATTAAAATGGTTCACTACTTGAAGCAGTAACAGTTGGCATGTCAACATGAATCATGGCTAACATTTGCAACAGAGCACAAATATTAACTACATAGAAATTGTTCTATTTTAATACTATTGTGTGGTCTCTTACTGATAGTCATTTTCTGAATACCATGTTTACAGCTAGGTCATACATTAAGATTCAGTATGGTACAATGTAGATACCCTTTTACTTTCCAGAAATCCCCAAATGCCTCAGTCATTGTGATCTCAATGCAAAATTGATTTGTGCCTTATTTGGTCACATATACAGATGTACTATTTAAAATGTATCATGCTATTATTCATCAAAGGGCATTCTTAAAAGACAAAGCAATATCATTTTGAGTTTTTCAATATTTAGTTTTTTGCAAATTGTATAATTCTGCCAGTCTCCAATGTTATCCAAGCTTGCTTACAGTAACAAAAGGAACAAGCAGACCAGTAATCTTTCATCCAAAAGCGAAATATTGTGTATCCTGGAAATCCAAAATAAAAACATCGTTGGAAATATTCAGCAGGTCTAGCAGCATCTGTGGGAGAGAAACAGAGTTAACATTTCAGGTTGTGATCTTTCACCAGAGGTTGAGTATTTGCAGCATTTTCTGTTTTCTTTCACGACTGTTCATTTATGTATCTCACACTGCCATGGACAAGAGGTCAAACTACAAATGGGCAGCATGGCTGCTGTTCTTTCTGCAAAAGTCATTCCAAAATAGTTGTCTTGGCAGAGGAACTGGAGTTGACTATTACTTGTTACTAAATAGAGTACAGTACTCTGAAAAGGAAACATGTCAAAACAAGTTTCATTTCGATCATATGCAGGATCATTTGTTTATCATAAGTTTTGAAAACGTTTCATTCTCAATAACCTTATTTATATAAAACTGCCTCTAGGTGACTAGTACATTATTGCCTATCCTTTCACTTAATTTTTCCTGAGCTGGTGCTTGGATTGTGAAATGTTATATTGAAGTGGCATAAGTGGAATCATTCTCCAACTAAATGATTATCGTAGGGGGCGTTACAACAACAGCTTACAACCTTTAACACAATTAAACATCCCAAGGCCGTTCATCAGAGCATCAAATAACCAACCATGAGATATTAAGTCAGATGACCAAAAGCTTGGTCAAAGAGGTTTTAAAAAGTGTGTTAAGGGAGGAAAGCGAGTAGAAATTAGACAGGGAAGGTATTCCAGAGTTTGGGGCCTAGTCAATTGAAGGCATGGCCACCAATGATGGAGCAATTATAACTGTATTTATAATTGAGAATGCACAAGAGGCTAGAACTAAAGGAGCACAGATATCTCGGAGGGTTAGAAGAGATTAGAGATAAGAATGGACAAAGCCATGGAGGGATTTGAAAATAAGGATGAGAATTTTAAAACCAAGATGTGGCTCAACCGGGAACCAGTGTAGGTCAGTGGGCACAGTGGTGTTGGGGAGCAGCACTTGCCGTGAGCTAAGATACAGGCAGCAGAATTTTGGAAGACTTCAAGTTTATGGAGGGTAGAATGTGGAGACCATCCAGGAGTATGTTCGAATAGTCAAATCGAGAAGGAACAAAGGTATGGATGAGGGTTTCAGCAGCAGATGAATTGAGACAAGGATCAAGTCGAGCACTGTTGCAGGGGTGGAAATAGGGAGTCTTAGCGGTGGTATGAATATGAGGTTATAAGCTGACCTCAAAATCAAAATACAACACCAACATTGTGAATAAATTGGCTTAATCTCAGACTGTTGCCAGGGAGAAGGGTGGAGTTCTATCTTAGGAACAGAGTCTGGAGTGGGGACCAAAAATAATGGATTCAGTATTAACTATCTAAATGAAGGAAATTTCTGCTCATCCTGCACTGAATGTCGGATAATTTAGCAATGATGGAGGAGTCAAGCGGGGAAGTAGAGGTGATGGTGTCGGTATACATGTGAATGAGAAATAGAAGGAGGGAGGGCAAAGATTGATCCTGCATTATTAATGTTACTGCATGAACAAACTGTGGCAGGATTAAGGGTACTTTCATCTAAATAATTGCTAGCCAAATATTTGATAAGTCAGCAAGCTTTTCATCATTTGCAAACTGAAAACAGTTTGTATTCTGTTTGAAAATGTAACAAAGTAATTGCAGTGAAAGGCCATGGCTTATATTTACTGAATACAACTGCCCATGCATGTTATGTATATATTGTGCCTAGTATGTCAAAAATAACTGAGCAGCCGCCAGATATTGTCTTCCCCTGTGCTGATAAAGCAAGTGCTTAAGTTTGTTCTTGTCAGATATCCTCTCTTTCAGCATTACTTTGTTGAACTGAAAGCATCCTGTTTTGATGTACGTGAGATCAGTAACACTGGATTACCATGAAGATGCAAAAATGTTGTAGTCACCAATCACCTCTTTTGCTGAGGGAGTGTGCTTTGAGCCTTATGCAGTCTGCACTATTAAAAGATTACATGAACAGTGGTCAAATAATGTATGGGGACCATGCATGGCTCTACATGGGCCAGATTTTGCTGTATATGTTATCTAAAAGCTTGCCTTTCCATATTCAAGTTTAGTAATTTTTTTCTATGGCATGTTCCTGAAAGTGCGAGCTGATAATGATGCAGTGAAGGAAGCAGGACACCATCAGTTAACAGGGCTAGCAACTGCATATCTCCTTAACCAATCAGTTTGAAGGATCATTAAAATAGACAGAACAAGGAGTGAGAAGGCAGGGTGGGTGAATTTAATGTCAAAACAGGTACAGGAAAATAAATAGAGAGCAAGAAAAGTCACATTAAGAGTGAGGAAAAAAGAGAAATGAAAGCAAAAAAAGGAAAAGTTTAAATTTTAAAATTGTCGACAACAATTGCTATCTGAATGAATGAGACTCCATATTTATCATTCATTTTCAGTATAGGGGAAGTTGATTTGCAATAATTAACACCTGCCTTATTGTTAAAGGGGTACTTAGACTTGTGTGACAATTTTTTTATGATTACTTTAGCTGTGTCTACTGTGCAAATACAGCAGTGTTCTCTTACATGCCTCCCATTGAGGTCCTCAGCTGAGTTCCCGATAGCAAAACTTGAATATAACATTATCATCCTCTGGTGAGCTGGCAACCAAACCGTTCTTTCACCTTGGCCTGGCTGCTGTTACTCAATGTACTGGGACTTATGTACAGATCCTAACTCTATACTAATTTCCAAGGTATATTGTTATGATCCTTGGCTAGACCCTGGGATGTGGAGGAGGTCTGCTTGGGGACCAATAACGTTTTGCTTAAAGTAGATAAAGTTTGATATTCAAGATGCTTACTAAGTGAATAAAGCCACAAGATTCCATGGGTATTCAACAAACAAAAATAAACTTTACTAATATTTATCTTATACTTACCCTGAATGTTAGAGTATGAGGTACATGTGAATTAACAGGTGAACTGTGGTAGGACACATCACTTACACAATAGATGACAGATGCGACCAGTCCAGATTCCATGGATTTCTCAACAACCCACCCAGACGTTTGTCACATTGTGAACTAGCCAATCTCACTGAAACTTTGTCTTTCTCACAAGGGTTTCTGATCTCCACAGACGAAGGTCTCACCTGGGAATTCCCTTCAAAAGTCTCAGACATCTTCAACAATGACCCACCTTGCAGGGTTTCAATCTCACCTTCTGAGATTCTTTTACCCTGGATCTCCAAGTACACTCCAGTTTCACCTTCCACATACAATCTCAGATCTTCGGCCATGCCAAGCAGAACACTGCTCCAAAGGTTACCTTTGCTCCAATGGCACAGAGTCATCAGTCTTCTGCCTTCCCAGGTCTTCAGGCTTTCTCTCATGCCCACTTTGCTCAACGTCTGCTCCCTTATGGTTGTTCTTTATTTTGTAGACTTTTCCTCTGCTCCTTTCTTCTAACTTCACTAAGGGACCTATTCCTGTACATGTCTTCATCCTTTAGCTGGGATTACCTTTTGGGACCTTCTCCCTGTCCCCCTCCTGTGTCCTGCTCCTGGCGCTCGCGCACTATGATGGTGCTCCCTATCAGGTCATCTGACCTGCATCTTCATGCCGTTTTCTTTTTCCCTTGTGTGCAGGGCCGGTCCCTGGCCTGTAGAAAGTTTTTTTAAAAATTGCACATGTCTGTGGGACAGTTCTCCCAATTTTGGCACAATTCCCCAGATGCTTAGAAAAAACTCTGAGTTCCCTTGTAAATAAATAGAATGTGTTCTACATAAGAACTGTCTGCTGATCTGTCTACGATACCAACTCGGACATCCTGAAACAAGGGTGCAACCTGAACCCATTAGTCCAACTAAACTAGTAACCAGGATCCAACAACTACCTTCAGGAATAAGACTGCAGTTTCAGTTATTCCCTTTGTGGGCCGGAGAGGCTTGGCGGTATTGCAGGAACATAAATCTTGTCCATAAAAAGGGTCCTTCCATTATTAAGTACCAGTCCTACTCTTTTGCAACAAATTTAATTTACTTTAGCAGTACATGTGCAGCAATTGCTTAAACCTCATGGGGAGGTTGATGGCAACCTCTAATTTTGTGAGTCGACAGGTGGAGCAGCGCTGATTGTTCAGCAATTTCTGATGATTCAGAGCTGCTGGGGTATCACTTCCTTGCCACAAATTCTTCTATGGTTTACACAATAGTAACTGTGTGCATTAAACCCACTGTTTTTCTCAGCAAATTCTAGACCAATATATTTGGAAGTAGTGTGTTTGTGCATGTAATAAAATGAAACTACATTTTTGGTAAAGATAAGCTTTGGCAAAAAGATCCCTGTAGACTGATAATGTTGGAAAAAGAAATTTGAACTTCCAGTTCATAGCTGAACAGGATGACACAAGATTTAATGTTTAAAGATTTTTGTAACAAATGATTAAAACACTTAACAGTATTTTTGTAGGCAACTTATACTTTAAACTACAGAAAGGGACATTCCTCTTTTGTACTTGTCACACATCACACTCTCCACAGAATTACAGCCCTTATGGCAAACAGTTTACAGTTGCTTTCAATAGATTCACGTTTTCCCATTTCACCAAGTAATAACTTTGACCATCTCCATGCACTTCCCTCAGGTTTCGGAGAATTTTCCAGTAGTGAAGTCTGCTCTGATGATTCTTCCCTCCCTGACCACACCAGGACGAATACCCTAAATTCCTTAGATGGCTGTGGAATGCGACTCTTTGACAAGAGACCGTCTCCCTCCTACATCTGGCTTCAGTAGCTCCCAGCTTATCTGTAGCCTCTTCCCTCTGCTTACCACACCAACTGCTGTTTTTTTCCTTCTCTCTCTTCTCCCTCTGCCCCAAAAGCTTGAAGCTGGCAAGTCTGTTTACTGTTAGCATAGCTGCTCTTGCCTTTTGTGTCCAACTGTGAGAACTTTGCATGTTGCTCAGAGGGTCCCTTGACTTAGCCAGGATTATTGTCAGGCAGAAATGGAAATAGGCCCACCACCCCCTTCATTTTAACCTAAATTTAAAGAAACAGTCCAAAACATCATAATCTTATGAATCTCTTAATTGTAACACACTTATATAGTATATTTCATAGCCACCTGACATCCCTTTTGGAATGTAGTCACTGTTGTAATGTGTGTGGAAGAAATAGATCAAAAGCAATAAAGGAAATTTTCAGTGAACCAGCCAAGAATTAATTTTTCTGTAATTTGGCAACCACCTGTTCATAACATTCAATTATTTAAAAAGAATAAACAACCCAATTACCAGCGATTATTTATTGTTTCCAGCATTCCTTGTGATTCATCAGGGTGAAAAACTTGAACAATTTTATTACAGTGAGACCCACTTCACTGCATCACAGCTGGCCTTGAAAATTGTATATAATTATTTGGGCAAGTTGATTAAAATAACAAGATGCTCAACATATTGAATAAAATGACACATTTAACCACATACTGTTGTTTTCCAATGTTTTTGCAAATTAGTATCACCATCAGCAAATGAATTAACCTGACTGAAAATGCTCAAAATGTTGCAGAAGATACTGCAGATCCTGGAAATTGTTATCTGGTAATTTGTTTGTGATTTACTTGGTTTGTGAAAAGTAGCAAGTGGGGTGAGTTACAAACACATTCACATTTGTGGTAAAGCCATTAATAATGGTGCTCAGTTACAAGGGCAATCATGGATAATCATACAGTGGCATTATCAATTATTTATACAATACCTGCAAAACTGTTTGACAAGGAAGTACTTTTTAGTTAGCTTTTGTTTGATTGTTTTGCTTACAAGATAAGGGCTCCAAATTGTGCAAGATCAGTTGAGCACCTACAAAAGGGTGCACGGGATCAGAAGTGAGCTGGCAAGATGGATACAGAATTGGCTTGGTCATAGAAGACAGAGGGTAGCAGTGGAAGGCTGCTTTTCTGAATGGAGAGCTGTGACTAGTGGAGTTCCGCAGGGATCAATGCTGGGACCTTTGCTGTTTGTAGTACACATAAATGATTTGGAGAAAAATGTAACTGGGCTAATTAGTAAGTTTGCAGACAACACTAAGGTTGGAGGAGCTGCAGATAGTGAAGAGGATTGTCAAAGGATACAACGGGATATAGATCGGTTGGAGACGTGGGCGGAGAAATAGCAGATGGAGTTTAATCCGGACAAATACGAGGTAATGCATTTTGGGAGGTCTAATACAGGCAGGAATTATACAGTAAATGGCAGAACCCTTAAGTGCATCGACGGGCAGAGGGATCAGGGTGTACAGGTCCACAGGTCACTGAAAGTGGTAACGCAGATGGATAAGGTAGTCAGGAAGGCATATGGCATGCTTGCCATCATCGGCAGGGGTATTGAGTATAAAAGCTGGGAAGTCATACTGCAGCTGTATAGAACCTTAGTTAGGCCACACTTGGAATATTGCATGCAATTCTGGTCACCACATTACCAGAAAGATATGGAGGTGTTGGAGAGGGTGCAGAGGAGGTTTACCAGGATGCTGCCTGGTCTGGAGGTTATTAGCTATGAGGAGAGGTTGGAGAAACTTGGATTGTTCTCACCAGAGTGACAGAGATTGAGGGGTGACTTGATAGAAGTTTACAAAATTATGAGTGACATGGACAGAGTAGATAGTCAGAAGCTTTTTCCCAGGATGGAAGAGTCAATTACTAGGGGACATAGATTTAAGGTGAGAGGAGAAAACTATAGAGGAGATGTGCGGGGTAAGTTTTTTACGCAGTGTCTGGAATTCGCTGCCAGAGGAGGCAGGTACGATAGTGGTGTTTAAAAGGCAGCTTGACAAATACATGAATAGGATGGGAATAGAGGGATACGGACCCAGGAAGTGCAAAATATTTTAGTTTGACAGGCAGTATGATCGGCGTAGGCTTGGAGGGCCGAAGGGCCTGTTCCTGTGCTGTTCTTTGTTCTTTGTAAAAGGTGGGACTCATCTGTTGGAATAATCTTATATAGAAAATAGGAAAAATCTGGAAATCCCTGATTTATTATAACCCTCCCAACAAGGAAGCAGCAGGTTTGGGTAAGAATTTCATGTTCCATTGATTTCAGTTTGTTTAGTTCAGTTGAGTATGAAAATGGACAAGGGTGTAAATTGGGCATTTGAGCTGAACCCCACAGGAGCCTTAATTTTCAGCTCGGTGGGCTGGTGCGATCAGCGGGCCCAGGAGTGCTTGGGAAACAGAACGCAAACTGCAAACATTTCCCAACTGTGATTTTACAATGGCTGACCAATTAACGGCCAGCTAGCATGAAAAGTGCGCTGAAAAGTTCAGCACTGCCGGGGTGGGGCTGGGAAGAGGGCAGGCGATGACGCTTCTGCAGGTGTGGGCAAGCGCTGCGAGAAAGCTCCCTGAAGGTAGAGAGCTGGCACAGGGAGCTGCAGACCCGAAAACCATGAAATAAAGTTTTGAAAGACAGGAAAAAAATGTCCAAGCATCACAATCAGACACCTGAACATATAGATATAAAAGTGCTGTCCATAGATTTTTATTTTAATTAATAACGGAAATTTCATCCCGCCCTTGGATGAGGTTTGATGAGGTTTCAAAGTCTACCTGGCAGATTCACCTGCCTGCCAACCGTAAGGTTCGGGCCACAAAGAATCGGACACAGTTGTGCCATTAATGGGCTTAATTGCCCTCTTAATTGTCAGTGGGCATGCTTCTGACTTCTGCGAGTGCCCACTGAGTGAAATATCACGTGAGCGCAGTATGATTTCGGGACGCTCACCCAACATTTTGCGCAATTTTAAACCTGATCAGGTCGGATGTGCGTCTACTCGCGAGACATAAAATTCTGCCCCTAACATGTCTGACAAGAAACGATACAAGAACATTAACAAGCCTCCTTCACCTATGAATGTGAGAGACACACAATAATAATCATCAATAAAATGAGAGTGGCATTATTCTACCCAATCAGTAGAGACTAATATTGGATGAGGTGGAAGTCCATCATTATACTGATACTTTAATTTCTCGATTGAGTAAACTTGACCTGGGCCGGGATTTTCAGGTCCTGCCCGCTGCCAGGATGTTGCGGTCCTGCCGAAAGTCAGTGGACTTTTGGCTGGTCCGTTGCATCTCTGGCGGTGGGTTCTGCTACGGCAGGGCCAGAAAATCTGGCCCTAGTCTTAGTATCTTGTCTTCTCCTGTCCAGAAAGACGTGTTACACTAAGTGCTGCTTCACCTGAAGGGAGTGTTTGGGCCCTTGGGCAGTGAGGAGGGGGGAAGTGAAGGGGCAGGTGTTGCACTTTCTGCAGTTGCATGGGAAGGTGCCTTGGGAGGGGGCTGAGGTGTTGGGAGTAATGGAGAAGTGGACCAGGGTGTTCCGGAAGCAACGGTCCCTATGGAATGCCGCATGGGGGGGGGTGAAGGGAAGATGTGTTTGGTGGTGGCATCATTCTGGAGCTGCCGGAAATGGCAGAGGATGATCCTTTGAATGTGGAGGCTGTTAGGGTGAAAAGTGAGGGCAAGGGGGACCCGATCATGGCTCTGGGAGGGAGAGGAAGGTGTGAGGGCAGAGGCACAGTAGATGGGTCGTACACAGTTGAGGGCTCTGTCAACCACCATGGGTGGAACACCTTGGTTAAGGAAGAAGGAAGACATGCCAGAAGCACTGTTTTGGCAAGTGACATCATTGGAACAGATGCGACGGAGGCGAAGGAACTGAGAGAATAGGATGGAGCCCTTACAGGAAGCAGGGTCTCTTATGAGTTGTAGTCAAGGTAGCTGTGGGAATTGGTGGGCTTGTAATGAATATTGGTGGACAGTCTACCACCAGAAATTGAGACAGAGAGGTCAAGGAAGGGAAGGGAAGTGTCAGTGATGGACCATGTGAAAGTGATGAAGGGGTGGAAATTGGAAGCAAAATTAATAAATTTTTCCAGGTCCAGACGAGACCATGAAGTGGCACCGAAATAGTCATCAATGTACCAGAGAAAGAGTTGTGGGAGTAGGACTGGAACAAGGAATACCCCATGAAGAGACGAGCATAACTGGGGCCCATGCGGGTACCCATAGCTACACCTTTTATTTGGAGGAAATGAGACAAGTTTAAGGAGAAATTGTTCAGTGAGAGAACAAGTTCAGCCAGATGGAGGAGAGTGGTGGTAGATGGGGATTGTTTGGGCCTCTGTTCAAGAGAGCCCTCAGACCATCCTGGAGGGGGATGGCGATGTGGAAGGATTGGACGTCCATGGTGAAGAGGAGATGATTGAAGAGGAGATGATTGAGGCCAGGGAATTGGAAATTGTTGATATGAGGTAGGGCATCAGAAGAATCGCGGACGTAGGTGGGAAGAGACTGGACTAGGAGAGAGAATGGAGTCAAGATAGGAAGAAATTAGTTCCGTGGTAACCTTCTCTGCTCTCATAAAGAGAGTTTCTCCAGTCTCTTCTCATGACTATAGCCCCCAACCCTGGTATGGTGTAAATGAATCTCTTCTGGGTTGTCTCCGTTCTATAGTCCTTCCTAAAGTGAAGTGTCAAAACTGGAGGCAGTATTTAAACTGTAGTCTAACCAGTAATTTGTATAGGTTTAACCTCTTTGCTTTGATGCTTAATTGGATTAAGACTCTCCAAGCCAATCGCATGGGGAACGCTCAGGGTGGAATCGTCCAGGCCAGTTGGTGGCAGGTGTCATGGCGGGTATGAGCGGACAATATGGCGAAGGCCAAAAATTGGTTTTATGCTGTTGTGAAATTAGATTGCGATTGTCCGCTCCACCTGTCAAATGGCGGGAGATGTTTCCTGCCACTGCAAATCCAGAACCGAATTCCAATACTTTAGCATCTCATTATAAGCCCTGCTCACCAGAATCATCCTCCCATGTCAAATTTACCACCCACATCAGCATGACTCCAGAACGGCGTGCTTCATAACTGCCTTTAAAAGGCATGCAACTGGTGAGCTGAACTTAAGGGGAACTCGGAGGTGAATGCACACAGTGTTGCGCAGTGCTCGTGAGCATCGCCCGTAGGGCATCAAGGAAGATGTGCCACACATTCGGGGTGGGGGAGGGCAAAGGCAAGTCATTTTTTCTTGGCTGGCTTTCAGTATGGTGCCAGGGCAAGGGCTGCAGTGTGAGTGAGGCTGGGGTGGGCAGGGGCAAGGCAGCATAGACTGAAGGAAGTACACAAGCCCATGCCAGGGTGGGGGAGGGATGGTGAGGTAAGCAGCCACACATACGGGAAAGCTGGTCAAAAGTGAGCATTCTTCCCCGGCTGAGACCATTCAGCAGCACTCCATTGACATGCTTGGAGTCAGGCTTCTGAAACTTCCCCGGCCATTCAAGCAATGCAAAAGAATGAATATGCCACCAAATGCTGCAGAACCTCTTGCCTCTCGGGCGCAGACTGCAACCTAATGTGCATTTTAGAGGGCTGCAGAACAATTGGCTGACTGGGCAAGTGTGGAATCTCCTTGCAAAAGGGGGCCATGGCGCAGTCACTGGTGGTGACTCTCACAACCCCTTCCAATGTCTTGATTAAGGTTTGTCCAGTATCCCTCATGGTTCAAGCTAACAGCTCAGCCTTACAGTATGGGTAAGGAGGATGCCTGTGCCTGAGCATGCACTCGAGTGGCCAATGCTGCTGTCAGTCTGTCAAGTATAGTGGGGCAGGGTGGGGGTATCAGACAGCCAGGAAGCAAACTACACACTGGCCATCTAAGTGGTGGCCAGCACTCTCCTGCATGCGTGAAGAGGCCTTCAGATATAACCAAAAGAGGTTCTTAGGAGACTTATGCTAAGCCACACATCTCTCTCTTTAATCCTGCAGGAGGAGAACATTAGGATCATGGAGCCCGGTGATTTAGCGGTATGCCTCATGATATACAGGGAGCAGAGGGGAAGAAGAGTGCGCTGGGGTGTCTGGCTCAGCAAAGGCAGGAGCACCACCCTCAAGGTGGCAGTGCCTGCTGTGTACAGAGCTGAAGATCCACAAAGAGCTGTCACTCATAGGCACTCCACTAGACCCAGGATCTACTGGTAGTGCTCGTCAATCCTGAAGATAACTGAAAACTCCCGTGTCGCCTAAGACCATGTCTAGAAAACTGGTCAGTCACATACACTGCCTGCTGTGGGATTTAGCGCCACAGGAATATGGAGGACATCCACTGCCAGTGGCCGTAAAAGTGAACATGGCACTCAATTTTTATGTTAGTGGGCTCCACATGTGCCCTGTGTGGGATCTCGCAAGCCTCCACGGACAGGTTTATCCAGGAGGTCACAGACACCCATCTTCACGAGGGCTCAGAACTTTGTGCATTTCAACCGGGATCAGGAAATCCAGGAAGCAAGAGTTTGTGCAGATTTAAGGTTTCCCACAGGTACAGGGTGCCATCTGCTGCAGTCACGTTGCACTTGGATCTCTGTGGCAACAAGCAGTCAACTACAAGGGCTTCCACTCGCTGAATGTTCAGCTGGTGTGCAACCATAACAAACGTATCCTGCAGGTCTACACATGATTCCTTCATCTTTTGCAGGTCTCCGATCCTTGACATCTTCCAGGGTCCACAAAGGCTGCAGGGTTGGCTCCTCGGGGACAAGGGCTACCCACAGAGGGCGTGGCTGATGAGCCTGTGTGGCAGCCTCAGACTGCAGCAGAACGACAGTATAACGAGGTTCATGCCGCAACCGGAACTTCAGTGAAGTAACTAATAGGCATCTTGAAAATTAGGTTCCAGTGCCTTGACAGGTCCGATGGAGCACTGTAATACAGTCCCCGGAGGGTGTTGTGCATCATTGTAGCTTGCACACTATACAACCTGGCGCTGTAACGGGGGTAGGACCTGGCTGAGGAGGAGATGGAAGAGCTCCGTGTCTCCTCCAATGAGCATGTCGAAGAGGATGACAGGGCACTGGGGTCCGCAAAGGCGAGGATGCCGGCACTGAGGTCATTGCACCTGCCAAATGAGGCAAGCGCACTGGGGCTGCCCTCATAGCCGCATGATTCGTGGAGGAGGATGACGAACTGCAGTGAGGACTGTCCTGACACCCTCACCTTGTATCTGTGAATGTTTGACTCCTGTGTGGCTGATGGCAGTGCACACACACTCAGTGCTCGGGCTCATGTCATGGAGACGCAGCAGAGGCCCTAATAGTCACTAGATTCCAGGAGGAGGATGATGACATGCAGTGAGGACACTGCATAATCTTCACATTCTCTCTGAATGTATGATTCCTGCCTGGCTGAGGGCAGCTTGCTTGCACTCTGTGATCAGGGTCATATCATGGAGATGCAGCCATGAAACTTTAAATGCACCTGATACTTTGTTAGCTTTCAGCACCTGACCCCTCCAGAGCCCAGCGTCACTGGTCTCAAATGCTGAAGAGATGGGGGCCAGCCCCACCTCAAAGGCGCTGAGAGCACACAGAGAGAATGACGGAACTCTGTGATGCCTGCCCACTACATTCTGGCAGCAGTGATAAGCACTGTCGAGGTGCAGGCATCAGTAATGTGTCCAGGGAGTGTGAATCTGGAACATCGCTTTGGACTGAATGTTGCACAAAGCACAGGGAAGAGGCCCTCGACTGAGGGACCTGCTTTTATCTTGTACAGGAACCAAGGTTTTACATCAGAGTGACACGAACGCTGCTCATCATAACAAGGAGCCATAGGCAGGGAGACATTTTTGGGAGTTTACTTATAATAGTGAACATTATGTACAAGTGATTAACACCTGTTCCCAGGCCATGCAATTATATCTTCTTAACCTTCCTAACACTGCCGCAATGTCTTGGTGCTCCCTGGACATCCACAGCGGAGGTGGAGGCAGCCAGCTGAATGTTATGCCCTGTCTGTGATGACCTTGGTCCTCTGGAGGGCCAAGACCTGCTTTGGCTATCCTGCTGTGGGTCAGTTGCACCCTCCTCAGCCTGTGGAGCTGGAGCTGCGGGGTTCATAGGAAGAGGGCATTTGAATGGGTCTGATATTCACGGAGTCACCTGGGTGGATGTCCCCAGGGTGTGCACCTGCTGATGATCCTCCCTATGGGTGCCCATTGGCACCTGGCTGACTCCTTGAGGGGAAGGGGAGGCTGGAGTAAGATCGAGCTGTCCTGCACCCTTCTTGCGTTGACACTGTTGAGGCCAACTATGGTGTCAGCGATGGAGGTTCAGCCTGCGCAGCAATGCAGGACCCATGTCCTGGACAAGGTCTCCAAGGCGGCTGCCATCCTGCCAGTGTTGACCTTGTGCCTTGCGATCTGAGGAGTTCACCAGACATCCCTCCCTGATGGGGGGAGGTTGCTGCACTCTTCTTGGCTTTTGAGGCCATGTCTTCAGCGGAGCTGTCCTAGGTTGCAAGTATTGAGAAGTGTGCGCACAGCTGCATTTTAAATATGGCGCCTGGCGGGAGGAAGCAGCGAGGTAATGGTGTGGCAGGCTAATCAGAGGCCTTCTGCCAGCAATCCGGAGTGTTTCCTGTGACTGCATAATTTATTAGGCGGGAAGGGGACGATACAGTGGGACAAAACTCCCATTGCAGCTGGTGCGTAAAACGCACAGTACAAATCTGGGATGATTTCGCTCTTAGATTTAGTAAACGTGAGATATTCATCAGCTTCCACAGGTAATAGACCGAACTTTGAGCTTCTATACTACCTAGCTCTCCACTCCTTTATCTTCTACATTTAAAAAGCATCACCAGGAAATTGTATAAACATTAATACGTGGACTAAAAATAGGAAATTCACCTCATAATAACTTTTCCACCATTTCCAAAAGAGCTTAGTGAAAAAATGACACACAAGCAGTGCGTCAGTATCATATGTATATGTTTTTTAAAAAATACCCCACATTAGTTGAAAATCAAATCCTCTTACACTGTGCTTTTGTTAATTCTGACAAGTGTAATTACCTCTGACACTGCACATACATCACTTTGTATTGTGGGTGTATATGGAGTACATTAAACATGTTTGAATAGGGAAATGGATCTGAAAAGCATGCGCTGGAATGAAGCTGTGAGGGTGGCCCTGGTGTTGTTGGAACATTGCAAAGTCATCTCCTGCACAGGAGATGCAATAAGCTACAGAAGTAATAATCACATTCAGAGACTACTTAACTTTCACAGTTAGCATATATTAAATTAATAAATGTATCAGATTTAATGCCAACCCTCTGTTACAGTTATCGCATCAGTCACAGAATATGAAGGGAAAGTTGTTAACAACACTGCAATTGACTTGCTTCTATGCTGCTTACAAAGGCATTCATCACAGATTACTGTGTGACCAGGTTGAGAATTCACAGATTAATGTGAGACCAGTTCCCGAACATTCATCACAGCTAACTCTGTGACCTGTTTGAGAACATCCGTCACAGATTACTGTGTGACCAATTCGAGAACATTCATCACAGATTGTGAGACCAGTTTGAGAACATTCATCACATATTATTGTGACTAGTTTAAGAACATTAATCACAGATTGACCAGTTCTGGAACAGGACTTTTTCAAATTAAACTAGGCAGGTGACCAAGCTATACTGAATAGTATATCTAACTTTTATTGACAATTATTTTCAAAATCTAAGAAATTTACTGTTTTAATACATGGTGTTCCAGTTGTACAGAGAGAGAGAGAGAGGTAGAATTCCAGAGGCAATATCAATCATTAAGAATGCATTTGAAATTTCCCATGAACAGGACATGGTATGGTGCAATTTAAAGCAGAATAATTTCCTCTCTACACTCTACACTCTCATGGTTTCAGTTGATTCCAGAATAGTCATTTGGAAAGTGTAAAACATTCAGCGGTCTCATCAACATCTGTTCATTTCTGGGATACAAGTAAAAATGTCCTCACATCCCTAGTGGTTTTAGTAAATAAATGCATCACATAACCTGATGCTGAACTCTACTGACCATGAAAACACCCAGGTTTAATCCCTGGTTTGTGGTCAGTTTTCTGATCTTAGCCAGTCCAACTGCCAGGCTTCTATGGAAGGAATTTAATGTAGGCCGCTGGAGTGGGAACCATGGCGAGGGTGGTTGGGGTCCATAGAATAAGACGGGGGTGGGTGGTGGCACGCGTTGGAAGCCCAACTCAAGGCCAAATCCTGGGTGGTGGGGAGGCAACCTCATAAAAGCAACGGGAAGGTAATGGATATTGAATTAATATTCCTCTGAATGGAATTAAATGCTGCTCTCCAAATGTAACAAGCAGTGAATGGGGATTAAGGGCCAGCAAATCTATTAAGAGGTGGCAGTTTCCAGGCAAGGTCTTAGTCACTGAAAGAAAGGTCAGCCATTCTGGAGCTGTCTTGAACTAGAGTGCAAATTTTTGCTGAAAGGGAGAGGAGGCCAGTGAACATGTGAAGGGGACGGGCAGCTCTGAGAAACTGAGGTGCATCTGGACACTGCACCCAAGGGCAGCAGCCAGTGAAGAGGGTGTCATTCAAAATTGGGACTCTTCACCCAGTCTGCCTGGTTCCAAGAATGGTGCAAGAGAGGAAGAATGCACCAGGCCACAGAGCCAGCATTACTGTGGCAGCAGGAGCAGCAAGAGATGCAGCCTGCGGCCAGGCAGGCCACACCAGGATACTTTGTGGAACAGCAGCAGGAGAGAGGCCAAAGATGGCTCATGCTGCGTACCAGTGTGTTCAGAAATCACATGAATTACCTGCAGATGTCACAGTACCAGTGCCAGAAAGATTATGCCTCTCAAAGGGGAGGTGGCATAGTGCTATTGTCACTGGACTAGTATTCCAGAAGACCCAGGGCAGAATTTTTCCCTTGTCGGGCGGACGCACGCCTGACCTGAACAGGAGTAAAATAGTGCACAATTTCGGGCAAGCATCCTGGCGTCATCGTGCGCACACGTGATATTTTGCTTGCCGGGCATGCATGAGGGGTAGAAACGTTCCCGCCGACAATTAAGAGGCCTGTTAAGGCCCTTAATCAATTAATTACTTAATGGGCAGGATGAGGTTTCGACCAGTGATTTTAAAAGAAAAACTTTTAGAACTTACATGAGGGGACCTGCTTACCTTATTTTTCCATTCTTTATTTTTCATGTTAAAAATCTTAAGCTCCCTCAGGCAGCTTTGTGCCTTCAGGGAACTTTCACTGAGTGCACCCATGTAGATGCACTGACTTCCACGCTTGCCCTTGCACCCCCCCCCCCCCCCCCCCCCCCCCCCCCCCCCCCCCCCAACCCCCCAAACCAGGCAGTCTTGAATGTTTCAACATGTGATTCATGCTGGCTGGCTGTAAATTGGTGAGCCAGCATGAAATTGCAGTTGGGGCCCGATCGCCAGTGGCGGACCATTGCACAGTTGCTCCCAGGCCCATCCACTGTGCCTGCCCGACGAGACGAAAATTCTCTCCCAGGTTATTGCTCTGGGGACCTGGGTTTGAATCAGATAGTGAAATTTGAATTCAATAGAAAAATCTGGAATTAAAAGTCTGATGATCACAAAACCATTGCCAATTGTCATAAAAACCCATCTGGTTCATTAATGTCCTTTAGGGAAGGAAATCTGCCATCCTTACCTGGTCTGGCCTACATATGACTCCAGACCCACGGCAGAGTGGTTGACTCTTAAATACCCTCTGAACAAGGGCAATTAAGCCTAGCCCATATCCCATGAGCAAAGTTAAAAAAATGTTCATCACTGACCACTGCACAATGCTGCAGGATGACCTGTGACCAATGGGACTGGGATGGGCTCCCAATGCCCATGGCACTGAAATCTACACCTCTTTGAGGAAGGGAGTTCCAAAGAATTCTCATTTCCATCTTAAATGAGCAACCCTTATTTTTAAACAGTGACCCCTGGTTCTAGATTCTCCCACAAGAGGAAACATCCTCTCCACATCAAGACACCTCTGAATGTTATATGTTGCAATCAAATTGCCTCCTACTCTTTAAAATCCAGTCGATACAAGCCTAGCCTGCAATCTTTCCTAGTAAGCGTTCTCTGAACTGTTTCCAACGCATTTACATCCTTCATTAAATAAGATTAATACTGTACACAGTATTCCAGACGTGCTCTCACCAGTGTCCTGTATAACTAAGCATAGCCTTCTTTTGTAGTCAGTGCCCCTCACAATAAGCGATATCTTTCCTAATTACTTGGCTGTACCTTTTGCAATTCATGCACTTAGGACACCTAGATCGCTCTGCATCTCAGAACTCTGAAATCTCTCACCATTTAGATACAATGTTGCTTTTTTATTTTTTCTTCCAAAATGGACAATTCACATATGCCTACATTATACTCGATTTGTCAGATCTTTGTCCACTTAGCCTATCTATATCCCTTTGTAGCCTCTTTATGCCCTCTTCACAGCTTACTTTCCTACAAATCTTTATGTCATCAGCAAATTTAGCAACCATATCTTCATTCTCTTCACCCAAGTCGTTTCTATAAATTGTAAACAGATGAGGCCCCACCACTGATCCATGTGGCACACCACTCATTACATCTTTCCAGCCAGAAAGTGATCCATTTATGCCTACCCTCTGTTACCTGTTAGCTAGACAATCTTCTATCCATGCCAGTATGTTACCCCCATACACCATGAGCTTTTATTTTCTGCAATAACCTTGGCACCTTATCAAATGCCTTCTGGAAATCTAAGTACAGTACACCTGTGGTTTGCCTTTACAACAGCACATGTTACTTCTGCAAATAACTCCAATTAATTGGGTAAACATGATATCCCTCTCACAAAACCATGTTGACTCTGCCTGATTACTTTAAATTTTTCCAAGAGCCCTACTATAATGTCTTTAATAATAGCTTCTAATATTTTTTGCTATCACATATGTTAAGCCTGTAGTTTTCTGCTTTCTGTCTCCCTTTCTTTTTGAATAAAGGAGTTACATTTGCTATTTTCCAATCGAATGGAACCTTCCCCAAATCTAGGGAATTTTTGAAAACTAAAACCAATGCGTCAACTATTTCACAAGCTGCTACTTTTAAACCTAGGATGAATTCCATCAAGACCAGGGGACTTCTCAGACTGCAGCTCCAACAATTTGCTCAGTACCACTTCTCTGGTGATTGTAATTTTCTTGAGTTCCCCCTCCCTTCCATTTCCTGATTTACAGCTATTTCTGGGATGTTACTTGTATCCTCTGTAGTGATTACCGATGCGTATCTGTTCATCTGCCATCTCCTTACTTTCCGTTTTTAATTTCCCAGACTCACTTTCTATAGGATTAATGCTCACTTTGTTACTCTATTCTTTTTAAAATATCTATGGAAACTCTTATTATCTGACTTTATATTTCTAGCTAGCTTTCTCTCATACTCTAATGTTTCCCTCCTTATTAATCTTTTAGTCATTCTTTGGTCAGAATATAAAAAACAGCAATCTTCTGACCTGCCACCCACCTTTACACAATTATATGCTTTTTCTGTAAGTTTGATACGATCTTTAACTTTTTAAATTAACCACAGATGGGAGGGTCCTTCTCTTGGAATTTTTCTTTCTCGTCGGAATATATCTATTATCCCTGTAAGTGTCCGCCACTGCATTTCTACTAACCTATCCCTTAACCTAATCGCCAATTCACTTTAACTCTTTCGAGTACAAACCCGTTTCCATCTGTTTCAGATGAAGTTACATTGTTTCATAGTTTGCCATTGTGAGATTTGAACTCTTGATCTTGGGGTTACAAACCCAGTACCATAACCACTTGGCTATTTAGGCCAAGCCCAATTCACTTTAACTAGCACTGCTTTCATGCCCTCATAATTGGCCTTATTAAGTTTAAAATACTATTCTTAGACCCACTCTTCGCTCCCTCAAACTGAATGTAAAATTCAATTATACTATGATCACTGCTACCTAGGGGTGCCTTCACTATGAGGTCATTAATTAATCCTATCACATTGCACAATACCAGTTTTAGTATAGCCTGCTCTCTGGCACCAAAACATGCTGTTCTAAGAAACTGTCCTGAAGACAGTCTATGAATTCCTCATCTACGCTACCTTTGCCCACCTGATTTTTCCAGTCCAGATGTAGATTAAGTCTAGTTTCCCTCCCTTCTCTGCACAGTTACAGTACTTTTCATACATGGAGGAATAGCAATTCTGTACACCACCTTCAAACTAGAAATCAGCAGAAACATCGCTTCAGAAAATAGTTACTGAAAGATGCCTGGCCAAAATATATTTGATTTTTCTAGATTGCAGTTGAAAAAAATAAATTGCTTTTATTAGAATAAGTAAAAACCAATCTACACTATCTTATTAATTTAGTGATTTTTCAGTTTTTCTTTTAAGCTTAGTTGCTTTTTTGCAATCAACTTACCTGAAATCTTTTTCAAAAATTATTGAAATAAATATTCTGCATTCATTATCCTCCACACACTGTGAATTAGTGGGCAATCCAGCAAACCAGATTATTATGAGGTTTGCTTATAACTTCCTCTACCTGTGTGCTTTATCTCAATTCTACCCTTTCCATCATTTTGTACAACTACCAACCAAATAGGAAATGGAAGAAATTTTCTATTTAAGGTCAAGATAGAAAATTGGACAACAGGAGTAATTGTCTAACTTCATGCTGGCGCTGGGATCTTTGCCCACTGTTAGCAGGCATCTGACATTCAGACATGGCAAAGTTGCCTGACCATGATAAAAGTCACATTCTCATCTGTAGGGAAGATATCATTGTATTTTGTGAAATTGAAAATTGGCTCTTTACATATGCATTTGCAGATCCCTGCACATAAAAAACAGAGGAAATGTCTATATAACACTGTCCATCCTCATCAGGGTGCATAAAGCTGTGATATGAGCATTATAATGGGTAATTGCACACTCCCACTTGGCAGCTGCATTTGCAAGTAGTATATGCTATAGAATAGTGGTTACATTGTTGTAGCCTGTCCAGTGGAAACTGGAAGGGAGAGCAGTTAAAATGCCCTTGGTTACTTACCTGTCGGAAAGGCACCTTTTGATCCTGAACAAAAATAAAAATACCTGGAAAAACTCAGCAGGTCTGGCAGCATCTGCAGAGAGGAACACAGTTAACGTCTCAAGTCTGTATGACTTCAACAGAACTAAGTAAAAATAGAAAAGAGGTGAAATATAAGCTGGTTTAAGGGTGGGGGGCGGGTTTAGAGCTGGATAGAGGGCCAGTGATAGGTGGAGATAGCCAAAAGATATTGTAGACAAAAGGACAAAGAGGTGTTGAAGGTGGTGATATTATCTAAAGGAATGTGCTAATGAAGGGTCGAAAGCAGGACAAGCAAGGTACAGATAGCCCTAGTGGGGGTGGGGTGAAGGGAAGGGATCGAAATACGCTAAAAGGTAGAGATAAAACAACGGAAATACATTTAAAAATAATGGAAATAGGTGGAAAAGAAAAATCTATATAAATTATTGGAAATAAAAGGGGGGGTGGAAATCGGAAAGGGGGTGGGGGATGGAGGAGAGAACTCATGATCTAAAATTGTTGAACTCAATATTCAATCTGGAAGGCTGTAAAGTGCCTAGTCGGAAGATGAGATGCTGTTCCTCCAGTTTGCATTGAGCTTCGCTGGAACAATGCAGCAGGCCAAGGATGGATATGCGGGCATAAGAGCAGGAGTGTTGAAATGGCAAGCGACAGGGAGGTCTGGGTCATGCTTGCGGACAGACTGAAGGTGTTCTGCAAAGTGGTCACCCAGTCTGCGTTTGGTCTGTCCAATGTAGAGGAAACCGCATTTGGAGCAATGAATGCAGTAGACTAAATTGAGGGAAGTGCAGGTGAAATGCTGCTTCACTTGAAAGGAGTGTTTTGGCCCTTGGACAGTGAGGAGAGGCTAAGTAAAGGCCTTGGCCTGCTGCATTGTTCCAGTGAAGCTCAACGCAAACTGGAGGAACAGCACCTCATCTTCTGACTAGGCATTTTACAGCCTTCCAGACTGAATATTGAGTTCAACAATTTTAGATCACCCTCCACCCCACCCCCTTTCCGAATTTTTTTCCCAATAATTTATAAAGATTTTTCTTTTCCCACATATTTCCATTATTTTTGAATGTATTTCCATCGATTGTTTTATCTCTACCTTTTAGCCAATTTCGATCCCTTCCCTTCACCCCACCCCCACTAGGGCTATCTGTACCTTGCTTGCCCTGCTTTCTACCCTTAATTAGCACATTCCTTAGATAATATCACCACCTTCAACACCTCTTTGTCCTTTTGTCTATGACATCTTTTGGCTATCTCCACCTATCACTGGCCCTCTATCCAGCTCTACCCCCCCACCCCCAACCCCTAAAACCCCTAAAAAATTTCACTTCTTTTCTATTTTTACTTAGTTCTGTTGAAGAGTCATACGGACTCGAAACATTAACTGTACTCCGCTCCGCAGATACTGCCAGACCTGCTGAGTTTTTCCAGGTATTTTTATCTTTGTTTTGGATTTCCAGCATCTGCAGTTTTTTGCTTTCACCTTTTGATCCTGCTGTATTTGACTTTAAACTGCTCTACTGAGCAATTGGCAAAGACATCCACCTGTAGCGGTGGGGCCTTTCTTGTAAACATGTAAACAGAGTCCAGCAACATCAATTGACTCGAGGCATTTTAAATGTGCCCTGAGTGAAGAACCTCAGTTCACAGTTTGAAGTAAGTTAAAAGAGAATTGGGACATTAAGAAGACCTGAAAGATAAGGTTTTCGCTTTCCTTTTTGGGGCCAAAAGGAACACTAATGCTCCTCCAATTGAAATAAGTAGGTTTTGTCTTCCTTGCCTTGGAGTCCCCACTCCACGTTCCTACCTGTAAGACCCTCCTGAATACCCACACTAAAATTAACTGCATGTTGGCATGCAGCCACTTCCTGTCCGCTTCCCACTCTCCTGGAGACCCACTGGGAGTTAAAATTCACCCTGCCCCTCCAGCTGCTCCAACCTGTCCTGCTTCTAACAGCTTATCTATTGGACAGTGTGTCGTTTAAAAACCACCCCCCCCCCCCTTTGTTTCCTCTTAGAATTCACACTTTGGAATAAGCCTCTGACTTCCTAGATGCAGAATGGGTTATGAGCCTGCTGTATTAAATTAACGAACACTTGTTTTTCCTCCACATTTCCTGAGTGCCTTAATTTGTTCTGAAAGATGAATTTACTTTCTAGCCAAATTACCACTTTGATAGCTCTGGTTTCAGTTATGATGGTGTGTAAAATGTGCACTTTTGCTTGCTGAACAAATGGCATGAAGAGATCCATATTCTGAGGAACCTGTTTTTGGAAAATTTGAAGGACATTGAATTTTGGACATTCTCCTGCCTGAGTTTTTAAAAGTTTGCAATATTAATTCGAGGTTGTGAATATATGCCATTCTTAAAAAAATGACAGGTCAAGATAGATGTCCAGTGGAGAACACCTGGAAAGGGAGGAGATACTTTGTATATCTAAGTAAACAAAGAACTGCTGTTGCCAGGCTAAAGGCTCTTGCTCATTGGTTAAAAACGCCTGGCCTCAGAGGTATTCTTCTGAACATCTTGGTCAGTAATGCATAACCTAGGCTAGTGAGTGGGCCGCATGGGTGGCCTTCCTCAACTCATTGGGCCTCAAGATTGAAATCGGGCATGTGGATTAACCATGACCCCGTGAATTAGATTAAATACATTTTAATACATGCCGAATAGTTGTAGAAAATGCTTAATCAATCATATACTAATAGAATTGTCATCAACTTCAAATGGTAAAAACAAAAATATTTATGCTTCCCTTATATTATCCTCAGTGCAACTTCTGGTTGGATCTGTCTTTCTCAAGCTTTCTTAGATTAGGACTCGGGATGTCCAGATATTTGACAATTCATCACTGAGGTTTCCATCAGTTAGTCTGTTGCACTTCTTGAATTTGATGTGTCCCATAGCAGAAAAAGTCTGCTTGCATGTGTATGTTGATCCAAAGATTGACATCAGCTTTGCAGCGCAATGCCAGAGAACTGGACCGGGGATATTCAACCAAAAGTTCTCGTATACCTTTCCTCTTTAGCTGGTTAATTTTGTCTTCACCCAGGGCACAAGAATGAATTAATTCCTCCTCAAACTTCCTTTTATTAACCCCAAGGGCAGGATTTTATGTTCCACGGGCAGGTGCACGCCAGACCTGATTGAGCATAAAATAGTGCGCGATGTTGTTGAACGAGTGTCCCCACGTCATCGTGACATTTGCGTGATATTTCAGTCGGCAGGCGTGCGCAAGAGTTAGCAGTGTGCCCGACGCTAATTAAGAGGCCTATTAAGGTCCTTAATCAATTAATTTAAACCTATTTTTTGCTGCCCATCCAACCTTATGATCGGTGGGAGGGCGAATTGGCCAGGCAGCCTTTGGACTTCTTAGGAAACCTCATCCAAGGGTGGGATGAGGTTTCCAACATTAATTTAAAAAAATAAAACTTTTTTGACATTTGTATAACGTTTATACTCATGTCAGTGAGTCCTATTTGCAGACATGTTTTGCACATTTTCATTATCTTTATTTTTGATTTTAATATTCTTCAGCTCCCTGCCTTTGGGGGGGGCTTTCAGTGTGCGCTCCCCTGCACATGTGCAGACTTTTGCACTCGCACTCCTCCTGCCCCCACCCCCACCCCAGCAGCGTTGAGCTTCTTAGTGTGCCCTTGGCGGTCGGGGGACAGTTGTGGGTGGCAGACCGTTCCCTGCCCACTCCTGGGCCTACCCATCCTGGGCCTGATGACCTGAAAATCCTGCCTCAAGCCTTTGACATACCATGCCACATTTGCTCAGATTAAATTCAGATGGATTTGAGAACAACGAGAGGAAGGGCTTCAGATCACTGAGAAGAAAAGCAGTGCTCAAAACGCTCTGTCAGTGTAGATAGCACTTGTACATGAACTGATGGATAATATTCATTTCCTTGATCAGGGTGTTTTCCCAGTATTTTTTTCAAATTTGGGTATCGTCACATGAAGGTAACTGAGTGGACATTAACTGTAGATTCAGCACGCTTTTTCTGACACTAGCAAATAGTGTGGGCAAAAAGTATTTTTTCCCCCTACAAAGACTCGTTCAACGCTTTCAGGTTAACAGTGATGTCGGCAAGAAAAGCCACATCCAAGATGTAGTTTTCATCTTCTGGGTATATTTGAGAATCTGAGCAAGAATCTGCTTGATTTCTGGTAGACGTGCCAGGAAGCGGTCCAGTACTTTACCATGGCTTAGCCAGTGCACTTCAGTGTGCATGATGAAGTCTCCATATTCTGTTTCAATTTGGTCCACAATTTCCACAACCTGACAGCGATGCAGGGGGCAACCGCATATGAAGTTAACAATCTGTACCACTTTGTCCATTGCAGCTTTCAGTCTGTCTCCTTTGTCAAGTTTAGCGCAGAGCACTTCTTGGTGTATTATGCAGTGCACACCAAATATGTCAGGTACACAAGCTTTCAACAAAGCTACAAATCCACGGTGTGTTCCTGTCACTGAGGGGCACCCATCTGTTGTAACTGATACAAATTTTTCCAAAGGTAACTCATGCTCTTTGAAACAATCAGTAAATACCACAAAATACTGAACCCTAAAAATTCTATCACATTCAGATCAGCCAATACAACATGAGCAAAGTCATAGCCTCACTTTAATGTACAGTTCTGAAAAGCTGCTCTGGCAGATCGGCAGCTATATCTTGTTCTGTGACTCATTATACTCTGAGTTGCAGACATTTAAAATGTTTGATCATTTCTGCTTGGTTTTTAAACCAATCATATAAAATATGGAGAATTTGATGCAACATTGTTTCATTTATTCGCTACCTAAGAATGGCTTTCCATACATCACACTTATTCAACGCTCATCTAAATACCTGTTTCTGTGTTTCCATGGCTTTCTTCTGCTTTCGAAACCGTCGAGCACGTTGGCAGAACCTACCGGAAATTTTGTTACATCAGTGGTATGGCGTGTTTCATAATGTCTCGTAACGTTTAATTTTTTTGGAACTGATATAAGCTCATTGCAAATTAAGCAAAATGACATTGCTTTCTGTTCAATAATAAAATAATCCAGCTCCCAACTCTCTTTTACCATTCTGTCTTCATCACTGATTTTCCTTTCTTTGGCTACTTCTTCCTCTCTACTTTTTGATTTTGTACTTGATTCTCCTTTTTTGTCACGCCACCACGATCCATTGCCGATTGAACTGTAGAAGCGCTTTGATTGGATACAGAGGGAACGGACACAGTCATTGTTGTGTGCAATCAGCATGCAGCTCACTTCACATGCCCTTGCTTTGTGTGTGTATCACTTAATACCGGTAGGGGAATATCTACTTGGGCATAAACCAGCGGAATCTGGCAACCCTGCACATGGGCAACAGTCAACAAAATGTCTCGCGGGGCCGCACTCAGAACCCTGATGGGCCACATGTGTCCACAACTGATCTTGGTCTTTAAAACTCTTGTCAGAGGGTGAGCGTATATGAGGGTGCCTTAGAAGCAGGCTGCGGGAAAAGACCAGCTCCCCCTCCCTCCCCCTCTCCATTAAACTTTCCTCAGAAACGTCTCATCAGGATAACTTATCTGTCTTTTGAGAGTTCGCAAAGTCGTGATAAGTGAGAGTCATCAAGGACAGTTTCACTAACAAATCCATCTGAAAGAACTTCCAGACCTATTGTGACCAGAATTTTGTTAAGTCAACAGCGTCGCGATCTCTTCGAATTTTATCCTTTTAAAAGCGACATTCCCATCCTCCAGTCTCTGGAGTTTATTTTGTCCTTTTGTGTGTTTGAGGATTCGAATATCTCTTTTTTAAAAAGGGGAAAATTGTTACACTTCTAAGCTACAACTGCTAACTTAATCAGTTTATTGACTTTTTAAAAAAGGTTATTTTATAATAAATCAACTTTTTTGTGCTTACTGAAATAAGCGTGGTTAGAGTATTTTTATGCTGGGAATAAGCGTATCAAAAGGTAAGCAATTGGCCAGTTTTGCGGATGAATACAAATTTAAACTATTGTTACAACCTGTGCACTCCTCCCATCACGGTCCAACAATATGTTCTAACTAATACAGTAATAAAATTCCGTTTGTGGCGACAAATTCTATCCCACTACCCTACTTGGATAAATCTGAAATAAATGTAGATTTTATCATTTTAATAGAAAAAGAGCTCTCTGCTATTTTTCACAGAAAAGAACTGTCAGTATATCCAATAATTTGTTTTATAAAATTAAACGTGCTCAGTGGGCTTTATCTTATATTGTTATTAATTAGTAGGGACAGACCCTCCCTCTCAAGCAACTCAAACAAAAAAAACTGGTGAAATCAAGGACAAGCACAATGAGATTATTTCAAGAAGAATCTGTTACTTACGGTTTAAAAGCAGTTTCATGGAATAATCATCAAACTTCCACAAAGATACCAATAGCTCTGGGGATAAAGGAGTGTTTGGCAAAGCTCCAAATTCTCCTTACAATCAAACAGGTGTCTCACTTCACTTTCCCAAAGATGTTAAACTTTAAAGCTGTTATTGTCTTATCAATTAGAGACTGAGGTCCTACCAAATTCCACATCTTTCTAAATCGTCGATGGTAAATACATTATTACTTTGATCATTTCACAAAGTTAAATTAATAAAGGATCGGGAGTTGTTTGAAAAAAAAACCTGACAGTGTACAAACCCTTAAATTCATATCATTTAGTTTCCCCTCAGACTGTCCGGGGTCCATTGTCCAGTGATGAGTTTAATTAGGAACTGTGCACATTTATGTTAAGTCGGCTAGAATGGGAGTCTAGTCAACCTTCTTATTGGCATTAATCAAGCACCCTCGTTTGCTCTAACTAGCAGGCTGGAGCAGATAATAAGGCCATCGTGTCTCTGATTACAAAGGTTAAGCATTCCAGTTTTGTCCGGTACTCAGGAGTACAACTGTGCATCTAAAGGCATGGATTTCCAGGCCCGAACACTGATGTTGGCATTACAGCCAGGTTCTGAAGTGGTAGAATGGTACTTCTCACTTTCCGCCTCTTGATTGACTGTTTTTAAAAGCATTTGCTTGTCAATTCAATGAGTGTTTAACTGTTTAAGTGCTGTGACTGTAAAAGATACACAGGTTTTCTTGTAAGTTTTTAAAAATAAGAAATAGTGTTTGTTCTTAATACCAGATAAATAAAACATAAAAATGCTCACTCACACATGCACACAACAGACTTCCACACACAGAAGTAGGTTACAAAGAGGGAGAGTAGGTTAAATTATTTAAGAATGTCCTAAAGAAAGTCAGTCATATAAGGATTCTGTAAGTTGATACATTGGATGGTTTCAGGCCTAATAAGGTGATTTGGTGATTTTTCCTGGATTCTGCACAGAGACTATTTAAAGTCTTAATGGACGATCTCTGAAATTGACAACTATTTGGTTTATGTTGAATACACTGCCTACGGTATTTGCCTGGTTATATACAGGCACTTGCAGAACAGCTGGAGAGAGAGAGAGTTAGAGAGCACAAGTTTTCTTCTTGCTGTTGCCCACTCAATCACTGTCTGTGATGCACTCACTCTGCAAAAGCAGTTTCTTTTGAATGCAAAGGGTTAGCTTGCTACCAAATGACCGCTATTCACAATTTAGCCAGTTACTAAATATGGTCACAGAAAGCTGGGAAACTCGAATTCCATGTCCATTTTTTGTATTAATTGCTTATTGTAGTGAATTGTCTGAATGATCCGAGGTGGATACCCTCCTCAGCTGGGGTCCATTGTCTAAAGTGATCATATTGAATGGTCGTTAAAGCCTCCTGTTGCCCGGGGTCCATTGTCCAGTGATGAGTTTAATTGTTTGGTCCACACCCACCTGAATAAACAGATTATGCCTGGATGTCTGAGAGTAGTTCAGGGGATGGGCCATTCATAATCCTTTAAACTGTTTGTTCTGGTGGCCCACTTCCAGCCAACACATCTCCTTTCTCAAACTTTGTAATTTGCAAGATAATGTAAATGTTTGATCATTTTAAGAACTGTGTTTCGGCCACTTAAAAAGTACTGTTGTCAGTCTTTTTAAAACTTATCCTGTGGTTTCAGTCCACTTAATAAATGTAGTCATTTTTTGATACAGACATGTTTTATAAAAGTAGTATAAGACATGGGTATGAGTGAAACGCTGTTGTTTAAATGCCACTTCAGTTGCTGCTTAGCCATATTTGTTTGCAAACAATAAGAATGAAGTACCAGTACTACTTACTGGGATAATAGAGAGTACATTTGTCATTTTTTTTGTAAATTGTCTAAAAATTAAGCTGTACTTGCTGAATTTGCCACTATTCTCCCATTTAAATTTGTTAAATAAGAAATTTATGCATAACTTTTTCTTACATTACCCTAGTACTGAATGCAATACATAGGCAGAGAGCCATGGAATGTAGAATTTCACAGAGAAGAAATTATGTCATGAGTGAGCTATCAAGGCTAACAAGTAGAATAAATTCATAATTTTCCATTGAATTAAGAACACAGGTGATTTTTAAAAAAACCTTACATTACTAAAGACTATCAAAATGCACCAAGTGCTTTCATACTTCTGAACAGGATTTTGAAATTATGGTAAGATTTTAGTGTAATGCAGGAAAAAAACATAACGCATGAAGGTTCCAGTTCAGCGATTACTTTATTCCACTGGCACCAAACATATTGGCCTATAACTTCTGAGCTCGGGGTGTCGTACCCTGGGGGCAGTGGGGGTTGGGGGGGAAATGTGGCCAGATAAGGATTGCTCAGAAATTCCTCGGGAAGTTCAAACTTCCATTGGGCAATTGCCCTGAAAGTGTGATGGAATGTTCTACACTTACCTGAAAGAGTGCAGCTCCAACAATGCTCAAGAAGCTTGACACCATCCAGAACAAAGCTGCCTGCTTGATTGGCACCCCATCCATAAATATTCACTCTCTCCACCTCCAACGCACAGTGGCAGCAGTGGATATCATCCACAAGATGCACTGCAGGAACTCACCAAGGCTCCTTAGATAGCATCTTCCAAATCCATGACCGCTACCATCTAGAAGGCCAAGGGCAGCAAATACATGGGAACACCGCCACCTGGAAATTCTCCTCCAAGTCACTCACCATCCTGACTTGGAAATATATTGCTGTTCCTTCACTGTCACTGGGTCAAAATTCTGGAACTCCCTCCCTAACAGCACTGTGGATATACCTACACCACATGTACTGCAGTGGTTCACAAAGGCAGCTCACCATCACCTTTTCAAGGGCAGTTAGGGATGGGCAACAAATTCTGGCCCAGCCGGTGAAGCCCACATCCCATGAATGAATTTTAAAAAAAGTACTGACACCCCCCTCTCCCCCATCCACCCCACGGCGCAACACGGGACCACCACCACCCCGACACTCACCCACTGACCACCCGAACGCCCCAACCAACTGTTCCCAAATAACTCCCCCCAACTGACAACCCAGCCCCCACTGGTCACCTGACCTCCCCTCCCACTGACCACCTGAACCCCCACCCAACCAACTGATCCCCCAACTATCCAACTCACCCCACCCTATTCCTGCCCACTTACCTTACAAACCTACCTACCTCCATGGCTTCTGAAAGTGGCTGGCCCTTTAAACTTACCTGCTTTATGGCAGCTAGAGCTGTAAAAGAGGGTGTGTGGCTTTCTTACATCTGACTCTAGTCCTCGACTGAAGGCCTCAGGAGCACGCTGCTCTACACGGTTCTTACCCGGCCTGAGTTGAAAGGTTGGGCGAGAAAGGAGTGGCTGGATTTCCAGGCAAGTAACTAGGAGCCAAGTGACAATCTGATTCTGCCACTGCATGAATGTTCAGGCCCAATAATTAAGTAAAAAGAGAGATATTAAAGTTACAAAAGAAATTAAGTATGTTGAGAGCTTACACCTGATCCAAACAGCAAGCCCTCTTGCATGTAGATTCTCTGCAGCCTTGGCTAGCCCTGTGCCAATGTCATCATGTCTTCATCTGTGATCTTGCTACATTGACCAAAATGGAAATCCAAGATGTCTGACATTCTTCTCTCAGCGGTTTCTCTAAAGTCACTGCTCAAGTCACTTTCCCTGTTGAAAAGTTTAGGTCTTGAAGCCACCAGAGGGCTTGACTCCACCTATGCTCAACAACCTCTCCAAGTTACCTCCAGACAGTTAAGAGTTGGCCTACCATTTGCTTTGTGCCTGCATCGCTGGCTCTGACCCTTTGACCATCCTCCCCGCAAGTCTGCTGAAACTGCTCTCCAATCCCGAAGCCGGCAGGGCTGCACCGATCTGGCTGACAGCCACCACACCAATCACAGGGTCCAGCATCAAGGCCCGTACAGAGAATAGTCTGCGGAGCATGTCCCACAGAAGTCGGACATTACGACTCCCTGCTACATTAGCATTGTGACTTAATATGAAAACAAGAATAGTTAAGTGCTATAAAGTAAAGCAATTCTATAGAATTGAATCAATTATCATTGTGTACAATAGGATAAAAGTCAAATTAAAATATTTATTTTACATTATCTAGTCAAAACTGCATGGGCTATACCTTTACAGGAAGTTCCTATTCACTAAGGAACAATTAAAATCAGCCTGAACATGAATTTGACAAATTGGAGGCGATTGTCAACTTTTAATTGCCCATTTCTCATATAAAAATAAGACATTTGGCAGATGGACATCGGTGGGGTGGACACCTAATGTAACTTTTAAGCAGACTTGTAAATGTGTGAGCAGCCTGTCCTCCTATTTTGGTCATAAGGCTTCTCCATATACAAATTTAGGATTCTACTTCAGTAATCTGACTCTGTTTGCAATTTCCAGCTACAAATGGGGGAGTGGGCACCATGCACACTCTGCCAATTTGTAGCTGTGAACTGTGATGAGCGATGGAACGAATGGCCATTTTAAGAGAAAGAAGCTGGTGGCTGCTAGAAGGTACGCCCTGAATGTTTCTTTGGAAACATTTTTGTGGGGCAGAAGGAGCAGGAGTGCTCCTTGTGACTCTGCGAAAAGAAATGTCTGTTGTCAACCTGACTTGTCCCTGGGGACAAAATATTGACTTACTGGCTGATTCAATGAGGGAGTTGGATAATTGTTTACCAACCAATAACTAGCGAGGATTGTCCATTTGGTGCTTGCTGCTCATTGGTGGCATTCAAATGAGGTCAGAACCCAAAAATAATTCAGGTTGCTGATGTCATCTTTGGGCAGATGCTGCAGCCAATCTACTTACTTCATTAAGATAAAGGCAAAATACTGCGGATGCCGGAAACAAAAACAAAAAATGCTGGAGAAACTCAGCAGGTCTAGCAGCATCTGTGGAGAGAAAGACAGTTAACATTTCAAGTCCATATGACTCTTCAGAGCTAAAGAGAAGTAAAAGTGTAATGAAATTTATACCATTTAAGGAGGTGGAGCAGTGCCTCCACCTATCTTCTCATCTTTGTCCATCTCTCTTTCGCCTCTACCTATCGCTGGTCTTCTATCCATTTTCACCTGCTCTCTCCCCCCCCCTTAAACAGTATAAATTTCATCACGTTTTTACTTCTCTTTAGCTCTGAAGTCATACGTACTCGAAATGTTAACTGTCTTTCTCGCCACAGACGCTGCTAGACCTGCTGAGCTTTTCCAGCATTTCTGTTTTTGTTTCTGCTTACTTCATCCCTGTTTTAGGTCGATGTTACGTTTTTTTACCACGGAGATTTCAATATCATCTCATAGTTCTGAGATATGGAAAAAAATCTATTTTAATAAATTACCATCAATAAATGTTGGTTGGGTGCTTGCTTTATGACAGAGGATTTTGATAAAGTGCTACATAACAGGCTTGTCACCAAGGTTCAAGCTCATGGAATAAAAGGGTCAGTAGAAGCATGAATACAAAATTGGCTGGGGAAGAGGAAACAGAGAGTAGTGGCGAATGGTTACATATGAACAGAAATTAGGAGCAGGAGTAGGCCACTCAACCTCTCAAGCCTGCTCTGCCATTCAATAATGTCATGGCTGATCTGATTTTAACCTCAACATTTTGGGCAATGGGGAGGTATATAGTGAGGTTCTCCAGGGTTTGGTGTTGAGACCCCTCCTTTTCTTGATATTTATTAATGATATAGACTTGAGTATACAAGGCACAATTACAAAAGCTGCCTATACACAAAACTTCAAATTACTGTGAACTGTAACAAAGATAGTAATAAATTTTAAGAGGACATAGGCTGGTGGAATAAGCAGAGAAATGGCAGATGACGTTTAATGCATAGAAGAGTGAAGTGATCCATTTTTGTAGAAAGAATGAAGAAATACAATACAAATAAAAGGGTGCAATTCTAAAGTGGGTGCAGGAGCAAAGGGACCTGAGGATATATGTATATAAGTCATTGAAGATGGCAGGGCAAGTTGAGGAAGTGGCTAATAATGCATGGAGGATTCTGGGCTTTATAAAAAGGGGCATAGAGCACAAAAGCAAGGAAGTTATGATGAACCTGTATATAACATTGTTTTGAGCTCAGCTGGCATACTGTGTCCAGTTCTGGGCACCATTCTTTAGAAAGGGTGGGCGGAATTGTCCCAGACTTGCACTAAGTGTGGTTGCAGGTGGGTAAAATGAAGTTTTACTCGCCAGTCACAATGTTGGGTTTTCACGCCATATCATCCCAAACCTTCTGCATTACTTATGCATTCATGGGAAACAAGACGTTTCCATGGTGGGCAGGCTCTGATTCACCTGCCACACTGTCACCTCGCCACTTCGTCACGCCAGGCACCACATTTAAAGTACAATCGGCTCAGTGCTCCCAGCCCAGGGCTGCAGCAAAGAAGACATGGACCTGAAACGCAAGAAGACTGCAGCCATCGACTGCCTTTTGGATGCCGTGGAGCCCCACTGTGATATCCTTTAACCCCTGCTGTGGCCTCAGGAGGGGCAGCTACATTACCACTCCAGCTTGGTAGGTGATGGCAGTAGTGATCAGTGCCACTGTTGCACAGAAGAGGTTGGCCATCCAATGCAAATGGAGGATGAATGATCTCACCTGTGCAGCTAGGTTGAGGCAACCATCTCATCACTCTAACCTCACACACTCAAGCCCATCACACATTCACTGGCATCTCACTCACTGCCAGCTCAAGGGGCATCACCACCCATTCTCACAAGAATACCTTCACATGTTCATCTGGCCTCATCTCTTCTGGAGACTGCCCCCTCAGCCCTCTCCATCTTGAGGCCACTTGCACAGATCAACATGTGCCCCCACACATATCCTGGGATACCCTCCTTCCCCAGTACAGCTCTCGTCCTGTAGCCTCTTCCCTTCCCTGAGGCCCCTTCCCTCCCTTCCCCAAGCAAGACCTTGCCCTGCAGTTGTTGATAAGCCACCCACATATGACTGATCTGGTAGGTAGAGACCTACCCCTGAGCCCCCACCCCCCCCTAAAAGTGATGTGGTGCTGTCTGTGAAGCCTGGTGCTGATGACTGAAGCAATATAGGCAAACAAACCTTAAAGTCCCGAGTGAAGTGCAGCCTGTCAAGTGCATGCTTTATATATGCTGTTGTGAAACACGTTGGTGTGTTTTCCTGTTGACGTGGGTGGACAATCCATCGGGGGGTGGGGGTGGATGAGTTTGGTAGGCTGGTCTTATAATAATGTGCTGATGTATTATGATGAGGTTCTCGATGTCGGATGGTGAGGAATGTGGCCCGCCACCAGCGGACAGAATAGACAGTCGCAAACTGGTTTCATGAAGTCATGAAACCAACCTTTGGCCTTCTTGCCATTTTGTCAGCTCACGCCACTGAACACGTCCAACAATGGTGAGCATGGAAAATCCTGGCCGATGTGAAACCGTGATAGCAGGTGCCAAAAAGATTCACGAGAATGATTCCAGGGATGTTGAACCTCAGTTATGTGTTTAGATTAGAGAAGCTGAGGCTGTTATCCTTGGAGAAGGCAAAAGGGAAGATTTGATAAAACCGTTTAAAATTATCCAGGGCCTGGACAGAGTAGATGGGGAGAAACAGAAGTATCGAGATCCAGAGGGCAAACTTAAGGTAATTGGCAAAATGAAAAGCAATGGCAACATGAGGAACACCATTTTTTATGCAGCGAGTGGTTAAAATCTGAAACGTACTGCCAGGAAGTGTGGTGAACTCAGATTCAATCAAAGCCTTTAAAAGAGAATCGGATGATTGTTTGGAGGGGAAAAATGGCAAGCCTATGGGCTAAAGGCAGGTGAGCTGGACTAGATGAGTTGCTCGTGCAGAGGCCTGGCACAGACGCAATGAACTAAACAGCCTCCTTCAGTGCTGTAACCATTCTATGATTCTATTATTCTGAGAGAGAATATAATTGTAGCATTAACTTTGGATAGCTCCAGCATGGAGTTTCCACAGGCCAAGTAGCATTTTTCTATGCTGTAAGCATAGATGGTTCTTTAGTTTGCATTTAATTGGTCTGCCATTACATTTAATCAAATGAGACCGGAGCAGTGCTAACTGCTTTTTTTCTTTAATTTCTCTATTAAAGGTATGATCAGTACTGTCAGTGCCATATTCGCAGCAAGTAAAATCACACTTGAAACTTCTTATATAGTCCTGTGTCCTGAACATTTGCCAAGATAACATTGGTTACGAACTGTATGCATTGAAGTTGTTCATTTCTTTTGTCAATCAAAAAAGACTTAATATTTGAATTTCTGAAAAATTTAGATGCTTTCATTGTTATTTCACTAGATACAAAAGGTGTCATTAAGTTCTACTTTATCATGATGCTAGATATCTTTAATATTCCAAATGGAAATTACATTTTCATTTCTTCAAAGCCACAAAAGGCAAGATAAGAAAAAAAAATCATCCATTATAGGACTGTAGTAATGCAATGCATTCAGTAATCAAGTACTGTATTACACTTTTCCAAGGCATTTATTGCATTAAATACATTACTGCCATTTCCATTACAGAATGCTTATTCAGATGCAACAAGTAATTGATTCAATAATCTCTATTTTGCACCCATTAAATTAGGTAGAATGTAGTACAGTACTGAAATGTACTGAATTTTTTTAAGCCAGTTGATTGTTCGGATGACATCCTAAAATATGCAAGAAAGAGAAGCCTGAAGAATTCATGTTTCTGCTCTGTACCAGGAGATTAAATTACTGTTGTAAATCTGCGAAACAATTTTACAAGTCTATACTCACCACCTGACTATATCAAAAATTCAGACATGCTTTTCTTCAAAAAATAGTGCCATGCAATTTTTTTTACATTTTCCTGAAAGAGAAGCTGGTTTCTCAGTTTAATGTCCCATTCCATTTGCAGTACAGGTACTTATCCATTGTTTTGGGAGATTATGTAAGGGGAGTCAGTTGCTTTTAAGTTATCATGATGAGAATTATGGACTACGTCATAATGAACCTCAGATAAAAGCAAAATACGGTGGATGCTGGAAATCTGAAGCAAACACAAAAATTGCTGGAAAAACTCAGCAGGTCTGACAGCATCTGTGGAGACAAAGACAGAGTTAATGTTTCGAGTCTGTATGCTCTTCTTCAGAACTAAAGAGAAGTAAAAATGTGGTGAAATATATACTGCTTAATGGGGTTGGGACGAGTGAAACTCACTTGCTCATTCTGCTTTCTACTCTTAATGTCACCATTGGCACCTCCTTTAGCCAGTATCACCACCATCAGCACCCCTTCGGCCTTTTGTTTATGATAGCTTTTGCAATCTCTCCTTTGCCTCCACCTATCACTGGCCTTCTATCTGGCTTCACCTGTCCCACCCTCCTTTTTTACCATACTTTTACTTCTCTTTAGTTCTGAAGAAGTCATACAGGCTCGAAACGTTAACTCTGTCTTTCTGCCCACAGATGCTATCAGACCTGCTGAGTTTTTCCAGCAATTTTTGTTTTTGTTTCTGTTTCATAATGAACATCACTGAGCTTCAGTTTTGTGATGCGTGATATGCACAATAACCAATTACTTTTAATTTAATAATGAAGTGATTATCAATTCATTACCATGCATACACTTTAACGTGCTCTGAGACAGTTACCATGCTGAAATTCCCTTTAGCATTCTGGTTGTGATCTGAAATCTCAGACTTGAAATAACACCTAATGGACTGAATTTTATGGCACCCTGGGGACAGGTTGGCAAGTGGAGGGGCACATAAAATTGGTTGGCATGGCAGCAGTGCAATGCCCATCATTTGCCTTACCCCATGGATATTTTAAGGAGGGGCAGGCATCTGGTAGCTCATTCTCCCGTGGGCTAATTGAGGCCCTTAAGTGGCTGGCAGCTGCTGGGATTTTACCTGCGGTGGAAGAGGCTGGCACCAAGTGCTCACACAGCTGGTGGTATTGTGACTGCCTCCAGTCCGTGCACCCTGTGTCCATCAGGAGCTGCCCAAAGGTATTTCCCTTGCTTTGCATTCCACCACTGCCTCCAGTATAACGGAGTATTGGTAGACTAAGTCCCATTAAGGATTAACTGTAACAGCCTGTGATGTGATGGAAGAAAGTGATGTGCACTCATTGGGACTTGAGAATAAGCGTGGACATAAGCTAGTGTAGGATGTTCTCATAGCTGTAAATGTGTTACAGTAAATTTAGAGTGTTTTTAAGCAAGCAGCCTTTGAGAAACTAAAACCTGGCAATAGAAAAACCTCTAACTCTACCGAGTGCTTCATAATGGTCTCAGGTCTAAATCAGACTGAAGCGTAGAGAAAGTGGTACTGGAGATTCACTCAATTTGGCATCGCATTGGGCCTCACAGTGAAGCCAGACTGACTTGTGAGCAGGCCAATACAATATTGTATGAAATGGGTGACCATGCAGACAACAATCCTAGTTACCCTTGGGATTGATGAGGGTAAAGCCAAAGTTATTCACACATTGGAGACATATTTCAATCTCTGCAAGAACACTATCATGGAATGTGCAAAATTCAATAAATGTATCCAGAGACACGAGGACAGAATCGACATACTTATTAATGATTGGTACTGATTAACAGAAGACTGAATTGAAATCTGAAAGAGGAGCAAAGTCACAACATGATAATTGTTTGAGTAGTGGATGATGCATTATCAGATAATTTGCAGTCCCAAGGTGACTTGATGCTGGCAAAGACAATTCAATTAAGTCGACTGGCTGAGATCAGGAGGCAAAAGCGACTGGTAATAAGAGAGAGAGAGAGACAGCCTGAATCCCAAAGTAACAGATACAGTTGAATTTGTCAGACATGAAAAAGGGAAAACAGCGAGAAGAAGAGACATGCGGCAATAAAAGCAATTAATGGCGGTAGCCAAAACTAACTGTTGCTGTGTGGCAGAGAAAGACATGAGGGTGGCAGTTGACTCACCAAAGATACGCAATGCAGTTGCTGTAAAATGATTGGGCATTTTCAGGCAGTATGTCGCAGTAGAAAAAATTGGCAGAGCACTCAAAACAAAAACTGCTTTAAAGGAAACAGTGCCCATGAAGTAGAAGGTTCACAAAACATTGAGATACCATTCTTAGGAGGGCTTAAAGAATTAAGCAGAAATTATTGGAGTGCAGAGATCTTGGTAGGAGGCTACAAGAAACACTACACGAGCAGAAGTTTCAGTTCTTGCAGATACTGAACCATGGTTAAACAATAGAGATCTTCAACCATCCTGCAAAAAGCTACGTGGACCAGGAGGAGCAGAGCTGAAGGTTCTGGGAGAACTAACAGCTACTTTAAAGCACCAAGAGAAAGTAATTACTGAAGCACTGTAAGTAACTCAAGATCAGAGTGTTTGCTATTAAGTAGAAAGGCATGTATGAAATTCAATCTAATTTGTAGACTTGAAGAAATAAAGAATGGTGAAGATCAATCAGGAGCTTCCAGAGCAGAATTTAAAAAGGATTGGGAAAGCTGAGTACAGTGTATTGTATAACACTAAGCTCAGAAGTGAAACCAATATGCTTATATACACCCAAAAAGGTTTCACATCCATTACTTCCAAAAGTAAAGAAAGAGATTGACTTAATGGTAAGACAAGGAGTCATTTCATCCTAAAGAGCCAAAGGGTTGGTGCTCAGAGATGATACCATTTCCAAAACCAAATGGTTCCATGAGAATAAAAGCAAAATATTGCAGATGCTGGAAATCCGAATTATTTCAGTTCCATAAGAATATGTGTTGATCTCACACAATTCAATAAAGCTGTGGAAAAAGAAGTCCATCTAATGGTATCAGCTTATGAGAGTTTAACATAGAAAATAGAGTAGGAGTAGGCCATTCAGCCCTTCAAGCCTGTTCCGCCATTCATTATGATCATGGCTGATCATCCAACTCAGTAGCCTGCTCCCACTTTCTCCCCATATCCTTTGAGCCCTTTCGCCCCAAGAGCAATATCTAACTCCTTCTTGAAAACATACGATGTTTTGGCCTCACTACTTTCTATGGTAGCGAATTCCACAGGCTCACCTCTCTGGGTAAAGAAATTTCTCCTCACCTCAGTCCTAAGTGATCTGCCCCATATCCTCAGACTGTGACTCCTGGTTCTGGATACCCCCACCGTTGGGAACATCCTTCCTGCATCTACCCTGCCTAGTCCTGTTAGAACTTTATAGGTTTTGATGAGATCCTCCCCTCATTTTTCTTAGCTCCAGCGAATATAATCCTAACCGACTCTCAGTATCTCTTCACATGTCAGTCCCGCCATCCCAGGTATCAGTCTGGTAAACCTTCGCTGTACTCCCTCCATAGCAAGTACATCCTTCCTCAGATGAGACCAAAACTGCACACAATATTCCAGGTGTGGTCTCACCAAGGCCCTGTATAATTGCAGCAAGACATCCCTGTTCCTATACTTGAATCCTCTGGCTGTGAAGGCCAACATACCATTTGCCTTCTTTACTGCCTGCTGCACCTGCATGCTTACCTTCAATGACTGGTGTCTGAGGGCACCCAGGTCTCGTTGCACATTCCCTTCTCTCAATTTATAGCCATTCAGATAATTTGCTTTCCTGCTTTTGCTACCAAAGTGGATAACCTCACATTTAGCTAAATTAGAGAAGAGCTCAGTATTCTCTAAATTAGATGCTAACAGCGGATTCTGGCAAATATCACTAGAAGAGGAATCCAAGCTTCTTACAACTTTCATAACACCATTTGGAAGATTCTGTTTTAACAGGTTACACTTTGGAATAATTTCAAAGATGTAAAAGAATGGTCATTTTCAGGCAGTATGTTGCAGCAGAAAAATGGGCAGAACACTCAAGAAGATAATGCTTTAAAAGGAAACAGGGTCCACGAAGCAGAAGGTTCACAACCTTCTACTTGATTGGTTGCACCAGAGATCTTTCAGAGAACAATGTCAAATCTTCTAGAGGGCTTATACGGAGTTGTTTGCCTCTTGGATGACATGTTGATACATGGATCCACTCAATATGAGCATGACATGAGACAGAGCAGTACTGAGAAGACTACAAGAGGCAGGATTGATACTCAACAGTAAGAGTGAGTTTCCATAGCCGACAATTAGGTTACTTGGTCACATGGTGAGTGCATCAGGAATAAAGGTTGATCCACTGAAGACCAGAGTCATAAAAGTATTTCCAGCTCCAAAGAACATTACAGAGTTACAAAGGTTGATGGGAATGGTGAATCAAGTAGCAAAACTTCTAAAATATTTAACAGAGCTCAATGAGCCACTATGCCAGTTGTTATGCCAGGACAATGCATGTTGGGAATGTTGGTGTTAGGAATAAGCACATCAGAAATCATTCAAATAAATCAAGGCGAGATTGATGTCATCAGAGACATTGACATATTATGATCTGGAGTCCTACAATTACTTTAGCGGATGCATCCTCGACAGAATTGAATGCAGTACAATTTTAGGTACAAAGCGATGGAAAATGCAGACCAGTCTATTGCATATCACAATCATTAACAGAGAGAAGAGATTTGCAGTAATTGAAAAGCAAGCATTAGCGGCTATGTGGGCATGCAAAAAATTGCTGGCTGCATATTAGGTCTTCACATTACGATAGAAACAGACTACAAGCCTTTAGTCACATGATTGAATGAAAAGAGCTTGCAGCGATGCCATCAAGAGATCAAAGATTTAAATTAAGATTGATGAGGCTTGATATTCATACAGTGTATGTTCAAGGGAACAACAAAGCAGAGCAGATGTGTATCACTCATTGAAACAAAAAATCCAGAAAAATACAATATTGAATTTGTGAGAGAAGTTGAGGAGTTTACTATAATAACAGTCCATGCATTACACAATCCTACATAAGGATCGAGTGAACTCAAAGAAGCTCAAAAATCAGACGAGGAATGTGAGCAGATTGGAGAATTTTGTATTAGTGGATGGTTAACATATGTACCACGCAGTCCTATCTTGAGACCATGTTTCCAACAGTGAGCAATATGACAGTGATTTACGGATATATGATAGAATAGTAATCCCAAGAGCATTGAGACTTGAGATCTTGCAATGCCTATATCAAGGTCATTTAGGTATTACTAAGTGCAGAGCTAAAGCATGGTATTTGGTTTGGTGGCTGGGTCACTCGAACTCATTGGAAGAAATGATATTCCAATGTATCACGTCTTCGATTCATAGAACTTCATTCAAAAGAACCACTCTTTTCCAAGACCATGGGAATGCCTAGGAATGGATTTATTTGAGCATCAAGGGGAAGTGTTCATAATAATAGTAGATTACTACTCAAAGTGAATTGAAGTAAAACAGTTACTTGGTACATATCTGAAGCAGTGATGACATCACAAAGAGATATTTGCAGACCATGGGATCCTGATATTGTGATATCAGGAAATTCACAAATATAGAACTTCGGGAATTTGCAGAATCATTTGGATCATTAGCCCTTACCACTACCATTAACAACCCCTTTGTCCTTTTGTTCATGACACCTTTTTCAGCGTCTCCTTTGCGCACCCCCCCCCCTCCCCATCGCTGGCCTTCTATCTAGCTTCACCTGCTCCACCCCCCTTAAACAGCATAGATTTAATCACATTTTTACTTCTCTTTAGCTCTAAAGAGCCAAACAGACTCAAAACGTTAACTCTGTTTTTCCCTCCACAGATGCTGTTAGACCTGCTGAATTTTTCCAGCATTTTCTGTTTTTGTTTCAGATTTCCAGCATCCGCAGTATTTTGCTTTTATACAAGACTGAAGGGTTGGGTTTCCAGGAACATCAAAGAACGTTGAAGTCCAAACAGAGACTTGGGGGGGAGATGTAGTATAATGGAGTATGTCAGACTAAGTCACATTAAGAATTAACTGTTGCAATCTGTGATGTCCTGGAAGGAAGTGACATGCACTCATGTGATCTGGGACTTGATAGTAAGCATGGTCAAAGGTTAGTGTAAGGTGCTCTTGTAACTGAAAATATGTTACAATGAAATTAGAGTTTTTTGCAGCCAGCAATCTTTGAGAATTTATTGAAACTACTCCAACCCAATAACACAATAATATACTAAGCAAAGGATTCAGTTTCATCCCCTTACGTCCTCACCTCAATGAATTCCAGGCTCGGTACGATGCTGAAATCTTTTTCCATCGCCTTCATCTCCGTGCTCACTTCTTTGGGCAGGAGTCCTCACCCTGTTCAACTGATTCTTTCACCCGCCTCCAGTATTCTCCATCAACCCGGACCCCTCCCTCTGGACTCTTATCTGCTCTTGATCTTTTCATTGAGAACAGTCGGAGTGATATCGGCCGTCTTAATTTCTCTGCTCCTCTCACCCATTCCAACCTGTCTCCTTCTGAACTTGCTGCACTCCGTTCCCTCAGGTCAAATCTTGACTTTGTTTTCAAACTTGCCGACAAGGGTGTGCTGTTGTTGTCTGGCATTCAGACCTTGCAGAGGCTGAGCGCCTACTTTCAGAATCTTCTTCCTACCTCCCCCTGACCATGACCCCACCATGAACATCAATCCACTGTTTCCAGGACTGTCACAGTCCTCGTCTCTCCTGGAGATTTTCCCTCCACCTCCTAGTCGCCCATCCCCGACAGCCTGCTTCTACCTCCTTCCCAAAGTCCACAAACAGGACTATCCTAGTAGACCCATCGTGTTAGCCTGTTCCTGTCCCACGGAACTAATTTTTTCCTATCTTGACTCTGTTCTCTCTCTCCTTGTCCAGTCTCTTCCCACCTACATTTGAGATTCCTCTCATGCCCTACATCATATCAACAGTTTCCAGTTTCATGGCCCTAACCACCTCCTCTTCACCATGGATGTCCAATCCCTCTACAACTCAATCCCGCACCAGGATGGCCTGTGGGCTGTCCACTTCTTTCATGAACAGAGGCCCAAACAATCCCCATCCACCACCACTCTCCTCTGTCTGGCTGAACTTGTTGTCTCACTGAACAATTTCTCCTTTAACTTGTCTCACTTCCTCCAAATAAAAAGGTGTGGCTATGGGCACCCGCATGGGTCCTAGTTATGCCTGTCTCTTTATGGGGTATGTGGTTGGTTGGAGTCATATCTAGTACAAAGGAAGATGGTTGTGGATGTTGGAGGTCAATCATCTCAGTTCCAAAACATCACTGCAGGAGTTCCTCAGGGTGGTGACCTCAGCCCAACCATCTACAGCTGTTTCATCAATGACCTTCCTTTCATCATAAGCTCAGAAGTGGCGATGTTCGTTGATGATTACACAATGTTCAGCATCCTCAGATACTGAAGCAAACCACGTCCAAATACAGCAATATCTGGACAATATGCAGGCTTGGGCTGACAACATTCGCACCACACAAGTGCCAGACAATGACCATCTCCAGCAAGAGGGAATCTAACCATCACCCTTTGACATTCAATGGCATTATCACTGTTGAATCCCCCACTATCAACATTCTGGGGTTACCATTGACCAGAAACTGAACTGGACTAGCCATATAAATACTGTGGCTACAAGAGCAAGTCAGAGGCTAGGAATCCTGCGGCGAGTAACTTACTTCTTTACTCCCTAAAACGGGTCCACCATTTACAAGGCACAAGTCAGGACTGTGATGCAATAATCTCCACTTGCCTGGATGAGTGCTCCCACAACACTCAAGAAGCTTGAAACCATCCAGGACAAAGCAGCCGGTTTGATTGGCACCATATCCACAGACAGTGTGGCACTACAGTTGCTACATGGGATAGATTCTGAACAGATCTAGCAACTCAAGACTGGGCATCCATGAGGTGCTGTGGGTCATCAGCAGCAGCAGAATTGTACTCAACCGCAATCAGTAACCTCATGGCCTGGCATATTCCCGCTCTACCATTACCACCAAGCCAGGGGATCAACCCTGGTTCAATGAAACGTGCACCAGGGCATGCCAGGAGCCGCGCCAGGCATCTTTAAAAATGAGATGGCAACCTGGTGATCATATAACACAGGACTACTTGCATGTCAAACCGCATAAGCAGCAAGTGATGGACAGATCTAAGCGACTCCACAACTAACAGATCAGATCTAAGCTCTGCAGTCCTGCCACATCCAGTTGTGACTATTGGTGGACAATTAAACAACTCACTGGAGCAGGTGGCTCCACAAATATCCCCAACCTCAATGATGCAGAAGCCTAGCACATCAGTGCAAAAGATAAGGCTGAAGCATTTTCAGCAATCTTCAGTCAGAAGTGCACAGTGGATGATCCATCTCAGCCTCCTCTGAAGATCTCCAGCATCACAGATGCCAGTCTTGAGCCAATTCGATCCACTCCTTGTGATATCAAGAAATGGCTGAAGGAACTGGATTCTGCAAAGGCAATGGGCCCTACAATATTCTGGCAGCAAAACTAAAGACTTGTGCTCCAGAACTTGCCGCGCCCCTAGCTAAGCTGTTCCTGTGCAGCTACAACACTGGCATTTACCCGGCAATCTGGAAAATTGCCTACGTATACCCTGTGCACCAAAAGCAGGACAAATCCAACCCAACCAATTACCACCCCATCAGTAAAGTGATGGAAGGGGTCATCATTAGTGCTATCAAGTGGCACTTGCTTATCAATAATCTGCTCACTGATGCTCAGTTTGGGTTCCACCAGTGTCACTTAGCTCCTGACCTCTGTACAGCCTTGGTCCAAAATTGGACAAAAGAAGTGAATTCCAGAGGTGAGGTGAGAGTGACTGCCCTTGCATCAAGGTAGCATTTGACCCAAGTGTGGCATCAAGGAGCCCTAACAAAACCGCAGTCAGTGGGAATCAGGGGAAAACTCTCCAATGGTTTGAGTCATATCTAGCACAAAGGAAGATGGTTGTGATTTTTGGAGGTCAATCATCTCAGCTCCAGGACATCACTGCAGGAAATCCTCAGGGTAGTGTCCTTGTCCCAACCATCTTCAGCTGCTTCATCAATGACTTTCCTTCCATTGTAAGGTCAGAAATGGGTGATGATGATTGCACAATGTTCAGCATCATTCATGACTCCTCAGATACTGAAGCAGTCCATGTCCAAATGTAGGAAGACCTCGACGATACAAGGCTTGGGTTGACAAGTAGCAAGTAACATTTGTGCCACAAGTGCCAGGCACTGACCATCTCCAACAAGAGACAACCTAACTGAAGTGTTTTTTGACTTATTAACAATTAAGAATACACATACACATATACACATACACACAAAAACACACACGCAAAAACACAGCTATCTGCTTCTGAACCCCATTTTCCTGTGTATAAAAACAGAAGGTGCCTTTATTCCTTATTCTGCACCAGAGGGCAATACATCCGGGACTTAGCTACTGTCAGGTTTTTTATTTAACACTTCTTTTTAATTAAAATGTCCTTTTACAAAAATGCATAAACCTTAAATACAAACATCACATCTCCTCCCCCTTTAGCCAGGAACAAATCGGTTAGGCGGTTTGCCGATTCGATTTGGTCTAGAGAGGAGTATTGGCTTAGGTATCTCAGTTTGTTTGCTTAGAAATGGAAGGTTCTGCTGTTCCATGTTCAGGTTCAACAGTTGCAGGTACAGGTGCTACAGCTTTGTCAGTTGAAACATGTCGGGTTTCACCAACTGGAGTGAATTTTTCCCAGAAATCTTCCACTGTGACTGGAGATCCCTGGAAATTTGGTTCCTTGGGTTTGGCTTTTCTAATCTGGTCAGTGTGTCTCTTCCAGATTCCACAGGAAGATTCAACATCTTGGTCGGTGGTCCTTGACGCTTGATGATTCTTCCCAGGAGCCATTTTGGTGTTGCACAGTAATTGCGGATCCAAACAGGCTAATCCATATTAAACTCATGAGCTGGTTTACTTGTGCCATGTGTCCTTTTCTGATCAAGTTGCCTTGAACCAATCTTTCCTGTCAAATCCAGACACAGCAAATCCATTCTGATATGCAGTTGTCTTCCAAACATCAGCTCAGCAGGAGATACGCCTGTTATTTTCTCCCCTCCTTCACCGTTTTGCTCCTTGCCCAGCCCTTTGGGGATTCTCTCAGCTCCTGCCTCTGGTTCACTTTGCTGCCTGGTGGCCAGATCAGCGCCTGCCACCAGCTCCTTAGCTGCTTTCCGGGGCCGCCTGCCCGCCCAGCCTCTGAGATATGCCTGTTGTTTAATGTGGAGTGTTATGATACATCATCAAAAAGTTCTTCACCTTCAACTTCCAATCTGTTTGCATTCTCTGCTTCGATATGACCATTTTGAATGCCTGGGCAAAGCACTCCACTTCACAATTTGAGGATGGGAGGTAAGGCAAGATGAGAATCTGTTTGATCCCATTGTTTTTCAGGAATGTTTGCAATTCACATGATGTGAACTGTGTGTCATTGTCAGACACAATCTGCTCCAGCAATCCAAAAGTAATTCCAGAGAGCGTCAATGGTCTTTGCTGAAGTAGTCGAACTCATGGGAATAAAATGAAGTCACTTTGTGTGGGCATCTATCACAATCAGGAACGTATGTCCGAGAAGTGATCTGGCAAAGTCCACATGAAGCCTCTGCCATGGGTGGTCAGGCTAAGCCCACAATTGTAATGGGGCATTAAATGCCCCAGTTTCTTGGCATGGAAGGCAATCGCTGACCATGCCTTCAACATCTTTATCCAGGTATGGCCACCATACATGTAGACGAGCTAATGCTTTCATTTTGACGATTCCCATGTGACTGAGGTGAAGTTCTTTTAACACTCGTGTTTGGAATTTTGGAAGAATAACAACTCTGATTACCTATAACAAGCTAATGTCTTGCAGAGTCAGCTCAAATGTATGCATGTAGTAAAGCTTAAGCTCAGTAGCCAGTCCTTGAGGTACACACCAACCCTTCTGTGTGTACAGGTAAACTTTGGAGAGCACAGCATCCCTCTGTTTTAAGTTAAATTTGATCCGCTTTAACAGGTAACATGTTTATGTGGTTCACATTGAAAGCAATTACTTCTTTTTGGGTTGTGGAGCTGTGATGTAACTGAAGGCTGGAAAGTGCGTCCACATTTCCATGATTCTCAGTCAAGTGAAATGTAATTCCGTACTGGTAAGCGGATAAAATCAATGCCCACCTTTGTAGGCATGTAGCAGAAAGTGTCGAGGTTTGTGACTTGGGTTAAACAACCAGATCAAAGGCTTGTGGTCCGTAATTACCATCATTAACGTGAATTTACGCCCATACAAATATTGGTGGAACTTCTTGACTCCACGACCAGAATTTTCACCTTGTCGAGTGGGCGTGGCGGGCGTGCCTGGGAGCAGTTGCGAAGTTGACCACTGCCCATGATTGGGCCCTGACATCCATTTAATGCTGTTGGGCCAATTAACGGCCAGCCAGCATGAAACACGCGCTGCAGCGCTTAGTGCTGCCAGAGTGGGGGAGGGAGGAGGGTGAGCACAGAAGTTCGCGCATGCACGTAAGTGCACGCAATGAAAGGTCCCTGAGGCACAGAGCTGCCTCAGGGAGTTGAAGATTTATAAATTCAAAAATTAAAAACTTGAGCAATGTTAAAAACATGTCCCCTCATGTGACTCTGTCACATCAGCAGGGACATGTTATGAAGGAAATTTTAAAATGTTAATTTAATTTTTATTTGCTGTTGGAAACTTTGTCCCGCCTGCCCCCCAGCCATAAGGTAGGATGGGCAGCAAAAACATTCATTTAATTATTACTTCAATGGCTTTAATAGGCCTATTAATTGTTGGGTGCGCTGCCAACTCCTGATTGCGCCCACCAACCAGAATATCGTGTGAGTGTGTGATGATGTCGGGATGCTCGTCTGACGTCATTGTGCGTAATTTTATGCTCATTCAGGTTAGGCGCATGCCCACCCGATGAGCGCAATATTCTGCTCCGTAGATTAGTCCAAGAGCTTCCTTCTCGATTTGGGCATAATTTTGTTCTGCCTTGGTCGACGTGAGTGAGGCGTATGCAATGTGCCTTTCACTGCCTTCAGGAAAAGTGTGGGAGATGACAGCTCCAACACCAGATTCAGATGCAACACAAGCCAGGCTGACAGGTAACTTTTCATTGAAATGTGCCAGGACTTTCGCAGAAGTGAGCTCTTGCTTTAGTTCCTTGAAACTTTCCTGACAGGCTTGTGACCTTTCCCATTTTGCATTCTTCTTCAGATTATTTTGGCAGCCAACCTGGAAATGAACTTGCTATAGTAACTCACAAGTCCCAAAAATGAACAAAGCTCCTTAGCATTTTTGGGTTGTGGTGCATTCACCACTGCCTCCACCTTTTTGGGTGAAGTTGAAAGGCCAGTTTCATTGACCACATGTCCCAGGTACTCCACTGAGGGCTTCAGAAACAAGCATTTGGATTTCTTACAGTGGATGCTGTATTTTTCCTATCTATGCAGGACCCTGCCTAGGTTCTCTAAATGAGTTGGGAGGTTTTTCTTGGTAATGAGCATGTCATCTTCGCTCAGCTGCATTTTCAAAAATGCCTGTGATAGGTAAAGTTTTGTGAATAATTCACCTCCATTCAGAGCAGCGACCAGATACTCAATTTTCAGTAGAGGGTACTGATGCACTTCCAGGAAAGAATTAATGGTGATTTTATAGTCACCACATATTCTAATAGACCCATCATCCTTCACTACTGGGACTATTGGAGCTGCCCACTCCGCGTAATCAACTTTCTCAATTATCTGAAAGCTTTCAAGCTGTTCTAGTTCGATTTTCTGTCGTATTGAGTAGGGAACTGAACGTGGCTTGAAGAATCTTGGAGGAGCTTTGGCCTTCACAGCAAGTTTGGCTTCAATGTCTTTAATAACTCCAAGACCTTCCTTGAAGACATCAGTATGCTTGTCTAACATGGACTACATCATTGAGTTGCAATGCACTTTATTTATTTTATTCCAGTCCAGCCGAATTTCTTTTAGCCAGTTCCTGGCCATAAGAGATGGATGACCCCCTTTCACAATGATAAGTGGCAACCTTGTTATTTGATTTACATATTTAGCTTGAACGGACATTTTTCCAAGTATATTCACAGTTCCACCAGTATAGGTGCTAAGCTAGAGGATGGTTTTCTCCCATGGGCATTTCTTGAAAATTTTCTCCCATGTCTTCTCTGAAGCAATAGAAACAGATGCTCCAGTGTCAACCTCCATTTCAATCATTTTACCATTTAAGGCAATGTCAACTTTTAGTCCTTCTTCTAGTTTCAGATCAGACTGAATGCAATACAATTGTTCTTCTGCATTGTCGCTGTTTCACTTTCTGTCTCATCTAGACTCGCGTTAGTTTTGTATTTTTAAACTGCCTGTTTATTTTCAAGCACGACTTGTATGTTTGCTCCTTGAGATGCCCTTTCCTTGGCGGTACTGCTTCACTGTGATCAGCCTTTGATCTACATGCACACTGTATGTGTCCTTTTTGCCCACAGTAGCAACAATCAGCGGTTTTCCACTTACAGGCTTCTGCATTATGCCCTATTCCATTACAGTTATAAAATGTTTGAAAGCAAATATATCCTGACTTTACTATTTTAACTTCGGCATTGTTAGAATGCGCTTTCAAATCTCCAGCTTGTTTCTCTGCCATTTCTACGTTTTGTGTAATTTCGAAAGCTTTCTTCAGTGTCAACTCTTGCCTTACTAACAATCTACGCTAAATTCTTTCATTTCTTAGTCCACAAGCCAAGTGATCATGCAACGCTTCTTCCAGATAAGCTTTAAAGTCACAATGTTTAGCAAATTTTCTCAACTCAGCCAGGAACTGGGAAACTAACTCACTCTCATGCTGTTCTCTTCAGTGAAACCTGAATCTTTTGGCAATAATTTCTGGCCTGGGATCAAAGTGCTTTTTTAAAACATCCACAAACTCTTCAAAGCTTTTATCTGCTGGCTTGTCAGGAGCAATGAGATTTCTCAGTAAAGTGAAATTTTTCATTCCGAAGACTGTAAGAAACTCTGAGGCTTGTTTTTCTTCTTCAATCTCATTCGCAATGACAAACTGTTCCATTTGCTTGGCATAGACAGCAAAGTCCATAGTAGCTGGATCAAAAGCCTCCAAAGCCCCTAATAATGATGATCCCATCCTCGTTGACATTTGAAGTGTTTTGTCAGTTCTTAACAAGTAAGAATACGCACGCACACACGCGCACACACGCATGCATGTACATGGACGCGCGCGCACACTCTCACACACACACACACACACACACACACACACACACACACACACACACAGCTATTTGCTTCTGAACTCCAGCTTCCTGTGTAAAAAAACAGAAGGTGCCTTTATTCCTTATTCTACACCAGAGGGCAATACATCCAGGACTTAGCACACCCTACTGTCAGGTTTTTTTTATATAACACTTTTTTTAACAAAATGTCCTTTTATAAAAAAGCATAAACAATAAACACAAACGTCACATTAACCATCACCCCTTGACATTCAGTGGCATTACCATCGCTGAATCCCCCACTATCAACATCTTGGGGGTTACCATTGGCCAGAAACTGAACTGGAATAGCCAAATAAATACTGTGGCTACAAGAGCAAGTCAGAGGCTAGGAATCCTGCGGCGAGTAACTTACTTCTTTACTCCCCAAAACGGGTCCACCATTTACAAGGCACAAGTCAGGACTGTGATGCAATAATCTCCACTTGCCTGGATGAGTGCAGCTCCAATAACACTCAAGAAGCTTGACACCGCCCAGAACAAAGCAGCCTGCTTGATTGGCACCCCATCCACAAACATTCACTCCCTCCACCACTGAACAGTGGCAACAGTGTGTACCATCGACAACATGTATTAAAGAAACTCACCAAGGCTCCTTAGGCAGCACCTTCTAAATCCATGATGACCACTACCATCTGGAAGGACATGGGAACACCATCACCTGTAAGTTCCCCACCAAGCCACTCACCACCTGACTTGGAAATATATCTCTGTTCCTTCACTGTCGCTGGGTCAAAATCCTGGAACTCCCTCCCTAACAGCACTGTGGGTGTACCCACATGGACTGCAGCGGTTCAAGAAGGCAGCTTACTACCACATTCTCAAGGGCAATTAGTGATGGGCAATAAATTAGTGATGGCCCAGCCAGCAACGCCCACATCCCATAAAAAAGTGTGATTCTAATATTGGATTGTGTCCAGATCCCACAAGTTATGGTGGGATCATACCTTCTGTGGAACTCTGCCAATAGCCCTGCTGATGCTCTTAAAATCAAGTTTTTGGTGACTTGGAGGCTAATTGGCAAAATCTGCCAAAGAGACCCAAAATACTGCCTGGTGGGGGGCAGGGAAGAAATGGAGGGGGCATGCCATGTGGGTAAGGAGCACATTGGAGAGGGATTATTCGATGACAATTCTGGAGGAATTCCCGTTTTGTCTGGTGAGACCAGTGATTGAGCAATTTCAGGTTCTTTGTGTTTCGTTTTAATTTACTTATTCCACATGGAGAATATGAAATGATTCCATTCAGAAAACAGCTGATACAATTAGATTTTAAAATCATAATATAAAACTTAATGTTCGTGGATCACGGAAGTTTTACAACTAGAGGTAAGGGGACCGGTCTGCTTCCCTCATAAAGGTTTAGTTAAAGGTCAGTCACAGGACACAATCACACAATTTCACTTTTCTCAAAGAATCACATTATAACATTAATCAACTCAACAGAAGAGAGATTTCATCACTTCATTGCAGCAGTGACAGGATGTCATACTGAACAGTTACAGCCCCAAAAGGGCAGATGGAGCAGTCACTGCCAGGTTTTTGCTCATGGAGGAGGAGTAGAGAGTGATTTTAGAACACAGCAGGCAGAAAGGATTATAACTTGCAACAGAGGCAGCTCTCTAGATCTGACAGAGGAACCGTGCCTTTTTAGACTCAAGACCAGCAAGGGGTGTTTTAACTGAAGTCATGGAATCATTGAATCATAGAAGGGTTACAGCATTGAAGGAGGCCATTTGGCCTCTTGTGTACATGCTGGCTCTCTGCCACAGCAACCCAACTAGACCCACTTTCCTGCCCTTTCCTGCATTTTTTTTATCTTCAGGTGCTTATCCAGTTGCCATTTGAAAGTCTTGACTGAATTTGCCTCCTCCACACTCTCAAGATGTCCATCCTAACAACTCACTGCGTTAAAAACATTTTTCCTCATGTTGCTGTTGCTTCTTTTGTCATTCACCTTGAATCAGTGTTCTTTGGTTCTCGACCCTTCTGCCAATGGGAATAGTTTCTCTGTTTAGACCCTTTATTATTTTGAAATCCCCTATCAAATCTCCTCTCAACTTTTCTTTAATGAGAACAATTCAGCTTTTCCACTCTGTCCACATAATTGAGGTCCCTCATCTCTGGAGCCATTTTCATAAATCTTTTCTGCACCCTCTCTAAAACCTTCACATTCTTCCTAAAGTACACTTCCCAGGACTGGACATAGTACAACTACAGTTGAGGCCGAACCTTACTTTAAGTCTTAATTTATAAAGTCCAGGATCCTATATGCTTTTTTAATCACGTTTTCAACTTGCCCTGCTACCTTCAATGATTTGCATGCCTGTACCCTCCTCTGGCCCCCATAGAATTGTCCAATTTTATTTTTCCTCTCTTCATTCTTCCTACCAAAATGTATCACTTCATACTTCTCTGCATGAAATGTAATTAAATCTCATATGATCCATAAAGGCTACAGAACATACAGAACACTCAATGATTTACATAGCAGTAGCAGTGGGAATGACAATCACCCATGCCCTCAATCTCTATGAAGATGTTTCAGCTGGTAATTGGTTTTTCATTTAATTATCTGTGGATAACTTGGGTGCTGTTTTTACTAGTACATACAAACATACGAATTAGGAACAGGAGTAGGCCACTCAGACCCTCGAGCCTGCTCCACCATTCAATAAGATCATGACTGATCTGATTGTAACTTCAACCCCACATTCCTGTCTACCCCGATAACCTTTCACCTCCTTGTTAATCAAGAATCTATCTACCTCTGCCTTAAAAATATTCAAAGAGTGCTTCCACTCGCCTTTTGAGGAAGAGTTCTAAAGACTCACAACCCCCTGAGAGACATACATAACAATGGTGAAGTAACTTAGCATTTATGAAGCTTTTTGGCATGCCCTAATAATCTAATGAGCTACAAAGGATATGGACTGCAAGTTTCAACTTCACTAGGACAGTGTAATGAGTGACTTAGATTGGATGCCCATTTTTTCTCCATTGAAATAGATATTTCATTTACACAGTGAATAAGGAGACCCTGTTTCCATTGGCAGGAGGGTCAGTAAACGGGGACACAGATTTAAGATAATTGGCAAAAGAACTAGTTAAGAATGAACTAGGTGAGAATAGATTTCTTAAAGCAGCAAGTTGTTATAATCTGGAGCGCACAACCTGAAAAGATGGTGGAAGCAGATTCAGCAGTAATTTTCAAAAGGAAAAAAATATCTGAAAAGGAAAAAAAATGCAGGACTTTGGAAAAAGCTTCAGAGAGAGTGACTAATTTGTTGGCTCTTTCAAAGAGCCGAAACAGAAATAGTGGATCAAATGCCTTCCTTCGGTGCTGTATGAGTCTATAATTCTATTCTGTAAATCAATGGAAAGGAAAATTAGGCAGGATACATAGCAGGAATTTATTCCAGGGAGCATGACAAATGATAGCAGTATGCTGCATGACGCACAATATTGCTGTAAAGTGAGGTCGCTTCAAGGACTTGGTCTTTGAATATTGGAATAATTTATTTCTGTCTGTAAGACAGTGCAAGTGCTATATATGGGATCTACAGTGACATGCTAACTCCAGTTCCTTAAATTCATGTTTTAATGTCATTCAATCATTTATTGATGGAATTGGAAACTCAGAAAGTAACTAAACCCGGATTTGAGGAACTGAAGATACCATCCCAATGTTATCTCTAGATCTCTTTATAAATGTCAGTTTTATTGCCTCACCTTAACAATAGAGTGAATACGTTACAAAACAAAAACAGAATTACCTGGAAAAACTCAGCAGGTCTGGCAGCATCGGCGGAGAAGAGTTGATGTTTCGAGTCCTCATGACCTTTCGACAGAACTAGGTGAATCCAAGAAAGGGGTGAAATATAAGCTGGTTTAAGGTGTGTAGGGGGGGGGTGTGGGGAGAGAAGTGGAGGGGGTTGGTGTGGTTACCACACCAACCCCCTCCACTTCTCTCCCCCTACACACCTTAAACCAGCTTATATTTCACCCCTTTCTTGGATTCACCTAGTTCTGTTGAAGGGTCATGAGGACTCAAAACGTCAACTCTTTTCTTCTCCGCCGATGCTGCCAGACCTGTTGAGTTTTTCCAGGTAATTAAGTTTTTGTTTTGGATTTCCAGCATCCGCAGTTTTTTTATTTTTATTTGAGTGAATAGATTGCCTTGTGGGAAAGGGTCACAGAAAAATAAACATTTCTTTGTGAATGATGCTGCCAGATAATCTCTGGAGTCAGAAATCTATGCTTCCAGAACACATCTTTAAAATGTATTTTATTTTCATTGATGGAAGTTGTTTAGATGCTGTGTAACTCTGGTTATATCAGTAGTATGCTTCTGAGTTCTTTGATAATCATAGCACTCCATAGCTAGTATCATATGTAGGTTTTTGATTTATTTTGATTGAATGGTGTGGTCACTTGTGATCTATAAGTAGAGACTCCAGGTGGTCTCTGAACTTCATGTACTTGCCTAGAAAAATTGAGGTAATGCTCTAGCTTAACAAATATCCAAACACCCACACCAGAACTGCCGTGAACGATCTGAAGAGGAGAGCTGCAATGTGAACAATGGCAGATATGCACACAAGTGTCAGCAGGTTCGAGGCATTGTACAATGCATTGCCACACAGGCTATCGATTAATGGAGAGTGGAAAATTGTTCCAAGGTAGGACCCCAAAATTGTAACTTTTTTCTTAAGGGTTTGCTGAATTCCCTCAGCAGCTAGCCGTGGCAGATCATTTCACAGGTCTCTGTTGAACAATAAGAGTGAGCAGTGAGAGGGGATTTGAGGAAAAAATGTTTTCACCCAGAGGGTGGTTGGAATTTGGAACACACTGCCTGATGGGGTGGTAGAGGCAGGAATCCTCACAACATTTAAGAAGTATTTAAATGAGCACTTGAAACTCCATAGCATACAGGGCTCCAGGCCAAGTGCTGGAAAATGGGATTAGAATAGATAGGTGCTTGATGGCTGGCACAGACACGATGGGCCAAAGGGCCTATTTCTGTGCTATATAACTCTGTGACTGTGAATACTGAATTGCCCATAATTAACTAGGTTGAGCTGGTGTCAGGAGCACGAGAGGAGATACTGAAATGCTGGCCGTCCTGACACAAGGGGTACTCGCTCACAGCAGCTACAGCTGATTACTGATAAACTTTTCATCTAAGATTAATTTCCTCTGGTTAAAGTTCAATTAGCAGTCTTTGGTTTATGGAAAGTTAATTGACGTGCATTCAAAAAATGGCGTTGCTTCATAAGGGGTCAACCAGTTTATCAAGCAAATGTTCAGCCTTTGTATCAGATTGTCAGCATTCCATTAATCAAAAGACATTGTCAACCCCAATAAGCAGTAAAAGAAAAAACAATGTTAACTATTCAGATCAGCTGGACCAACTGTAGACTGTATGAACAATAATATCTATGAAAATCTCCCCAGCTGGTTGTTGCAGTTACAGATTTCCAAAAGGAGGAGGTATCAGCTTGAAAAGCAGAATTGCCATAGGCTTCAAAATACCAGAAAAGTATACAAAATGGAGCGTCAGAAGCCAAACCCTTCATTTGGACGGAGGGTGTGCAATTGTTCATTGTACATTGAGAAGATACATTTCAAATCTGTACTTGCATTCTCCTCCAGCCATTTCTACATTCACCACTTTTTGTACTTGTGGAGTTTTCTACTATAATTAAAGTGATCGAATGGTTGGTATATTTGCAACTTGAGTGTGGCCTCTTAATATCATGCTTCGCTTTCAGTGCAACCTCTTGTCTTCACGTGTCATAAAGCATTAACTCAGGACTGTTTTTCAGTTGTCAGCTTCTCTAGGAATGTGTCAACTTTAATGAAGGTGCTGATTAGCTTTTGTTGGTTTCCTAGGTTGTTTGTCCGTTGCATACAGGGCTTCATGCCAAGTGCTGGCAAATTGGATTAGCATAGATAGGAGCTTGATGGCTGGCATGGACATGAAGGGCCTGTTTTTTTGCTGTATAACTCTATGACTCTATGACATGCTAATTTTTCCAAACGTGTGTTTCTGGCGCAAGGCCTACCAGCCACACAGTGAGAATTAAACCATTTTTTCCCATGATTTGCCATGCAATGTCATTCATGGAGAATAATTATTATATAAATTTGTGTGTGGAGACTCGAAATTTCAGTGAGATGTTAAAATGGTGGTCAGAAGGATTCCTGTGGGAATGCTGCATTTTGAAGGCCTGACCCCATCCTGCTTTTGCAAGGTTAGGGGTGACACCTCATTTCTTTCCTCAGCTATTGTTCCTGATGCGTTTTCCTCCTCCTGAAGCAGTTTTGCTGAGATAGTGGAGAACTAGTATTACCAAGCCAGTGAATTGCTACCAATTGTTGCTTTCAGCTGTTGTTCTGCTCTACCAGTACTATGATATTTAACTACAATTTTTTCCCCTGATTCCCAATGCTTATTTAAAATGAAAGGGAGTGCAGCTGGATATAAAGGGGAGGGAGATTTATACTTAATAGTAGTAGCCAAGACTGATGCTGGGAGGGATAGTTGCCTTTTAAATGTCATAGCACTGTTCGAGTAGAGCAAAAGCTGAGAGTGTACTTATGGTGAGGATTTTTGATGGAGAGAAGTATTGTAAGGTTGGCCCTCTTATACAAGAGTCATGGGCATTATTGGGTGGGATTTGCGTGTGGATCAGCTTTTGTGAGCTTCAGCAAACATGTTAGTATCTTTTAGAAAATTGTACCTGACAATTTTGTGTTCAACACTTGTGAAGAGGATTTGTATTCCATTACTGGACTAAGTGGATCACTGATTTGATAGCTTCTTGTTATTCAATGCTACTTAGCAACTTTTGGGTGGGGAATTTCTTAACTTGAGTCCTTACAAATGGTGTGACTGATTAGAGACATTAACTGAACGTGATTCATTTAATTGCGGCTCTATAAATCAGTTTAATGGGCTATTTCAAAAAATACAGGACTACAGGTGTTTATTTGAAAGAGAAAAATGAATCAGGTGAATGATTTTCAACAGAATTGATGCATGAAAGTTCAGCTCCCTCACTGACACATTAAGGAAGATAAATGCAACTTTACTCTGTTTTGAAGTACTTGAAGGAAATTGAATCTATCATCCATGGTGGCAGAAAATGAATTCTTTTATACTTTCTTGGTAGATGTGCTTCAAGAAGCTGATTTGATTATTCCGACAGGGGGAAATTGGTGACAGCATGCTGAGAAATATCCAGATTCCATGATAGCTTTGATACAATTGCTGGAAATTCATGTTTTGTAGGTGCTTCAAGGTGACTATGAAATAAAACTAGTCATATTGCTCTGAAAAGTGTGATTGACTACTATTCAGGAGGCTTAAGTGTAGATTCTCTAATTTGTTACTTCCGATAAAAGAACATAAAGTGCGTCTGACTGATTACAAAACTGGGTGGAGATCTGTTACATGGGATATCTGGCATATTATTAAATTTTGGATGGAATGCTGTACAAGGTGCAAGGCACCAACCAGTTTGAAATGTAGGAACATAAGGATTGTCATTACCTGGTAGTCACATGATACAACAATAATGGAGTTGTTGACTGATCATATCAATCAATCTCTATAAATTAATCTAAAACAAACCATGACATGAGGCAAGAATATGAGGTGAAGAGCTTTGGGAACCATAGGATCAGAGTTGTCTGTTTCTACCAAGCATGCTGCACCTGTCATGACATAAGTTATTCACATGATCTCTCAAAATTTGATTTTCAGAAACAAAATTTAATTTGATTAGAATAACTCAATACATTTGGAGTTAGTTAAATTAAGTTATATCCAGACAATTTCCCAATATTTACTATTGCACACCACTCCATCATCCACCCCCTGTAAAACTGGCACCTAGAGCTGCTATAAGCTGTGCAATTTAAGAATGTAAATTTAAAGAGGCCTATAGTAAATTTTATATCAATATCAAGGGGCCTTTCTGAACCTTTCTTTTTGCTTTTATGTTTGTTCCTTTCCTTTTCCTGTTTAATTTGTCAAATGTTTTGGCATTGTCATGTTTTGGTATGTCCACAACACTAGTAGAACAGGAAGAAGACAATGAGAAATGAAGTGATGGAGTCAAAACAGGACACAAGAAGTTTGCTCTGATCCCTCAATATACTCACAGCTGCAAAGCAGAATCTTGAAGAAAGTTATACCAAAAATGGTATTAGCACAATTTATCCGAATTAAAATGTATCACCTTTGAATTATCTAAAAGCACTTATGGGAGTCATATTAATAATAACTTTTAAAAATAAGTTACTTGTTGCAGAACTGATTGATATTCGTTTGTCATCGCTATGAACAGCTTGAGCTGAAATTCGCCTGCATGTTATTGTAGAGCGCTGCCTAACACACTTACATGGACTTCCTCTATGTTATTATTGTGAACTGACTAACACAGTTACATCAAATTCCTGTTTTTCACTAAACTGCTGACCTCCCCTCCTGGTTCCCATGTTAACCAATGTTGTTGACAGTTCTCTGTCTTCATGTGTTGCCCTCCTTTCCTTTTAAATCTGCTGTCATCACCCGCTCCTCAAAGAAACAACCCTTGACCCTACTGTCCTTACAAGCAGCCACTCCATCTCTAACCTCCCTTTCCTCTCCAAAGTTCTAGAACATGTTGTCACCTCCCAAATCCCGCCCATCTTTCCAGAACCTTCATGCTTGAATCCCTGCAATCAAGTTTCCACTCTTGCCACAGTACCAAGATAACTCAAGTCACAAGTGACTCCTATATTACAGAAGTGTGACAGAAGTAAACTTTCCCTCCTCATCCTTTGTAACCAGTCTACAGCCTTTGACATAGACCAAACGATTCTACTCCAACTCCTCTCCTGTTGTCCAGCTGGTGGGGCAGGGGGATAGCAATCAACTGGTTCCACTCACTCAAAATGACTTCCCTTCCTGCACCTGCACTGTTACCTCTAGTGTCCCCCAAGGAACTATCCTTGGCTGCACCCACATGCTGCCAGGGCACGGGTGTAGCTCTCAATAGCTCCCTAGCTCCCACCTCTGCCCGATACAGGGTATCTCGATCAGGCACTAAATGTCTATGAACAAGGGCCTCTTCCTCCCTTGGCAGGAGAAAACATAAGGCAAATGTGCTAGGGGTTGCTTCTCGTGCCCCCCACCATATGGCAAGTCCCTGCCCATGGCTGGGTTGGCAACATTATTTGAAAGCACAGCATTAATTTTCATATAAACGCTGAAGACCTCCAGCTCTACCTCACCACCACCTCTCTTGACCCCACCACTGTTGATAAATTATTAGATTGCTTAACTATTGTCCAATATTGGATGAGCAGAAATCACCTTCAATTAAATGTTGGGAAGACTGAAGCCATTGTTTCGGTCCCCGCTCCAAACTCTCTTCACTAGCTACTGATTCTATCCCTTTTCCTGACAACAGTCTGAGACTAACCACTCTATTCATAACCTTGGTGTCATATTTGGTCCTGAGATGAGCTTCTGACCTCATTTTCATGCTGTCAATAATACGCATATTTCCATCTCCAAATCATTGTCCAACTTTGTCCTGCCTCAGTTCATCTGCTGCTCAACCCCTCATGTCTTTGTTGCCTCAAGACTCAACTATTCCAATACACCCCTGGCTCTCTCTCTCATTCTAATCTCCATAAACTTGAGCTCATCCAAAACTCTGCTGCCTGCGTCTTAAATCATACCAGATCCCGTTTAACTGTCACCCCTGTGCTCGCTGATCTAAACTGTCCCCCAGCCAAGCAACATTTTAGCTGTACAATTCTCATCCTTGTTTTCCAATCTCTCCATGGCCTCATCCCTCTCTATCTCTGTGATTTCCTCCAGCCCCACAATCTCTGAGATATATGTGCTCATCTAATTCTGGCCTCTTGGGCATCCTGAATTTTAATAGCTCCACTATTGGTGGCCATGGCTTCAGTTGCCTAGACCCAAAGCTCTGGAATACTCTCCCTATATTTCTCCGCCTCCCTATCTTGCTTTCCTGTTTTAAGATGCACCATAAAACCTACTTCTTTGTCCAAGCTTTTTGTCATCTGATGTAGTGGTTGGAATCTTGTGAAGATGATGGGCTGCTGGCTGGAGAGCCGGTGAAACCCCAGCATCGCCTCTCTCTGGGAAGGTCTGCCACTTTTTTTTGCAAATCAGGTACTAAAGAGGCAAACAAAAACAGAAAATGCTGGAAAAACTGAGCAGTTCTAACAGCATTTCTGGAGAGAAAAAAAGAGTTAATGTTTCGAGTCCGTATGACTTGTCTTCAGAGCTAAAGAGAAGTAAAATGTGATGAAACTTATTCTGTTTGGGGTGGGGGTGGGGGGGTGTGGAGTGGAGTGGGTGAAGCCAGATAGAAGGCCAGTTATAGGTGGAGGCAAAGGAGAGATTGCCAGAGATATCATGGACAAAAGGACAAAGGAGTGTTAATGATAGTGGTGCTGGAAGGGATAAAGAAGGGGACAATGGGGTCAAGGGTTGTTTCTTTGAAGAGAGAGTGATAACAGCAGATTGATCCCCTTTTTTCAATATTAATCTTCATTTTTTAATTTTTATTTTATCATTTGTTCATTCTTATTTTTGATCCCCTTATTTTTATTTTTATTTATTTTCATTTTTATTCATTGTTTTATCTTCACCTTTTATTCTATTTTCAATCTTTTTTCCCACCACCGTTCCCTCCCCCCATCCCACCCCCACAAGGGCCATCTGTCACTTCTTCATCTTGTTCTTTCTAGAGTGCTTAGTAGTCCTGCTATTATCACATTCTGCTTTCTGACCTTAATGCCACCATCAGCACCTCCTTTAGCCAGTATCATTTTCATTTACACCCCTTTGTCCTTTTGCCCATGACATCTCTGGCAATCTCCCCTTCGCCTTCACCTATCACTGGCCTTCTATCGAGCTTCACCTGCTCCAGCCCCCTTAAACAGTATAAATTTCATCACATTTTACTTCTCCTTAGCTCTGAAGAAGAGTTATTTGGACTCGAAACGTTAACTCGTTTTTTCTCTCCACAGATACTGTTAGACCTGCTGAGTTCTTCCAGCATTTTCTGTTTTTGTTTTAAATATCCAGCATCCTCAGTATTTTGCTTTTGCTAAAGAGGCAAAGGTGGGCCTTCCCCGGGATCAAGGATCCTGGGGGCAGAAGCCCCACCCTCCAAGAACTGTTGGTCAATTAGAGTCCACCAGCTCTATTGGATGGCAGTGCCACTGGGGAGGTCGCAGGATGTCGCTGGATCCCAGGCCAGAGGTGAGTTATGTCAGGAGGGGGTGTCACAGGGGATGGGTGGGGAGTGGTTCAGCAACAAGGGCTGGGGGTGGGTCTCAGCAGCTCCCACCCTTCCCAATGCAGGGTGTCTCAATCAGGCACTGAATGTCATTGAAAGAAGGATCCCCTCGGCCGCTCATCCTCCCCCAGGAGCCATCACGCAAACATGCTAGGTAGAGTTTGCTTCACGTGCTCCCCACATGGCATGCCGCTGCCTGCAGCTGGGTTCACCCTTGTTTGTCAGGTTGAGTCCCTTAAATAGCCCTTAATTGCCCACTTATCAGCCTCGATTGGTGGCAGGGCAGAACGACTGGCCACGGGCTTTCCTGTGACAGAATCACAGAAGGGCACAGTGCAGAAGCGGCCCTTCGGCCCATCGAGTCTGCACCGACACATGAGAAACACCTGATCTACCTACCTAATTCCATTTACCAGTACTTGGCCCATAGTCTTGAATGTTATGACGTGTCAAGTGCTCATCCAGATACTTTTTGAAGGATGTGAGTCAACCCGCCTCCACCACCCTCCCAGGCAGCACATTCCAGACCGTCATCACCCTCTGGGTAAAAAAGCTTTTCCTCACATCCCCCCTAAACCTCCTGCCCCTCAGCTTGAACTTGTGTCCCCTCATGACTGACCCTTCAACTAAGGGGAACAGCTGCTCCCTATCCACCCTGTCCATGCCCCTCATAATCTTGTACACCTTGATCAGGTCGACCCTCAGTCTTCTCTGCTCCAACGAAAACAACCCAAGTCTATCCAACCTCTCTTCATAACTTAAATGTTTTATCCCAGGCAACATCTTGGTGAATCTCCTCTACAGCCCCTCCACTGCAATCATATCCTTCTTATAATGTGGCGCCCAGAACTGTACACAGTACTCCAGCTGTGGCCTTACCAAGGTTCTATACAACTCCAACAGGATCTTCCTACTTTTGTAATCTATGCCTCGATTGATAAAGGCAAGTGTCCCACATGCCTTTTTCACCGCCCCATTAACATGCCCCTCCGCCATCAGAGATCTGGACACACAAGCCAAGTTCCCTTTGTTCCTCAGAACTTCCTAGTGTCACGCCGTTCATTGAATAATTACTCCTTGTCAAATTACTCCTTCCAAAGTATCACCTCACACCTTTCAGGGTTAAATTCCATCTGCCACTTTTCTGCCCATTTGACCATCCCATCTATATCTTCCTGTAGCCCAAGATACTCAACCTCACTGTTAAACACCCGGCCAATCTTTGTGTCCTTCAGACACAGACTTAACTGGGTGAAAGTGGAAAGCTGGCAGTGCCACCCACCTGATCAAATGCCCCTCCACTACCAAATTTGCCATGGGAGAGGGCACAAGATTTCACCCAATATCTCCTTATGTGGTTCAGTGTTATATTTTGTTTTATAATGCTCCTGTGAAGCACCGTGGGACATTTCATTATGTTGAAGTCAACGTACAAATTTTAAGTTATTGCTGTTGTAGTGCACTGACTAATACACTTGCATCAAATTCTGTTCTGATGAAAGGTCATCTCAACCTGAAACATTAACTCTATTTCTCTCTACAGATGGTGCCTGACCTGCTGAGTATTCCTAACATATTTTGGTATTTTTGGTCTTGCATCAAATTCCTTTGGGTATTATATAAAGTTGTTATTGTGACTGTTTATGTGTCATGCAGGAATTATTATTAGTAGAATATAATATTACTTTTATGTTGCAGTAAAACATCCGCATTGTCAGCATTACTTTAAGCAGCAGTTGTGATTTTTATTTTGAATTGTTGGCATCCTTTGGAACTGACCATTCCTAAATTCCAGTCTTTTTTTTGTTCCAGGTGACAAGTGTAAATTGATTGAATACAGTAAACTGAAAAACATGCTTCTCGATCTCCAGAATCAAAAATACATCCGACAACGAAATAACAAAGAGAATGAAGACAAAATGTCTCTCAAAAAGTTGCTGGTGGATAACATGTTTGAATATTTTGATTCAAATGACGATGGACATGTTGACAGCAATGAATTGGCTCAGGTGGGTGGAACCATCTAAGAGAATGAAATCAATAATAGTTATTATGAAATCACTCTTACAGGTATAAATGTAAAGAATTATAGCAGACAAGAGATCATTCTCTTTTTACACCTATTGCAAGTTTACTGGCTTGAGAGAACTAAATCTGAAACCCAATCTAATGGTGAATCCCAGCAATAAAATTTTACAGCCCCACCACTTAAACGGTCCACAGTTACCACAGGTAGCCACATATATTGGGCAAATACCACTAACTATTTTCCAGTAGCATAGGAATCAGTTACAACTGTGACACTGAAAACATACTAAGTTGGCTATTTCAGACAGTTCAATTAGTTCTTCACACCTCATTAATCTTTTGTATTTAAATTTCACCATGCATCAGTCTGTGGCTGTTTTTAGTTCACAAGTTCTTTACTGTTAATACCACTCATTCTGAACCAGATTTCACATCCATGGTTTATTTACAACTAACTGCTGCAGAGAGCCAAAAAAATTCTGTTCACCCTGCACTTCACATAAATTACCAGCTTCAGATTACTTAATCAATAATTTGGGAACAATGAAAAATCTTAAATCCCGAACAAGCCATCTGTTGATCCTTTTCCATGTTAAGTATTGTTAAATAGCAGTGAGACTGGAATGGAAATTAATATGCCATTTACCTCCCACTCTGTCCCTGTTGTCCTTTGGTGTCGCTAAAAGATGATATACTTTTCAATGCCTGTAGCGCATTAATCACATTAACACCAAAGTGCCCACCATAAGGAAACTGCAATTGTCATTTTGTTCTCTATAAATCAAAAGTTTTATCTTGTCCCTGTATATATTTTTTTATTCATTCATGGGACGTTGGCTTCTTTGGCTAGGCCAGCATTTATTGCCTATCCCTAGTTGCCCTTGGAAAGGTTATGGTGAGCTGCCTTCTTGAACCGCTGCAGTCCATGTGGTGTAGGTACACCCACAGTGCTGTTAGGAAGGGAGTTCCAGAACTATGACTCAGCGACAGTGAAGCAACGACAATATATTTCCAAGACAGGGTGGTGAGTGACTTGGAGTGGAACGTCCAGGGGTGGTGTTCCCATCTATGACCTTTGTCCTTCTAGATGTTAGTGGTCGTGGGTTTGGAAGGTGCTGTCTAAGGAGCCTTGGTGAATTCCTGCAGTACATCTTGTAGATGGTACACACTGCTGCCACTGTGCATCGGTGGTGGAGGGAGTAAATGTTTGTGGTTGTGGTGCCAATCAAGCGGACTGCTTTGTCCTGGATGGTGTTGAGATTCTTAAATGTTGTTGGAGCTGCACTCATCCAGGGAAATGGGGAGTATTCCATCACACTCCTGACTTGTGCCTTGTGGATGGTGGACCGGCTTTAGGGAGTCAGGAAATAAGTTACTCGCCGCAGGATTCCTAGCCACAGTATTTATATGGCTCGTCTAGTTCAGTTTCTGGTCCATGGTAACCTGCAGGATGTTGATAGTGGAGGATTCAGTGCGGTAATGCCATTGAACATCAGGGGGCAATGATTAGATTCTCTCTTGTCGGAGATGGTCATTGCCTGGCACTTGTGTAGCGCACATTTTACTTGCCACTTGTCAACCGAAGCCTGAATATTGTCCAGGTCTTGCTGCATTTAGACATGGACTGCTTCAGTATCTGAGGAGTCGCGAATGGTACTGAACATTGTGCAATTATCAGCGAATTTCTCCACTTCTGACCTTATGAAGGAAGGAAGGTCATTGATAAAGCAGCTAAAGATGGTTGGGCCGAGTACACTACCCTGTGGAACTCCTGTAGTGATGTCGTGGAGCTGAGATGACTGACCTCTGACAGCCGCAGTTATCTTTCTTTGTGCTAGGTATGACTCCAACGAGTGGAGAATTTTCCCCCGATTCCCATTGACTCCAGTTTTGCTAGGGCTCCTCGATGCCACACTCGGCCAAATGCTGCTTTGATGTCAAGGCAGTCACTCTCACCTCACCACGGGAGTTCAGGCCTTTTGTTCATGTTTGAACCAAGGCTGTAATGAGGTCAGGAGCTGTGGCCCTGGCTGAACCCAAACTGGGTGTCAATGTGCAGGTTATTGCTAAGCATGTGCCGCTTGATAGCACTGTTGATAACCCTTCCATCACTTTACGGATGATTGAGAGTAGACTGATGGGGCAGTAATTGGCCGGGTTGGATTTGTCCTACTTTTTGTGTACAGGACACACCTGGGCAATTTTTCACATAGCTGGGTAGATGCCAGTGTTGTAGCTGTACTGGAACAGCTTGGCTAGGGACACGGCAAGTTTTGGAGCACAAGTCTTCAGTACTATTGCCGGAGTATTGTCAGGGCTCATAGCCTTTGCAGTATTCGGTGCCTTCAGCTGTTTCTTAATATCATGTGGAGTGAATTGAATTGGCTGATGACTGGCATCTGCGATGCTGTGGACCTCCGGAGGAGACCGAGATGGATCATCCACTTAGCGCTTCTGGTTGAAGATTGTAGCAAATGCTTCAGCCATATCTTTTGCACTGATGTTCTGGACTCACCCAGCATTGAGGATGGGGATATTTGTGGAGCCTCCTCCTCCAGTGAGTTGCTTAATTGTCCACCACCATTCACGACTGCATGTGACAGGACTGCAGAGCTTAGGTCTGATCCGTTGATTGTGGGATTGCTTAACTCTGTCTATCACTTGCTGCTTATGCTGTTTGGCATGCAATTAGCCCTGTGTTATAGTTTCACCAGGTTGACACCTAATTGTTAGGTATACCTGGTGCTGTTCCTGTCATGCTCTCCTGCACTGTGCATTGAACAAGGGTTGATCCCCTAGCTTGATGGTAATGATAGAGTGCGGGTTATGCTAGGCCATGAGGTTACAGGTTGTGTTAGAGTACAATTCTGCTGCTGCTGGTGGTCCACAGCGCCTCATGGATGCCCAGCCTTGAGTTGCTAGATCTATTCGAAATCTATCCCATTTAGCATGGTGGTAGTACCACACAACATGATGGAGGGTATCCTCAATGCGAAGATGGGACTTCATCTCCACAATGACTGTGCAGTGGTCACTCCTACCGATACTGTCGTGGACAGATGCATCTACGGCAGGCAGGTTGGTGAGGATGAGGTCAAGAATATTTTCCCTTCTTGTTGGCTCCCTGACCACCTGCCACAAACCCAGTCTAGCAGCTGTGTCCTTTAGGACTCAGTCAGCTTGGCCAATGGTGGTGTTACTGAGCCACTCTTACTGATGGACATTGAAGTCCCTATCCACAGTATATTCTGCGTCCTTGCCACCCTCAGTGCTTCTTCCAAATGGTGTTCAACATGGAGGAGCACTGATTCATCAGCTGAGGGAGGGCGGTACGTGGTAATCAGCAGGAGCTTTCCTCGCCCCTGTTTGACCTGATGGGGTCTAGGGTCGATGTTGAGGACTCCCAGGGCAACTTCCTCCTGACTGTATACCACTGTGCCACCACCTCTGCTGGGATGGTTATGATGGTGGCTATAAGATATGATTCCGTGAGGATGACTATGTCAGGCTGTTGCTTGACTAGTCTAAGATAACTGTCCCAATTTTGGTTAGTAAGGAGGACTTTGCAGGGCTGACAGGGCTGAGTTTGCCGTTGTCGTTTCTGGCACACAGGTCGATGCCAAGTGGTCCATTCAGTTTCATTCCTTTTTTGAGACTTTGTAGCGGTTTGATACAGCTGAGTGGCTTGCTAGGCCATTTCAGGATTAACCATATTTCTGCAGATCTGGAGTCACATGTAGGCCAGATCAGCTAAGGACAGCAGACTTCCTTCCCTAAAGGGCATTAGTGAATCAGATGGGTTTTTACAACAATCGGCAATGGTTTCATGGTCATCATAATTCCAGATTTTTAAAAAATTCACTTCCCAACACCTGCCATGCTGGGATTCGAACCCGGGTCCCCAGAGCGTTAAAATAAAAGGAAAATACTGCAGATGCTGGAAATCTAAAACAAATACAAATTGTTGGAAAATCTCAGCAGGTCTAACAGCATCTGTGGAGACAAAGACAGAGTTAACGTTTCGAGTCTGTATGACTCCTCTTCAGAATTAAAGAGAAGTTGGAATGTTGTGAAATATACACTGTTTAAGGGGGGTGGGACAGGTGAAGCTGGATAGAAGGCCATTGATAGGTGGAGGCAAAGGAGGGATTGCAAAAGATGTCGTAAACAAAGGTTGGAGGGATGTTGATGGTGGTGATACTGGCTAAAGGAGGTGCCAATGGTGACATTAAGAGTAGAAAGCGGGATGAGCAAGTGACAGATGGCCCGAGTGGGGTGGGGGGAGGCGACAGTGTGGGGGAAAAAAGATCGAAATAGCCTAAAAGGTGGGGATAAAACAATGAATGGAAATAAATTTTAAAAATAATAATAGAAATAGGTGGGTAAAAATATATATACAAAAATTAAAAAATAAATACTGAAAAAAAGGGATCTAAAAGGGGTGAGGATGGGGGAGAGAGTTCATGATATATATATTTTTCCCTGGGTTGCAGCTGACCTACATTCCGAATTCAAAATGTTTAAACAGCATACAGAGCTATGGTTTCTTGATTCAGGTGTATCTGAACCAGGTACAAAAGCCATAAAAATTCACCTAGTAATTCGGAGTAAAGGTCTTCACAGGCTGAATATATCAGGATTAACAGAAGAAGAGCTAAAAGATCCCCAAAAGACCCGGACTACTTTGGAAGACCATTTCAGAATCAGGTTAAACTTTCATATCTATCGACTAGCGTTCATGTCATTTTGACAACAGCCTACAGAATCCATAAACCATTTCATCAGCTGATGCACGGAACAGAGTATATACTGTGATTTTTCGGATGTAGAGCAGGCAGAATTGTTGAGTTCGTGATCGCATCTACTCCCATGGAAGTGTTCCAGAAAGATCTGCTAGACAAGCCCAAAACGTATTGAATCGAAGAACTGCTCAAGGATGGAGATAAGTAAAAAGCGACCCTCGCAGGTTGATGAAGCTTACAAGCCTTAAGTGATGCACTTATGAAAACATATAAACCTTGCGAGACACGTGGAAGGTGTGGCCTCCTTCATCCGCCAAGGAAATGCCCAACTTTTAGTCAATTCTGCAAGGCTTGTGGCAGAAAAGGCCATTGGCAGTGGCAGTGCACGAGAGCAAAGGTTGATGTATCTACAGAGAGCCATGCGCTGATCCAAACAGACCATACACAATGGGTACCTTCAAGTGATAAGAATGGTCATCTAGTATCCCACCAGAAACCATAAAATGATGATCATGTGCGCGATGAGATGAAAAGCAGTGATTGAAGAGTCATGGAAAACATGGACAGCATCACACCACCTGAAATGTTTGCCAAGATTCAAATTAGCTGCGGTAAGAAAGTTGGTAACTACTTGTTATTGGCCAAAATTGAGATAGGGGCAAGTGCCAACATACTACCCCTGCAAATTCTAAAAGACATGTATCCACAGACATAGAGTGCATGGTAAAACCTACTGTTGTGAAACTTTCAGTGCACAACATTTCACTAATTCCATGCACAGGTTCCATAGTCCTGAGTATCACAGATGTTCTACATCGTGGAGACTAAAGGCCCAGCTGTTAAAGGTCTACCTGCATGCCATGACCTCGCACTAGTGAATCTATGGAATCACTCAGACCTCTTGCAGCAGATCAACCTCATAAACTACTGCTATTACCTGTTCACAACCTACGTCAACATATCCGAATGTTTCAACAAAATTGGCAATTTCAAAAGATCTGCAACGTTACACTTGCAGGAGATTGCAAGTCTGTCAATTGACCAGGTACATTTTGTGCAATGCAAATGCCAGCTGCTACAAGAAGAAACAGGGAAAGACTTTACACTGCAGAAACTGTGGAAAACCATCATTGATGGATGGCCTGATTCAATTCACCATGTCCATGAACATATGAGACCCTTTTGGCCTTGTTGGGATGAGCTAGGCATCTCTTGGGGAGTAATTTTTAAAGGCAGATGGGTCACTATACTGGACTCATTGCAGCGTGATATTCTTCAACAACTTCATCACTCACACATGGGCATAGATTGGCTGGATACAAACAATGACATGAAGTCATCGTCAAGAAGTGTGAGGCATGTCAAGAGTATATGCCGAGGCAGCACAAAGAACTATTGATGCCACATGAAGTTCCTACTAATCTTTGGTCCATAATTGCGTCCGACCTCTTTAAAAACCATGGCACTAACTTCATTGTCACCGTCAACTACTTTACCAAGTACGCCATTAATTGACAATTGCACAATATGTCAAGCACAACTGTCACACACACTCTAAGCACTATTTTTAATTAATTTGGCATTGCTAGAGAGATCAATATGGGTAATGGCCCATAATTTATTGGTAAACCATTTCAGGATATGTATGAGAAGTGGGATATTGATCACGCTACTACTTCTCCTCATTACCTAGATCTAATGGCCTAGCTGAATGAATGATTCACACAGTGAAATCTCTGATGCTCAAATGTGACCAAGCAATATCTATATATTGCAATATAACATCTGAGGATGATACCATCAAGTACTACTATTCCACCACTGGCAGAGCTCATGTTTGGCAGATCAGAACCAATCTACCTACTGTTACACATTCTACTCTCCCATTCTACCCTCTCAGAAACTAGACAGTAACTTTTAAAATTACAAGAGAAGATGACCAATGTGCATGATAAAAATGCGGGCACAGATTTGCCAAGTTTACAGTTGGGAAAAGTTTGCTTCCAGAATCCCACAGAAGGTACATGGCAACCAGCCAAGGTGACAAGGATTTGTTTGAAACCGAGGTCCTACATTGACATAATCATTAGACACAAAGGTGAGGTGTAACCGAGGACAAATCAGATTCAATCCAGCTTATCAACCACCGTACAGCCCTAGTGCATCGAGGACTAGATCCCCAAATGAAACCAGGAAAAACATCCAAGAATGACAACCCCGCTCACTGATCACTGGGAGCAATTAAAGAAACCTCCAGACAAGGTTACTATTACAAGATCTGGGCGTACCAGCAGTTTATCTTTATGTTTTAGAGACTCGTAGGGCAGAATTTAGCTCATGGGCAAGCTTGGCTAAGACGGTCAGGAAACCGACCGCCACCTGCGATTGAGTCCGGAAGGTGATTTCACGCTGGTGGGTAATTAAGGCCTGTCCAGTGTGAAATGCGAGCGGCAGTGCTGCCTATGTGGGTGGGAGGAGGAGGGTGGGCGTGAACTTCACGCATGTGCCCGAGTGCGCACTTGATAATCTTCCTGAGGCATAGAGCTGCCTGAGGGAGGCAAAGAGTTTTTTAAAATAAAGAAATGAAACATGTTATAAAACATGTCCCCTCATGTGACTCTTTCACATGAGCAGGGACATGTTATTGCATAAACTTTAAAATTTTTATTTGCTTTAGGAAACCTCATCCTGCTTGTGGATGAGGTTTCCTGATAAGCGCAAAGGCCGCTTGGCCTTTTCACCTGAACACCAACTGTAAGGTTAGACGGGCAGCGAAAAATTTCTTTTAATTACCTTGTTAATGGCCTTCATAGGCCTTTTAATTGTAAGTGGGTGCGCTGCCGGCTCTGTTGTGTGCTCTCTGACTGAAATATCACGCATCATTTTATGCTGCAGCACATGCCCGCCAGTGAGGTAAAAATTTTGCCCATAGATTCATCAGCTCTATACTCTTTTGTACTGTTAACTAAACATGAACATGTATTGTAAATACTACGATAAAAGCAAAACACTGTGGATGTTGGAAATCCAAAACAAAAGCAAAAGTACCTGGAAAAACTCAGCAGGTCTGACAGCAACGTTTCGAGTCTGTATGACTCTTCAACAGACTAAGGAAAAATAGAAGAGAGGTGAAACATAAGCTGGTTTTGGGGGGGTGGGGGGTGGGGGGTGGGGGGACGCAAGTAGAGCTGGAGAGAGGGCCAGTGATAGGTGAAGATTGCCAAAGGTGTCATAGACAAAAGGACAAAGAGGTGCTAAGCTTTTTGTCCTTTTGTCAATGACATCTTTGGCAATTTTCACCTGTCACTGGCCCTCTATCCAGCTCTACTTGTCTCTCCCACACCACTCCCCCAAAAAAAAACAGCTTATATTTCACTTCTCTTCTATTTTTTCTTAGTTCTGTTGAAGAGTCATACGGACTCGAAACGTTAATTGTGTTCCTCTCCGCAGATGCTGTCAGACCTGCTGAGTTTTTCCAGGTATTTTTATTTTTGTTTTTGTTATGTATTGTAAATAGTTCTTTGGAAGGGGAGCAAAGTATCTTCCAAATAAAAATGTTGTAATATCCCTTTAAGGCATTCTGGTGTGACATCACTAGAAAGGAAGTGTGTCATGTGATCCAGTTTTACTTTCACTATTGCTTTTAAGCAGAGCACACGGACAGTTCTGCTATCGACGTGTCTTTGAGCTTTATACCTTTGCATATCTGTTCACATGTGTCTAGAATTAATAAATGAACCCACAACATGTTTATCCAATCCCTTATGATTGATGCCTTTAATGTCATTATAAAACACAACAGTTTATATCCCAGTGGGGGGAAAACATTCTACTTACCAAAAAAAACATTGCCAATTGAAAAGATAACAAGCAACATGGATCTAAAAGAAAATGCATACACAAATATAAAAATAGCATACATCCTAGCAAAGGGGAAAGATAAAAAGAATAATAAAGGGTGATAAAACAAATAAACACAAAAAGGAGGCTGAAAAGTAACCTGCAAAGGATATCAAAATCAACTCCACACATTGCTACAATAGGATTAGGGAAAAGAAGGTGATCAGGAACAATGTATCCCGATTTACAATTGATAGCAGTGGCATTGTCAGTGAAAATAAAGAAATGTGGATAGGTGGAATTACTTTGCATCAGTATTTATGGAAGAGGGCAGCATGCCAGACATCCCAAGGAAACTAAAATTGAATCACGGATAGGGACTTACCAAAATTAGCATAAGCAAAATGACAACAATGAAGAAAAAATTGACACTATAGAGTGACAAATTCCCTTGACCAGATGGTTCCCAGTCCAGGATTTTAAGAGAAGTAGGTGAGGACATTGCAAATGGCCTAATTATAATCTGCCAAACTTTTTTGATTAGAGAACCTCCCCTTTAGATTGGAAAATTGTGCATGTTACTTCGTTATTTAGCTAGCCTAACATCAGTTGCTTGGAAATTTCTAAAGTCTATTAAGGATAGGGTAACTGGATACCTTGACAATTTTCAGCTAATTGGAAAGGGATAGCTTGGAATTGTAGAGGGTAGGTCATGCCTGATGAAACCAAATGAAATTTTTGAAGAGGTTGTTAAAGTAGTGGACAAGTGAATGCCTATAGATGTTACTTATACAGACTTCCAGAATGGCTCTCACGATAAAGTCTCTGAAAAGCGACTGTTAGCTAAAGTTGATATTGAAGGTAAATTATTGATCTGGTTATGAAATTGACTGAATGTCAGGAGACAGAGTTGAGATAATTGGCAGAATATAACACTCATGGTGTACCACAAGGATCTGTGTTGAGGTTGTTACTAAACACTATTTATGGTACAGATGATGGAATGGAGAGCCACAACAGCATATATATGGCGTGCACCTGGCGAGCTGAACTTTGAGGGGAACTTGGAGGTGAGTGCACAGTAATGTTGCGCAGCATTCGTGAGGGTCGTCTGTTGGACTTCAAGAGCTGCACTGCAGTTGAGGCGGCTTGGTGGGGTCAAGGGCTGCACTGCATTTGGTGCGACTTGCGGGGGCTGGCAAGGGCTGCACTGCAGTTGATGTGAGTTGCGGTGGTTGGCAAGGGCTGCACTGCAGTTGATGTGAGTTGGGGGGCTGGCAAGGGTTGCACTGCATATAATGCGAGTTGGGGGGGCTGGCAAGGGGTGCACTGCAGTTGATGGTAGTGCACAAACATGTGGGGGTGATGGGAAGTGGACACACATTAGGGAAACCTTGTATAAAGTGACCGTTCAGATGCAGCCATATTGACGTGTGTGAAGTCGGACCTCCAGCTTATCTGTCGACTCAAGCAACGCAGAGGCATGAAAGTACCACCAAGTGCTCTAGAGCTTTTCACCCCTCGGGCACACTAATGAGCATTTTAGTGGACTGCAGAACAGTTGGAATACTGAGCAAGTTGTACAATCTCCTTGCTAAAGCCGGCTGTGGCGCCGTCACTGGTGGAGGTGCTCACAGACCCTTGTAATGTCATCATCCCAGTTTGGACCAGCCTCCCCCATGGTTCAAGCTAACAGCACAGCCTTGCAGTGCAGGTTAGGAGAATGCCTGCGCCTGAGCTGAAAGCACAGCATGCAGTCCAGTAGTTGAAGCTGTCACAAATCGATCAGATGGAGTGCGGCAGAGTTGGGTGGGGTCTTGGTCAGCTATGCAGCACACTAAATTCTGGCCATCCAAGTGGTGGCCAGCACTCTCTGGGATGTATTAAGGAGCCTTCAGACTTAACCAAGAGAGGTTCTTAGAACACAGGCTAACCCACACGTCTCTCTGTTTCTTCCTGCAGGAGGAGTACATCAGGAACATGGAGCCTGATGACCCAGCTGTATACCTCATGGATTACAGGCAGCGGCGACGAAAGAAAAGAGAGCAATGGAGGACCCTGGCAGGTTAGAGGGAGGAGTAGCACCCACAGGAAGAAGGAGCAGTTGGTTGGCACCTAGCTTGATCCAGAATCCACAGACGCCACCGTTCTTTCCTGCAGATGACTGAGAACCAGTATTGCCAAAGACTGCGCATGCCTATGGAACTGGTCAGTCACATCTGCCAGCTACTGCAGGATTTGGTGCCACGGGGACATGGAGAGCATCCACTGCCAGTGGCTGTGAAAGTGACCGTGCCACATAATTTTTAAGCCAGTAGCTCCTTTCAGAGCTCCACAGGTAACCTCTGTGGGATATCACAAGCCTCCACCCACAAATGCATCCATGAAATCACAGGCGCCACCTTTGCAAAGGCACACAACTTTGTGCATTTTGCCCAGGACCGGGTCATCCAGGATGCAAGAGCGCTAGGATTTGCCTAGGTTTCAGGTTTCCCACAGGTGCATGGTGCCATCGACTGCACTCACATGGTGCTCAGGTGTCCATGACAATAAGTGGTGAACAACTATGTCAGCCACAACGGTTCCACTTGCTGAATGTTCAGCTGGTGTGTGACCACCACAAATGCATTCTGGAGGTTTGCGCATGGTTCCTGGGGAATATCCACGACTCCTACATTCTCAGTCGATCTCAGATCACTGATGTCTTCCAGGGTCCACAGAGACTGCAGGGATGGCTACTCGGCGACAAGGGCTTTCCACAGAGGATGTGGCTGATGACACCCATGCGGCGGCCTCAGACTGCAGCAGCGTGAAGGTCTAATGAGACTCATGCTGGAACTCTCAACCTGGTGGAGCAAAACATCGGGATGCTGAAAATGAGGTTCCATTGCCTGGACTAGTCTGGTGGAGCTCTGCAATAAGGTCCACAGAGGGCAAAATGCACCGTCGTTGCCTACTGCGCCCATCAGAACCTGGCGCTACAATGGAGAGAGGAACTGGCTGAGGAGGAGATGGAGGAGGTGGACATCTTCTGTGATGAAGAGGATGTTGATGGGGATGAGGAGGTCCTTGAAGGCAAAGATGATGGTGTTGAGGCCATCAAACTATCCAGATGAGGCAAATATGCACAGGAGGCCCTCATAGCTGTTAGATTTGTGGAGGATGATGATGACATGCAATGAGGAGGCACCATAGATCCTTACATTTATCTGTGAACGTTTGACTCCAGTCTGGCTGATGGCAGTGCACATACCCTGTGTGATAAGGCTCCTGCCATGGAGCCGCAGCAGAGGCCCTAATTGTCACTCGATTCCAGAAGGATGATGACAACATGCAGTGAGGACTCCATAAATCTTTCACATAGCCTCTATGTATATCTGACTCCTGTCTGGCCAAGGGCAGCTCGTGCTCTGTGATCAGGATCATGTCATAAAGATGCTGCCATGAAACTTTAAAAGCATCGGACGCTTTGTCCACCATCAGCACCTGAGCTCTTCAGGAGCACTGCGTCACTGGTCACAGATGCTGAAGAGATGCGGGCCAGCCCTAACTTAAAGGTGCTGAGAGCACACAGAGAGAATGATGGAACTCTGTGACGCCTACCCATTACATTCCAGCAGCAATGAAAAACACCATTGAGATTCAGGCATCAGTAATGTGTCCAGGGACTGTGAGGCCGGACCATCACTTTGGTCTGAAGGCTGCACAAAGTACAAGGAAGAAGCCCTGGACTGAGACACCTGCCTTTATCTTATGCAGGAACCAAGGTTTCACACCTGAGTGACATGAACGCTGCTCATCAGAACAAGGAGCCGTAGGCAGGAAGACATTCTTGGGAGTTTATTCACAATAGTGAACATTATTATAAGTGATTAACACCCTTGCCCAGACTGTATAATTGCATCTTCTTAACATTGGTAACCCTGCTGCTACCATCTTGGTGCTCCCCTGATATCCACAATGGAGGTGGAGGTAGCCAGCTGACTGCTACTGTCTGTGATGATCTTGACGGGTGTCATCTGGATTGCCAAGACCTGGGGGGCCCCGGCCAGCTTTTGGGGTCCTGCTGTGTGGCAGTGCCACCCTTTTCCACATGTAGAGCAGGAGCTGCTGGGGTCACAGGAAGAGGGGATTCGGATGGGATGGACAATACTAGAGTCACCTGAGTGGATGGTGTGCATCTGCTGATCCTCCTTGCTATGGGTGTCCAAGGGCCCCTGGCTGACTCCTTGAGAAGGACAGGAAGCTGGAGTGAGATTGAGCTGCCCCGTACCCCTTCGTGTTGAGACTGCTGGAGGCCAACCATGGCGTCAGCGATGGAGTTCAGCCCATGTAGCAGTGCAGAATTCCTCCAGTGTGCCAAGCAATCTGAGGAGTGCAGCGGACATCCCTTCCTGATGTTCCTGAGCTTGCCTTTGCAGCTCCAGCAACTGGGGTATGACCGAGTCCAGAGGCTCGTCATCTGGCTCGGATTCAGCAAACTTCTGGCCTCCAGCTGTCCGTCGAGTGCCGGAAACCTGGGAAGTTTCTGCCTCTGCCTACTGTGGATCAGACAGTGCAGTGCACTCACCAGATTGTGATCCCAAAACAACTCTAGAACTAGGTCTCACAGAAGTGTGTGTCTCTGCGTTGGTGGAGGGTGTGGGCGAATGCTATGACAGGTATTCAATGAGGATGCCTTCAGATTCTTCTTCTGATGTGCCATCACAGAATTGTTACAGTGTAGAAGGAGACCATTTGGCCCATTGTGTCTGCACCAGCTCTCTCAGCGTTTTAACTTAGTACCAATCTCCTGCCTTTTCCCTGTAACCCTGCACCTTGTTTCTATTTAAATAATCAACCGATGCCCTCTTGAATGCCTCAATTGAACCTGCCTCCACCACACTTCCAGTGAGTGCTTTCCAAATCTTAACTACTCGCTGTGTGAAAAAGTTTTTTCTCACCTTGCATTTGCTTCTTTTGCAAAACATCCTAAAACTTTGCCCTCTGGTTCTCGATCCATTTATGAGTGAGAACAGTTTCTCCCTATCTACCCTGTCCAGACCCCTCATGATTTTGAAAACTTCTATCAAGTCTGCTCTCAGCCTTCTCCTCTCCAAGGAAAACAATCCCAACTTCTCCAATCTTTTCTCAAAACTGAAGTGTCTCATCCCTGGAACCATTTTTGTAAACCTCTTCTGCACCCTCTCCAATGCGTTCACATCCTTCTTATAGTGTGGCACCCAGAACTGTACACAATACTCCAGCTGAGGTCTAACCAGTGCTTTATATAAGTTCTTCATAACCTCCCTGCTCTTGTATTCTATTCCCCTATTCATGAAGCCTATAATACTGTATGCTTTAGAAACAGTTCTCTCTACCTGTACTGCCACTTCTAATGACTTATGTACATATACACCCAGGTCTCTCTGCTCCTGCACACCCTTTGGAATAGTATCCTTTATTTTATACTGTCTCTCCATGTTCTTTGCACCTTCCAGCCCAAAAAATACCCATTAACCATTATTCTGTTTTCTATCCCTCAGCCAATTTTGCATCCATGTTGCTACTGTCCCTTTTATTCCATGACTTTTAACTTTCCTCACAAGAGTGTTGTGTGGCACTGTATCAAACGCCTTTTGGAAGGTCACATGCACCACATCAACAGCTGTGCCCTCATCAACCATCTCTGTTACCTCTTCAAAAAACTCCAACAAGTTAGTTAGACATGATTTTCCTTCAACAAATCCATGCTGACTCTTCTGAATCAATCCACTTCTTTCCATAGTAACTTTTAACTCTATCCTGAATAATTGTTTCTAGAAGTTTCCCTACCACCAAAGTTAAACTGACTGGTCTGTAATTGCAGGGCAGATCTTTACAACCTTTTTTGAACAAGGACGTAATGTTTGAAATTCTCCAGACCTCTGGCATGTCCCCTGAATCTAGGGAACATTGAAAGATTGTTGCCAGCGCCTCTGCAATTTCCACTCTCACTTCCTTCAATCTTCTTGGATGTATCTCATCCGGTCCCGATGCCTTAGCAACTTTAAGTACTGACAGCTTATCGAATACCTCCTTCTTATCAATTTTAAACCCTTCTAGTGACTGAGTTTCCTCCTCTGTCACCATGGCCTGGGCAGCATCCCCCTCACAGGTAAAGACAGATGCAAAGTATTCATTTAATACCTCAGCCATGCCTCTTACCTCTATGTGTATATCCCCTTTTTGGTCCCTAATCAGCCCTACTCCTCCTTTTACCACCCTTTTACTATTGATGTGCTTATAGAATACTTCGGGATTTACTTTTATGTTAGCTGCCAGTCTTTTTTCATAATCCCTCTTTGCTTCTCGTATTTGCTTTTTCACATTCCTTCTGAACCTTCTATATTCAGCTTGATTCTCAATTGTATTTGCTACCTGACACCTGTCGTAAGCACACTTTTTCTTCTTTAACTTAATTTCTATCTCCTTTGTCATCCAGTGAACTCTGGGTTTGTTTGTGCCTTCGGGACTTGATTGGAAGCCCTGGGTCATGGACTCCATTGGATGTTTCCAATCTGCTATTGTGAAAGCAAGGAGAGATTATTGGTGCATGGTAATGGCCTGCGAAACAGGACACATCACTCAGAGCATGGTTGTCTGATGGATGTTGCACTGCTGGAGTCACAATTGGTAGAACACCGCCGACTTCACCATCAGCATAGGAAAGATCCAGATCTTCGCTGGTCAGCTGGATGGCTCTGTTTTCAAAGTCCGTGAGGACCTGGGTTCCGGACATTCCTCCACCAGCCTGTGACCTCTCCTTCTTGTTGTGTGCCAGCTGGTCCTGTATGGGCTGAATTTTCACCTCGGTGTGTAGGCGCACATGAGCGTGAAAAAGCACACGATGACATTGGGCAGGCATCCCGACATCATCGCACACTCGCGCGGCAGTGTGTGGGAGTCAGCAGCACGCCTGCCGACAACTAAGAGGGCTGGTAAGCCCATTAATCGATCAATTAAATTAGAATTATTCCTGGCCCGTCCAACCTTACAGTTGGCAGGCAGGTGAGTAGGGAAAGCGGCCTTTTGCTTTCTGAGGAAACCTCGTCCATAGGTGGGATGAAGTTTCCAATGTTAATTAAAAATAAAATAAAAGTTTTCAGAACTCATTTGCAACATGTCCCTGCTCATGTGACAGAGTCAAATGAACATAAATAGCAGCAGGAGCATTTGGCCCCTTAAGCCTGCCTCACCATTCAATAAGATCATGGCTGATCTGCCCCAAGCCTCAACTCCTCTTTCGTGCCAGTTTCTCATAGTCCTCAACTCCCCGATATTTTAAAAATCTATCTACCTCCTCTTTAAATACTTTCAGTGATCTAGCCTTCACAACTCTCGAGGGTAGAGAATTCCAGACATTCACTACCCTCTGAGAGAAGAAATTCCTTCGCATCTCAGTTTTAAATGAGTGCCCCTTATTCTGTAACTATGTCCCCTAGTTTGAGATTTCCCCACTAGTGGAAACAGCTTCTCAACATCCACCCTGTTAAGCCCCCTCAGAATCTTGTACATTTCAATAAGATCACCCCTCATTCTTGTAAACACTAATGAATAAAGGCCTAACCTGTTTAACTGTTCTTGATAAGTCAAGCCCTTCACCCAAGGAATCAGCCTAGTGAACCTCTTTTGAACTGCCTCCAATGCCAGTATGGCATTTTCTTAAATATGGGGACCAAAACCATACACAGTACTCCAGGTATGGCCTCACCAACACCCTGTACAGTTGTAACAAGACTTCCCTGTTTTTAACCTCCAACCCCCTAGCAATACAGGCCAAAATTCTATTTGCCTTCTTAATTACTAGCTGTACCTACATGTTAAACTTTATTGTTTCATGCACAAGAACACCCAGACCCCTCCGTGCTGTTCTTTTTTGGAGTCTCTCTCCGTTTAAATAGTAGTCTTCCTTTTGATTTTGCCTACCAAAGTGCATGACCTCACACTTTCCTACATTAAACTGCATCTGCCAAGTTTTTGCCCACTCACTCAACCTGTCTATAACCCCTTGCAGACTCCTTTTGCCCTCATCACAACATGCCCTTCCACCTATTTTTGTATTGTCAGCAAATTTGGATACATTACACTCTGTCCCCTCCTCCAAGTCAATAATATAGATAGTAAATCACTGAGGCCCTAGGACTGACCCATGTGGCACTCCACTAGTTATGTCTTTCCAACCTGAAAAAGACCCATTAATCCCAACCCTCTGTCTTCTGTGTGTTAGCCAATCCTCAATCCATGCTAATACATTATCCCCAATACCGTGAGCTCCTATCTTGTGCAATAACTTTTTATGTGGCAACTTATCAAATGCCTTCTGGAAATCCAAATACACTACATCTACTGGTTCCCCTTTATCAACTCAGCTTATTATATCCTCAAAGAATTCTAGCAAATTTGTCAAACATGATTTCCCTTTCACAAATCCATTGTTGACTCTGTTTGATTACGTTAAGCTTCTCTAAATGTCCTGCTATTTCTTCCTTAATAATGGCTGTTAGGCTGACTGGTCCATAGTTTCCTGCTTTTTGTCTCCCTCCCTTCTTGTACAGGGGCATCACATTAGCGGTTTTCCAAACTGCTGGGACCCTCCCAGAATCCAGTGAGTTCTGGAATATTTCGGCCAATGCCTCCTATCTGCAGCCCCTTCCTTTAAAACCCTTGGATGCAGGCCATCAGATCCTGGTGACTTGTCTGCCTTTAGTCCTGTTAGTGTGTCAAATAGTTTATCCCTCTTGATAGAGACTGTTACAAGATCTTTCCTCCCATTAGCTTCTTGCTTGCCTTATATCTTTGGAATGTTTATATTGTCCTGCAGTATGAAGACCAATGCAAAATATTGGATTAAATTATCTACCATTTCCCTGTTCCCCATTATAATTTCTCCAGTTGCATCGTCCAAGGGTCCCACACTCACTTTAGCTACTCTCTTTCTTTTTATATACCTGTAGAAGCTCTTGCTGTTTGTTTTTAATTTTCTTGCCAATTTACTTTCATAATTAATTTTCTCCCTCTTTATTAGCTTTTTAGTCAGCCGCTGCTGGTTCCTAAAAAAATTCTAAAACCTCTGGCCTACCACTAGTTTTCGCTGCTTTGTATGCCTTAGTTTTTGATTGGATACTCTCCTTGACTGCCTGATGAGGGGACATAGAACCATAGAGCACTACTGTACAGAAAAGCAGGCCATTCGGCCCTTCTAGTCTGTGCCGAAATATTATTCCGCTAATCCCGTTAACCTGCATCCAGTCCATAACCCTCCAGACCTCTCCCATCCATGTATCTATCCAATTTAATAGAACCATAGGGACATGTTTTCCTTTTTTTTAAAACTTTATTTTTAATGTAGAAAATCTTCAGCTCACTGAGGCAGCTTTGTTCCTTTAGGAAGCTTTCTGTGAGCGTACCCATGCACGTATCAACTTCCACACTCGTTCTCCTTCCCCTCATCCCCAACCCAGGCAACGCTGAGCGTTTCAGCGTGCAATTCACGCTGGCTGATCATTAATTGGCCAGCCAGTATGAAATCACGTTTGGGGCCCAATTGCGGTTGGTGGATTGTTGCACAGCTACTCCCGAGCCCGTCAAGGCGAAAATCCTCACCCATGAATACAGATGAAGAGAATGTAAGCAGGATGCCTGCCAGGCCAGATGATAAATATGCCTAGCATGTGAGAATGGTGAGTAGTCCCAATGACAGGATGAGGACAATGAAGGGGTGTGTGTGTGAGAGAGTGAATGGCGATGTCCCTTGACCTGGCAGTGAGTGAGACCCTGTGGATGTGTGATGGGTTTGTGAGTTAGAGAGTTGAGAGTGATAAGAGTGACCCTACCCTGGCGGAACAGAGGAGATTATACATCCTCTTTCTGCACTGGGTGGCTGTTCTCTTTTGCAGGGAGTTGGCACTGACCACTGCTGCCACTGCCTCCCTTGCTGGATTGGTATGTGTGGCTAGAATGGGGGTAGAGGACATTATAGTGGGCCTCCATAGTGTCCAAAAGGCACACGAGCGACGCATCACTAAACCAGGTTGGGCCGGCTGCAGTCTTCTTGCTTTCAGGGCCATGTCTTCTTTGCAGTAGACCTTGGCTTGAAGCACTGAGAGGTGTGCACCTGGCTGCACTTTAAATATGGTGCCCGATGAAGCAGCGAGACGATGGCCTGGCGAGTGAAGGACAGCTTGCCCACCATCGAAACAGCGTGTTTCCCGGGAATGCACGATTAGTTGAGCCGAGATTGGGATGATGATGCGTAAAAATCTGCCATTGCAGCCGGCGCATAAAACGTTCATTTTCCCAACGCTACCGCAGTTATTGCAAATCTGGGCTGATTCCACCCATAGATCATTAAGGTGTCATGAACAGGCATAGAAAATAATCAAAATGGCTCATGAAATACTGGCCTTCCAGTCAAGAGGACAAGAATACACGGAGTTGGAAGTCATTTACCAGAATGATACCTCAGCTCCAAGGGTTAAATTACCGGAGAGATTACACAAAATTGGGTTGTATTTCCTGAAATTTGCAAGGTTTAGGGGGTGATTTGATCAAAGTTTTCAAGATATCAAAGGGAACAGTTCGGGTAGATCGAGAGAAATTGTTTCCACTGGTTGGGGAGACTAGGACCAGGGGACGCAGTCTAAACTTTGAACTCTTTCAAGGGTGAAATTAGGAAACAGTTCTGCCCAAAAAGGATGGTAGAGGTTAGAAATTTTCTTCTTCAGACAGCAATTAATGTTGTCTCAGTTATTTTCAAATCTGAAACTGGTGGAATTTTGTTTACCAATGGTATTGAGGGATATGGTCAAAGGCAGGCAATGGAGTTAGGGAGATCAGCCACGATCTCATTGAATGGTGAAACAAGTTTGAGGGGCTAAATAGCCTACTCTTGTTTCCAAGTTCCTTTGTTTCTTGCAGTAGGAGTGTGCTAGAGACTGATAGAACTCAGGACCAATAGCTTTGTGATCTTTCACGCACTCAGTTTAATAATCCATAAGTGACATGCTCTGTGTTTTGGGATTTATCAACAGTTCTTACACTATAGAGATGAGGAATAACATTTGCTACATGAAGTCTTCATGAAATTGAGCTGCTAAGAGGTCCCAGCTTACTTAGATGCTTTCTCTTTCACAGTTTAGTTGTTAATTTTTAAATTTCCAACCATGAAATGTTCTTATAATAGAACAGATTACCTTTTATGAGTGCTATTAGCAGGGCAGTGTTCTGTGAAGAACTTTATACAATTTCTCTGTTCTGATCCGTTTTTAAAAATGTCCTCAGTCTGGATAGGGATGAATGCAAGAATGAACATAATGAAAATATTAAGCAGCGAAAGGGCATTTGAACTCTCTGATCCATGTAGACGATGCTTTGAAGACCCCCTGTAATTTTTTGAACTTGTTGTTTGAAAACACTACCTTGTGTTTGCTCAATAAAATTTTACTTTGAACTCTGATTTTAAAAGAATCAATTAAACAGTTTGTCAAAGTGAGACCAAATTTAATTTGTTGATGATTTTGACAGACTGGTTTCATATTATTTATATGGCTTGTGATATCTCGAGACAAGCCATAGTTGCTCTTGGGTACCATCATGTAAATGTAGTAATAACTAATACAATTAACAAAAAGATGAGTAGAAAATCATTTATAGCATTAATGAGAAAATCGAAGTGTAACCTCTGACAATATATTTATTACTTAATTCATGTAATATGTGGCATTAATTTGTGCTAGCCTCTAGCAGGTATTGTTTGATCTAAATGATTATTACAGGGAATTTCTTATAATGTCATAAAAATTTAAAGTATGGAAGGAGGCTGTTCAGTCCATTATGTCCATGCCATCCAACCTAATCTTACTTTCCAGCTTCTGGTCCATAAACTTGTAGTTTACAGCATTTTAAATGCATACCCAATATTATAAATATTTAAGTATTTCTTCCTCTACCATTCTTTCAGGTGGGGGCTCCTGATCCCCACCAGCCCCTGGGTTGAAAACATTTCTCTTCAAATACTATCTAAACCCCCTACTTCATCCTAAATGTATGCCCCTGGTTATGGACCCCTCACCCTGGGGGGTAGGGGCATCATATGCACTATATCTAGGCCCATCATAATTTTATACTCCTCAATTAAATCTCCCCTCAGTCTGCACTGTTCCAAAGAAAACAACCTGAGCCTATCCAATTATTCCTTGCAACTAAAATTCTCCAGCCTAGGCAACATCCACATAAACCTCCTCTGTGCCCTTTCCACTGCAATCACATCTTTCCTATAGTACAATGACCAGAACTGCACACCAGTACTCCAGCTGTGGCCCAGCCAATGCTTTATACAGCACCAGCATGACCCTCTTATATTCTATGTCTCGGCTAAAAAAAATCAAGACTCCCCTATGCCGCCTTGACCATTTTATCTACCTGTTCAGCCACCTTCAGGGTCATAGAGTCATAGGGATGGATTTTTGCATAGTTGAGAAGACTCCACGGGCCTTTAAACCGTATGGAATCCAGGGCCAGAATTCCCCCCCCCCCACCCCCACCCAAGCGGGTTCCGAGGAGCTTGAAATTGCATGGATGGGATTTCCTCCAGGATTTTACGCTGGGGCGGCAGGGCCTTGGATGGGAAGTTCTCCCTTGCCCCAATTAAAGCCCTTGATGGCCACTTAAGGGCCGTTTCCCACTCAGCCTCAATTTTGAGTCTGGCAGGCAGATGACAGCTCAACTAGCAAAGGCCAGAAATACAGATAGCTTGATCTTGAGCAGAAAGCAAGGGTGGGAGGGAATGGCCCCTCCATCAGAACCCCTTAAGGCCCGGTGACGTCCAGACCTCCCACAACCCCCCGCCCCCGCACCCCCCCACCTCAACGCTCAGCCTATCCCCAGAGACCCGGATCAGCGCCCTGGCGACCCCCCCTGCAGGCATTCCCTACCCTCCCCAGCCTGGGTCCCTTGCCACTTACCTTGTCCTTCAGGTCCCGAGACTTAGTGCCAGACAGCTCCCTGAAGTACCTCCTCCAGCCACTATGCCTGGAGGGATTGGACAGCTGCCAGGCAATCTGATTGGCCAGCAGCTCTCCAAAGCAGGACTTCCTCCCGAGTGAGGGGCGGAAGTTGGACGGAACTCTCGGCCAACCCTCAGACCTCACCATCCTGAAAATTCAGGCCCAGATGTGGAAGTCCCACCCCAATTTCCAACAGATCCAATTTTTTCCAGCAGGGGAAGGGGGCAAAGCATGTTCCCAAACTCAGCAGGGCTATTTGAACTTAGTGCTGAGTTCAAACAGACCCTATTTTGGCTGTCCCAAGGGCCTCAACCTGCAGTGTGTGGTTACAAATTTATGCGTTAGACATAAACACTCTTGAAGGGTGGATAAGGTCTGTTTAAGTATAATGATCTGAAGTTTTTAAAATCCCCTGCTCTTGAAATTTTAAAAAAGAAGCAGGCCTTTCTGCCAGAAAAGTTAACAAAAAGCACCATTTGCTGTACCCCCTTGATTAAATTAGAATTAAATTGAATTTGGTTACTTATTAATTGAGGAGGCCTTGTGGCTCAGTGTGTACTGTTACTGCTTCTGAGCCAGAAGCTCTGAGTTCAGTTCCCACCCCAGGACTTGATGGCCGAGGAATGTATGTTAATAATGCAGCCATCAACCTTCAAACCCTCCCAACACATGCCAATGGAAGCTGGTAAGAGCAGGAGGGATTCCTGGTCAGCTATGTGATGGCTATCACTATCCAAAGCTCCAGACTACAACGTGCATGTAAAAGTGCATGTTGCTGTAGCAACTCAGACTCCTTGAATGATCTGTAACACACTTATTGATCACATTTAGACTTAATTTTGCTGTCAGTAAATTGTTTATTCCAAGTATACTAATGGATTAGGTTTGGTCAATAACCTCACTCATTATTAAAAGCCCAAAGTTGATACAATTCTTCAGTAATCTAAATATCTCTAGTAGACATTGGATTATCAATCTTTACGAATTAAAACAAACAAAAAAATGTATGTCAGGAGCAAGCACAATGTTCAGCTGTAACACGTCTTCTTTTTGAAAATGTCTAGGTTTGTTTAGAAAGAGGGGCAATTTGAATGAAATACCAGAAAGTTACTGGTACACAGCACAAGCCCAAACATCAAGTATGTTCAGGAGTGGGGTTGGGAGAAAATCAGACAAGAAGTAATTTTATGAAGAAGTGTAAATGTAAAATTTTTTTAAACACAGTGTAGCAAGTTTTACATTAAAACTACATGTTTGTTTAGTAAGTAAATATTAAATAAAACTATGCAAAGAAATCGCTATATCTTTGTTGAAACCATAATGAATTTGACATACGGACGTCCTGTACCTCAGGATACTTGTAACTGAAGTATAAATGTATCTGGTCTAATGAAGTCTATCAGAGAGTTGTTAGTGATGGTTTTGTGAGTCTAACAGATTATATTTCAGAAAAAAGGAAAATAGTGGGTGATAATGCTGGTGTAATAAAATCTGATAGTGGCAGCAGAAGCTGTAAAAAAAAAAGGATCTAGTACACTGCATATACAAAAAAATGTGTCCAAATGAAAGGACTGCAGTAAAAAGTACTTAGGTTTTATGTATAATAGAAGTAATTTAAAAACATGGATGCGATGTACAGAGCCAAAGGCAAATATTTGTCTGTAAGGAAGTCATACAGATAGCATTACAGAAAGCTGGCAGAGCTGAAGAGCAAATTTATGTTTATGATGTTGACGCTGCTTTAAATGATGTTGTATAATGTTCTCAAAGTCTCCTTCTCTACTTCCAGAAATTACATCAGCTGCTTCACGAAGAATATTGCAGGAGATTTTCAATTCTGCTGCTGCTTTTTTTTAAAAAAAGCTGTTTCTTCCTTCTATTGTAATTTTGCATTTCAGTGGGAATATGTGACTTAATCAACTTGTACCTTTTATGTGATGGTTATAATATATCATTGTATTTTTCTTTTATCAGGTAATTAAACAGGATAGGCTTGGAAAGGATCTCTCTCAGTGCTCATTATTTGATCTACTGAAATATGATGACTATAATAATGACAAGCATCTAACACAGGAGGAGTTCTATAGAGCATTCCGTAAGTATAACATCATCAGCTTACATTAGATGGTCAGAATAAATATAACTGAATGCTAATTACATAACTAGGATGCATTGTTTAGCCTACAATGAATCAACTATGAGAAATGATGGTCACAGGAATATTCTCATTCCACAGAATGAAATAAAGGGAGATCTCTGTTTGAACTCTAACAGCACTTCTGCCTTTATGCACATACAGTAGAAAATATAATGATAATCAACAAGCATTCCACTGGTATGCATCATTTCGGCAATGAACAGGACGATTCAACTTGCTAATTAACACCATTCAAGCAGTCATGGCAATGACAATAAAAGTTTATTTTGTGTTGCGATACTATTGTAAGGCTGATTCCACAATCCCAGCTATATCACACACTGGCAAAATGATGAGCTGACTTCGCTGAGTGCTGTGAAGCCTGTTATAAATATCATTTCTAAACGCTTTCAAGCAGTTTGAGCCTTACACAGGAGTGAAATGACAAGGGTTAAAAATTATTACAACTTTGCAGTCCTTGTTAATATGGCTGTTGTTCAAAATTAAAGGGATGCACCCACTTAAATGTAAGTAGCTCACATTGAGATGAAAAATGTTGAAGACTTTAAAGGCTCAAGAACAATTACAAAACCACTCCAAAAGGCAAAAGCGATGAGCAGAAAATTCAAAATGGAAGTATGAAGAGAATTTGGCCTTAATTTTTCAGGCTCCATAAACCTGACTTGGGAGAAGGTGCCCGACAGTCAGATTTTGGCTCTGGGGTGGGTGGGTTGGGGGGAGGGGTGCTGGCAGAGAATGGGTTAAAACAGGAATCAGGCCCACTGCCCCTGGAAAGAGTTCGGAAGCAGCCACAAGGGCTGTCAGGTAGGGAGGCGGGCTGTGCAAAAGACCTGTGTCGGTGATCTGGGATTTGGTCCCAGCTTTAAAAAAACAATAAAATAAAAATCATCCCTCCAGCCCTCACCACTAACATGCCCTCACCTCTCCACACACTCCCCATTCACCATCCATGCCACCTCATGCCTCCCACCGATTCCCATGGCCCTTAATAGCCCTGCCAACTTACGTAACCCATGCAAACCCATGCCCTCCACCCATCATCGTTTGCTCTTAAACTCTTCATGCCAACTCAGCCAGTATCCACCATGGGCAGACCTCAGGACCCATGCTGAGATAAAATGAAATAACATTCTTAAATGTCTGTTGATGAATTCATTATTTAAAAAACACTCTGAGAAAGAAACCCATTCACTACAGTTAACTCCCTTCAGCTACTTAATCCCATATGGGGATAAGTACTTGTATTCATTGCCCCTCTTCAAAGACTACAAGCACTTGGAACTGTCAAAGCTCTCGATCAAACTGTGAACTGATGCACACCTCACTGAGATAATGATAAGTTGTGAAATCAGTCATGCAGCACAAATCCAATAATGTCAACAGATAGTAAAATAGCAAACAGTGATTTTCTTTAATTGAGGACAAAAATTTAAAGGCTTAGAGATTTAAATGCCTATACTTCAAAACTTGACAGTTACAATCAGCTTGGCAGTTCCAATGAGTTTATCAACATTTTACACACATTCATACCTAACTTTTAACAATCCCAAAGGGCACTTGACCTCTCCCGAAGGGCATCATCTGACTTCTCCAAAGGGCAACTTTGCTGTCCAAAATGAGTCCCTGGACCCATCCAAAGGGTAGCCTCCCTCCACAAGATCTAAAGGCCTCATGTGCAGCTGCCTTGGTGAACCATGGATGTGCAAACTATAAGATGCCCCCATTCCTCCCAGCCCCAGTGAAAATGATGGGTGCCAAGTTCAGGGGCAGGACTTATGAATTTGGGCCACTGATGCCATTATGAATAATCCAGAAACCCCCTCTGTTCTGGTGAAAAGCAGAGGCGGAGCAGTGCGGTTCCCAACCCTATCTCTGTGATGACATGAAGCTGCAGGAGGTGGTGCAAAGAGGGTCGCCTTATTTGGAACTTGAGAATACTCTCCCCAGAGGATATCAGGAGGTAGTAGCAAAGCTGAAAGCTGTGTGCAGCACCTACAGTATAGGATAACAGTTGCAGATGAAGGCACACATTAAGGAACCTTAATGTAAGACTACCCAGTTGTACCTTCTGCCAAGTAGCTTATACTGGATTCATTTCCAAAATACAGCGAAGCAGTGGTATACAGTCAGGAGGCAATTGCCCTGGGAGTCCTCAACATCGACTCCGGACCCCATGAAGTCTCATGACATCAGGTCAAACATGGGCAAGGAAACCTCCTGCTGATTGCCACGTACTGTGTTCCCTCAGCTGATGAATCAGTACTTGTCCATGTTGAACAACACTTGAGGGTGGCAAGGGCAGAATGTACTCTGGGTGGGGGACTTCAATGTCCATCACCAAAAGTGGCTCAGTAACACCACTGCTGGCTGAGTCCTAAAGGACATAGCTGCTAAACTGGGTCTGCGGCAGGTGTTGAGGGAACCAACAGGAGGGTAAAACATACTTTACCTCATGCTCAACAAACTGCCTGCCGCAGATGCATCTGTTCATAACAGTATTGGTAGGAGTGACCACCACACAGTCATTGTGGAGATGAAGTCCTGCCTTCACATTGAGGATACCCTCCATCATGTTGTGTGGAACTACCTCCGTGCTAAATGGGATAGATTTCTAACAGAACTAGCAGCTCAAGACTGGGCATCCATGAGGTGCTGTGGGCCATCAGCAGCAGCAGAATTGTACTCGAACAGAATCTATAACCTCATGGCCTAGCATATCCTCCAGTCTACCATTACCGTCAAGCCAGGGGATCAACCCTGGTTCAATGAAGAGGACAGGAGGGCATGCCAGGAGCAGCACCAGGCATACCTAAAAATGAGGTGTCAACCTGATGAAGCTATAACACAGGACTACTTGCATGCCAAACAGCATAAGCAGCAAGTGATAGACAGGGCTAAGTGATCCCACAATCAATGGGTCAGATCTAAGTTCTGCAGTCCTGCCACATCCAGTCGTGAATGGTGGTGGACAATTAAACAACTCACTGGAGGAGGACGCTCCAAAGATATGCCCATCCTTAGGGAGGGAGGAGCCCAACACATCAGTGCAAAAGATAAGGCTGAAGCATTTGCGACAGCCTTCAGCCAGAAGTGCCGAGTGGTTGATTTATCTTGGCCTCCTCTGGAGATCCCCAGCATCATAGATGCCAATCTTCAGCCAATTCGATTCACTCCACATGATATCAAGAAACGGCTGAAGGCACTGGATACTGCAAAGGCCATGGGCCCTGACAATATTCCAGCAACAGTACTGAAGACTTGTGCTCCAGAACTTGTCACGCCCTTAGCCAAACTGTTCCAGTACAACTACATCACTGGCTTCTACCCAGCTATGTGAAAAATTGTCCAGGTATGTCCTGTACACAAAAAGGATAAATCCAACCCGGCCAGTTACCACCCCATCAGTCTACACTCGATCATCAGTAAAGTATTGGAAGGGGGCATCAACAGTGCTGTCAAGCGGCTCTTGCTTAGCAATAACCTGCTCACTGACCTCATTGCAGCCTTGGTTCAAACATGGACAAAAGGGCTGAACTCCCAAGGTGAGGTGAGAATGATTGCACTTGACATCAAGGCCACACTTGACCGAGTGTGGCATCAAGGAGCCCTAGCAAAACTGGAGTAACTGGGAATCGGGGAAAACTCCCCACTGGTTGGAGTCATATCTAGCATGAAGGAAGATGGTTGTGGTTGTTGGAGGTCAGTGATCTCAGTTCCAGGATATCACTGCAGGAGTTCCTCAGGGTAATGTCCGTGGCCTAACCATCTTCAGCTGCTTCATCAATGACTTTCCTTCCATCATAAGGTCAGAAGTGGGGATGTTTGCTGATGATTGCATTATTTGCAACTCCTTAGATTCCTGAAACAGTCCATGCCCAAATGCAGCAAGACCTGGACAATATCCAGGCTTAGGCTGCCAAGTGGCAAGTAACATTCGCACCACACAAGTGCCAGGCAATTTCATTTTCCAACAAGAGAGAATCCAACCATTGCCCCTTGATGCTCAATGGCATTACCATCATTGAATTCCCCGTTATTAATATCCTGGGGGTTACCATTGACCAGAAACTGAACTGGACTCACCATATAAATACTGTGGCTACAAGAGCAGGTCAGAGGCTAGGAATCGTGTGCCTTGTAACTCCAGCTCCTGACTCCCCAAAGTCCGTCCACCATCTACAAGGCACAAGTCAGTATTGTGGATGAATACTCCCCACTTGCTGGATGAGTGCAACTCCCACAACACTTAAGAAGCTTGACACCATCCAGGACAAAGCAGCCCACTTGATTGGCACCACATCCACAAACATTCACTCCCTCGTCCTCCGATGCACAGTAGCAGCAGTGTGTATCATCTACAAGATGCACTGCAGAAATTCATCAAGACTCCCCAGACAGCACCTTCCAAACCCATGACCATTACCGTCTAGAAGGATGAGGGCAGCAGATAGATGGAAGTTCCCCTCTAAGTCACACACCATCCTGACTTGGAAATATATCGCCGTTCCTTCATTGTTGCTGGGTCAAAATCCTGGAACTCCCTTCCTAACAGCACTGTGGATGTACCTACACCACATGCACTGCAGCGGATCAAGAAGTCAGTTCACCTCCACCTTCTCAAGGGCAACTAGGGATAGGCAATAAATGCTGGCCCAGCGAATGAATAAAAAAAAATGTTGCCTAATGTTGCCTATCAGCCTTTTCCAATTTACTACTTAGCAAGCTTCCTACAGCTTTGTAGCCCTGTAATTGCAACTCATGCATATCGGTATAACAATGAATAAAACATATAACTGAAAGTATTGCTGAGCTAATTTCTTCCATGGATTTCGCACAACAGATCATTGAAACTCAAACCTAGTTACTTGCTGGTAGTAGGATGGACTTTAGGCTGGGCTCATGGCACTCATCAGTGACCCTGTACTTTGGAACATACCAACAATTAAGAGGCCTATTAAGACCCTTAAAGTATTTATTAATTTCTATTTTTTGCTGCCTGCTCAGTTAGCGGGTAGTCGAATAGGTCAGGCGGCGTTTGCATTTTTTATGAAACCTCATCCACGGACTGGATGAGGTTTCCGACGGCAAGTATAAAACAGTAAAAGAAATGTTGGCATCCTTTCAAACATGTCCCTCTTCATGTGACTGAGTCACATGTGGGGCATGTTTATTTCATCTTTAAAATCTTTATTCGTTAGTGTCCAATTCTTCATCTCCTTGAGGCAGCTGTCTGTCCTCACGGAGCTGTCAGCACGTGCTCCCCCGCGCACACAAAGGCCTTTGCACTCGTCGTCCTTCCGCCTCAACCCTGGCAGCGTTGAGTGTTTCAGCGCACTTTTCACGCTAGCTGGCTGGTAATTGGCCAGCCAGCATGAATTTGCAGTTGGGGCCCGATCATGGGGAGTGGTCCATTTCGCTGTCGCTCCCGGGCCCACCCACTGCCACTGCTCGGCGAAGGGAAAATCCTGCCCAGGGAATAGTTGACTTGCCGAGCTTTTTGTTTAATTTCAAACCAGGCAGGTTGACTCTGATTAGTCAAGACATTGCCATAGGGAATGAACCAGAAATGACTGAACCACAAGCTTTTGTTTAGTTGAAAAAAACACAATGCATGGACATGCTCTTTCTGCTTGCAAAGGACAGGATCTTGTATGTGAATATATGTAGTTTCTAACATGTGTAATTGAGCCACACTGTGAGCCTGACAATCTTAACTTGGTTGTCAGTGTACTCTTAGCACAATCAGCATTGTTTAACAAGTGCTGTCCAATCATAGAATCACATCTAATGTTGAACACTATGCTTTGAGTTTTGGAAGCACGGGCTGGTTGGGTACCGTCAGTACTTTATCTGATACGAACAGACAAAGGAGTATGCTATTTGAAACAATGCACCAGTGTTTGGGACCACAGCCTACTTACCTAGCATCACACAGGCATCACTGAAATTCATATACCACATTACTCATTTGCATGATAGGTAGAATGTCTTTTTGGCTTGATGGCAGCATTCTGTTAGTGGAGAATACCATTCATGTTGCTACTGCATAGTTTGCCTGATTTGAATGGAGACAAAAGCTTGACAATTCCCCCCTTCAGATTTGGTATTTTTGCAAATCTTTACTGATGAGTGCAAAATAAAAAACTTCAACAGTATGCCTCTTTTTTCAGCAATACTCAAGCTTATTGTACCTAGCGACTATTTGAAAATACATTGATAATACACGACTGGCTGTAAATAAACCAGAGGTTTTTAACAATTGAAGGCAGGCATCCTTCCAAGTTTCTCAAGGCCTGAATTTTCCAGGCGGCGGGTGGTCTCAGCGGGAGCGGGCGGGGGCGGTCGCGGAGCTGATCGCCACACCACCATTTTATGCGGGCGGGCTAATTAAGGCCTGTCCAGCGTAAGACGCAAGTCAAAGCACTCAACGCTATCTTTGCGGTCGGGGGCAGGAGAGAGAGTCAGGGCCAGTGGTCTTTTACGCATGCATGCGAAAGCGCACTTCAATCTCCCTGAGGCACGGAGCTGCCTCAGGAAAATTGAAGCGGCTTTCAAATAAGTAAATAAAAGGCTCAAAAATTTATTTAAACATCTCTATCGTGACTGTGTCACATGAGATGGGACGTATTTTTATATTTCATAGAATTTTAAAATTTATTTAATAAACACTTTAGGAAACCTCATTACGCTTGTGGGTGAGGTTTCCTAAAAACGTGAAGGCCGCTTAGCCTTTTCACCTACCTGCCAATCTTAAGGTTGGATGGGCAGCGTTAACAATTACATTAATTACTTCCTCAGTGGCCTTAATAGGCCATTTACATATCAGTGGGTGCACAGCTGAACAAAACATTGCAAGACAGCGCGATGACACTGGGATGCACGCCCGACATCATTGTGTGTCACTTAATGCGTCGACATGTCGGGCCCACCCCTGCATGCCGACTGAAAAATCCTGCCTCAAGTCTCACTCATCACGGAATAACAGAATTTTTACAGCACAGATGGAAGCGATTTGGATCATTGTGTCTGCACCAGCTCTCTGAATGAGAAGTTCACCGAATGCCATCTCCCCACTTTCTCCCCGTAATGCTGCACATTTTTCCTTTTCAGATAACAGTCTTATTCCCTTTTGAATGCTTCAATTGAACCTGCCTCCACCACACTCTTAGGCAGTGTGTTCCAGACCTTAACCACATGCTGCTTGAAAAACTTTTTCCCCATGTTAATTACTTTAAATCTGTGCCCTCTTGTTCTCGATCCTTTCGCAAGTGGGAACGTCTTCTCCCTATCTATTCTGTCCAGATCCCTAATGAATTTGAACACTTCATAACTGAAATTCCTCACCCCTGGAACTATTCTCATGAATCTTCTCTGTACTCTCTCCAATAGCTTCACATCTCTCCTAAGTTCAGTTGTGTGACATTCTTGATCAGTTCTCTAGCTTTTTATTATATTGCTTCAAACAATTCAATATTTCTGTTGTGTCTCAGTGAACAAAAATATTCAAGCTGTGACCTGACCAGGGCGATTTCTGCACATTGTACTTCAGCTGATCCTCCAGTGACTTGTTGAATACCATTCCACAGTACCTAGACATGTTAACCCTGAGGCTGCTTTCCCCTCAAATCTCTTTGAACTTTTATTACTTAATTTAATACTATACAGATAGAACTTAGGCAGAATTTTAAAAGGTTGGCTGGAACAATGGGATAGTTTTGGGAAATGTGATATATATCCTAGTGTTTACAAAGTAAAATGTTAAAAGTACAACAAACATCATATATTCTATTTCTATCTTCAGTTTATGCTCAATACACATGGAAATAGCATCAAATAGAAAGCTTATATTATCGTCTGAAGCTGCAATTATGTCACCCTTAACAACATTCCTCCACGTTTTTATCTCATTGTGTTGAAATCAGGAGTTGCCATGCCATCTCCCACTCTAATTCATTCCTTCATAAATTCTTGCGACTGTTTGGCTGATGCATTTTTCCCCACAATGCCAGTTTTTTAGGACCATATGACCTACTAAGTCACTAATATAACGGGCAAGAAATGTGTGGATATTTCCAGCCAGAAATGCATTACTCACCATATTGCCTTATTGGGAACAGGAAGGCCCACTTCAAACAGAGACACTTGAAAGGAAAGCATGGAAAATAAAAAAAGCTGGACATCAATCTCCTGTGTTTGAGAAGACAATGGAAACAGCCCCCCAGACAGCTAGATCCCTTCAGAATCACAGTGAATCACAGAATTGTGACAGTGCAGTAGGAGGCCATATGACCCATCATGTCTACACCGGCTCTCCGAATAAGCAGTATGACTCAGTGACATTCCTCTGCCATTTCCCTGCACATTGTTTCTATTTAAGTAATCATCTAATGCCCTCTTGAATGCCTCAATTGAACCTGCGTCCACCCCACTTCCAGGCAGTACATTCCAGACCTGAACCACTCGCTGTGTGAAAAAGCTTTGTCTCACATTGCATTTGCTTATTTTGCAAATCACTTTAAATCTATGCCCTCTTGTTCTCGATCCTTTTACGAGCAAGAACAGTTCTCCCTATCTACTCTGTCCAGCCCCCTCGTGATTTTGAACACCTCTATCAAATCTCCTCTTAGTCTTCTCCTCTCCAAGGACAATAGTCCCAACTCCTCATCCATAGAACCATTTTCATAAACCTCTTCTGCACTCTCTCCATTGCGTTCACATCTTTCCTAAAGCGTGGTGCCCAGAACTGTATACAGTACTCCAGCTGAGGTTTAACTTGTTTCCTATACAAGTTCAGCATAACCTCCTTGCTTTTGCACTCTATGCCTAGGATACTGTATGCTTTATTAACTGCTCTCTCCACCTGTCCTGCCATGTTTAATGACTTATGCACATTTACACCCAGGTCCCTCTGCTCCTACGCACCCTTTAGAGTTGTAACCCTTATTTTATATTGTGTCTCCATTTTCTTCTGACCAAGATGAATCACCTCACTCTTCTAGGCATTGAACGTTATCTGCCATCTATCTGCCCATTCCACCAACTTGTCTGCGTCCTTTTGAAGTTCTGCACTGTTCTCCTCACAGTTTACAATGCTTTCAAGTTTGTATCATCCGCAAACTTTGAAATTGTCCCCTGCATACCAAGATCTAGAACATTAATGCATATCTGGAAAAGCAAGGGTCCCAATCCCTGGGGAACCCAACTACAAACCTTTCTCTAGCCCAAAAAATATGCATTAAACATTACTCTCTGTTTTCTACTCAAACAATTTTGTATCCACATTGCCACTGTTTCTTTTATTGCATAAGCTATAACTTTTCTCACAGGTCTGTTGTGCGGCACTGTATTGAATGCCTTTTAGAAGTCTATGTACGCCACGTCAATAATATTACCCCCATCAATCTTCCCTGTTACCTTTTCAAAAGAACTGCAGCAAATTAGTTAAACAAGATTTTCCCTTAAGAAACCCATGCTGGCCCTTCCTAATCAGCCCACATTTTTCAAGTCGACTACTACAAGTCGACTATTAATTCTATCCTGTCTAATTGTTTTTAGAGGCTTCCCCACCACCAAAGTTAAACTGACTAGCCTGTAATTACTGGGCTTACCTTTACATTACTGGGCTTATCTTTACAACCTTTTTGAACAAGGGCATCAAGTTTACAATTTTCCAAAGCCCCTGCAATTTGCACTCTCACTTCCTTCAATATCCTTGGATGCAACTCATTTGGTTCCGGGACCTTGTCAACTTTTAGTACCGACAGTTTATCTAATATCTCCTCCATATCAATTTTGAACCCTTTTAATGACAGAGTTTCTTCTTCTGTCACCATGGCCTAGGTTGCATCTGCTTTCTTGCTGAAGACAGATGTATTTAACACCTTAGCCATGCCCCCTGCCTCCATATGTAAATCCCCTTTTTGGTCCCTAATCAGCCCTACTCCTCCTTGTGCCACCCAATTTATGTGCTTGTAGAAGACTTTGGGATTCCCCTTTTTGTTGGCTGCCAGTCTTTTCTCATCATTCCTCTTTGCTTTTCTTATTTGCTTTTTCACCTCCCATTTGAGCCTTCTGTATTTAGCTTGGTTCTCAATTGTATTTTCTACCTGACACCTGTCAAAAGCAACGTTTTTCTTCTTTATCTTAATTTCCAACTCCTTTCTCATCCAGGGAGCTCTGGATTTGTTTGCCTTACCTTCCCCTTTTGAAGGAGTATACCTTGACTATGCCTGAACCATTTCTTATTTGAAGGGAGCCCAGTGTTCAGCTACAGTTTTTTCCCACCAATGTTTGGTCCCAGTCTATCCGGCCCAGCTTCATTCTTGTCCCATTGAATTTGGCTCTCCCCCAGTTACTAATTCTTTCTCTGGATTGCTTATTATCCTTTTCTACTGTCATCCGAAAACTTATGATACAATGATCACCGTCTCCCAAATGTTCCCACACTGACACTTGATCTATTTGGGCCACCTCATTTCCAAGAGCCAGGGCCTGAAATTTTCAGGCAACGGGTGGGCTTGCCGGGAGTGGGTGGGGACAGAGGTGGAGCCAGTCGCTGCCCGCGGTTGACTTTGCACCACTATTTTATGTGGGTGGGCCAATTAAGGCCCGCCCAGCATAAGACGTGAGCAGTAGCGCTTTTGCCCTACCTATGCGGGCGGGCGGGGTGTGGACGGAGAGAGAATCAGTGCATGCATGCGGAAGAGCGCTTCAATCTCCCTGAGGCATGGAGCTGCCTCCTGCCGAATTAGTTTAAAGCCCGCCCCCCAACTGCACTAGCAAATTGTCCCGCAAGGAACTCAGTCTCGACTCTGTTCAGGTGCAACCCGTCCAGTTGGTACAGGTGCCATCTCCCTCAGAACCAGGCTCAGTGTCCTAGGAATCTAACGCCCTCCCTCCTGCACCATCTTTCCAACTACGCATTCTTCTGCCTTATCCTCCTATTTTTGTACTCACTTGCACGTGGTACTGGGAGTAATCTGGAGATTACCACTTCTGGGGCCCTGTTTGCTAATTTTATACATAGCTCCCTAAATTCTGTCTGCAGGACCACATCTCCCTTCCTATTTAAGTCATTGGTACCAATTTGGCCCATGACCTCTGGCTGTTCGCCCTTCTGCAGAAGAATGTCCTCCAGCACTTGGTGATATCTTTGACCCTGGCATCAGGGAGGCAACATACCATCCTGGAGTAACGTCTAAGGCCACAGAAATGTCTGTTGTTCCCCTAACTAACGAATCCCATATCATTATTACGTAGCCACCTGCCCCCTCACACCCCTTACTGATCACATGGTTTGAAAAGCCTGTCTCCTTTATAAACCCCCTAATGAGTCACTAGTTTATGAGCTAGTTTATCTTCCTGCTACATTAAGTAACACCACTTGAACCAACTGCTTTCAGGTGATTGACAGTTAACTGCCACTCCAGGCAGTTCTCTACTTAACAAGTTAACCTAACTTACTAATGTCAGATCTTGATTATTAATCTATAGGTAAACCTGAAAGGGACTTACCAGAACTTGCCACGTGAGCCTAATTCGCTGCTCACTCAGTCTCCATCTCACTCCATCTCAAGTCTCCTGTCTCCTTGCACGCCCCTGAATCACCATACAAAAACCCATCTCCTCTTGATCTATATCACATAATGTGTCAAAATGTTTCTGAGATGAAAGCAAACTGGTTTTTGGATACAAGCCATTCCCCCTCCCAGGAATACACAGGGAACTTAGTTAAAACTGGCTCTGAAGACAGGTGTAATCAGTGGCAGAGGGGAAGAAGAACAACAGGATCTCTGTTTTTCTCTCCCTCGCTCTCTCTCGCTCTCTCTCTGGAGGCAACTTGTACAGCAGAGACAGAACGAAACAGGACAGCCTCCTCAGTTACCCCTACAGAGACAAGCAGGTCATGTCTCCCTCTGGGGACAAGCCAACAAGTGTCTTCAACAGACTGCGTAATTGCCAAAGACAGCTCTAGTGTTCTACTGAAAGCACCTAACTAACGGCTACATGGACATGCCAAGGCTTATTTGTATATTCTTTTCAACTTATGTTTGGACTCCTATCTTTCTTTTCTGACCTGTTATTATTTTTCCTCGCGTTTTAGTGACAAATAAACTCACACTCTCTTTGACTCAAGAAAACCTGGTTTGATTGACTCCTTATTAAAATGGATTTGGGTTGGGTTGGGAAAAGGTATTCACGGGAAATTAATTTCAAACAGACTTTTGTTGCTACCAACCGAGGGGTGTTGAAAAAGGGGGAGCCAGCTCATTCCTCCTCATCCAGCCATAACAAGATGCACCTCTGGATCTCATCTTCCAGCTATAGGGCATGCACATTATGTCCCTGCATGCCTAAAAATAGGTGAACAGGCACCGAATGTCAGCATCCTTAATTTTTTTGATTCTTTCATAGGATAGAAACATTGCTAGCTAGGCCAGCATTTGTTTCCCATCCTTAATTGCCTTTGAGAAGTTGGTGGTAAGCTACTTTCTTCAACCACTGCAGGCCCTCTAGTTTTGAGACACTCACAATGCTGTTATAAAGCGAGTTCCAGGTTTTGACCCAATGACAGTCAAGGAACAGCAATATAGTTCCCATTCAGAATGGTTTGTGACTTGGTAAGAAATTTGCAGCTGTTGTTGTTCCCATACGTCCCTTGTCCTTCTTGGTGGTAGAAGTCACAGGGTTTGTAAGGAGCCGCTGAAAGAGGCTTTTTGAATTGCTGCATTGGATCTTGTAGATGCTATCCACTGCTGTCATTGCGTGCCAGTTATGGCGGGAGTGAATGATTAAGGTGATGGATGGAGTGTTGGTCAAGTGGGCTGATATCGACTGATATCGAGCTTCTAGAGCTGCATTCATGTGGACAAGTGGAGAGTATTTCATAACCGTCTTGACTTGTTTCTTGCAAATGGTGTACAGGCTTTGGGGAGTCAGGAGGTGAATTACTCACCACAGAATTCCCAGCCTCTGGAAATCTTAGGCAGAATCTTCTTGTTTCCACCACCCCCCCCAACTCTCGGAAGCAGCGGGGGCATTTAATCAGGCAGGAGGGTAGCCAATGGGGTCCTTGCCTCCACCCCAATTAAGTTCATGTTGGGAAAGCTCACGTCCAGCCTTCCTGCCCCGTTGCCAGTTGAAGCCCTTAAATGGGAAAATAATGTCCACTTAAGGACCTCATTCTGCCGCCATTGGTATTAACGTAGCAGCAGGGCAGAAGGCTCACGATGTGGGGAATACAACAAGAAAACACTTGCATGTTTGCTTATCAGCTCCCTGGGGAGTCCCTCATTCAAAGACACTCAGTGCCTGATTGAGGAACCTGACATCAGGAAGGGGGGACCCACTGAAAGCCACCCTCTGCCCTTGCTGCCAACCCCCAACCACCTACCCCATTGCCACCACCCAGCTACTCCCTTCCCGTCATCACTCACCTGTGCCGGGGTCCCTCCCTGATCTGAGGCCACGGGTGGGTTGGTAGCAGCAGCAGCCACTGCCTCTCCGACAGTGTTTCTAAGTACAGAAGATTTGCCCAGAAGGAAAAGAAAACTGGGAAATAAAAATACTGGTCCAAACTGGTCTTCTATATATTAAAATGGAACACCAATAGAAATGATCCAAAATGTTTTTTCCTTCTGGGTGCTGACCTCTGATGGGCCAGCAGTTCTTGGTGGGTGGGACTTACACCCCTGGGGTCCTTGATTCCCTGGCCTATTAAGTGCCTGAGCAACACAAGATGCAGTGGGCCTTCTTGAAAAGAGGCAATGTGGGGCTCTCGCCAGTGCTCTGACCCACGGCCGTGACCCTCATCACTTCCACAAGATTCTCCACCCCTTGTCTTCTCCTTTACTATTTTTAACCCTCAAGGGCCTTTGTCCTTCAACTAGGATTCTCAACTAAAAGCAAAGAGCAGGTGCATAAATGGACACGCATATCCCATTAATAAATCTAATTACTGTAATTATAATTATTGGTGTTAGAATCCAATGTTGCAACTTTGAAAACAATTGATTTTATAGGTAATGATTTAGTACCATCCACGCTGCTGTAAAACTGCCCAAAATAGCTGAAGACATTTATTTTTGGCAGAGTGAGTGCTTTGGAGCATGGAGGTATTGGTCTTGACTTTAGTTCATATGTTTACAATTCCACCTAAAACTGGACACAAGTGTTGTGGAGAATAAGGGAATATTTGGGCAGGAGGTGGTCGGGACTTGTGGATTTCCCTCCCATCCATCCCACTTACCATTGAGTTTCAAGCCTGCCATGGTGAGGGTGATTATAGGCCCTGGGAAATAGCAGTAATCTCCTTGAGGTTCCATTATTGAGAGAGATAGCCTTGTAGCTATCTACTCATTTTCCAGACATTCCCTGTGGAAAACCCCGATATTGATCATTCTGATATTCAGGACACATTTGCCCTTTTAAGGTTACTAGCAGAGTGTTCTGATGTTGTTGAAGCATTTCCACTGCAGCACCATCAATATCCTCTTTTTTACTTGAGTGGCTTGCTCTTTACAGCAGGAATCATATGAACAATGAACATATGAGCCCCGAGCCTGCTCCGTCATTTGATAAGATCATGGCTGATCTGATTGTGACCTCTGCCCCCTATACCCTTTGAGTCCCTTGTCAGTCAAGAATCTACCTAAGTCAGCCTTAAAAATATTCAATGACACTGCCTCCACTGCTCTCTCTGGAAGAGAATTCCACAGACAGTTGACCCTGAGAGAAAAAAATTCTCCTCATCTTTATCTTAAATAGGATATCTCTCATTTTTAAACTGTGTGCCCTAGTTCTAGTCTCTCCCACAAAGAGACACATCTTTTCAATATCCACCTTGTCAAGCCCCCTCAGGATCTTATATGTTTCAATGAGATCACCTCTTATCCTACTAAACTCCAGTGGATACAGGCGCAACCTGTCCAATCTTTCCTCATAAGACAACCCCTTCATCCCAGGAATCAGTTGAATGAACCGTCTCTGCACTGCTTCTAATATCCTTTTTTAAATTAGGAGTACAAAACTGTACACAGTACTCCAAATGTCTCATTATACAACAGTCACAAAACTTCCTTGCTTTTACAGACATGGTCTAACTGTACAACTGTAACAAAACTTCCTTACTTTGACATTCTATCATCCTTGCAATAAACGACAACATCCCATTTGCCTTCCTAATCAATTGCTGCACCTGCATACTAACTTTTTGATTCATATACATATGAACATACAAATTAGGAGTAGGAGTAGGCCACTCGGCCCATCGCGCATGCTCTGCCATTCAATAAGATCATGGCTGATCTGATTGTAACCTCAATCCACATTCCTACGTACCCCCGATAGCCTTTTCACCCTCTTGCTTATCAAGAACCTATCTACCTCTGCCTTAAAAATATTATACCAGGACACCCAGCTCCTTCTATACTGCAAAGTTCTGCAATGATTCCTGCTGCTTTTGTATTCTTTTGTATTCTTTCCTCCAAAGTGGACAAGTTCACATTTTCCCACATTATAGTCCATCTGCCAAATGTTTGCCCGTTCACTTAAATTATCTATATCCCTTTTAGTCTTCTTTTGTCCTCTTTACAACTCTCCTAACTATCTTTGTGCATTCAGCACATTTAGCTACCATACCTTCAGTCTCTTCATCCAAGTTATTGATATGGATTGTAAATAGTTGAGGTACCAACACTGATCCTTGATTCCATTTTGCCAACCCAAAAATGGCCCATTCTCCCTACTCTCTTTCCTTATGGCTAACCAATCCTCTAGAATATGTCACCCCTATACTATGAGCTTGTATTTTACATAGTAACCTTTGGCACCTTGTCAAATGCCATTTTGAAATCCAAGTACATTGCATGTACAGGTTCCCCTCATGTCTGGAGCATCTGAAGAATCATGCATAGGGCATGCCGTGCAGTAAAGGGTTGGGGTGGAGGGACAGATGGAAACCTCTCCTACTGGAATTCTGTTTCATGAAGAACAGAATGCTGGCCACACATGTTAATTGCCATGGTATCACACACAACCACGTTACAGCTGAATATCTTCCCAATGATCTGAATATGTTACAGGCACATTATACACAAAAATTGCGTATATAGTAAGGGTTTATCTCCAGCCTAATGGATTTATCCCCAGCCTAACAAGTGTTGCTGTGTCCACTGTTTGCATAATTGTAACTTTTTTTTGAGTATTTCTTCTCTGTTACTTTCAAAGATTTTGTCCATTAGTGGTTTTCGGATTAAAAATTCTGTGTTTAAGAGGTTAGATTGTGAATCTTAAGTTGACAGAATGAAAATTGCTTTCCTCTTAAAGATTGATCCATTTCAAACACTTTTCCTCTTTACTTAACAAGAGTCAATACTTAATTTCATTCTAATTTGACAGGGAGGGGTGGTTTTGAAATTTGCAATTTGTGATAATGCATTTGTGTTAATAGTAATGAACAATTCGCAACCTGCTGCCATCTAATAATGATATTGATACTTCATTGCTTCTCAAATTGTTAATGGGTTCTTTAACCAAATACAATTATCGAAGGTCATTAATGCAGCAGTAATGTGGACATTTTTTTTAAATGGCTCATGGACTACAGAGCAAAGCTAGATTTAGCGGTCAGGACTTACATGAATTGTATGTTAGGGAATTGCAATGAGATATTTGGCAGGGATAACAACCATGAAGTAATTCACAGTTTGGCCCAGAAATTGTTGGAAAAGAAATGTTGAGTTCATGGTGCCCAACATTAAGGTGGAAAAGTCCCAGCACTTTGTAGCAAGGAAGAAATACGCCATATGTTGCAAATTTCTGTCATTCTGCTGTTAGCCCCATGAAAATGAGAGTTGCTGTCCCGCTCCTCGTGAGAATCAAGCAATGGCAAGAAATTGTTGAATTTTCATGGTGTGTTTGTATATATTTATATATAATATGATGGATATAGCTACAACCATTTAGGACTACAATGTTGCTTATGGGCATCTGGAAACAAAGGCTTCACTGTTGAAACTGGTGCACAAAAAGGCTTTGATTGATACCATTACAAGCTTTTTCTCTGTGATCTATTTTGTCACTGGCTCACTGTTTATTTACACAAGATAAAGAGGTGTCAATGCTTAGAGCTTCTGTTATTGATACTTTAACGGTCTGGTGAATTAACACTTTTATAGGGTTGTTGCAGCAGCAGTTTTTAAAGAAAATTATGAATTGCTGTTTTTTAAGCATTTCCACATGTGCCGTTGTTCCTATAGGGTTTATTGGTTCTGTACAGAGTGTGTACTGATTGAAGGGGCATGGAAATGCTATGAGTTGGCATGAATGGCATGAACATGTAGATGAATGTGGATGTGTAGCATGTGTTGGCATGGAGGGAATGAGGGACCACTGGGGGTGGGTTGGGGGCATGAGTTCACATGGAGTAGATAGATAAAGCATTTTCAAGTTATATTTCAAAAGGTGCCTGCACCCAGACTATGGCTCACAACTCTTCTGAGTGTTTGTGAACATTGAGTCCTGTATTATATATACACATATATATATATATATATATATATATATGTATATGGACCAACTTCACAAAAATTGTGGGGGAGTGGGAGGGGCAGTGGTGGCTAGGAGTTGCAATGGAGCTGGCCAGGTTGAGAATTCAGGATGCGGGATCACTGCCTAGACCCTTCTCCCGCACCGGTGAAAATTGGAGGTGGTAGGAATCTCTGAATCGACTCCCGTCTGCCATTTTTGAAGGACCTGGGAGTCTCTACGACTCAGCAAAAATCCTGCCCTTTGAAACTGTGTCCCCTAGTTCTAGATTTCCCCACAAGGGAAAACATCTTGTCAGTATCTACCCTGTTCAAGCCCCCTCAGAATGTTCTATGTTTCAATAAGATCACCTCTCATTCTTCTAAACTCCAATGAAAACAGACCCAATCTGCTCAACCTTTCCTCATAAGTCAATGCCCTTCATCCCAGGAATCAGCCTAGCAAATCTTGCTTCAATGCAAGTATATCCCTCCTCAAGTCTGGTGACTAAAACTGTTTACAGTGCTCTCAGCGTGGCCTCACAAATGTAGAGTTGTAGCAAGACTTTTCTCCTTTTACACTTCTTCATCCTTGCAATAAAGGATAAGATTCCTTTTGTCTTCCTAATTACCGACATGTACCTTTTTATGTTTCATGTACAAGGACACCCAGTACTGCAGCATTCTACAGTCTCTCTTCATTTAAATAATATTCTGATTTTCTCTTCCTGCCAAAGTGGACAGCCTCATATTTCCCTACATTATATTCCATCTGAAGCATGGTGATCCCAACGAGATGATGCACGAGAAGGACTGGGTCTCTTCCAAAGAAGAGATAGTGTGGAGAGTAACCTGTGGAGGAATGTGGGGTACTATTATAAGCATAGACCAGTTCCAAAAGGTACTCAGGCCACTTTTGCTTACTCTCAAGAGGTGAGGTGTGCAATCGGGCGTGCAGTGTATGGTTGAATCATTTGCACTGTCCATAACCCTCCAGATGATAGGGGGTAGTGCGACTCTTGACAATGCTCCTGTAGGATCTTAACTCCCAAAATTGAGGCTTTGTTCACTGTGGATCCGACATGGGCACTGAAATGGATGAATTAATCATGTATTAATGCTCTGGCTATCGTTGAGACCTTTTGGTCATGGATGGGATTAGCCTGTGAATTTGGTGAAGGCATCTGTGAGTTTGAGAAAGTGCCAGATCTCATTACTACTGGGATTGAGGACCATGACATCCATTGCGAGAACTTCCAGAGCTTAGTGGCAAGTAGGGATCCCATGCTGAGGTGAAACCGCTTCTCTGCTTTGGGGCTTCAATTATTCGTTACACTTACTAATGACATAGATCACACAATAGAGAGCCATATATCCAATTTTGCAAATGACACAAAGATTGGTGGGATAATAAGTAGTGTATGTGGAGCATAAAATGACAAAAAGACATTGATGGATTAAGTGAGTGGATAAATTTGTGGCAAGACAAATATCGATGCAGGTAACTGGGAGTTCATCTAATTTGGAATGAGAAAAGATAGATTTGAATATCTTTTAAATGGTGAAATGGTGAAAAATTATAAACAGTGGGATCCAGAGAGACTTAGGCATTCAAGTAAACAGATCACTAAAATATGGTAGCTAATTCCAAAAAAAGTCAAAAAGGTTTATGAACTGTTAGTTTTTATGTATGGAGGATTAGAATATTAAGGGGAAAAAGTTTTGCTACTTGCAACTCGCTGTTTAAACCTATAAGATGCACTGCAGGAATTCACCAAGGCTCCTTAGACAGTACCTTCCAAACCCACAACCACTATCACCTAGAAGGGCAAGGGCAGCAGATAGATGGGAACACCACCACCTGGAAGTTCCCCTCCAAGTCACTCACCATCCTGACTTGGAAATATATCGCTGTTCCTTCACTGTTGCTGGGTCAAAATCCTGGAACTCCCTTCCTAACAGCACTGTCGGTGTACCTATACCACATGGACTGCAGTGGTTCATGAAGGCAGCTCACCACCACCTTCTCAAGGGCAACTAGGGATAGGCAATAAATGCTGGCCCAGCCAACGAAGCCCACATCCCGTGAATGAATTAAAAAAAAGTAATCGCTTCTTAGAAAGGATACATTGGTCATGGATGGACTGTAGGGCAGATTCACAAGAATGTTACCAGGACTCCAAGGTTAGATTATGAGGAGAGATTACATAATGAGGCTTGCATTCCCCGAAATATAGATTAGATCGATTTGTTTAATGTGTTTAGGATTTTGAAAGATATTGATTGGGTAGCTAAAAAGAGGGAAAGCCTAGGACAAGGGGCAAAACCTTAAATTCAGACCAGGTCATTCAGGAGAGGAATTAAGAAACACATCTTCACGCTAAGAGTTTTAGAAGTGCAGAATTGTCTCCCACTAAAAACAGTGCATTAGCTCAATTAATAATTCAAAGTTGAAGGTTGATAGATCTTTGCTAGCTAAAGGTATTAAGGAAATGGAGTCAAGGTTCCATTTCATTGAATGGTGGAACAGGCTTGAGGGGCAAAAAAGCCTATTCCTCTTCCTATGTTCCTAAAGCTATGGCGATGAAATTCTTCTTGTGTGGTTGCATAAAATGCACGATAGCGGATTGGCAGCCTGCATTATTCCACCCAATTGTTTTGAAAATAGGACAGAAATTAAAATGGGCTACCAATTTACTGTTGCCTATTTTGTTCCACCATCCAAGACAAATTTCACCCCCTTTGAATGTTTTATTTTTTAAACTTAAAAATTGATCCAAAGGTAATTTAGGTTGGCAATTCGTTTTGTATAGTCCTATATAGTGTGATAAGCTAATCACCCCAATATGTACTCCATTAATCATGTTCCTTATTTTCTAGAGAATGGAGGAATACAAATCAAATTAAAATATAATCGGGTTGCCTGTAGTAAGATAAATTAATTTGAAGGAAATAGGAAGCAACTGCGTGTCTTCTTTATGAACAAGAAAAATGCTTTGGAACACCACACCTGCAAGTTCCCCTCCAAGCTGCACATCATCCTGTCATTCTTGCACTGTCGCGGGGTCAATATCCTGGAGCTCCCTTCCTAACAGCACATGGATGGCAGTGATTCAAGAAGGCAGCTCACCACCTCCTTCTCAAGGGAAATTAGGGATGGGCAACAAATGCTGACCTTGCTAGCTATGCCCACATCCCATGAAAAAATAAAAAGAAGGCAATCAATCATAATCTGTACACTGAATCACAGGCTTATTTTATGGCCAGGATTTTACATTTGGCATGTGGGAGCAGGCCCGACACGCTGGCACGTAAAATGATGCGCGATGACATCGGGCATGCGTCCCAACATCATCATGCTGTCTCACGATATTTCATTTGGCTGGCGCGCGCTGAAGTCGGCTGCGTGCCTGCCGATAAGTGATAGGCCTATTATGGCCATTAACCAGGTAATTAACTTGAATTTCACGCTACCCGTGCAACCTTAAGGTTAGCGGGCAGGCGAAAAGGCCAAACGACCTTTACTTTTTTTCTGAAACCTCATCCAAAAGCAAGATAAACAGTTCACTGGAACAAAATTATGATCAATTATTCTTTTTAATCACATTCACTCGCCAGTGCCTAAATATATCAATTTTATAAATCGAGTAGGTGCAGGTAGAAACATAAAACTAAGCATACAGTTAAACCCTTCTGCTATTAGTACATTTTTAAATTTAACAATATTAAATCTGGGGTTCAAATATGACAATTCATCTAGCCTCTTGAATTAACTCATTGTGAGTACTATTAAGTGACATCTGTTTTTATTCTAATTCCGGTTTCTAGTACTCAAGTGCCTGTTTCTTGATTACTGATTCCTCTTTGATTTAAATTGTTTAATTAAACAAGCAGGAATAATTTGCTTCTCATGCATTATGCAGAAATGAATAATATTTGTTATTTTCATCTTCCTTTCAAACAATCATGATCTCCCCACTCCCACCCTGTAAAATATGCTGTAGGGAAGTTTAATTGTGCCAACCAACCCTTGAGCAACATCTGAAAACTCAGAAAAACAAAGCTGTAGTGATGTGAAAGTATAATTTAGTCTCTGAACACAATCTCTTGTACCCACACTTCCCATTTTGCTTTTATTGCAGGAAAAACAGTTGCTATTCTGAGTGTAAAAACAAAACTTGCCAAGTGTTGTAACACTTTGATTTCTTCATAGTGTGCCTAGCTGTACAGAATTCCAATTACCTGTAAAATGTGAATATAATTGAAATGGAGGAACAACCCATTAAATGCATGTGTTCAATTAATCTTTCTAGAAAGCAGTTCTCCCATATAGCACAATATTGGTTTCTCTTATCCCCCTTCTTTTGAATGTTTTTGCTCGCAACTCCTCTGACCCTGATCCTTCTATGATACCACTTCAAACACTAATAAGTAGCAAAAGACGTGCTTTAAACTTTAGCTCTTAGCTCAAATCTTATCAAAAGGTGGGGAGATCAATGTTTTGCCAATGCACTGGTGTAAACTGAGTGGGCAGGAACAAGGTTAGGCAGGAAGTTGTTCTCCTGGCACCTACAGCCTGATGCCATTTCCAGAATTTCTTGCTGGAAGTGATCTGAAGCATGGATTATTTCAGCCCAAGTATGGATGTGCTCATTATAATAGGTTGCAAATAATGGGATGAAGCCCTGCCACATATTACCCATCATTTGTGTCCTGGCATTGCTGTCCTGAGGCACAGTAGAAACTGAGTTAAATTTAGGTAGGATTTTCACTAAGCCAGTCAGTAGCAGAGCCATTGATTGCACTAATTAAGGGGGGATATTTTTGAATCTTTCTTTCCAAAAAGAATTATTTTCGGCCAACACCTTCAGTCTTGCCAAAGCAATTTCCCTCCCTCACACGTAAGGCACCATCTAAGGTACCACCTTAGCAGTGTCATATATTGTCCTGGCACCTACAGCCATTATATAAATAACCCTGATCATGGGAAAGAGGCTGAGGTCAACTGCTTAGGCAAGCCATGGGCAGAAATCACGCTGCTCTGAAGATCTTTAAGAGCTGTGCCAAAAAGAAAAATTATATTTTGTCTATATTGATCACACGTTTCGTTATTTTGCTTAATAGTGGTTACTTCAAAACGAGGCATCTACCAGACAATTTTAGAAAAAAAAGTTATTTAACTGTGGTAATTATTTGTAGGTTTCGTAACATTCCTTGAAACTCATATAGTCGGCTAATGTTATTGAAAGGTAGCTCACTGAGAAGTTTCATTAACTCTTTAGTCAGTTGCCGTTTGTAAATAGAAACTGGTGGAAGATCGATACTATCTGATGGTATAATTTGTAGTCATAGGAATACTTTCATTTCATTTCATCACTGCTGGGGTACTTTTATTCCATATCTAGATTTTCTTACTGTCTTGAGTTGTAATAATATAATTGATACCAGACCTTCACAATCTTGATGCTTCTCTGTTTCAAATAGAAAATAGCTATTGCAAAAGTCATTCACAATCTGAAATTCCATTTAACACTGATGGAGAATGCATTGCTTCAAGACATTATATTAGTCTGTGGTGGAAAAAAAAATCAATGCATACTTTCCCAAGGTACAATCTGGTGAAAAATAATATCATCACTTGCTGAATATCAAAAGATGATTGTTGACCTTCATACTAAGTTGAAGGTCCCAGCCTTTAGTGTGCAAACCAGATTTTTGCAGATCTGTTTAATCGATTCAATTAAATTAACTTCATTTGTCTTGTAAGTGCTTTACCAAATATAGTGGAACAGAGAGGCCATTTGACCTAAATTTTGGTGAAAAGATGAAAACAAGCATGACGTATACTATGTTAATAAGACATGCTTGAAAATCTGATTTTAGCAGACAATTTTGGGCCTACTTGCTGATTATCATACTTTCAACTTGCCTGGAGGCTTCAACACAAACACCTGCAGGTTTAGCACTCAAACATTAATTAGAAGCAAATTTTGTGGTACAGTACATGTGGAATGTGCTAACTCACTTCCACTGATGGTTTGGAATACACTTACTGGCCCACATTGGCATAATTCAGAATGACTCAGAAACGAAGGAGATGGTTCATACACCAAACGTTGGAGATCCCCATGAAGGAGATCCAAAAGAGGAGGCATATCCTGTACCCGGTGGGGGGAAGAGGTGGGTGGGGTGGGAGAGAGGGGGCGGGAGAGGGGGTGGTGGGAGGGGGAGGGGCGGGGGTGGGGGGGGGTGGGATGGGGCGGGGGGGGTGGGAGAGGGGGGCAGGGGGGGATGCAACCCCGCCCTCTTTATTCATTCATGGGATGTGGGCATCACTGACTAGGCCAGCATTTACTGCCCATCCCTAATTGCTCTTGAGAAGGTGGTGGTGAGCTTCCTTCTTAAACCAGTGCAGTTCATGTAGCGTAGGTATACACACAGTGCTGTTAGGGAGGGAGTTCCAGGATTTTGACCCAGCGACAGTGAATGAATGTTGATATATTTCTAAGTCAGGATGGTATGTGGCTTGGAGGGGAGCTTCCAGCTCATGGCGTTCCCACGTATCTGTTGCCCTTGCCCTTCTAGATGGTAGCAGTTATGGGTTTGAAGGTGCTGTCTAAGGAACTTTGGTGAGTTTCTGCAGTGGATCTTGTTGATGGTGTACACTGCTGGCACTCTGTGTCGGTGGTGGATGAAATGAATAGGGTGCCAGTTAAGTGGGCTGTTTTGTCCTGGATGATGTCAAGCTTCTTGAGTGCTGTTGGAGCTGCCCTCATCTAGGCAAGTGGACAGTGCTCCATCACACTTCTGACTTGTGCCTTGTAGATGGGGGACAGGCTTTGGGGAATCAGGAGACGAGTTGCTCGCCATAGAATTCCTTGTCTCTGACCTGCTCTTGTGGCCACAGTGTTTATATTGCTAGTCCAGTTTAGTTTCTGGTCAATGGTGATCTCAAGGAAATTAATAGCGGGGGATTCAGTGATGGTGATGCCATTGAATGTCAAGGACCATTGTTTAGATTCTCTCTCGTTGGAGATGGTTATTACCTGGCATTTGTGTGGCACGAATATTGTTTGCCACTTGTCTGACCTTTGGGCCTTGCTGCATTTGGATATGGACTGCTTCAGTATCTGTGGAATCGCAAATGGTGCTGATTATCATCTCCTGCAGCAGATGATGCTGCTCTGCCTTGTCTCATGTCCTCTTCCCATTCCTCCTGCAAAGTAAAGAAGACCGCTAAACAGGTGCCCATGACCAAGTGCTCCCTTTCTCCTGGTGATGCTTATTAGGCGTTCAATAAGTCAGAATAGCATTTACTCTATTTAGGTGAAGTCCTCAGAGAATTCCCAGAAAGTCTTCAGATGTGTTTCAAAAGCCACCTTCAACTTTCCAGCAGGAAGCAAATAGTAAAAGTGAATATTCCTTAAAGTAGTGCTCAAAATCCTCAGCAGTGACTCATTTACTCCCAAATAGCAGATCACTGTTAGGAAAGGGCATTAGGAGAAGGAACTCTCCACAGGTTGGAGTCAGACCAAGGAAGACAGTTGTAGTTGTTCAAGGTCAATCATCTCAGCCCCAGGATATCACTGCAGGAGTTCCTCTGGGCAGTATCCTAGGCCCAACCATCTTCAGCTGCTTCATCCTTCCCTCCATTATAAGTGGGGATGTTCACTGATGATTGCACAGTGTTCAGTTCCATTTGTAACTCCTCATATACTGAAACAGTCCTTGAGTGCATGCAGCAAGATCTGGACAACATTCAGGTTTGAGCTGATAAGTGCATGAATCATTTGCGCCATGCAAACACCAGGCAATGACCTTATCCAACAAGAGATCATTTAAGTACCTCCACTTGACGTTCAATAACGTTGCTATCACGGAACCTGCTACCATCAATGTCCTTTGGATTGTGTTATGATCCTTGGCCAGATCCCCAAATTGTTGGTAATATCTAGTTGGGGACCAATAACGTTTTGTTTAAAATAGATAAAGTTTGAGGCTCAAAATGCTTGCTCAGTGAAGAAAGCCATAAGATTCCACGCAGTTTGATCAAACATAAACAAATTTTCCTGTGCAAGGTGAGAAAGATAAAGCAATTTACAATATCTATCTTATCCTGTAAGTATGAGGTACAGGCGAATTAAGAAACCAACTACGGTCAAACACACCATACTACACAATAAATGGCAGATGCAACCAAGATAGAGTCCTGGATTTCTCAGTAAAAGACCCAGACATCAGTAACACTCTCTGGCTGGGATTTTCTGTGCTCGCTGGCGCTGGGTGTGTTCGGTGGCATGAGCGGACAATATGGCGTGATCAGTTTCATGACGGCGTGAAACCAGTTTGTGATTGCCTGCTCAGCCTGCTGATGGCAGGCTGCATTCTCTGCCATCAGACATCTAGATCCTCATCTTAATACATCAACATCTCATTATTAGGCCTGCATGCCTGAATCGCCCCCTCTGCTGGATCGTCCGCCCATGTCAGCGGGAAAACACGCCAATGTAGAACAGGTCTTGATAACTGACGTGCAGAGATCGGGACTTACCTGCCAGGGCCTTGCTCACATCACGGACATCCAAGGAGCAGAGGTTGTTACAGCCCAACACCAACGGCACACTGGGGGAACATCTGTGGCATGCTTGGTGGATTCTCATGGACATGGCTGTGCTCTGAAGTAGCGCACGGAAGTTGGACAATGTGGTAAAGACTGGTGGTAAGCCAGGGGATTGGGAAAATTTTAAAAACCAACAAAAAGACATATGGGACACTTGCCTTTATCAATCAAGGCATAGATTACAGAAGTAGGGAGCTCATGTTGGAGTTGTATGGAACCTTAGTGAGGCCACAGCTGGAGTACTGTGTGCAGTTCTGGTCGCCACATTATAGGAAGGATTGCACTGGAGGGAGTGCAGAGGAGATTCACCAGGATGTTGCCTGGGATGAAACATTTAAGTTATGAAGAGAGGTTGGATAGACTTGGGTTGTTTTCGTTGGAGCAGAGAAGACTGATCGAGGTGTACAAGATTATGAGGGGCATGGACAGGGTGGATAGGGAGCAGCTGTTCCCCTTAGTTGAAGGGTCAGTCACAGGGGGGCATAGGTTCAAGGTGAGGGGCAGGAGGTTTAGGGGGGATGTGAGGAAAAATTTTTATACCCAAAGGGTGGTGACGGTCTGGAATGCACTGCCTGGGAGGGTGGTGGAGGTGGGTTGCTTCACATCCTTTAAAAAGTACCTGGATGAGCACTTGGCACGTCATAACATTCAAGACAATGGGCCAAGTGCTGACAAATGGGATTAGGTAGGTAGATCTGGTGTTTATCATGTGTCGGTGCAGACTCGATGGGCCGAAAGACCTCTTCTGCACTGTGATTCTGTGTGAAAAGGTGACCAAAAAATAACAGAGGGAGAAAATAAACTTTGAGGGTAAACTAGGAAGTAATATAAAAACAGACAGTAAAAGCTTCTTTAAATATATAAAAAGGAAGAAAGAGGCCAAAATGAACATAGGCCCCTGAGAGAATGAGGCTAGGGAAATAATAATGGGAAACCAGGGAATGGCAGAGGAGTTGAATAAATACTTTGCATCAGCCTTCACGGTAGAAGACATTAATAGCATTCCAAAAATACTAAATAATCCAGAGGCAAAGGTTGGGGGTGGTGGGGGTTGGGGGGGTGGGGGGGGGGGGGGGGGGGGGGGGTGGAGAATAAATACAATACCGATCACTAGAAAAAAAGGAACAGAAATGGTGAAGCGATGGCATAGTGTTATTCCCTGGGAACCTGGGTTCAAGTCTCACCACAGGAATTAAAAGTCCAGTGATTTGTCATTGTTGATTGGTTCACAATGTCCTTTAGGGAAGGAAATCTGTCGCCCCTACCTGGTCTAGCCCACAGCAATGTGGTTGACTCTCAAATGCCCTCAAATGGCAAGCCACTCAGTTGTAACAAACCGCCACAAAGTTACAAAAAAGGAATGGAACCGGATTACCCAGCATCGACAATGGCAATCTCATCCTTAACAAAAACAGAATTACCTGGAAAAATTCAGCAGGTCTGGCAGCATCGGCGGAGAAGAAAAGAGTTGACGTTTCGAGTCCTCATGACCCTTCGACAGAACTTAAGTTCGAGTTCAAGAAAGAGTTGAAATATAAGCTGGTTTAAGGTGTGTGGGGGGGGTGGGGGGTGGGGGGGGGTGCGGAGAGAGAGAGAGAAGTGGAGGGGGGGTGTGGTTGTAGGGACAAACAAGCAGAGAAGAAGCAGATCATCAAAAGATGGCAACAACAATAGAACAAAAGAACACAGGTGTTAAAGTTGGTGATATTATCTAAATGAATGTGCTAATTAAGAATGGATGGTAGGGCACTCAAGGTATAGCTCTAGTGGGGGTGGGGAGAGTATAAAAGATTTTAAGATATTTAAAAATAATGGAAATAGGTGGGAAAAGAAAAATCTATATAATTTATTAGAAAAAAAAGGAAGGGGGAAACAGAAAGGGGGTGGGGATGGGGGAGGGAGCTCATGACCTAAAGTTGTTGAATTCAATATTCAGTCCGGAAGGCTGTAAAGTGCCTAGTCGGAAGATGAGGTGTTGTTCCTCCAGTTTGCGTTGGGCTTCACTGGAACAATGTAGCAAGCCAAGGACAGACATGTGGGCAAGAGAGCAAGGTGGAGTGTTAAAATGGCAAGCGACAGGGAGGTTTGGGTCATTCTTGCAGACAGACCGCAGGTGTTCTGCAAAGCGGTCGCCCAGTTTACGTTTGGTCTCTCCAATATAGAGGAGACCACATTGGGAGCAACGAATGCAGTAGACTAAGTTGGGGGAAATGCAAGTGAAATGCTGCTTCACTTGAAAGGAGTGTTTGGGCCCTTGGACGGTGAGGAGAGAGGAAGTGAAGGGGCAGGTGTTGCATCTTTTGCGTGAGCATGGGGTGGTGCCATAGGAGGGGGTTGAGGAGTAGGGGGTGATGGAGGAGTGGACCACGGTGTCCCGGAGGGAGCGATCCCTACGGAATGCCGACAGGGGGGGTGAAGGGAAGATGTGTTTGGTGGTGGCATCATGCTGGAGTTGGCGGAAATGGCGGAGGATGATCCTTTGAATGCGGAGGCTGGTGGGGTGATAGGTGAGGACATGGGGGACCCTATCATGTTTCTGGAAGGGAGGAGAAGGCATGAGGGCGGATGGGCCGGACACGGTTGAGGGCCCTGTCAACGACCGTGGGTGGAAAACCTCGGTTAAGAAAGAAGGAGGACATGTCAGAGGAACTGTCAGAGGAGGGAATTGCCCTGGGAACCCTGAACATCGACTCCAGATCCCATGACATCAGGTCAAACATGGGCAAGGAAACTTGCTTTTGATTACCAGGTACCGCCCTCCCTCAGCTGATGAATCAGTACTCCTTGTTGAACACCTTGAGGAAGCACTGAGTGTGGCAAGGGCACTTCAATGTCCGTCCACAAGAGTGGCTTGGTAGTACCACTACTGACTGAGCTGGCTGAGTCCTAAAGGATATAGCTGCTGGATTGGTGAGGGAAGCGACAAGAGGGGAAAAAAACATATTTAACCTCATCCTCACCAACTTACCTGCCGCAAATGCATCTGTCCATGACAGTATCGGTAGGAGTGACCACTGCACAGTCGTTGTGGAGGGAAAACATTGCCTTCACATTGAGGATACCCTCCATTGTGTTGTGTGGCACTACCACCGTGCTAAATGGGATAGATTTTGAACAGATCTAGCAACTCAAGACTGGGCATCCACGAGGCGCTGTGGGCCACCAGCAGTGGCAGAATTGTACTCGAACACAATCTGTAAACTCCTGGCCTGGCATATTCCCCACTCTACCATTACCATCAATCCAAGGGATCAACCCTGGTTCAATGAAGAGGAGGGTATGCCAGGAACAGCACCAGGCATAGCTAAAAATGAGGTGTCAACCTGGTGAAGCTATAACACGGAACTACCTGCGTGCCAAACAGCATAAGCAGCAAGTGATAGACAAGGCTAAGCGACCCCACAACCAATGGATCAGATTTCAGCTCTGCAGTCCTGCCACATCCAGTCAAGAATGGTGGTGGGCAATTAAACAACTCACTGGAAGGGGAGGCTCCATAAATATCCCCATCTTCAATGATGGAGAAGTCCAGCACAGCAGTGCTACAATCTTTAGCCAAAAGTGTTGAGTTGATGATCTATTTCAGCCTTCTCCAGAGGTCCCCGATTCACTCCACGTGATATCAAGAAACGGCTGAAGGCGCTGGATACTGGCTATGGGTCCTGACAATATTCCGGCAATAGTACTGAAGACATATGCTCCAGAACCTGCTGTGCCCCCTAACCAAGCTGTTCCAGTACAGCTACAACACTAGCATCTACCCGGCTATGTGGAAAATTGCCGAGGTTTGTCCTGTACATAAAAGTAGGCCAAAACCACCCCAGCCAATCATCCCTATCAGTCTACTGTCGGTCGTCAGTAAAGTAATGGAAGGGGTCATCAACAGTGCTATCAAGCAGCACTTGCTTAGCAATAACCTGCTCACTGACGGCCATTTTGGGTTCTGCCAGTGCCACGCAGCTCCTGACCTCATAACAGCCTTGGTTCAAACATGGACAAAAGAGCTGAACTTCCGAGGTGAGGTGAGAGTGATTGCCCTTGACATCAAGGCATTTTAATGAGTGTGGCATCAAGAAGCCCTAGCAAAACTCGAGTCAGTGGGAATCGGGGGGAAACTCTCTGCTGTTTGGAGTCATGCCTAGCACAAAGAAGGATGGTTGTGATTGTTGGAGGTCAGTCATCTCAGCTCTAGGAACTGATCCAGCCAAATAGATACTGTGGCTAAAGAGCAGATCTGCTGTGAGTAGCTCACCTCCTTGACTCCCCAAAGCCTGTGCACCATCTATAATTTGTAAGTCAGGAATATGATGGAATTCTCCACACTTGGTTGGATGAGTGCAACTTCAACGACACTCAAGAAGCTTTACATCAGTCAGGACAAAGAAGCCCATGGCACCCCATCCCCCACCATGACTTATAGCACTGAGAAGAACAAGGACAACAGGTGGATGGGAACAGCACCTATTGCAAGTTTCCCTCAAAGTCACACAGCATCCTGACTCAGCACTATTCCCTTCCTAATAGCACTATGGGGCTACAGTACATGGGCTCAAGGGTTTCTCAAAAGTGATTCACAACCACTTTTTCAAGAGCAATTAGGGATGGGCAATAAATGTTGGCCTTGCTGGCAAATGCCAAGCATAAAAAAAAGTGTTAGCCATGCAAATGAGTGCCAGTAAACAATTTAACTGGCAATCTGCCACTTAACAAACTGGCAATCTGCCACTTAACAAGCCTATAGGTAGCTGTTTCGAGCGCACACTTCAACTCTTTTACAAAGATGGCATCTTGCACTAAACATGGCCGAAACTGGCATTTGAATGTAAGACCACATCTTGACCAGCTGCAAGGCTCTTTAGTGTGAAAACCATTCCCATAGATAGCTAATCACTGAAATAATAACAGGCAATTCAGAGTACAATCCCAAATGAAATAAATAGAGATTGGAAGAGCAGGTCCTATTGTGGTACATGCATAGGTCGGAATTAAAACGGCAAGATTTGAAGACCTTTGGACATTGCCTTTTTCTGATTACTCTTTCAAGTAAAGTGTATTCATGGAGTCATTTACAACACAGAAGGAGGCCACCGCCCATTCAGTCCAAGCTGGATCCCTATGGAGCAAACCAGTCAGTCCCATTCCCCCAGTCTATCCCCATAGTCCTGCAAGTTTAATTCCTTCAATTGCCCATTCAATTTCCCTTTAAAATCATTGATTGTCTCTGCTTCCACCACCCTCGTGGGCAGCGAATTCCAGGTCATTACCATTCACTGCGCAAAAAAGTTTTTCTTCATTTCCTGCTGCATCTCTTGTCCCAAATCTTAAATCTGTGTCCCTTAAGTCCTTGTATCATCCGCCAACAGGGACAGGTTTTTCTTACCTACCTTATCCAAACCTATAATCTTGTACACCTCTATCAAATCTCCTTTCCTCCAAGGAGGACAGCCCCAACTGCTCCAACCTAACCCTGTAGCTAAAATCCCCCATCCATGGAACCATTGTGGTAAATCTCTGCTGCACCCTCTCAAGGACCCTCACATGTATCCTGAAGTGTGGTAACCAGAACTGGTATAAAAAGTAAAGAAGAAAGAAAAAAGCAAGGGAAAGAAGTCACTGGTGAGAGTCGTCAGTAGCTGCTACATAGGATATAATGCAAATCAAAAAATACTGGGATTGTGAGAAAGGTACTACAATAATTGTGGGAGATTTTAATCTTCATATGGGTTGGACAAATCAAATGGGCAAAGGTAGCCTTGATGACGAGTTCATAGAGCATATTCAGGTCAGTTTTTTTATTACAATATGTTCTGGAACCAACCAGGAAACAGGCTATTTTAGATCTGGTAATGTATAATGAGTCAGGATTAATGAATGATTTCATAGCAAAGGATCCTCTAGGAAAGAGCATTCAAAACATGATAGGATTTCACATTCAGTTTAATGGGAGAAAAAATGGGCCTGAAACTAGGGTTTTAAACTTAAATAAAGGCAATTACAAAGATATGAAGACAGAGTTGGCTAACGTGAACTATAAAAATAGATTAAAAGGTAAGATTAAAATATCAGTAGTGGCAGACATTTAAGGAGATATTTCATAATTCTTACAAAGATATATTCCATTGATAAAGATTCCACAAGAAGGATGATTTATTTGTAGCTAACAGAAGAAGTTAAGAATGTTATCAAATTGACAGAAAAGGCACACTATGTTGCGGAGATTAGTGATGGACCAGAAGATTAGAAACGTTTTAGAAACTTGCAAAGGATGATTTTAAAAAAAGTTAAGGAAGGAGAAAATAGATGGTAAGAGTAAACAAGCAAGAGATATAAGAATGTACAGTAAGAGCTCCTACAAGTATATAACAAGGAAAAGAGTAGCTAAGTGAATAAATGTTGGTCCCTTAGAGGGTGAGACTTAACAATGGAAAACAAGGACATGGCAGAGACTTTGAACAAATATTTTCACAGGATGCTTTTAATGTCTTATACTAAGAATAGTACAAAAGCAGGGAACAAAAGGGAGGAACTTAAAACAATCATTATCACTAGAGAAAATATACTAGGCAAACGAATGGGACTAAGGACTGATAAGTCCCCTGGACTTCATTGTCTACATCCCATGGCCTTGGAGTAGCTGGAGAGAAAGTGGATGCATTGGTTGTAATCTTCTAAAATTCCTTAGATTCTGGAAAGGTCCCACCAAATTGGAAAACCTCAAATGTAATGTTTCTATTCCAGAAAGGAAACTATAGGCCATTGGGAAAATGCTGGAATCCATTATTAAGGTAGTAGTAACAGGGCAGTTAGAAAATGGAAATACAATCAAGCAGAGTCAACGTGGTTTTATGAAGGGGAAACAGTATTTCACAAATTTATTCCAGTCCTGTAATGTATTTGGATTTCCCAAAAGACGTTTTATAAGGTGCCGCATTTACTATCCCAGAGGAGGCTGAAAACTTAAAAAGAAAGGAATTTTCAGCATGCCAAAGGAAAAAAAAAACAAGTGGACTAGATTTTACTTCTTAAAACTTATACTGTAGTAATCAAACTTAAATTAACATAATTCAAACATTAATTGACAGTCAAATGATACATCAAACAGAAAAAATAATTTTGATACAACAGAAACAAAACTACTAGCACTCCTCCCACACCATATACAGCATTAAACTCAGCTACCGAGCCATACAGCCTTTTGTATTTCCCAGGTAGAGATTCAGTTCCTTTACTCATACAGGTGGTAGGCCCAAATTCCCTTCAGATAGCAGTCTCAACACATCCGATTTCCATCAGCCCCCAAAAGGCACGTCTTCCTAATCGCACTGCTCAGCTCTTGGAATCTGCCTTTTTGGTCTCTTTCGCTAGCTGCCATGACTTTCCACCTCAGCTGTCTTATATCCACAGTTTCACAATCCCTGAGAACTCTCCCTGCTTCTTCAAGAGATCTGCATCTGTGTGAGGGCCTTTGTGTTCTACAGACCAGCTGTAATTTGAAACCCAAAGTTAGTTGTTTGATTACTTTTGCTTCCACCCCCTTTGCTTCTATCCCCATAGCAACCTCAGACAGAGTTTAACTTCTCAGAAGGCTAATTACTTATGGCCAGGAGCCACTTTAACTCCTCTGAGTACTTAGTTGCTGTCTGGATTTAAAGGGACCCCCACAAAAAGCAGGTACAGGCGTTTTTCCAAAGGTTGATGGTCATCAAATCACATAAAACAATACTGCTCAAGATAAGAGCTCACGGTGTTGGAGGTAGTTATATAGAGGATCAAGGATTGGCTAACTAACAGGAAACAGCAAGTCAGGTTAATTGGGTAATTTTGAGGTTGGTAAACCGAAACTAGTGGATTCCCACAAGGATCAATACTGGTATCACCTATTTACAACAAATATTAATAACTGTAGCCAAATTTGCAAACAGTACAGAAATAGGTGGGAAAGGAAGTTGTGAGGAAGAGACAAAAGGCAGGATATTTCCTGCAGGCTTTTGAACTTTGCCATCAAGTTCAGATAGGGTTCAGAAATCTGCATAGTGTAATAAACAGTCATTCATTCAAGAGCAGTCAATTAAGAACTGTGGATGGGCTCTTGAATCTTGAAGGCCAATCTGCCACTGAAAGTAGCAGAAGAATGTGATGGCTGGTAAGTAAGGGAAAGGTTGCTTCAAAATGGAGGCACCCTGTCTCCAATCTTTTACAAATGGCTTTTTCAGCCAGATCACAAATGTTGGGTGGGAGCCCCTCCACATGGCAGTCTGTGGCTGCTGCTGCATCCAGGCAAGCAGGGAGGGCCTTCAGGCTTGCCTGAAGTGCTGATCCCCACTGCCTGCCACCACAAGGCCACCTCCAAGCAACTAAACTGAGACCCGCCTCCTGAAGAACCTGGAGGTTGATTGGAAAATCCAAGTTGGTCTCATTTAATTGGCCTTAACAAGCCAGATTGAATACATGTGGGCGAGTAACCCTGCTGCCCCCACCCCATCCTGCCTCCCCAAAATAATTGAGGCTGGGGAGGAGCTGGAGAACTGGCATGCCAGCCGCACCACTAGTTTTAGCACTCATCCACCTTTGATCCCAGCTACAGCTGGGGTTAAAAATCAAGCTCATGGAATCTGAAAAAGAATATAGATAGGTTAATTGAATGGGTAAACTTTTTCCAGCTGGAGTATAATGTAGGAAAGTGTGATGTTATCCACTTTGTAGGAAGAATAGAAAAGCAAAATGTTATTTGAATGGAGAGATCCATTCAGTTCAAAGGGATCTGGGCCTCCTCATACACGAAGCACATGAAAAAATAGCATTCAGGTGAAGCAAGTAATTAGGAAGCTAAATTGAATGCTGGCCTTTATTGCAAGGGGGATGGAGTATATAAGTATATAAGTCTTGCTTCAACTGTACAGAGCATTGGTGAGACCATACATAGAGCACTGTATAGAGTTTTGGTCTCCTTATTTGAGGAGGGATTACTTGCATTGGAGACAGTTTAGAGAAGGTTCACTAGATTGGGAGGAAGGAGTTGTCTTCTGTGAATCTTTGGAATTCTACCTAGAAAGTTTTGGAGGCTGGGTCTCTGAATATATTCAAGGTTGAGATAGACAGGTTCTTGAATCATAGAGAAGTCAAGTGTTTTGGGGAACAGGCATGAAAGTAGGGTTGAGGCCAAGATCAGATCAGCCATGATCTTATTGAATGCTGGAGCAGGCTAGTATGGCCTATTCCTGCTCCTATTTGTCATGTTCTTACATTCAAAAAATATAACATCTTAAATGACTATCAAAAATAGGAGATTATACTACACTAATCTATTGGAATTTTACAAATATATTAATGACATAATGAGCAAAATGCAGTTAATAATTTTTACCTGAATTCTCCTCAGGCTTTCAACAAGGTTATGCATTAGTAATTAATAACTAAAGAACCAGGGAACAGGAGTTAAATATTATAACTTGATTTTTTGTTTTCAGTCAATTTTCTGATTTGGCAGCTGTCAAACGTTGGCTTATCAACACATGCATGGCAGAACTGACAGGTTTACTTCTGAAGCTGAAAAATAGATGTTCTAATTTATGAGGGATTTTGATATGGTAAATAAGGAAAGACTGTTTCCACACATGATTGAGCTATTTTTAAGAATCTAAAGAGATTATATAATGTCGACCTTGAAAAGCCCCTTCAGCTCATCCTGAAGAGTAGAACCAGAGGACATGGCCTGTGCTTGAAGGGCGGTAAAGTCAAGACTAATCTGCGGAAACATTATGCTGGATATTAATTTGGAGGTATGGTGGGTTGGAAGGGGGTTGTCAGAGAGGCTCCTATGAGCTTCAGTAATGGATTTCTGTCAGCACCTGCCAAATGTAACGCCAGGACCATTTCCTGGCCGCAGCCAGCCAGATCAAGATGCTGGCTGGTTCTCAGGCAGGTAGGCCTTCGGCACCAGTCGACAAGCAGGGAGATGAGAGGAGGGAAAGAGGGATCAGGAAAGTCAGGATGGGAAAATGGCAGGGAGATTGGAGACCAGAGAAAGGATTGGGCCCAGAATAGGGTCAGAGGCGTTGGCAGAGGCCAGAGGCAAGATTGGAGGGCAGAGCTTTGTGTATTAGATCAGATAAACTGTGGGGGAAGATGAGAAGGGTTGGGTGAAGTGCCTGTGTGCTGGTGAAGCAGGTAAATTGGATCCAGCAAGAAAGTGGAGAGACACTTACCTCCAGAATGCAGCAGTCCACACTTTCATTTAGCCCATTGAGCTTCCCTAGAATCAGAAAACACAACCAGCCAGGAGTAAATTTGAAGTAGTTATTCAATATGGGACTTGCAGCTTTGATTTAATATTTAAGTTGCCAATCTGCATCATGGAAGCAATTTGGCTGCCCGCCCCCGGCATGCCTCTGAATATGCGGGTTGAAGTTGGGATTCAGCTTTTCAACATTTCAACATCTCACCCAACCCTATCCTACCTGGTTTTGCGACATCCTCCTGTTATTTCCATGAATGGTTGGTTAGTTTACGGAAAAGCCTCCCTAGGGTTTCAGTGAAAACTATTATTACTGATTCATTCAAATTGCAATTTAGGATTACTCTTAGAAAACAACATTTTGGGATACAGTATTTGAGTGATTTGAAACAAGACAAGTATTAAGTGTGGTATGTTCTTGGTGGATAAAGGTGACTTTAAACCTAAGGTTTCCAAAGCTTTCCACCACTGAGGGTTTTATTTATGGGTCTGTTGTGGACTAATTGATGGGGTTTGATTCTTAAGATTAGTCAATAATACTGTTGTCATTGTATCAGGCAATTACCGATAGGGGAGAAGGCAAACGAGAACTTGGTCTTTTTTCATCTGATGATTTTTATATTCTTGTATAGCAAAAGGCATAAATTTAAACAGTAACATCATCACCAAAAATGAAATGGAAAAAAAATCTTCTGAGGGTTGTTTAGACATGGTATATCTTAGCAAAAACAGTGGTGGGGGCATAATTCATAATAGCTTTAAAAGCAAAGTTGATAAATATATGAAAAATAAAATAAATAAAAATGTGTGGGAAGAGGACAGGGGTGTACGAAAGGGAAATCACGCTTGACAAATCTACTGAAATTTTTCGAGGATGTAACTAGTAGAGTTGATAAGGGGGAGCCAGTGGATGTGGTTTATTTGGACTTTCAGAAGGCTTTCGACAAAGTCCCACATAAGAGATTGGCATGTAAAATTAAAGCGCATGGGATTGGGGGTTGTGTATTGAGATGGATAGAAAACTGGTTGGCAGATAGGAAAAAAAGAGTGGGAATAAACAGGTCTTTTTCCGAATGGCAGGCAGTGACTCGTGGGGTACCGCAGGGATAGGTGCTGAGACCCCAGCTATTCACAATATATATCAATGATTTAAATAAGGGAACTAAATGTAATATCTCCAAATTTGCAGATGACACAAAGCTGGGTGGGAGGGTGAGCTGTGAGGAGATGCAGAGATGCTTCAGTGTGATTTGGACAAGCTGAGTGAGTGGGCAAATGCATGGCAGATGCAGTATAATGTGGATAAATGTGAGGTTATCCACTTTGGTAGCAAAAACAGGAAGGCAGATTATTATCTGAATGGCTATAAATTGAAAGAGGGGAATGTGAAACAAGACCTGGGTGTCCTCGTACACCAGTCGCTGAAGGTAAGCATGCAGGTGCAGCAGTCGGTAAAGAAGGCAAATGGTATGTTGGCCTTCATAGCCAGAGGATTCGAGCACAGGAACAGAGATGTCTTGCTACAATTATATAGGGCCTTGGTGAGACCACACCTAGAATATTGTGTGCAGCTTTGGTCACCTTATCTGAGGAAGGATGTACTTGCTGTAGAGGGAGTGCAGCAAAGGTTTACCACACTGATTCCTGGGATGGTGCCACTGACATATGAGGAGAACTTGAGTCGGTTAGGATTATATTCGCTGGAGTTCAGAAGAATAAGGGGGAATCTCATAGAAACCTATAAAATTCTAACAGGGCTAGACATGGTAGATGCAGGAAGGATGTTGGGGGAGTCCAGAACTAGGGGTCACAGACTGAGGACACGGGATAGAACATTTAGGACTGAGATGAGAAATTTCTTCACCCAGAGAGTGGTGAGCCTGTAGAATTCACTACCACAGAAAGTAGTTGAGGCCAAAACATTGTATATTTTCAAGAAGGAGTTAGATTTCGCTCTTGGGGCGAAAGGCATCAAAGGATATGGGGAGAAAGCGGGAGCATGCTATTTACAGAAGAAAAGGCCCATCGGCCCATCGAGTCTGCACCGACTTTTGAGAAACACCTCACCTACCTACCTAATCCCATTTACCAGTACTTGGCCCATAGCCTTGAATGCTATGACGTGTCAAGTGCTCATCCAGGTACTTTTCAAAGGATGTGGGGCAACCCGCCTCTACCACCCTCCCAGGCAGTACATTCCAGACCTTCACCATGCTCTGGGTAAAAAGGTTTTTCCTCACATCCCCCCTAAACCTCCTGCCCCTCACCTTGAACTTATGTCCCCTCGTGACTGACCCTTCAACTAAGGGGAACAGCTGCTCCCTATCCATCCTGTCTATGCCCCTCATAATCTTGTACACCTCAATCAGGTCGCTCCTCAGTCTTCTCTGCTCCAACGAAAACAACCCAAGTCTATCCAACCTCTCTTCATAACTTAAATGTTTCATTCCAGGCAACATCCTGGTGAATCTCCTCTGCACCCTCTCTAGTGCAATCGCACCCTTCCTATAATGTAGCGACCAGAACTGCACACAATACTCCAGCTGTGGCCTCACCAAGGTTCTGTACAACTCCATCATGACTTACCTACTTTTGTAATCTGTGACTCAATTGATAAAGGCAAGTGTCCCATGTGCCTTTTTCACCACCCCACTAACATACCCCTCTGCCTTCAGAGATCTATGGACACACACGCCAAGGTTCCTTTGTTCCTCAGAACTTTCTAGTATCATGCCGTTCATTAAATACTTCCTTGTCAAATTACTCCTTCCAAAGGCTATCACCTCACACTTTTCAGGGTTGAGTTCCATCTGCCACTTATCTGCCCATTTGACCATCCCGTCTACATCTTCCTGTAGCCCAAGACACTCAACCTCAATGTTAACCACCCAGCCAATCTTTGTGTCATCTGCAAACTTACTAATCCTACCCTCCACATAGTCATCTGTGTCATTTATATAAATGGTGAATAATAGGGGACCCAGCACAGATCCCTGTGGTATGCCACTGGACACAGGCTTCCGGTCATTAAAGCAGCCTTCTGTCATCGCCCTCTACCTCCTACAACTAAGCCAATTTTGAGTCTACCTTATCAAATTACCCTGTATCCCATGTGCATTTGCCTTCTTTATAAGTCTCCCATATGGGTCCTTGTCGAAGGCTTTACTGAAATCCATATAAACTGCAGTAACTGCACTACCCTCATCCACACACCTGGTCACCTCCTCAAAAAATTCAATCAAATTTGTTACGCATGACCTCCAACTGACTATCCATGATCAAACCTTGCCTCTCCAAGTGGAGATAGATTCTCTCCTTCAGAATTTTGTCCAATAGTTTCCCTACCACTGACGTGAGACTCACTGGCCTGTAGTTCCCTACCTTCTCTCTACAACCATTCTTAAATAGCGGAATCACATTAGCTGTTCTCCAGTCCTCTGGCACCTCCTCCGTGGCCAGAGAGGAATTAAAAATTTGGGTCCGAGCCCCTGCGATCTCCCCCCTTGCCTCCCTCAGCAGTCTGGGACTCAAATCATCTGGACCTGGAGATATGTCCACTTCTAAGCCTGCCAACACCTCCAAAACCTTGTCACTCCCTATATCAATTTGCTCAAGAACTTCGCAGTCTCTCTCCCCGAGTTCGATATCTTCATCCTCATTCTTTTGGGTGAAGATGGATGTGAAGTATTCGTTCAACATTCTACCGATCTCCTCTGACTCCACCCATAGATTGCCCCCTTGGTCCCTAATGGGCCCTACTCTTTCCCTGGTTATTCTCTTCCCATTGATATATTTATAGAATATCATGGGATTTTCCCTACTTCTACCAGCCAGAGCTTTCTCATTTCCCCTCTTTGCTCTCCTATTTGCTTTCTTAAGCTCCACCCTGCACTTTCTGTATTGCACTAATGCCTCCATTGATTTGCTTCCCTTTTACCTGCTAAGAGCCTCTTTTTTCCTTCTCATCGTATCCTGAATATCTCTGGTCATCCATGGTTCTCTGGTCTTGTTACTCCTTCCTATCACCCTAGAGGGAACATGTTGAGCCTGTACCCTCCCCCATTTCTTTCTTAAATGCCCCCCACTGCTCCTTTTAGATTTCCCCACCAGTAGCTGTTCCCAGTCTACCTTGGCCCGATCCTGCCTTTACTAAAATCTGCTCTCCCCCAATCCAAAACATTTTTTTGCAACTTGTCTATTTCTTTGTCCAAAACAAGCTTAAATTGTACCATGTTGTGGTACACTATCACTAATAGGCTCCCCTACCACTATCTCAGCCACCTGTCCAGCTTCATTCCCCAGAATAGGCCCAGAACTGTGCCGTCCCTTGTTGGACCCTCTACATATTGACCTAAAAAGTTCTCCTGTACATATGTCAAGAAATCCACTCCATCCAAGCCCTTAACACTATGTCTATCCCAATTAATGTTGGGAAAGTTGGAAACACCTAATATAATTACCCTATTATTTTTTTTATACACCTCCGCAAATTGTGCACATATTTATTCCTCAATTTCCCGCTTACTCTCTGGAGGTCTATAATAAACACCTAACAATGTGGCTGCCCCTTTTTTATTCCTAAGCTGTATCCACCAAGCCTCATTCGATATCCCCTCCAAGATATCATCTCTCCTTACTGCTGTAACTGACTCCTTAACTAACAATGCAATGCTTCCTCCTCTTTTACCCCCTGTTCTGTTTTGCCTGAAGATTTTATATACCAGAAACCAGAATGTTAAGCTGCCAATCCTGCCCCTCCCTCAACCACTTCTGTGATAGCTACTATATCCAATTCTACATGTCAATCCTCACCCTTAACTTATCCGTTTTTACCTGTAATACTCCTGGCATTGAGTTGGATGATCAGCCATGATCATAATGAATGGCGGAGCAGGTTCGAAGGGCTGCATGGCCTACTCCTGCTCCTATGCCCAAGTGGGTACTGTTTGAGAAAGCCAGCAATGGTGTAATGAGCCAAATGACCTCTGTGTGAAATTCTATGGCCAGCGGGCGTCATGGTGGGCAGGAGCATAAAATGTCGCAAGAAGGCCAGAAATTGGCTTCACGTCATCGTGAAACCAGTTCTCAATTGTGCGCTGTAGCTTTAATGGTGGGCCGCAGCACATAAGGAATTTCAATAAATTTGCACCTCATTATAAGAACTGCCCATTGGAATTATCCCCCAACACTGGATCATCAGGGCATGTCGGCGTGTTTCATAATGATATATAAGCGACATGCACCTGGTGACCTGCACTTTGCTCGTGATTTTGACCAGAACCGCGGGGCTTGCTTTTAATGGGCTGCAGGGCAAGTGCTGGGCTCCACTGGGGAAGGGGAAACTGGACTGAGGCCTGGGAAGGAGCTGCAGGGCAAGGGCTCCATTGATGGGGTGTAAGAGTGGGACGGTTGCATTCAGACACATGACTGGGGGTGGGTGTTGGGGGGGTGTTATCATGCTCAGTGCCAGGATAGGTTACACAGTATGTTACGGAATGACATAAGCCATTTCAGCCGGAATGGGAGGATCACTGAGTGAAGAAACGCCTCAGTTTACATTGTTGAGCTTGCAAAGACTGCCCTTTTCCCAGTCCAGGGAGGGGGAGGGCATGCCAGTCCAGCCTGAGTCATGCCCAGCATGTTATATGCAGCGCATTGTCGTAACATCATGTGCCTCAACCCATGGGATTCCTGGCACCATACTGGGCCGCAGATGGTACACTCAGTCAGGGGAAGCATTTGCAGCTTACAGATGGGGAGAAAGAATTGTGGGGGCATCCAACGGTGTTGACTGGGGAGGGGGTATATGCTTAACAGTGCAAGTGGCCTCAAGATGGGGAGGGGTGAGGTCTACATGGGGCTTAGACACAGCCACTTCAAAATGTTCTGGGACTAACAAATGGATATCCACCACAGTCACGATGGGATCAAGGAATACAGGGGGAGGATTGAAACATCTCAGCGGGAGGGAAACCTAAACATTAAACTCTTATGGGATGATGGGAGAGGTTTCCACACTCTTACAGGGAGGGCCCGGGCTGGTCTGGCAGTGAGAGCTCAGCACCACCAAACTTCCAACCTGCAGTGATGACACAGCACAAAATTAAAATGAGGAGAATCCCTGCCAGCGAGGGCTCTGAGGGCTGATTGGAGGGCAGGTTCGTATACTGAGAGGGTGATTAAAGGAGCGCCCAGCTGAACTGTGCATTCTCAAATGAGGAGATGCACAGATGAGACATGTTAGGAGCATTTCAAAGACAATGCAGAGAATCAGGAAAATGAAGCAATGATGTATATTCATGCAGATTAATTCCACAAAGTGGCACTCATCCACCACCTTGTATTAACCCCTTGTTTGCTGCATGGAAATTCCCCAGAGTAATAATGAACTCCAGAGCAATTGGGTGACTGGACAAGCTTCAGAGGCATGTTAAAAATGTTAAAAAGCATTCAGGTTCACAGAAGAGAAGTCTCAGTACCCCCGTCAAATAAACTCATTTCCTGCCTAAACATTTTCCCCCATATTTATTCCAAAGAATGTGATATTAGAGTGCAGTGAATGAGGGTCCCAGCGCCTGGGCTGAAGACAGCACATCCAAGTGCCTGGCCAAAGCAGTCTCATATCAGCGGTCATGTTTAGGCAGTGTTGGGGGTGGAACAAGCACCTTGATATGCATCCTTGCTGGCCAGCATTTCAGGGGAGACTAGTTGCTGACACTGGGACAAAGCCCTTGAACCCACATTCACTGACAAGTCATTGACAGAAAGAGGGCCTTTGGAAGCTGTTTCCCACTGATACTGCAGAGGAGACCATCAGGAAGATGGTGCCTGGATTCATTGCTGTCTGCATAATCACATACAGGCAGGAGAAAAGAAGGGGAAGGTTGCGACTGAGGCACCTGGGTCGTCAAAGAGAGAAGCAAAAACCTCAAGACCAAGGGCCAGCGTGTATGGCACTCGCACTTCTTTTATCTACACATGAGCGAGAGACAGTGTTGCCGGTACCTCTGCATGTCCAGGGATCTGGTAACTCTGGTTTGCCACATTCTGCAGGAAGTGGCACCACAGGGACTGGGAGGCCATCCAGTGCCAGTGGCTCAGAAAGTAATGGCCACGCTTAACTTCTACCCCAGTGGCTCCTCCCAAGGCTCTGCTGGGGTCCTCTGCGGGATCTGTCAAGCGTCCACACACAAATGCTACATGAGGTTGCAGACCCCCTTTTTTGCCAAAGCCCACCATTGTGTCAACTTCAACAGAGGTCAAGCAGGCCAGAGCACTGGGCTTTGCTGAAATTTCCAGATTCCCACAAGTTCAAGGTGTCATCAGCTGCACTTGTGTGGCTATAAAAGCTCCCTGAGAACAGGAACTGTAATACATAAACTGGAAAGGCTACCACTCGCTCAATGTACAGCTGGTCTGCAATTATAAGAAACTGACTGCAGCTTTGCACCAGATACCCAGGAAGCATCCATGACTCATACATCTTAAGTGGACCACAGTGACAGAGGGCACCCGCAAAGGATTTGGCTGATGACAGCCATGTGGCAGCCTCAGAATCCTGCAGAGCGAAGTACTGGACAGTACAGTGGAAGTACAGTGTTACAATTTCCCTCACTTCAACCGTGCACTTCAATATAAGAGTGGATAGTTACACATCAGGCTCACGTTGTCCTGATCCTTAGAAGATTAATGAAGTCTCGGAAGCATGTGTTCTTGCTGAGATTAGATGCCAACTGGAGGAGGGAGTCCTACCATCAGCCATCGGAAGGTCCTGCCTCTTCAAGCATCTCTCCAACATCCCAGTAGGAGCAACAGCGGCCTATAAGAACCAGGAGCTGTTCTGCTATCCTCAGTGGGGCTGTTGGGTGTATGCCTTCAATGTGAGAAAGCTCCTCAAGAAGATCCATTCCCAGCCACAGGACAACGCATTCTGTGTAACCCCAATGATGAAACTGATAGGTGACACTTGGATCAAGGCAGCCAAGGGCATTCCACAAGTGTGCATCTATTCAGAGATGACTCAATCCACTGTGTCACCTTCTCCTCTATCACAGTAACATCTGGCACTCTCAGTTAGGGATGCTGGCCTGCTTTTATCCTCACCTTATTATGCACCTGGAGATCATGACGTTCAACCACTAGCACGCCATACATTAAAATGCCTCTTTTTTGATACACACATTGTGCCTTTATGGTCAGTTCTGGCCCTTGTGAACCCCAAAATACTCAGATACCATGAGGCCCTCAAGGTGATGAGTCATTGCTAATAAAGAGCAGACTTGAGCTTCAGTATATCCCATCCCATTGCTCCCCTCAACATTGTTTAAAGCTACAATGTGCGCTTCCAGAGCATGCTCAAAGACCCTATTGATTGCCAAAAATCACCATTTGCAATTAGCATCTTGGCAAGAGTTTAAGTGATGGGATGCAGAGCGTTGCATCCCAATATTTTGATGAGCCATCTTTTGGCCGCAACACAAATAATTACAGGCTGAGAACCGCTCAAAGTTGTAGGTTCGAGCACCAGGGCAATAATGTGGCCGAGAGGGGCAGATCTGTGGCACCTTGAGGTGGCAGGATGCTGCCACTTTTTGGTGAGCTTAGCAGATGTATACTTGGAAAGTTGGAAATGTGGTTGGCAGAGAGGAGCACGCACAAGCTCTGAGTATGGGTTCATAGCATGAAAACCCTGCCAGATGACAGAGAGCACATGGAATTGCCCGATTTATGACCCTGCGCCATGCATAAACACATCTCTCCTTGTACACTACACCTTCACCTCTCAAGAATACAGATGAGATTGGAGAACACCTCTGCCCCAATCTTAGGATAAACATGTCATGACCCTGCAAAGCATGTGAACGAGGTTTTTTTCCACAAGCACACTTAACACTAAGGTCAAGGCATCACTGATGTCGGAAATGATCTGAGAAAAGAGCACACACACTGGTGATATAGAAGCACACTACATAAATGAGAGGGCCATGATAGTGACATCTGCGCTAAGTGGGGGGAGGGATGACAGCAACACAGCTCACCATAAAACGGAGGCATACACAAGGAGATGTGAAATGGTTGTGATTCACATTTGTGAACTTTGTATACATGTTGTGAACATTCGTAACCCTGCTGTGCTCCTAATTTTTCTTCAACTTTCATAACTCTACCACTATGTCTGGCATAAAAGCTAAAGAGAAAGCATACAATGCGGTGAAGAGCCGGGGGATTGGGAAGCCTACAAAGACCAACAGAGGACAACTAAAAAATAAAGAGGGAGAAGATTAAATATGAGGGTAAACTAGCCAGTAATATAAAAGAAGATTGCAAGAGCTTTTTTAGATATATAAAGGGTAAGAGAGATGCAAAAGTAGACATTGGGCCGCTGGAAAATGTCGCTGGAGAAGTAGTAGTAGGGAACAAAGAAGTGGCAGAGGAACTGAATAGGTACTTTGCGTCAGTCTTCACAGTGGAAGATACAAGTGACATCCCCAAAGTTCAAGAGAGTCGGGGGGGCAGAGGTGAGTATGGTGGCCATTACCAAGGAGAAGGTGCTAGGAAAACTGAAAGGTCTGAAGGTGGATAAATCACCTGGACCAAATGGATTACACCCTAGGGTTCTGAAGGAGATAGCTGAAGAGAGAGTGGAGGCGTTAGTGATGATCTTTCAGGAATCACTGGAGTCAGGGAGGGTCCCAGAGGACTGGAAAATTGCTAATGTAACCCTCCTGTTTAAGAAGGGATTGAGGCAAATGACGGGAAATTACAGGCCGATTAGCCTGACCTCGGTCGTTGGAAAGATTTTAGAGTCCATTATTAAGGATGAGATTTCAGAATACTTGGAAGTGCATGATAAAATCGGGCAAAGTCAGCATGGTTTCATCAAGGGGAGCTTATGCCTGACAAATCTGTAAGAATTCTTTGAGGAGGTAACGAGCAGGTTAGACACAGGAAGGCCAATGGATGTTATCTACTTGGACTTCCAGAAGGCCTTTGACAAGGTGCCACACAGGAGGCTGCTCAGTAAGATAAGAGCCCATGGTGTTAGAGGCAAGGTACTAGCATGGATAGAAGATTGGCTGTCTGGCAGGAGGCAGAGAGTGGGAATAAGGGGGTCCTTCTCAACATGGCAGCTGGTGACTAGTGGAGTTCCTCAGGGGTCAGTGTTGGGACCACAACTTTTCACTTTATACATTAATGATCTAGATGAAGGAACTGAGGGCATCCTGGCTAAGTTTGCAGATGATACAAAGATAGGTGGAGGGACAGGTAGTATTGAGGAGGCGGGGAGGCTGCAGAAGGATTTGGACAGGTTAGGAGAATGGGCAAAGAAGTGGCAGATGGAATACAACGTGGGGAAGTGTGAGGTTATGCACTTTGGTGGGAAGAAGAGAGGCATAGACTATTTTCTAAATGTGGAGAGAATTCAGAAATCTGGATTGCAAAAGGACTTGGGAGTCCTAGTCCAAGATTCTCTTAAGGTTAACTTGCAGGTCGAGTCGCTAGTTAGGAAAGCAAATGCAATGTTGGCATTTATTTCGAGAGGACTAGAATATAAAAGCAGGGATGTGCTGCTGAAGCTTTATAAGGCTCTGGTCAGACCACATTTAGAATATTGTGAGCAATTTTGGGCCCCATATCTCAGGAAGGATGTTCTGGCCCTGGAGAGAACGAGAACGATCCCAGGAATGAAAGGCTTAACATATGAGGAACGTTTGAGGACTCTGGGTCTATACCCGATGGAGTTTAGAAGGATGAGGGGGGATCTGATTAAAATTTACAGAATACTGAAAGGCTTGGATAAAATGGACGGGGGGAAGATGTTTCCATTAGTAGGAGAGAGTAGGACCTGAGGACACAGCCTCAGAGTAAAGGGAAGACCTTTTAGAACAGAGATGAGGAGAAACTTCTTTAGCTAGAGAGTGGTGAATCTATGGAATTCATTGCTACAGAAGTCTGTGGAGGCCAGGTCATTGAGTGTATTTAAGACCAAGATAAGTTCTTGATTGGTAAGGGGGATCAAAGGTTACGGGGAGAAGGCGGGAGAATGGGGTTGAGAAACTGCTCCGCCATGATTGAATGGCGGAGCAGACTCGGGCCGAATGGCCTAATTTCTGCTCCTTTGTCTTATGGTCTTATCGTCTTATGGGTGCATCCCCAACATCCACCATGGAGGCAGCATACTTACTGCTATGCCCTGGTGTCCGTGATGACTTTGGCAGGTATCCTCTGGAGTGCCTCGGCCTGCTTTGGCTGTCTTGCTGAGGGGCAGGTGCATCCTTCTCAACATGTGGAACACGAGACGGTAGGGTCACAGGAAGAGGGGATTGAGATAGGCCAGCCAGTCCTGGAGTCACCTGGGTGGATGGCCCCAGGGTGTCCAGCTGCTGGTCCTCCTCCTAATGGGTGCCCGAGGCCTCCTGGCTGACTCCTTGAGCGGAAGTGGCAGCTGGAGATCTAGGTGCCCTGCTCCCTTCTTGCCGGTAATGGCTACAGCAATGGAGTGCCGCTCCTGCAGCACTGCAGGATTGATATCCTAGACCAAGATTTCCATGGTAGTCGCCACCCTACCAGTGTTCACCTTGGTGCATTGCATGCTGGTGCTATCACCTCAGACTGAATGTGGACAGACTCCTCCATCATACGTTACAATCTGAGGAATGCAGTCGACACCCCTTCCTGATATTTTTGTGATTGCTACTGCAGCAACACCAACTGATTTAGGACCAAGTCCAGAGGCTCATCATCTGACTCAGACTCCGCAGATTCCTGGCCCCCAACAGTCCTCTGAGTGCCGGTGACCTTCAGTGTCCTTGCCTCCGCCTGCTGTGGATCAGATTGTGTGCTGTGCGAACCAGATTGTGACCCCCAAGTCTGCTTTAGAACTAGGTCCCACTGAGGTGTGTCTCTCTGAGCTGCTGGAGGGCACTGTGATGGGTCTTCAACCGTGCTGTCATCAGGTTCCTCACCTGAGGAGTTGTTGGGGCTCAAGCTGAGAACCTGGCTGGTTAGGGGGCTCATGTGCTTCTCAGATTTTTATCAAATTCACATTTCACTCCTGATTCTCCAGAGCACTAGTCCAGTGACAATACCACTACACCACCAGGAAGTTGGGTAGGGCACTTCACAGAGGTGCCTATGAAAGAAATTAGAGATAATTAGTGCATGGCAGGCAGCTGTAAAAAAAAAACAGGACAATGCAGTATCGTTGTCTGAGGAATGAGCTTGCGCAAGATCCTCATGTGGGTGTTTGCTGTCACTGCAGGCACGGTCCAAGTCCTCTCCTGCCAGCTCGATGGCTCTGTTCTCGAAGGCAGTGAAGACCTTGAGTTCTGGCATTCCACACCAGGGACCTCGTCCTGCGATTGTGTGCAAGCTTCTCCTACATAAAGACAGATGGAGAGTGTGAGCAGGATGCACGACAGGGCAGATGATAAGGATGCCTGCCTTGTGTGGGTGGTGAGTGGAGCTATTGTTGCAATGAGGATGCAAGCTCCATAGGAGATGAACGCAGATGGAGATGTGAGGGTGTGTGTGAGAATGAGTGATGTCCCTTGAGCTGGCAATGTGTGAGATGCCACTGAATATCTGTTGGGTTTGTGAGTGCATGAGTTGAGAGTGATGAGATGGCTGACTTTACCTTATCATTCATCCTCTTTCCGCACTGGCTGACCTCTTCTGTGCTGTGTTATCACTGACCACTGCCTACCAAGCCGGAATGGTGTGGTTAGACCTCCTCTGGCCATCACGAGGGTAGGCCTCGACTGCGTCCAGCGGGTATTCCAGTGAGGGGTCACTGAATTTTGGGAGCCGTGTCTTCTGTGGAGCAGTCCTGGGCTGCAGACATTAAAAAAGCTGTGGACGGGTGCTGTTTAAATATGGCGTCCGGAATGAGGAAGCGGTGAGCTTAGATTGAGGTGGGTGAATCCGGCATGTTTCCTGTGCATGCATAATTAATGCAGCAGGAAGGAGACAATACGGCACCAAAACCCACCATTGCAGCCAGTGGGTAAAATGCCGTTGCACTTAGTGTACTGAGGGGAAAATCCCACCCTGTGATTCCACATAGGAGTCGATTACAAAACCAAGTGTCCAAAATCTAGAAGAGAAAAGGGGCAGTCACTTTAATGAAAAATTCAACAAGGGGATACGTTTACATCTACACAACTTGGGAAAAGTGGATTGCCCACGCAATGTAGAATCCATCTGACCTTTTATTGATGGTGTGTTGCACAACGGGTGAAAAACCTGCTTTGCCAAATTACCAACTGGACAATGAAGATGAAAATTTATCCCAAACTCTTACATTGGTGAAAAGAGATCACAGGAAAACAGATCTACCTAATATACAAATTAGAATTTATATGTGGTGAGGTTAAAATGAGCCAGATGTCTTTTAATCTTTGAATGTATATAATCTTAAATCTCATTTGAAAAGCTGGCAACTTTTACCTTGTGTGGGCTTACAAGTGAACTTTATATTTTAACCTGGCAGAATAGTCAGAATTGCTCACAAACCCACTTATTTCATCATGCAAGGCTATATAGAAATAGTCTCATGCATTCATAATTTATGGATGTTTCAAACTTGAGAACTTCAGTGACAGGTGAGGAATTCAATATTGATTTATTTTATAATTAATTACTGCAACCATCGTGAAATTCCTAACTTAGCATTTCTGACTTTCAAAGTGTCTTTCATTGAAGTGAGTTAAAGTGAGTTGAAGTGAAGTACAAGTTAGTGTTTCTGAGTGTTTCAAGAGCATAGAGCATTTAGGTTTTGAAAAAGTGTAAGAGCAGTGACAGAAATCACTACACAAATGGCAGGGACAGTGGTCTTGATCAAACTGAAAGAGGTACGCGAAAAATATTTCACATCTTTGTCGGTATTAATTGTTTGGATCAAAATAAATAATTAAATATTCCCTGATCTGAAGCAACCAGGGATACTACAGATAATTGGGGGTAATTTTCCACTGTTTTCCACCTGAAAAATAATTGGAAATTGAGAAAGGGGCACACTCGGAAATGACCAAACAGCACACCCTTTTGTTTCTAAAGAGAGTGTTAAATAAATAGGGATGTTCACTGACGATTGCACAATGTTCAGCATCATTTGCAACTCCTGAAGGAGTCCATGTCCAAATGCAGCAAGACCTGAACAATATTCAAGCTTGGGCTGCCAAGTGGCAAGTAACATTCGTGCCACATAAGTGTCAGGCAATGACTATCTCCAATGAGAGAGAATTCAACCATCGCCCCTTGATGTTCAATGGCATTACAATCACTGAAACCCCCACTATCAACATCCTGTGGGTTACCAGAAACCGAACTGGACTAGCCATATGAAAACTGTGGCTACAAGAGCAGCTCAGAGGCTAAGAATCATGCGACAAGTAACTCGCCTCTTGATTACCCAAAGCCTGTGCACCATCTACAAGGCACAGTCAGCAGTTTAATGGAATATTACCCACTTGCCTGGATGAGTGCAGCTCTCACAACACTCAAGCTTGACATCATCCAGGACAAAGCAGCCTGCTTGATTGGCACCACATCCACAAATATTCACTCCCTCCACCACTGATGCATAGTAGCAGCAATGTTTACCATCTACAAGATGCACTGCAGGAATTCACCTAGGCTCAAAACAAAAACAGAAATACCTGGAAAAACTCAGCAGGTCTGGCAGCATCGGTGGAGAAGAGCAAAGTTGACGTTTCGAGTCTTCATGACCCTTCAACAGAACTAAGTAAAAGTAGGAAAGAGGCTCCTTCGACAGTACCTTCCAAATCCACGACTACCACCATCTAGAATAACAAGGGCAGCAGATAGATGGGAACACCACCACCTGGAAGTTCCCCGCCAAGTCACTCACCATCCTGACTTGGAAATATATCACTGTCACTGGGTCAAAATCCTGGAACTCCCTTCGTAACAGCACTGTGGGTGTACCTACACCACATGGACTGCAGCGGTTCAAGAAGGCAGCTCACCACCACCTTCATAAATAAATACTCGCCCAGCCAGCGAAGCCCACACCTGTGAACACATTTTTTAAAAACTGGTTGTAGGACCCCATTTTCTGTTTTCAGGTACAAATAGGCAGTTTAAGCATTACGTATGCTTCAGCCATGTACCAGACATTGAATGGCCAATCCAGGGGTCATTAAAGGGACTGCTGGAGGCTGCTAAATGGCAGAGGAAAGTTTTTCTCTTCAAAAATGTTTGTGCTTGACTAGTTTTAGTCATTGGTTTCTAAACAAAATTTCTTGTTATTATTGAAAGACCTGTCAGAGTAATTTTTGTCAGAAATATTGACAAGTTCCAAAATATTAACATCAAATCTTTGCTAATGATAAAAAGCATTATGTATTTTTTTTAAAAAGGGTACAGAAAATAATGCATAACCTCACTATACACCATCCAGAAAATCAAAAAAAATATTTAACGCAATAAAGTTCAAGTATAGTTAGCCACACACTGTGCTTGTGTTTGGGGCTATTATTTTCATTTAGTAGTTGAGTTAATAACTTGTAATTTCCATAACATAAGTGAATCAAACAGTTGCCAAATGTCCAGAACACAAGGAAAATCACAATGTAACCACACTTGTGTCAGTTTGGCTTTTGGAAAGTTGCTGTTTTGCCAAATGTGGCTAGGTCTTAGGAAGCTGGAGGAAGGTTGCCACTACAGTGCTGTAAAATATTGATCTTCTGTAAATATTCATAGCCTACAAGAAATCAGACATTTTACAGGCTCCAGCACAGAATTATGAATAATTATAGACTTATATCTTACTTGTCCAATTCACTTACTCGCAATAATGAGCTTTAGTTCATGTGTAACATTCACAGGCTATTAATATTCCATGAGCGAACCACATAAGTATTTTTTTATAATCTGCGATGCATTTGCTAAATAAGAGAGAAATTTCAATGAATGTTTGAAGCATTTATATGTCAATGTCCCATATCATAATTTCTGAGCCTGTTTGTTTTGTTAACTTTTGTGTTAATGTCCACTGGAAATTAATCTATATATAAATGCTAAGTAATCAGATTTGCCGCCAGAAGTTTTACTTATCTTATTATTTGTATATTCCTTAATAATCATTGTATCATTTTGAAGCCTGACCCTTGTCCATTCTGTGAAAGAATTTCTGGACCTTAATGAATATATAAGAACTCAAAGATGACTTGAAGACATCCAAACACACATGCTCATTTTAATATTTGCCAATGGTGTAAAACTGGTCATATTGGCTCAGCCGCTATCTTCAGTGGCAAGTTAAATTAGGCAGCAATCCAATATCACAGAGATAAAAACAAAAAAAACTGCGGGTGCTGGAAATCCAAAACAAAAACAGAATTACCTGGAAAAACTCAGCAGGTCTGGCAGCATCGGCGGAGAAGAAAAGAGTTGACGTTTCGAGTCCTCAGGACCCTTCGACAGAACTTGAGTTCGAGTCCAAGAAAGAGTTGAAATATAAGCTGGTTTAAGGTGTGTGTGGGGGGGGCGGAGAGATAGAGAGAGAGAGAGAGGTGGAGGGGGGGGGGGTGTGGTTGTATGGACAAACAAGCAGTGATAGAAGCAGATCATCAAAAGATGTCAACGACAATAGTATAATAGAACACATAGGTGTTAAAGTTAAAGTTGGTGATATTATCTAAACGAATGTGCTAATTAAGAATGGATGGTAGGGCACTCAAGGTATAGCTCCAGTGGGGGTGTTTTTTTTTAATAATGGAAATAGGTGGGAAAAGGAAAATCTTTATAATTTATTGGAAAAAAAAGGAAGGGGGAAACAGAAAGGGGGTGGGGATGGGGGAGGGAGCTCACGACCTAAAGTTGTTGAATTCAATATTCAGTCCGGAAGGCTGTAAAGTGCCTAGTCAGAAGATGAGGTGTTGTTCCTCCAGTTTGCGTTGGGCTTCACTGGAACAATGCAGCAAGCCAAGGACAGACATGTGGGCAAGAGAGCAGGGTGGAGTGTTAAAATGGCAAGCGACAGGGAGGTTTGGGTCATTCTTGCGGACAGACCGCAGGTGTTCTGCAAAGCGGTCGCTCAGTTTACGTTTGGTCTCTCCAATGTAGAGGAGACCACATTGGGAGCAACGAATGCAGTAGACTAAGTTGGGGGAAATGCAAGTGAAATGCTGCTTCACTTGAAAGGAGTGTTTGGGTCCTTGGAAGGTGAGGAGAGAGGAAGTGAAGGGGCAGGTGTTGCATCTTTTGCGTGAGCATGGGGTGGTGCCATAGGAGGGGGTTGAGGAGTAAGGGGTGATGGAGGAGTGGACCAGGGTGTCCCGGAGGGAGCGATCCCTACGGAATGCCGATAAGGGGGGTGAAGGGAAGATGTGTTTGGTGGTGGCATCATGCTGGAGTTGGCGGAAATGGCGGAGGATGATCCTTTGAATGCGGAGGCTGGTGGGGTGATAAGTGAGGACAAGGGGGACCCTATCATGTTTCTGGGAGGGAGGAGAAGGCGTGAGGGCGGATGGGCCGGACACGGTTGAGGGCCCTGTCAACGACCGTGGGTGGAAAACCTCGGTTAAGGAAGAAGGAGGACATGTTAGAGGAACTGCTTTTGAAGATGGCATCATCGGAACAGATGCGACGGAGGCGAAGGAACTGAGAGAATGGGATGGAGTCCTTACAGGAAGCGGGGTGTGAGGAGCTGTAGTCGAGATAGCTGTGGGAGTCGGTGGGTTTGTAATGGATATTGGTGGACAGTCTATCACCAGAGATTGAGACAGAGAGGTCAAGGAAGGGAAGGGAAGTGTCAGAGATGGACCACGTGAAAATGATGGAGGGGTGGAGATTGGAAGCAAAATTAATAAATTTTTCCAAGTCCCGACAAGAGCATGAAGCGGCACCGAAGTAATCATCGATGTACCGGAGAAAGAGTTGTGGAAGGGGGCCGGAGTAGGACTGCAACAAGGAATGTTCCACATACCCCATAAAGAGACAGGCATAGCTGGGGCCCATGCGGGTACCCATAGCCACACCTTTTATTTGGAGGAAGTGAGAGGAGTTGAAGGAGAAATTGTTCAGCGTGAGAACAAGTTCAGCCAGACGGAGGAGAGTAGTGGTGGATGGGGATTGTTCGGGCCACAGCTTGCTCCTGCCCCACAGAACTCATTTCTCGTTATCTTGACTCCCTTCTCTCTCCCCTTGTCCAGTCCCTTCCCACCTACATCCGTGATTCCTCTGACACCTTACGTCACATCAACAATTTCCAGTTCCCTGGCCCCAACCACTTCCTCTTCACCATGGACGTCCAATCCCTCTACACCTTCATCCCCCACCAGGATGGTCTGAGGGCCCTTAGCTTCTTCCTCGAACAGAGGCCCGAACAATCCCCATCCACCACTACTCTCCTCTGTCTGGCTGAACTTGTTCTCACGCTGAACAATTTCTCCTTCAACTCCTCTCACTTCCTCCAAATAAAAGGTGTGGCTATGGGTACCCGCATGGGCCCCAGCTATGCCTGTCTCTTTATGGGGTATGTGGAACATTCCTTGTTGCAGTCCTACTCCGGCCCCCTTCCACAACTCTTTCTCCGGTACATCGATGATTACTTCGGTGCCGCTTCATGCTCTTGTTGGGACTTGGAAAAATTTATTAATTTTGCTTCCAATCTCCACCCCTCCATCATTTTCACATGGTCCATCTCTGACACTTCCCTTCCCTTCCTTGACCTCTCTGTCTCAATCTCTGGTGATAGACTGTCCACCAATATCCATTACAAACCCACCGACTCCCACAGCTATCTCGACTACAGCTCCTCACACCCCGTTTCCTGTAAGGACTCCATCCCATTCTCTCAGTTCCTTCGCCTCCGTCGCATCTGTTCCGATGATGCTACCTTCAAAAGCAGTTCCTCTGACATGTCCTCCTTCTTCCTTAACCGAGGTTTTCCACCCACTTTCGTTGACAGGGCCCTCAACCGTGTCCAGCCCATCTCCCACACATCCGCCCTCACGCCTTCTCCTCCCTCCCAGAAACATGATAGGGTCCCCCTTGTCCTCACTTATCACCCCACCAGCCTCCGCATTCAAAGGATCATCCTCCGCCATTTCCGCCAACTCCAGCATGATGCCACCACCAAACACATCTTCCCTTCACCCCCCTTATCGGCATTCCGTAGGGATCGCTCCCTCCGGGACACCCTGGTCCACTCCTCCATCACCCCCTACTCCTCAACCCCCTCCTATGGCACCACCCCATGCCCACGCAAAAGATGCAACACCTGCCCCTTCACTTCCTCTCTCCTCACCGTCCAAGGACCCAAACACTCCTTTCAAGTGAAGCAGCATTTCACTTGCATTTCCCCCAACTTAGTCTACTGCATTCGTTGCTCCCAATGTGGTCTCCTCTACATTGGAGAGACCAAACGTAAACTGGGCGACCGCTTTGCAGAACACCTGCGGTCTGTCCGCAAGAATGACCCAAACCTCCCTGTCACTTGCCATTTTAACACTCCACCCTGCTCTCTTGCCCACATGTCTGTCCTTGGCTTGCTGCATTGTTCCAGTGAAGTCCAACGCAAACTGGAGGAACAACACCTCATCTTCCGACTAGGCACTTTACAGGCTTCTGGACTGAATATTGAATTCAACAACTTTAGGTCGTGAGCTCCCTCCCCCATCCCCACCCCCTTTCTGTTTCCCCCTTTTTTTTCCAATAAACTATAAAGATTTTCCATTTCCCACCTATTTCCATTATATTAAAAAAAAACACCCCCACTGGAGCTGTACCTTGAGTGCCCTACCATCCATTCTTAATTAGCACATTCGTTTAGATAATATCACCAACTTTAACTTTAACACCTATGTGTTCTATTGTACTATTGTCGTTGACATCTTTTGATGATCTGCTTCTATCACTGCTTGTTTGTCCATACAACCACACCCCCCCCCCACCTCTCTCTCTCTCTCTATCTCTCCGCTCCCCACACACACACACCTTAAACCAGCTTATATTTCAACTCTTTCTTGGACTCGAACTCAAGTTCTGTCGAAGGGTCCTGAGGACTTGAAACGTCAACTCTTTTCTTCTCCGCCGATGCAGCCAGACCTGCTGAGTTTTTCCAGGTAATTCTGTTTTTGTTTAGCAATCCAATATCATCCATTTTACAGATTTGGCAAAAGGTAATGCCAAACGTCAAAATTGCCTCCCCACCAAACATCTTACTTCATCTCCACAAAACGGCCACAGGTACAGCAACAATCACAAAAGGGCCCAATAGAAAAAGGTGTAAACGTAAATAAAGTGTGGAATTTTCCACTCCCGCCAGCAGCAGGACTCTTGGTGGGCAAGAGCACAAAATTTGGAGTGATGACAAAGGTTAGTTTCCCACTGGCGGAAAATAGTTCAGAATTTTGTTCTCACGACTTTCATGGAAGGCTAAAGGGGACCGCATTTGCAACCATTAGTCATCATGAATGCTCATTAAAAATGCATCTTGCTGGAATCACATTCTCCCTCTAAATTTAAATACCCTGCCAGCAGACGGTCTGTTTCTCAACCATATATAAGTGGCATGCACCTGGTGACCTTCACTTCCCCAGCGACTTTGAGGTACGTAGACACTTATTTCGCCAACCGCTGCTGTGAGATCTTGGTGCTTGTCAGAAGCTGCACTAAGGCTGGTGTGCGGAAGGCAATACCAGTGGGGAGGAGGATGACAGAGGCATAGCTGGGAAGGAATGAGTGGAGCACGGGAGAGAAGAGTGGTTTGAAGCATGATTTGGAGGGATAGTTGTCAAAGGTACAGAGGCTATTAATGCGAGACAATCCTGGGGCTGAGGCTACATTGCTGAGGGCAGATTCAGAAGACAGTCCTGAGACTAAGTGGGCCATGCCAGAGGGCTGTGCATGGCACACATGTCTGGGTCCCAGTCCTGGGAGGGGAAAGCCTATCTGGGCAGTGACAGTTGTGCAGGACGTGGTCAGCCAGGTACAGATGTTGGTCCTGGGGGTTTGACAATTTGTACTTGACGGAAGAGGGCACTGTCATGGTCAGGGGAGGCATCTGCATCCTGTAAAGTGGGAGTTGGTAAGTCATAGTCTCAATGGATGTGGTGGGAGTGGTGGGGGGAGTGCTTAAAGTCACAGTGACACAAGGCTTACATGTGCATTATCCAAGCATCATGTCCAGGAACTGCCTTTGTTCATGTCGCTTATGTGGAACTAAAGGTGACTGACTGAGCTGATATTGAGTGAGACAACATGGAACTGAGGGACATGATGGGAGATACTTGAGGAGTGAGAGTAGCTGTTATGCTTGAATGACCGTAGAACATTGCATCACATGGAACAGCCATTCACTACCTGAGACTTTGAGGGAGAAAGACAAAATATATTTACAAATGTACAAAGTATATACACTTATGGAACACCTGTGCCATCATTGTGCATTCAGAACGTCTTTTCCAACCCTGCCACTATGTCTAGGTGAAGCTCCGACATCCACAGCAGAGATGGAGGCAGCCTGCTGACTGCTGTGCCATGATGTCTGAGATGACTTTGATGGGTGCCTCTTGAAGGCCCGAGGCCTGCAGGGCCCCGGCTTGTTATGGGTCTCTACTCCTGGGCAGGTGCACCTTCCATGGCCTGACCAGCTGGAGTTGATGGGGTCACAGGCAAAGGGGATTTGGAGCGGCTGAACACCAGTGGAATGTCCTGGGTGGATGCCCCCAGGATGCCTGGCTGATACTTCACCCAGGGGCCCCTTCCTGACTCCTTGAGGAGAAGGGGCACCTGGAGGGAGATCGAGGTGCCCCATACCCCTCTCACCCAGCCACTGCTGGAATGCACTCATGGCTAGAGCGATGGTGTACGGATCTGTGCGCAAATCCAGCAGAAACGGCTGGATCTGGGTCTCCTAGGAGGCTGCCACCCTCCCAATAGAGATTTCGATGCACTCGCATGCCGGAACCACAGCATCAGACAGAAAATGGATGGACTCTCCTCTATCCTTCATTCCAAACTGCTGACGGCCTCTGACAAATCTGCCTGATGTTGCCCTGCCTGTCTTTGCAGCTCCAACATTTCTCTCAGGGCCGATTCCAGAGGCTAGTCATTGAACTCAGACTCAGCAGGGGCCTGATCTCCAGCAGTCATCTGAATGTCAGATGCCTCAGCTGACACTGCCTCCATGTGCTGTGGACGTGTGTCTCTGAGGTGCTTACCAGATAGTGACTCCGAGCCTGCTCTAGAACTAGGACTCACTGAGGTGCACGTATCTGTGCTGGTGGAAGGTGCAAGTAAACGCAGTGACTGGTCTTCATCCGACAGATCCTCAGCCTCCTCATCTGAGGTGACCCAGGGGTTGGGGTTTGAGGTGCTGGCTGGTGCTTGCCTTTGCCTTTTCTTGCTGGTGGCTGGAATAGAGAAAGCAGATATTTAGTGATTGACTACACAGGCATCTACATTGTTGTTCACGCACAGACATTGTCCGCATGTGGCCTTTGACGATGGACCCTCACTGGCTTTTTGGGCAAGTCCGATCTCGCCTTCCATTTAGGAATGATCCCTTTCACCTCCTGCCAGCTCAGCAGCTTGCTCCGCATAGTGGGTGAGTGTCCTCAACTTCAGCATCCCAATTCTGGTCTGGGATCTCTCCCTGTTGTTGTGGGAAATCTTGTCATGCACAAAGACAGATGAATTGATAGCACCACAGATGAAAGAGCAGTTCAGTAGCATGCATGCCTGCTGTGTGTGCTAGCAGAGTCCTATCCAGTGAGGGCTAAAGTCGCCTTTTGTGCAGGATATTACAGGAGATGTTAAAGTGTCTGTCAGACAATCCGTACTGATGCCCCATCTGCTGGTAGTGTGTGACATCTTTATGGACTGAAACGCTTAGACTGCCTTATGAGAGTGTGAGTTTGGAGTGAGGAGAAGGTTCACTTACCCTGGCAGAGTGGATCATTTCATTCATCCTTTTTCAGCCCTGCAGGGCAGTTTTTCTTTGGGGTCCGCAGGCGATGACCTCCCTGCCAACCTCCTCTCAGGTCGACATGGTCATATTTGTGAACCTCTTGCTCCCATCTCTTGGAAAGAGTTTCTCCCACCTGTCCTGGACAGCCTGGAGGAGTCTCTCCAGGAAGGTTTCGTTAAAACTTGGTGCAAATGGTTTCGTACATTTGGACAGCATGCCAATGGAGACATTCAGCCCACACCTGACCTGCAGAGAGTGAATGTGTGTGTGGATGCTGTTTAAATATGGATCAGGATCTTCGACCCCATGAGGTAACGATGGGGTGGACGAATCAGTGCCCACCCCATCACAAGATTCGATGAGCTCCTCACTCATGCATAAATAATGAGCTGAAAAGCAGACAATCTGGCGAGAACCCTTCACACCACCCAGTGGGAATCGTGCTGAGTTTCCACACACCCCCACATTTAGTCTATGGAAAATTCTGCTCAAAATGTGCAGTGGCAGCTCATTGAGTATGAATAGCAGTCAGCCAATGACCTGTCTATTACAAGTTGCTTTTGCATTTGCTAGAAGCGGTTTGTAAGTTCAAGTTGCTCTGCGATTACACTTCAAAAGTGCTACATTGGTTATGAAGCACATTGGGATGCCATGCTACATAAGGCACTACTAAGTTCTTGCTTTGAAATCCTTGATTGTGTGCTGCATATTCTCTATTGACCTGACTTTGGATTCAGTTGCAAGACACTCATTTATTATATATGATAGGTGAATGTCACAAAAAGGATTTCATCTTATTTCACAAAGGTTGTGAAGCTTATTTTAACAACAGTTGTTGAAAACGTGAATGCTTTCATTTCAAGACCAACTAGTAATGATGGTGTCACAGGGCATATTTCAAAGCATCCATCATTTTGAATGGCATGCCTGTTTCAGCTAAACAGCTGGTGTAATACAATCTGCATCTCTACCAATGTAAACCTCTGAAGGATACACAAGTGAAATGGGCTCTTATTTTTACAAGAGAGCTGCACTTTGAAGTGTTCCCCTTTAATCTCTTGCTTTATCACCTTATGACAGAGAACTAAGGATGAAGATGTAAGGAATACCAGATAGCAAATCTACAGCAAATATTTCAAATGTAATACTTTCACCCAAAGACCCTAGAGCTCAATGAAGAGTAAAATAGTGCTTACTTATTTAATTCTCAATTTGGAATGAAGCCACATCTGAATGAGCCAACACACATGCTATTAAGGAAATGTTAAGACCAACATATTAATGCATCTTAAAATTAACTGTAATAAAAAATAATTTTATTGATTATCTTCACATGGTGTACATAGCGGATAGTGAATAGCATGGGAGGGAATCTAATTGCAGTTCCATTAATGCCATGCGCTAGGAGAGAAAAATGTGAAAAAGCTCCAATATTACAGTGTCTCTCCCTGATTCTGTTTTTTGTTCTGATCTCTCTTTTGCTTACTTCTCTACATGCCCATGTTACCCTGTGATTTGTTCTGGCCATCTGTCATTTCTGTGATCTATTTAACCCTTCTCCCATCTCTTTCATCACCTTCTACCTCTCAGATGTTCTCTGCTTCTTTATGGCAAACTCTCTCTGTGTTATTTCTTTCTCTATGGTGCCTCCCACCCAACTGTCATTTCCCTGAAGTTTTAACCCATCGTGTCATTTTTGTCTCCTTTTCTCCTTTTGTGTCGACTTCCCCTATATATTCACTCTTCCTTTTTTCTGCACCTCTCCTTTGCTACCTTTTCTGTCCCTATATTTTCATATTTCTCCACTCCTCTTTCCAGGCTATTCCTCTTCTTGTTTGTCTCATGCACATTGTTTTCCTTTGTGACTACCTCTCTCTATTTTTCCTTCTCTCTCCCCACACCCCTCCCCTCTAATATTTTTCACACCAAGCTTTCCTTCTATGTGAACCCCTCTCTGCAACCCAGGCCAATGCCTGCCTGATTTCTCTGTTCCCACAGGACAGGCAGACCAGAATGATCAGTGGAGAAGACAGTAAAAAATGTAAATAGTCGGCACAGCTAAATAAAGGTAGTAAAACACAGAAAAAGCTGGAAATGGTCAGCATCTGTGGAGAGAGAAACAGAGTTAACATTTCAGATTAATGATCATCCTTCAAATAGAGAAAAGTTAGAGATGTAATACATTTTAAGCAAGTGAAAAAGGGAGAGGATGAGAATAGAACAAAGAGTAAAATATGTGATAGGATGGAAGGCACAAGAGATTGAATGACAAAAGGATCATGGTGCAAGACCATAGGATTGGTAGTGGGAGAAGTAAAGAAACAAAAGATGTGTCTCAAGAAAGTGTGAATGGCAAAATCGCAAACAACTGCTGTCTGAAAGCAATAAAAAGAGAAAAACTAGAGAGAAAACCAAAACCAGCAAGGAAAAGGGGAGCAAAATGGGGCAAAAGTTGCAACCTGAAATTGTTGAACTCAGTGTTGTCTGGAAAACTGTAAAGTGCCTATTCGAAATATGAGGGACTGTTTCTTGAGCTTACATTGAGCTTCATTGGAACAATGCAGGAGGTCAAGGACAGAGAAGGCAGAGTTGGAACAAGGTTAAGATTTAAAATGACCGGCGACTGGAAGGTTGGAGTCACATCACTTGCGGCCTGAATAAAGATGTTCCGCAAAGTGGTGTCCCCAGTGTTGAAGAGACAGCATGGTGAGCAGCAAACTAAAAGAAGTGTGCACACTGGAAGGAGTGTTTGGAGTTTTGAACAATGATAAAGGATGGGGTGAAAAAGCAGTTGCTCTATCTCTTGCATTTGCATGGTAAGGTGGCATAGGAAGGTGTGAGAATGTTGAGGGTTATTGATGTTGCAGAGGAAACGGTCTTTTTGAAATGCTGAAAGATGTTTTCAGTGATGGCAAAGAGCTGGAGCTGGCAGAAATGGCAAAAGATGATCTGTCAATGTGGAGGCTGGTAAAGACCAGGGGAATGTGGAAAGTGAAGACAAGGGGAATCCTATCATTGTTCTAGTTGGGAGGGGAAGGGCTGAAAGCAAAAGTGTATGAAAAAGAATGGATATGATTGATTGGAGGTGCTAATATCGAAGGTTGAATCACAAAACAAATGCAACGGAGATGGAGAAACTGGGAGAGTGGAGTGGAATGCTTACAGGGAGTGGAGGAAGTGTAATCAAGCTAGCGTTATGAGTCAGTGGGCTTATAGTGAACATTTGATGATAACCTATTTCCAGAAATGGAGACAAAAGGTCTAGGAAGCGAAGTCAGATATGGACCATCTGTACTAGAAAATTTCGACAACATTTGCACTTAAGTGCGTTCAAAACATTCGATAACATCATTTGTTATCAAAAAGTGTAACTTGGAACAAGGAATCAAACGTAATCATTGTCCTGGGGAAGTTAGAGAAAATGTCAGAGAGTTGGTGTTCAGCCTCTGCTAGGCAGAGGTGGCATGCCAGGAAATAACAGTACCATCCTTCCCAGCAGTGGCTAATGTCACGCTGGCAGTTCTCAGTGAAAAGATCTAGAGAGGTTAAGAGGCCAGAGGGAAAAGTTAAAGTGGAGGGATAATTCTGAAGATGCGTAACTGGGTCTGCTGTGTGAGGGGAGGAATCACGGCCAAGTAGCTGGACAAGGAAGGAAATATGACGGAAGAAGAGCCCAGTGTCATGCCGAGCTCAAAATTAATTTAATCAAGGAAGTAAGTGGATAAAGCTGAGGCCTTTGCAGATGATTGAATGTTCAGAGTCTGAGAGAAGAAATTTGGAGGGTATCATGAACACCTGGCAAGAAGTGAGATTGAAAGAAGGGATGGGGTCAGGGTAATCTGAAGGGGGAGAAGGATCCACTAGGGAATTGCTACCCATGAGTTATGAAACTTGTCATTCTCTGCACCTGAAAGGAAGGAAAGTTTCTTGTTTAAAGAGCTGGGTGAGGCACAGGATGAAATGAAACTGAACCAGGATAGCTTTAAGATAGAATGAGTCAGTGCTGTTGAAAAAAGAAGTAAAGAGTGTGCATGTGGTGGTGTATGGCATTGACTGTGGATCTCAGGATACAGTGAGAACAACACTTCGAGAAATTTTGAATGTCGAGGATACATCTGTAATCATGAGTGGATCCAAAACACAAAGGGTGGAATTTCAGTTGGAATCAATACAGAATATGTCAGAGCCAGAGACAGTTGCTGAGGAAGGAGAAGTGACTGTGAAAGCGAGTTTTGATAGATAACTGATCAAACATGAAAAGGCAGCTGGAAATGAAGGTAGAAAAGACAAATTAAAATCCTTTTGGAGAGAAGAGCAGGACTTCCCCAAGGTGGGTATTACTGGAAGAAGTGGCAGTGAATTAAGCATGAACACAAAAGCAAAATACTGCAGCTGTTGGAAATCTGAAATAAAAAACAAAAAAATGCTGCAAATATTCAGCAGATCTGACTGCATCTGTGGACAGAGAATAGAGTTAACAGGCTGGATTTTACTGCAGACTTCAGGACCCTCACAGTGGGACCAGTCCAACCCCACATTGGAACCAATGAGGGTGCTGAGTCTGCATTTGCCAGCAGCGAGACCGACTCTGCATTCTTCATGGAGGCTCTCCTAATTGGCCTGTCTTTGATGGGCTGGAGGATTGGAGAGATGAAATGAGAAAAGGGTTCATGGTGCAATGCCAAAAGAAGTGGTAATGAGAGAAGTGAAGAAACAAAATATGCATCTAGAGCACGTGTCAAACAGAGGACCCAAACAAAGAGGTGACAAGTGCAATATTAAGGTACAGCAAATATATTCAAGAGCAGTGTCCTGCATCAGGCAAAATAAAAGTTAGAAGTGACTGCAATGTGTTGCAGGGGCAGTGGAGGCAACAACAGGGCCAGGAATGGGGCTGGTGAAGGCCAAAAGAGGAGGGATGAGCTGAAATGCTCAAGCAGGACCTTGAGAAGTGGAATTAGAAACAGTTACAATGTTGTATTCATTAAATATGTAGATTATTCTTTGCACTTCATTTATTCTGGTCAGTTCTACATCCATAGTCATACTTTTTTTTAAGAACTGTTTTATCACTCTAGCATAACTATATCCCATTATTGAGGTGTATTTCTGCTGATTCTGAAATAAAGGTCCTCCTATATCTGATCTCACCATTCCCACCACAGCATTTTTAATCCATTGTTGCAGGTTTCAGTACTCCCCGTACCTTCCCCAATTGCCACGTTTTGTATCGGCCTGTAACCTAACCTGTAGCATTAACATTTGAGCCTGAATTTTCCCATCCTGATGCGAGGCCAAATCGTGTCAAGCGGATTTTTAAAATGGCAGGTGAGACCTGATCCCAGGATTCCTGTCCCCATTCCTGGTGCCAGCAATTATCATCAGCATAGGAAAGGGAGCAGATTGCGAGCCCACACCCAGTTATCCCAACATTGCTGGCACCGTTGCAGAAGTGGGTATTTCAGACCTTCCGCAATTTTTAATGAGTCTGGCCCATTTTTGAAGTTGACATGTTTCACACCAGCTGAGAGATATCGTAACCAATGGTTAAACCATTATTCGAAGTCAAGAACCATATGAAAGGAAGTTCAGAAGGTATTGCCAACTTCACATCATAATGACATGCCGTATCATAAGTTATATATTTTTAAAACAGTGATTGATGATTGGACTTTGTTTTGAAAAGATAAGTGACCATTAAGTAATGTGTCTGCCAAGTTATCACTTCTGACATCTGGGAAGCAGCCAAGGCAATGAACAGCATTGTGAAAATGGATAAGTCTTTAGATGCATTAGCGTATATTATCCAGTGCATAAAATAGTATTCTGCATTGCACAATAGTGAAATTTAGATTTGATAGTGTGAAATGTTACCTTTGCTTTCATGTTTTCCTTGAAGTTCAGCTTAACCATCTATTTGACTCTTTTAAAACTTTGACAGATGGCTGAGATTTTATTATCTTTAAAGATCAGCTGAGCCATCTATTTGGTTGTGTCAAAGCTTAGACAGATGTCTGAGCTTCTGGTTGCTTTCAAAAGCTTTTATCGATTTAGATCAGGAGGTTTCGTTGCCACAGTTGTTCAGTGGAATTGCAATTAGAATGCTTGTCTGAGTTCCAAATCCACTACTGGATTCAGGTTAACAGGGGTTATTTATACAGCTGTGCAGTGGAACCTCATTATGAATGATATGAAGCAGACATCCAAGTACTGATTGTTTATTTTGATAAATTTCTGACTTTTTCGAAGACTTCCCAATGTTATTACAGGGCTGTGTGTAATGGATAATGGATGAGTGGGTTTGGGGGCCATGGGGTGGGGCAAATGAAGTGGGGGACTATGGGGGGTAAGGGAGAATGTCGGGTGAAGGTCTATGGGGACAGGGGGCATAGTGTGAGGGGGGTTTGGGGTATGCAGTGCAGGATGATGGGGATGAGGGTTATTAGGGTTACAGGGTGGGGGATGGGGTAGGACTTGGGGGGGGAGTGTGGTAGCATGGTGAAGGTTAGGGGGCCTCAATTCACCTCCAGAACTGGGCCAATGCCTTAGCAAATGGAGGCAGGCCTTTAAATCTGGCCGTCTTGGCATCAGTCTGCCTCACACTGGTTTTGCTGCCGGAGGTGGCAAGCCTAACTCCAGCCCCTCTGCTACTCCTGCCATCACTATAGCGTGGGTGGGCACTGCCAGTCAACAGGCAGAATCACAAAATCAGGAAGCCCCCTCACACATGATTCCCACCTCCAAGGTGAAAATTTGGCCTCTGCTGTAGCTCAGTCTTCTGCACTGCACAGTTGGCAAACGTAATATAATGTAACTTATTTTGCAGAAATCAATATTTAATGTCAGCACAAATAATATGGACCACAGAACAGGTCAGTCAGCGCCTGTGAAGACAAAAGACAGGTTAACAAATCAAGTGTAAGAATTTTTCTCAAAATAGGAATCAATCAAGTGAAGCTTTTCTGTACTACGTCCTATGCAATTATATCCTTTCGAAAATATCGAGAACAAAATTGTACACAGTACTCCAGATGTAGTCTCACCAATTCGCTATACAACTGTAGCAAAGCTCCTCCACTTTTATATTATATTCCCCTTGCAATAAATTACAACATTCTATTTGCCTTCCTAATCACTTGCTGTACCTCCATACTAACTTTTCCTGATTCATGTACCAGGACATCCAGATCCCTCTATAACGCAGATGTGCAATCTCTTTCATAGAAACATACATAGAATATAGGAACAGGAATAGGCCTTTCGGCCCTTCGAGCCTGCTTTGCCATTCGTTATGATCATGGCTGATCATCCAACTCAATAGCCTGCTCCCACTTTCTCCCCATATCCTTTGATCCCTTTTGCCCCAAGAGCTATATCTAACTCCTTCTTAAAAACATACAATGTTTTGGCCTCAACTTCTGTGGTAGCAAATTCCACAGGCTCACCACTCTCTGGGTGAAGAAATTTCTCCTCATATCAGTCCTATATGGTCTACCTCACATCCTTAGACTGGACTCCCTCACCATCGGGAACATCCTTCCTGCATCTACCCTGTTCTAGTCCTGTTAGAATTTTATAGGTTTCTATGAGATCCCCCCTCATTCTTATGAACTCCAGCGAATATAATCCTAACCGACTCAATCTCGCCTTATATGTCAGTCCCACTATCCCAGGAATCAGTCTGGTAAACCTTCACTGTACGCCCTCTATAGCAAGTACATCCTTCCTCAGATAAGGAGACCAAAACTGCACACAATATTCCAGGTGTGGTCTCACCAAGGCCCTGTATAATTGCAGCAAGACATCCCTGGTCCTGTACTCATCCTCTGGCTATGAAGGCCAACATACCATTTGCCTTCTTTACTGACTGCTGCACCTGCATGCTTACCTTTAGCGACTGGTGTATGAGGACACCCAGGTTTCATTGAACATTCCCCTCTCTCAATTTATAGCCATTCAGATAATAATCTGCCTTCCTGTTTTTGCTACCAAAGTGGGTAACCTCACATTTATCCACATTATACTGCATCTGCCATGCATTTGCCCACTCATTCAGCTTGTCCAAATCACACTGAAGCATCTCTGCATCCTCCTCACAGCTCACCCTCCCACCCAGCTTTGTGTCATCTGCAAATTTGGGGATATTACATTTAGTTCCCTCATCTAAATCATTAATATATATTGTGAATAACTGAGGTCCCAGCACCGATCCCTGCAGTACCCCACTAGTCACTGCCTGCCATTGGGAAAAAGACCTATTTATTCCTGTCTTTGCTTCCTGTCTGCCATCCAGTCTTCTATCCATCTCAGTGCACCCAATCCCATGCGCTTTAATTTTACATGCCAACCTCTTATGTGGGACTTTGCCGAATCTCCACTGTTCTTCTATACTTCCTGCCAAAGTCGACAAGTTTATATTTTCCCATATGATGCATCATCTGCCACAATTTTTACTCGTTCAATTAACCTATCTATATCTCTTTGCAGACTCTTTATGTCCCCTTCGCAACTTATTCTCCTACCTATCTTTGTGTCATTAGCAACTTTAGCAACTATGAATTCAGTCCCTTCACCACTTATATAGATTGTAAATAATTGAGGCCTCAGCACTGATCCCTATGGCAGTCCATTGGTTACATCTTGCCAACCTGAAAATGACCCATTTATTCCTCCTCTTTGTTTCATGTTAGTTAACCAATCCTCAATCCATGTTAATATGTTACACCATACATCAGGAGCTCTTATTTTGTGTAATAACCTTTGATGTGGCACCTTCTGAAATGTCTTCTGGAAATCCAAGTGCACCACATCTACAGGTTCCCCTTTATTCTCATAACCAAAAAACTCTATTAGATTTATTAAATATAATTTCCCTTACACAAAACCATGTTGACTCTGCCTAATTGCATTAAAATTTTCTAAGTACTTTGCTATAACTTGCTTAATAATAGATTCTAGCATTTTCCCTTTGACAAATGTTAGGTTAACTGGCCTGTAGTTTCCTGCTTTCCTTTCTTGATGCGTGACTTAAGACTGGAAAGCTGTTTCCAGTAAGCTTCTGCAGGGCTCAGTACTGAGTCCCCTGTTGGTCCTGGTATATATCATTGATATTAACTTCAATATTTGTTGGGGGAGGGAAAGGGGGGCATGATTAAGAACTTTGCAGATTATATGAAGATTAGCCATGTGGCTGATCGTAAGGAAGAAAGCTATAGACTGACAGAAGATATCAATGGTCGCGTGGGCAGAAAAATGGAATTCAATCCAGAGAAGTGTGAGATCATACATTTGGGGAGGACAAACAAAGCAAAGGAATACAAAGTAAATGGTAGTATATTCAGAAGTGTAATGGGACTTTGGAATGCATGTCCATATATCCCTGAATGTAGCAGGCCAGATAGTTAAACTGGTCAAGAAGGCAGGATATTTTCCTTTATTGGCCAAGGCCTAATCTATAACAGTATGGAGGTTATGCTAGAACTGTATAAAACACTAGTTAGATTATAGCCAGAGTATTGCACACAGTTCTGGTCACCGTAATACAGGAAGGATGTGGTTGAACTGGAGATGGTACAAAGGAGGTTTATGAAAATAATGCCAAGCATAGAGAATTTTAGCTATGAGGAAAGATTAAATAGGCTGGGGTTGTTGTCTTTGGAACAGCAGAGGTTGAGGGGAGATTTAGTTCTGGTGCATAAAATAATGATGGGCTTGGATAGGAAGGACCATTCTCATTAGCAGAATGGTCAATAAATAGGGGACATAGATTGAAAATAATTGGTGGAGGCATGGAATCCATTATTAAGCTGAAATCTGTTATTAAGGAGGTTATCTGGAATCTATTATTAAGGATGTTATAGCAGGACACTTGGAAAATCTCAATGCAATCAGGCACAGTCAACATGGATTTGTGAAAGGAAAATCATGTTTAACTAATTTATTGGAGTTCTTTGAGGAAGTAACAAGCATTGTGGATAAAAGAGGACCTGTGAAATGTGCTGTACTTAGATTTTCAGAAGGCATTTGACAAGGTGGCACATCAAAGTTACTACACAAAATAAGAGCTCATGGGTATCATGTTAACATGGATAAAAGATTGGTTAGCTATTGGGAAGAGAGTAGGCATAAATAGGTCATCTTAGAGTTGGCAAGATGTGACAAGTAGAGTGCCGCAGGGATCAGTGTTGGGGCCTCAAGTATTTACAAATTATATTTATGATTTGGATGATGGGACTGAATGTATGATTGCTAAACATGCTGTTGATACAAAGATAGGTAGGAAGGTAAGTTGTGAAGAGGACATTAGGAGTCTGCAAAGGGATATAGATAGGTTAAGTGAACAGGCAAAAATGTGACGGATGGAGTATAATGTGAGACATGTGAACTTGTCCACTTTGGCAGGAGGAATAGAAAGGCAGCATATTATTTAAATGGCGAGAGATTATAGAACTTGGTGGGTAGGAGGGATCTGGGTTCCTGGTACAAGAATCACGAAAATGTAGTATGCAGGTACAGCAAGAGATTAGGAAGGCAAATGGAATGTTGTCATTTATTGCAATGGAAATGAATATAAAATGTTTTGCTACATGTTGAGACCACATCTGGAGGAGTGCTATGTACAGTTTTGGTCTCCTTATTTAAGAAAGGATATAAATGCATTAGAAGCAGTTCAGAGAAGGTTCACTCAACAGATACTTCAGATAGGAGGGAAGGTTGAGTAACCGTTTCATATGAAGTGTGGTGTGGAGTGGGGTTCTGGAACTCACTGTGTGAAAGAATGGTAGGAACCCTCATTGCTACCATCTCCATCCCTCTCCCTGGCAACTGTCTGAGACAAAACCAGTCTGTTTGCAACATTGGCGTCCTATTTGACCATGAGTTGAGCTTCCAACCTGATATTCACAACATCACTAAGACTGCCTTTTTCCACCTCTGTAAAATTGCCTGGCCTCACTCCTGCCTCAGCTCATCTGCTACCAAAACCCTCATGCACAGGTTTGTTACCTCTAGACTTGACTATTCCAATACACTAAGATAAAAGCAAAATACTGCGGATGCTGGAAATCTGAAACAAAAACAAAAATAAAAATACCTGGAAAAACTCAGCAGGTCTGACAGCATCTGCGGAGAGGAATACACCATGTCCTTAGTTCTGATGAAGAGTCATACGGACTCGAAACGTCAACTGTATTCCTCTCCGCAGATGCTGTCAGACCTGCTGAGTTTTTCCAGGTATTTTTATTTTTGTTTTTATTCCAAAACACTCCTGGCTGGTCTCCCACATTCTACCCTCTGCAAATTTGAGGTCATCCAGAACTCTGCTGCATGTCCTAACTTGCTCCAATTCCTGTTTGCCTATAACCGCTGTGCTCACTGACCTACATTGACTCCCGGTCAAACAATGTCTTGATTACTCTCATCCTTGTTTTCAAACCCAACCGTGGCCTAGCCCCTCACTATCTCTGTAACCCATTCTAGCCCCACAATCCTTCAAAATATCTGCCCTCATCTAATTCTGGCCTCTTTAGTTTTCCCATTTTAATTGCTCCAGTATTGGTGTCCATGCTTTCAGTTGCCTAGGCCCTAAACTTTGGAATCAACTGCACTCCCTGCCTCTCTAACTCACTCTTCCTGCTTTAAAACACTACTTCAAATCTTCCTCTTCGACCAAGGTTTAGTTCATCTAACCTAATATCTCCTTACTTGGTTTGGTGTCATAATTTGTTTAAAAATGCTCCTGTGAAGAGCCTTGGGATTTTTTATTTTGTTCAAAGTGTTATACAAGTATGAATTTTTGTAAAAGAAAAAAATTGTGGAACTTACAAATGTACTTTACAAAACTACATATATCAAGCTCATCAACTAATTGCCATTAATGACCAAGGCAGATATTAAGAACAAGCTAGGTGGACATTGTAAAATGCTTTGAGATATAACCTCTAAGTAGATGAGGAAATATTTCCGCATGTCTAGTGATGGATAAGGTTCACAATGAAATTGTTTCTGTCAGTTTCAGTTTGGTCTCCAGCATGGATGAACCCAGAGCACAGACTGACTCAATTCGTACATCTCTCTCAGATGTCTGAGTTAAAATTTAATGGAAATGGAAAAATCTGCCTGTTACAATTGAGAGTGTTCTTCAGAGGTTTTCAGTTTGATGGCATTGCCATGGCCCTATAACATACTTGTGAATACAGGGTATTTAATTGTGTCACCAGTACCAATGTGAATAACTTACTGTCAACACACCCCCGAATGAGAAAAGAAAAAAGCAAAATAAATAGCAGCTTTCCTTTGTTACTTTCTGTTTTCCATTGTACGTGAAGCAACACAATGTTATTTTCTTCTTTTATCTCAAGGGTACAAAGGTGAAGAGTTAGTTTACAGGGTCTGAGGGATTCACTACTTCAGTATCCAATGAATTTTTGTTAGATAATTTAACAGTAGTCTTTTGCAATGTGCCAAGGATAATGAAAACCCACAACATTGTCAACATCTGTATTAATCTTAGTTCAGCAAGAAAGCACCATCTTGAAATGTGCTGAAAGATGGCATTTGATGCTACATATCCATATGAACCTGTACATATTCTATAAAACACAGGTTGAATCAGAACGAAATTACTACTTCAACTACAAAAACAAAATATTGCAGATGTTGGAAATCAGATATAAAAAACAAAAAATGCTGCAAATATTCAGCAGGTCAGGCAGCTGCTTTGGAGAGAGAAGCAGATTTAATAGGAAGTCAAAACTGGAAGAAGCTAGAGAGTTAATTTTTCAGTAAGCACCAAGGCATGCAAAGATGCAACGGGGAAGAGGGACAGAGGTGCGGGGGTTGGGGGGGCGTGGCAGGGGAAGGAAAAAGAGAAAGCCAGTGAAAGCTGGAAGACAGGAGAGGTTAAGTAACAAAAGGGATGGTGGTGCAAGGCAAAAAGGAAACTTCAATGGGACAAATAAAGGAACAGAAGGTAGATGTGGAGGAGGTTTAAATGGAAACAGCAGAGCCATTACCAACATCTGCAAGAGCAAAATACTGTGGATGCAGGAAATCTATAATAAAAACAGAAAATGCTGGAAGTACTCAGCAGGTCTATGGAGAGAGAAACAAAGTTAATATTTCAGGCCAAAGGCTTTTTGTCATTACCAGCAGCTGTTGTGTGAAAAAAATGGAAGCAGTGGTTATGAAGTGGGATGGGAGGAAGAGTAAACAAGGTAGCTGTGGGAATTGGTGGGCTCATAGTAAATATTGGTTAACCGTCTATTCCTAGAAATGGAGACAGAGAAGTTGAGAAGGGAAGTGTTGGAATGGACCAGGTGAAGGTGAGGAACGGGTGAAAATTAGTTTCCAGTTTGGGGTGAGAGCAGGAAATGGTACCGATAAAGTCATCAATATACCGGAGAAAGATGTGAGGAGGCACCCGAAAAGGACTGGAACAAAGAATGTTCCATGTTTCTTACAAAAAGACAGGTATAGCTAGGCCCCACATGGATTTCCACGTTCTTTGTAGGAAATGAATGGAGTCAGAGGAGAAGTTGCTCAATGTAAAAAGAAGTGCAGCCAGGCGGAGAATAGTGGTGAATGGGAACTGGTTTGACCTCCATTCAAGGGAAAAGCAAAGAAGCCTCAGCCCATTCTGATGGTGCATAGTGGTTTAGAGGGATTGGTCATCCTTTATGAAAATGAAATGTTTAAGACCAGAAATCTGGAAACTGGTAAATTGTGTCAGAACAATCACGTGTAGATTGGAAGTTACTGGACAGGGGGAGAGAAAATGACTCACAATAGGAAGAAATTAGTGACGTGGGACAAGAACACATTTTGCGATATTGTTAACAACTTTAAGTATTTGTCATATCCATAATGCAGTTCACAATCTGCATTTTTGAAGTACAAGTTGAATTTAGTGATGTGATTATAATGCTAATATGACAATAACATTATACCATCTATGTTGAATGGAGTGAATAAGTCAGTATTTTATCAAAGGATTTGATTGGAATCACTCTACGATCAAAATGACCTGTTTAATGTTAGTTATAAAAGAGTGTCTCCTTAATGAGAAGGGATAAAAATCTTTACTGACCAAGGCAGCATCTAGCTGAGCAGAATGGAGAGGGGGAGAGAGGGCTATAGGTTGCCACAGCAACTTTCAAATCCACTGTAGCAGAGAATTGCTATGTGATTCATTATTGAAAATCTGCTTTTGTACTCATTGACCTAGTGTTAGCAGCACACTCTGGACAGCCAATTTAGGGTACCATCTGTCGTGAGAAAATCCCATTTGAGGTTGTGAGAGCTTTAAGGGCATTACTATTTTGCCTGTTTATCAATACAAGCTGCAAGCAATTGCGGATTACAGTCATGTGGTTTCCCTGGACCTGAGTTCACAAACCTAATTGTTGTTAGTGGGTTCTGGTCAAAAGTCTGTACCTTTGGACATTTTCTTTCTCAGTAATTTTGTTAAAAGTCCATCTATTGCATTAATTTAGATTGGCTGAAGTGGGACAGTTTCATGGTTCTGGAACATGCTGAAGGCATTCAAATCCTGCAAGATTGACACTGATTGATTCTAATAACAAGTATCTAATATTCCAGAGGAGAGCTTCATTGCACAAAGCTCAGATTTGAAGCCCATGCAGCAAGAATAGGGTAATATTGGGCCGAATGCCCAACTGATGCCCCACTTTGTGTTACTTCGATGAAACATATAATTGGGCGAGTGTCTGTTGTTCATCCAAACCATTTTGCAGGGTGGGTTAGGTTAAAATTGGCACTTATGTTAAAAGTGATTTCCTGAGATGCGCTCCCTGCATCACCACTCCCAGCTAGGAGCACCAAATTATGAAATTATCCCTACATCGATGATCTGGGTGTTAGTCACCAATTGTTAGCTAAATCTGGTGGTGTTGAGCAAAAGTGAGGAGGAAGAAATCATTAGAGGATTTCAATGGATTGTCACGAACTGAGCACCATAATTTTTGGGAACAGATCCATCAAGCCCATCACTTCTGCAAACTTTCCAAATGCCTATATTTCCATGCAAACAACATTTTCAGCTAGGTGTCTGCATATGCAGCCTAAACCCAGCGCTGTTCCCAGTTCCTATCTTAAGTTCTGCCCCTGACTCCTATCACCTATTGATGCTGTTCTGAATGATTTAGTGCTGCTGCACAGTGTGGACAAGCCATCACTTGAGAACAGGTAACATGGCTGAGGAAGGAGTCAGGAACTGAGCTGGAGAGGAAGGGGCTGGTAGCATGCTGAATGAGAGGGGAGGAAGAGGAATAATAATCAAAGCACATCACGTTTTCTACGTATATGGCAACAAATCTCCTTTGGCATATATAGATGGAAAGGGTTAATCAAATAGTTTATTTTATTCTTAACAGTTTAACTTTACCTCAGAAATTTTCAACCAAGTTTTGCTTTGATTGAAAACTTAAATGTTATGCCTTTAAGCTGTTATCTATCAATTCCACTTCCTGCAGCTTCTCTTTTGCCACTTAAGTTTCCAGGTCAGATCAGACAGAGCTGCTTGATTTCCTGAAACATCATTTTCATTTCTAATTTGCTTCACTTTTCAGCTGTACTTATTATCAGGTTTTTTTCCTCTGTTTACCTATCATTTAATACTATGCAGCTTAGTAGCTGCCTCTGTTACACAGTAACATTTTGTAGAGGTATGCAAGGTTTCACTATAATATGGTCAAGGTAGTTTAAGGCATAACAATCATATTTTCATAAGCTCAATATGCTATGAATAAAAGATCGTAAAAGGCATTTTCAACAAAAGCTAGACCTGATCCAGTTTTGAGGACCCCATGGAATGCAATGAACCAGACAAGACTTTTTTGTGGCTGTTTCAAATATGCCAACAAGAATATATTCATTTGTGTACAAGGTAGTGAGAGTTAATCATAAACTTCACTTACTTTTCTAGATAATTATCATGTTATCTGAAAAATTTGAAAAAGAGAAGCTTGAAAATGATATTTAACAGTTTTCAATGCTGCACATTATGTGACTTTCGCTGCCTGTGTGGTAGTTAGGTGGAACAGATTTTAGAGCCCACTGTAGAACTTGCCTGAGATTTGTTCAATTGTATTAGATCGGGAAGGCCATCTGTTCCAACAAATTTCTGTTTAGGTAGTGAAAACAAATGTCATGGATTGTGCAGTATGTAAATGACAATTGGACCAGAAATCTGAAAGATGCAAATATAGGTCCTTTCTTCAAAAAAAGAGATGGAGATAAAATAGATTTTAAAATTTTGAAATGTTACCTTCCAGATTTACTTTTTCATATACAGCTCTTATACTGGATTGTGCAGTATGTAAATGACAATTGGACCAGAAATCTGAAAGATGCAAATATAGGTCCTTTCTTCAAAAAAAGAGATGGAGATAAAATAGATTTTAAAATTTTGAAATGTTACCTTCCAGATTTACTTTTTCATATACAGTTCTTATACAGCCCTGGTCATTATTGCCTTTAAAATCATCCTGTCATAGAATGATACAGCACAGTGTTATGACCACAGCAGATGTTAATTGCCAAGCAAACCAAATCCCAGAGGGAAACTTGGTTTATGGGACAGACCCTGTTTTTCTATTATTCTGAAAACGAGAAGAAAATGTGTTAATCTCAGCAGCAAGAAGTCCAGTTACACTTTTGGGATTTTATAAATTAAAAGTAAAAGTTTTATTAACAAGAGGAAAAGAAACAAGATGACAGTTACATAGTTAAGTTAGTTCTACAAAACATCCCCTCAAAATATTCCCTACTTGGTCAGACCCACAAGTAAATATCTTCCAGGCAACACTCCCATATAGATGTTTAATTATAAAAATCCAGTAATATTATCAAAGGCAAACTGCTGCAGTTTTAATAAAGGCATACCACATGACTTATTAAATTCTCTTCCACTCTGCTGTAGAAATCCAAGACTTCAGAATAAGACTGCTTTTTGCAGCCCAAGACTTTTCAGGCTTGACTGGATGGCCGGTTCAAAATACATCTCCCAGCCTAGAGCTGATTCCAGAAGATGTTCCTCACACAGCCAACAGCTGCCAGCCAACCACCAAGCTCTCCACTGTAACTCTAAAATACCTTTTCCCCCTTTCATCTCAAGTTACTTTGTTCTCACATGTCTTTGAAACTCAAATCCTTCCAAATATAATATCTTTTATGTTTCAATTTTATCTCTGCTTCTGGGTCAATAAAATGTAATATACTTCTGTTTACCCATGGAACTCCTGTAAGATGCAAAAATGTTTCTTTTCGCCTCTGACTTCCCTTTGATATTCCAACTAACTCTCAACTTATCTAAAAATGTAAATGTTAGATCCAATCTATTTACTTGTACCTCAAACCCACCATAATGTCCCGTTACAAATGCACAACACTAACGCCTCTTTCCTTTCATGTCTTAAACCTCCCAGATAACCTGTCTCTAGTAACCTTTCCACAGCTTAATTAAATAATTTACACACACAGGCACACAGACACATAGCATTCTTCACAGAATAACACAATTTTCTCCAAAAATATTAAACAAAATAAAAATTCATTTTCACAACAGCATCAAATCATTTGGCCCATCATGTCTGTGCCACTTCTTTAGTCGAGCTATCTAATTAATCCCACTCTCCAGCTTTTTCCCCATATCCTGGAATATTGTTCTCTTAGAGATTTTATCCAGTTCTCTTTTGAATGTTACTGTTGAATCTGCTTACACTACTCTTCCAGACAGTGAATTCCAGGTCACAACAACTTGCTGTGTAAAACATAATGTTTCCTTATGTCACCACTGGTTCTTTTGCCAATCACTGTATATCTGTGTTGTCTGGTTTCAAATTCTTCTACCATTGGAAACAGTTCCTCCTTATTTGTGCAATGAAAAAATCATTCACGATTTTTAACATCTCTCCTACATATTACTTAATCCTTTCTGCATTTAGGAGAACGATCCCAGCTTCTCCAGTTCCTCTATGTATCTAAAGTTCCTCATCCCTGGTACTAGCCTAGTAAATCCCACTTGCACCCTTTCTAATGCTGCAATATCTTGCCTAAAACGTGGTACCTAGAAATGGACACAATATCCAAATGAGTCCAGTTTTATAAAGGTTTAGCCTTGTTTCGGTACTTCATTTGTCTATCAACTCAGCCAAGGATTTCAGTTGCCTTTTTAACAGTCTTCCCAATTTGTTCTGCCACATTCAAAGATTTGAGTACATATAACCCCAGGTCTCTCTGTTCTTGCACCCATTTAAAATTGTAGCATTTAGTTCATATTGCTTACCTCATTTTTCCAACAAATGCATACCCCTCTGCATTAAATTTAATTTACAATTTGCCTGCTTTCATCAAAATGTTTACGTCCCCCTGAAATCTGTCAGTATCCTCCTCATTGTTTACTAAATTTCCAAATTTCATATTGAATCATAGAGACTTTGTGGATCTTTAAACATAGTGAGTGGGACCCAGATTAAGAAGACCTGTCCCCATTTCTGATGGATTCTATTTCACCGGTGAGCAAAAGGGGGCAGGTGTGACACATACATGAGGAAAATCAAACTCAGCAAGGCCATTTGACCTCAGTGCTGACTCCATTTTTGCTGCAGCAAGGGCTTTAACCTGAAGTGTGAAAGTTATGAATTTTTAAGTGTAGTCATAAATGTTCTTGAAGGGTGGATAAGGTTTGTACACCTGTCGAACTGTCAAGTTATTTAAATTCCCAGCCGTTTAAAAATTTAAAATAAACAGCCTGCTTGTGTCAGTGAGAGGTAAGGAAACACAAGCTATGATATTATTTAAAAGCCTAACTCTATAATTTAAGCAAATGTAGGCTGCCTCTGGCAGTGCGAGTTGAAAAGAAAAATCTATTTTAACAGTTATAGTAGCTATTTGTTGACATTAACCCACGTTTGGCTCCTTTCCACAACCAATCAATTTGTTAGTAGGGGACCCTAACTTAATAGCTTTATTGACAGCTCAAAGAGGTGATGAAAAGATTTTCTGTCTTTGATGTGGAGTTATGAATATAAGCCTGTTTGTTTATATAAGATGAGAAGATTTCAATGTTGGGCTTTCATGAATAGGAGGGTTTTTTTTTACTATAATAAAGGCTGTAATAGATATTTAGGCCTTCATTTTATTTAATCTCAACATGGCTCCTGAGTCTGCCTATGGTGTATACTGGTCAATTGGCATAGATGGTGTAAGGGCAAAAGCTGAGGTGGGTTTGCATGAGTTGGCATTAAGTTGGCATGAGGGCATGGAGGTGGCATAAGGAGTGGGTGTATGATGAGGAGGAGGGCTAGAGGGCCTAAAATTTAACAGAACAACTGGAATGGAAGTATTTGAAAAAGCTATGGCCCTGGCACTGACCCTTGGGGAACATCGTCTGCCATCCTCCAATCTGAAAAAGCAACATGTTTTTTTGTCCTTAAGCCACATTTTATTTAGGCTGACACTGACCCTCCTTTCCGTGAGCCTCAATTTTCATAACAAGCCTTTCATGTGGTACTTTATCAAACATCATCTGAAAACTTTGATCTCACGTCCTTCATACTCAAGTGTAAATCCGTAATATATATCAAAAGGAGCTGTGTTCCTTACATGAAACTTCATGGAACACCAGTCTGAAAAACAAGTGTTCTGCCCCATGCTCTGCTTTCTGTGCCTTAACCAATTTTGTCTCCATGTTGCCACTGTACTTGTAATACTATGGGTTTAATTTTGCATGTGAGCGAAAGAGTGCAGAAATCGTTAAGGCACGGAGCTGCTTCAGGGAGTTTAATTTCATTGTGAAAAACCTGAAAAAGAGATGTTTAAAAATTATTCAGACATGTCCCCTCGTGACAGTGTCACATGAGCTGGGACATGTCTATGAAGTTAAATAAAAATTTTTATTAAAGTTTTAAAAACTTCATGAAACCTCATCCCGCATGTGGATGGGGTGCCATGAAAAATGAAAAGGCCGCCTGAGCTCTTCGTCTGCCTGCGCTCTTCGTCTGCCTGCCAACCTTAAGATTGGATGGGCAGTCCAGATAATTAGATTAATTAATTGTTAAATGGCCTTAATAAGCCTTTGACAGTTTGGCGGGTGCCCAGCCGATTCCGGTGCGTGCCCGCTGAACTGAAGATCAGAATGATGCGTGTTATTTTATGCGTCAGCGAGAGCAGTGCCCGCCCCCGCACGCTGACCAGAAGATTCAGGCCCATATGTTATAATGCAATGGTGTTTAATAAGTTGAATATGTTCTTAATATAGTGATTTTTGACAGGGCTTTGTACATAAAGGAAACGTGCATTAAACTGACCAGCATTGTGAAAGTGGAAAAATCATATGTATTAAAGCACAGGATCCATTGGATAAAGTGTTCATCTGCATTGAATAGTTCTGAGATTTAGATTTTACTGTGTCAATTGCACCTTGTGCTTTGATCTTTCCATTGATTGAGATGTTAACCATCTGTTCAACCTTCAAAGCAGTGGAACAGGTGGCTGAATTCTTTGATTGTCAAGTTAGCCATATGTTCAGCCTTTGAAGCAGTGCGACAGATTACCATCTGCTCCACTACTTCAAAGGCTTAATGTGCTTTGGAGACTTTGTTCACACAATTGTGCAGTGAATTGAATTAAGAATGTTTCAAAACCCAGTAATGGATTCAGCATTGATGTAGCAGTCAAGGGGAACAGTTAGCTTTGTTTTTATTGAAAGTTTTATGAGCTCTTAATAGGAATGGGTTTTTGAATGATTGTTTATTTTGAATGTTTTGTGACCACTTAATAGGATTAAGTTTATTTTATGTGGAGTTTGAAAAGCTGTGAAAAATCAGTGTTTTGAGCTCAATTAGTTAATTTAAACAAGAGTTTGAATGAGGCTCCATTTATTTGGCAGTTTCATGAGTATCTCAGAGACTTCCCAAAGTTATTATAGGGCTCATGAATTCTGTCTATAGTGGATACTGGTTGAGTCGGCATGGAGAATAAAGGGGGGTTTGGGGTCTGGGGTTATGGAGAGTATAAGTGGAGATATTTGGGGATGTGGCAAACATTGGGGGATATGAAGGGGCATGAGGTGATATGGGGACATGGAAAGGGCAGGGGGTATTAAGATGGCATGGAGTAGGTGAGAGGGTGAGGGAGCTTGAGCGTTGAGGGCTATGGTGCCTAACATTCATGTACAGAACTGGACCAATGTTACATAAACCAAGACAGGCTTTCTAACCTGCCTGCCTCGGCATCCAGCTACCTCTGTTTCCCGCCTGGGGTCTGCTTCCAGAGACAGTGGCTCTGACTCCAGCACATCCCCGCCATTTACCACGAAAATAGCATGGGTGGGCACAATGTCAGGTTCGTGACATTGGGAAATCTCCCAACTTGTGATTCCTGCCTCGAAGATGAAAAACTAGACTGGAGTCTACAAAGGGATATAGATTTAAAGGAGATGATGTAGTACCACTGGACTAGTAATCCAGGGGCCCAGGCTAATGCTGTGGGGACACAGGCTCAAATCTCTGGCAGCTGGTGTAACTCTTTCGAGTACAAACACGTTTCCATCTGTTCCTATTCAGATGAAGTTACATTGTTTCATAGTTTGCCATTGTGAGATTTGAACTCTTGATCTTGGGGTTATAAGCCCAGTAACTCTTTCGAGTACAAACACGTTTCCATCTGTTCCTATTCAGATGAGGTTACATTGTTTCATAGTTTGCCATTGTGAGATTTGAACTCTTGATTCATAGTTTGCCATTGTGAGATTTGAACTCTTGATCTTGGGGTTACAAGCCCAGTACCATAACCACTTGGCTATCATACCAGAGCTTCTGGATGGATTGTAACTCTTTCGAGTACAAACACATTTCCATCTGTTCCTATTCAGATGAAGTTACATTGTTTCATAGTTTGCCATTGTGAGATTTGAACTCTTGATACTCTTTTTTGAGTAAACCTGTTTCCATCTGTTTCAGATGAAGTTACATTGTTTCATAGTTTGCCATTGTGAGATTTGAACTCTTGATCTTAGGGTTACAAACCCAGTACCATAACCACTTGGCTATTTAGGCCAAGCCCTTGAAGTTACATTGTTTCATAGTTTTGCCATTGTGAGATTTGAACTCTTGATCTTGGGGTTACAAACCCAGTACCATAACCACTTGGCTATTTAGGCCAAGCCCCAAGAAGATGTAACTCTTTCGAGTACAAACCCGTTTCCATCTGTTTCAGATGAAGTTACATTGCTTGCCATTGTGAGATTTGAACTCTTGATATTGTTTCATAGTTTGCCATTGTGAGATTTGAACTCTTGATACTCTTTTTGAGTAAACCTGTTTCCATCTGTTTCAGATGAAGTTACATTGTTTCATAGTTTGCCATTGTGAGATTTGAACTCTTGATCATGGGGTTACAAACCCAGTACCATAACCACTTGGCTATTTAGGCCAAGCCTTGAACTCTTGATAATCTTTTAAATGAAAACCAAATCAACAAAATTGGGATAAATCAGGCACAGCCCCTAATTCAGGTCAGCTGTAAAACCAAGAACAAAGTTTAAAGGAAACTTACAAACTTTAAATCAAAATGTGATTAATTTTTGAACTCTTGATACTCTTTTGAGTAAACCTGTTTCCATCTGTTTCAGATGAAGTTACATTGTTTCATAGTTTGCCATTGTGAGATTTGAACTCTTGATCTTGGGGTTACAAGCCCAGTAACATAACCACTTGGCTATTTAAGTTCAATTAATTAATCTGGAATTGAAAGCTAGTCTCAGTAATGGTGATTGTGAAACAATCATCAATTATCGCAAATACCAACCTGGCTCACTAATCCCCTTTAAGGAAGGAAATCTACTGTCTGGCCTTCAGATCCATAGCAATGTAAAAACAGAATTATCTGGAAAAACTCAGCAGGTCTGGCAGCATCGGCGGGGAAGAAAAGAGTTGACGTTTCGAGTCCTCATGACTCTTCAACAGAACTGAGTGAATATTAGGAGAGGGGTGAAATATAAGCTGGTTTAAGGTAGGGATGGGGGGGTGGGGAGGAGAGAGAAGTGGAGGGGGGTGGTGTGGTTGTAGGGACAAGCAAGCAGTGATAGGAGCAGATAATCAAAAGATGTCAAAGACAAAGGAACAAAGAGCTGTTGAAGGTGGTGATATTATCTAAACGAATGTGCTAATTAAGAATGGATGGCAGGGAACTCAAGGTACAGCTCTAGTGGGGGTGGGGTGGAAAGACTAGCAGGGCATACAAGATTTAAAAATAATGGAAATAGGTTGGAAAAGAATCTATATCAATTATTGGAAAAAACAAAAGGAAGGGGGAAGAAACAGAAAGGGGGTGGGGAAGGAGGAGGGAGTTCAAGATCTAAAGTTGTTGAATTCAATATTCAGTCCGGAAGACTGTAAAGTGCCTAGTCGGAAGATGAGGTGTTGTTCCTCCAGTTTGCGTTGGGCTTCACTGGAACAATGCAGCAAGCCAAGGACAGACATGTGGGCAAGAGAGCAAGGTGGAGTGTTAAAATGGCAAGCGACAGGGAGGTTTGGGTCATTCTTGCGGACAGACCGCAGGTGTTCTGCAAAGCGGTCGCCCAGTTCACGTTTGGTCTCTTCAATGTAGAGGAGCCCACATTGGGAGCAATGAATGCAGTAGACTAAGTTGGGGGAAATGCAAGTGAAATGCTGCTTCACTTGAAAGGAGTGTTTGGGCCCTTGGAAGGTGAGGAGAGAGGAAGTGAAGGGGCAGGTGTTGCATCTTTTGCGTGGGCATGGGGAGGTGCCAGAGGTAGGGGTTGAGGATTAGTGGGTGATGGAGGAGTGGACCAGGGTGTTCCGGAGGGAACGATCCCTATGGAATGCCACCAGGGGCGGTGAAGGGAAGATGTGGTTGGTGGTGGCATCATGCTGGAGTTGGCGGAAATGGCGGAGGATGATCCTTTGAATGTGGAGGCTGGTGGGGTGATAAGTGAGGACAAGGGGGACCCTATCATGTTTCTGGGAGGGAGGAGAAGGCGAGGGTAGATGCGCGGGAGATGGGCCAGATACGGTTGAGGGCCCTGTCAACGACCATGGGTGGAAAACCTCGGTTAAGGAAGAAGAAGGACATGTCAGAGGAACTGTTTTTGAAGGTAGCCTCATCAGAACAGATGTGTCGGAGGCGAAGGAACTAAGAGAATGGGATGGAGTCCTTTCAGGAAAGCGGGGTGTGAGGAGCTGTAGTCGAGGTAGCTGTGGGAGTTGGTAGGCTTGTAATGGATATTGGTGGGCAGTCTATCACCAGAGATTGAGACAGAGAGGTCAAGGAAGGGAAGGGAAGTGTCAGAGATGGACCATGTGAAAATGATGGAGGGATGGAGATTGGAAGCAAAATTAATAAATTTTTCCAGGTCCCGACGAGAGCATGAAGCAGCACCGAAGTAATCATCGATGTGCCGGAGAAAGAGTTGTGAGAGGGGGCTGGAGTAGGACTGGAACAAGGAATGTTCCACGTACCCCATTAAGAGACAGGCATAGCTGGGGCCCATGCGGGTACCCATAGCCACACCTTTTATTTGGAGGAAATGAGAGGAGTTAAAGATGAAATTGTTCAGTGTGAGAACAAGTTCAGCCAGATGGAAGAGAGTAGTGGTGGATGGGGATTGTTCGGGCCTCTGTTCGAGGAAGAAGCTAAGGGCCCTCAGACCATCCTGGTGGGGGATGGAGGTGTAGAGGGATTGGACGTCCATGGTGAAGAGGAAGCGGTTGGGGCCAGGGAACTGGAAATTGTTGATGTGACGTAAGGTGTCAGAGGAGTCACGGATGTAGGTGGGCAGTGACTTGACAAGGGGAGAGAGACGGGAGTCAAGATAATGAGAAATGAGTTCTGTGGGGCAGGAGTAAGCTGACACGATCGGTCTACCGGGACAGTTCTGTTTGTGGATTTTAGGTAAGAGGTAGAAGCGGGTGTTCCGAGTTTGGGCGACTATCAGGTTGGAAGCTGTGGGAGGAAGATCTCTAGAGGAGATAAGGTCAGTGACAGTAAACTTTTTCCAAGAAACTTTTTCTCTTTCTCTCAAGTGCTAAGGAGCTCAAGCTCCAACAACTCATCGACATCAACACCCATCTAGGACCCTCCACCCCTGCCTGTCCCTCCGTCCCCACCCCATCTTCTAATTCCAGCCCCAAGCCGTATATTCACTATACCCCCTGAGCTTCCCCTCTCCTATGCTGAACGTTCAGTGCTCAGCAAAGGACTTAGTTTCATACCCTTATGCCCTCATCTCAATGAATTTCGGGCTCGGCACGATGCTGAACTCCCACAGCTACCTCGACTACAGCTCCTCACAACCCCGCTTCCTGTAAGGACTCCATCCCATTCTCTCATTTCCTTCGCCTCCGTCGCATCTGTTCTGTTGATGCTACCTTCAAAAACAGTTCCTTTGACATGTCCTCCTTCTTCCTTAACCGAGGTTTTCCACCCACGGTCGTTGACAGGGCCCTCAACCGTGTCTGGCCCATCTCCCGCGCGTCCGCCCTGATGCCTTCTCCTCCCTCCCAGAAACATGATCGGGTCCCCCTTGTCCTCACTTATCACCCCACCAGCCTTCGCATTCAAAGGATCATCCTCCACCATTTCCGCCAACTCTAGCACGATGCCACCGCCAAACACATCTTCCCTTCACCCCCCTGTCGGCATTCCGGGACACCGTGGTCCACTCCTCCATCACCCCCTAATCCTCAACCCCTACCTATGGCACCTCCCCATGCCCACGCAAAAGATGCAACACCTGCCCCTTCACTTGCTCTCTTCTCACCGTCCAAGGGCCCAAACACTCCTTTCAAGTGAAGCAGCATTTCACTTGCATTTTCCCCAACTTAGTTTACTGCATTCGTTGCTCCCAGTGCGGTCTCCTCTACATTGTAGAGACCAAACGTAAACTGGGCGACCGCTTTGCAAAACCCCTGTGGTCTCTCCGCAAGAATGACCCAAACCTCCCTGTCGCTTGCCATTTTAACACTCCACCCTGTCCTCTTGTCCACATGTCTGTCCTTGGCTTGCTGCATTGTTCCAGAGAAGCCCAACGCAAACTGGAGGAACAGCACCTCATCTTCCGACTAGGCACTTTACAGTCTTCCGGACTGAATATTGAATTCAACAACTTTAGATCTTGAACTCCCTCCTCCTTCCCCACCCCCTTTCTGTTTCTCCCCCCTTTCTTTTTTTTTACAATAATTTATATAGATTTTTCTTTTCCCATCCATTCTTAATTAGCACATTCGTTTAGATAATATCACCACCTTCAACAGCTCTTTGTTCCTTTGTCTGTGACATCTTTTGATTATCTGCTCCTATCACTGCTTGCTTGTCCCTACAACCACACCACCACCCCCCCCAACTTCTCTCCCCTCCCAATCCCCACCTTAAACCATCTTATATTTCATCCCTCTCCTAATATTCACTCAGTTCTGTTGAAGAGTCATGAGGACTCGAAACGTCAACTCTTTTCTTCTCCGCCAATGCTGCCAGACCTGCTGAGTTTTTCCAGGTAATTCTATTCTTGTTTTGGATTTCCAGCATTTGCAGTTTTTTGTTTTTAACTATTGGTTTAATCCCGGCGGAACGATCCGAAGTTTGTGATTTAAATCGCATTTTCAGATGGTTCCCAGCACAGCACAATCGTCCAGAGGAAGTTAGCACTTCTGGGCAATTGCCATGCAAACCCTTGCCTGGAAACTTCCCAGAGGGATTTCCCAGCGCACCTTTGGGATACCCCCTAAATCCGACACTAGGATGTGTGGGGGTTATGGGCCAATATCATTTATAAATATGCTGCATTCAATGTAATGAACTAATCTGAGAAGCCACAAAAAGTCACAAGAGTCTTTTAGAACAGAACCAAGAGAATTTAGGAATTATCCTAGGGTGGAAGGACAATTGATTAGAATAAGAAACAAATATTCTGGTTTCAGAGGGCCAAAATTATATTACTCAATAAATGTACATATTACCTTCAGAAGTACATACAGAATATAAAGAAATGAATATCTTATTAGATCCCATGTTCGAAATATACATTTATAACACAATCAGGCATCCTAATTCAGACAGGAGCAGGCTTACCTCTGAGTCAAAAAGTGTAGCTTCAGACCCTACTCCAGAGTGATAACCTATAATTTAGGCTGACATTCCAGTGTAGTATTAAGGGAGTACTGCTTGTCAGAATTGTCTTTCTTCAGATGAATGCTAAACCAAACTTCTATAAATCTGCTCATATCAATGTAAATTATAAATGGTCAATGTAAAGAGCAGACCAGCGCCTAGCCCAAATTTCTCCTGGAACATTGAACTTGAAAACAACAACAACAATAACTAGTTCCTTTAATCTGTCAAACAACCCAAGATAATAGAGGAAGGAGAAAAAATAAATATAATTGTCCATAATTTTCTGTCAAAATAAGGGCAAAGCTAATGTCATTCAAAGTTATTGATGAACAAAATCTACAGCGAATAGTAGATGCATAATTAAAGATGGAAATCAAAGAGTTGCTATCTGTCTTATGCCGCTCCACCATTAAATTCACAAAAACCATACCTCACTATCTTGCTCACAATTGAAGTGCATTAAATGGTATGAAGTTGTTGGACATGCATCCTAGATGCAAACTAAACTCGCCACAGAAAGTTAGAGCTGGACTCAAATAATGCAAGGAGCTTGTTTTGGAGCCATTCAACGTCCATACATAATAAAAGCAAAATACTACGGATACTGAAAATGTGAAATAAAAACAGAAAATGCTGATAAAACTCAGCAGGTCTGACAATATCTGTGGATAGAGAAACAGAGTGAATGTTTAATACTTGTTTGGAAGTACAGAACTTGAGTACTGCTGAAAAAAGGGACATGTCTAAGCTTTTCGCCTTGCACTCATCAGGACGCTCAAAAAAATACTAATATAAGGGGGAAACAACAATTTATACTGTATGTGAAAAGAGTGCTGATCAGTTGGCAAGTGGCGTTGCCATGGAGAATGCACCTGACTGACTGACAGCATTGTTTGAAATTTAAACCAGGCAGCTTTACTCTGATTGGTCAAGGCATTGCCCTGAGGAATGAGTCAGTGAACGGCTCTCACTTTTGTTTAGCTGAAACAGGCACAATGTGTGTACATGTTCTTTCTGTCTGCAAATAACAGGGCCCTGTGTATTAATATATGTTGCTTCCAGTACACGCAAATGTGCTACATTTGTGTGCCCAACTGACAATCTTAAATTGATTGTCAATGTAATTCTAAGCACATTGAGGATGATTTAGCAAACGCGGATTCACATCTAATGTTGGACACTGTGTTTTGAGCTTTGCAAGCATGGGCTGGTTGGATATGATCTATCCTGCCCGTTGTGAACAGTGGCTGGGACATGCTGTTTGATACAATCTGCCAGTCTTTGGGACGTGCAGCCTACATACCTAGCATCACACTGGCACTGAAGTTTATATACCATATTACTCATTTGTATGATAGGCAGAACGTCTTTTTGGCTTGATGGCAGCATCCTGTTAGTCATGAATACCACTATTGCTACTGCATAGGAGCAGCGTGAAACAGCTAGGCTTCACCTTTTGCTCAAATTTTTGCGGTACCTTGTCCTTCCAGGGTACTCTAAGGTGGATTGGGCACTTTTCAGGGCTGAAAGTGATGGCCTTAGGCTCGTTCATGAGTTTGCATGATATGCAGTGCAAAATTATCAGATCAGATCTGATAAGATCTGATCATTATCCTGCAGGATGCCTTTGATGCACCCGATTTCAGCATCAAGCTTGCACAGTGGACAAATGGCTTGGGCCCTATTTACAAGGTTGCCAATAAGACCAACCTTATAGCGTGTGGAACTGTAAGAATCCCAATGCGTATATTGACCAGTGAAGGTAGGCTTGCAGTAGACTGTGGAAGAGAATCCCCTGCCAGATTTCTCAACTAATATGTCAAGGAAGGGGAGGGAGTTCATTTGAGTGCTACATTTTATAGGTGAATTTCAGTGCAGGATGGAGCCCATTAAGACATGTAAGGAAATTGTTACATGCAGCTGCGGATTTAAAAAGAGAAAGCGTCTCATCCACATATCGGAAATATACGAGGAGTAGGAGGTCAGGTGTAATTCCATTGAAGATAGATTTCTCCTGGAATCCAACAATGATGTTTCTGAGAGCTGCACCAATAGAGGATCCCATGACAACACCATCTATTTGGGCATACACTGTGTCATTACCAGTGATTATGTTTTAAAAAAGGTCTGAAACCACATTCCTGTGACTTGAAGTAGCTGTTTCTAAAATGGCTGAACATTTGCATCATTTTCCAAAACATTAAAATAAAGTCAGCCTGTCTGCAGGAACCCATCAAAGATAATCACCTGGGAGGAATGTGAATGAGCCACATCTCCTGAGTCATCCAGGCTTAACTGGATGGAGAACACACCATTAGATATAATCACCTCAGACAAAGAACTCTGGCTGAGAAAGGAATTCATCCAGCCATAATCTAATCAAGCTGAAACCATGCACCTAGAATCCAATAGCCATGGCCACATTTGGGTGACTGCTCGGTTGGAGATAGAGGATCATGTGACAAGCTAGCTAACCGTCTTTTATGTTAAGAAACTATTTTCTTCAGGCCACAAGACAAAAGCAGAAAAGATGCTGTAGTGGCAAAACCCTGTGTGGGAGACCTCTTTTTCTGTCTCCCCCGCATCCAATTTACAAGTTTAAGCTCAGCCTGCTGTTTCACCATTCACCTACCGCAGACAGCATTTTAAAAATCAACCCAGCCGCTGCAGAACAGAGATAAAAAAAATCTATCAACATATTTAAATCACCTCAACGTTAAATCTAGAGGGGCCCTCGAGCTCAGCTGGAAGCCAACCATGTCATCAACCTATAAGACCCCTATACCTTTAACTTTTATCAGTCTCTAAAGAAGCCTGTTTAATCTATACTCTGTAACTTATCGGTGTGCGTGTGAAAATTCGAGAATGTGTGTAAGAAAGTCAGAGCATTTTTATTATTTTGCTTAGACTGGGCTAAACATAGATTTACAAAAGTAGGGAAATCATGTTGGAGTTGTATAGAACTTTGGTGAGGCCACAGCTGGAGTACTGTGTGCAGTTCTGGTCGCCACATTATAGGAAGGATGTGATTGCACTGGAGGGGGTGCAGAGGAGATTCACCAGGATGTTTCCTGAGATCAAATATTTAAGTTATGGAGAGAGGTTGGATAGACTTATTTTTCCAATAATTTATATAGATTTTTCTTTACCCACCTATTTCCATTATTTTTAAATCTTTTATGCCCTGCTGGCCTTTCCACCCCACCTCCACTAGAGCTGCACCTTGAGTGCCCTACCATCCATTCTTAATTAGCACATTCGTTTAGATAATATCACCACCTTCAACGCCTCTGTGTTCTTTTGTTCCTTTGTCTGTGACATCTTTTGATTATCTGCTCCTTTCACTGCTTGCTTGTCCCTACAACCACACCACCCCCCCACTTCTCTCTCCCCCACTTAAACCAGTTTATATTTCACCCCTCTCCTTAGATTCACTCAGTTCTGTTGAAGGGTCATGAGGACTCGAAACGTCAACTCTTTTCTTCTCCGATGCTGCCAGACCTGCTGAGTTTTTCCAGGTAATTCTGTTTTTGTTTTGGATAGACTTGGGTTGTTTTCGTTGGAGCAGAGAAGACTGAGGGACGACCTGATTGAGGTGTACAAGAGTATGAGGGGCATAGACAGGGTGGATCCCTTAGTTGAAGCAGGTGTTCCCCTTAGTTGAAAGGTCAGTCACAAGGGGACATAAGTTCAAGGTGAGGGGCAGGAGGTTTAGGGGGGATGTGAGGAAAAACTTTTTTACCCAGAGGATGGTGATGACGGAGTGCACTGCCTGGGGAGATGGTGGAGGCGGTTTGCCTCACATCCTTTAAAAAGTACCTGGATGAGCACTTGGCATGTCATAACATTCAAGACTATGGGCCAAGTGCTGGTAAATGGGATTAGGTAGGTAGGTCAGGTGTTTCTCATGTGCTAGTGCAGACTCAATGGGCTGAAGGGCCTCTTCTGCACTGTGTGATTCTGTGAAATACTATTCTCTTGTATTTCTAAAAACTTATAAAGGAAACCCGTCCATGTGTGCCTTTTACAATCAAACAATTACTGAATTGGCAAGCATATATACTTTAAAAAAAACCTGTTGCAGTCTAACGAGGAGTGGGAAAAGTGGGAAGCCATTCTAGTCCTCTTCATTTGAGCTTACGTTACTACTGACATCAAAGTTTCCGTAGATGAAGCTGTCATAGCGATGACAGCTGTTTGATGGGCTTATTTGGCAATAAATTATTTTATGGATATCTTCCTAATACTTGTTTCTGTGTGTGGAGGTGTAGTAAGAGAAGTTATGGGGCCCTCATATCTGGAATCTCCCAGCACCTTAAATGACACTTCAACAATCAGTTGCACTCAATCAAGACCAACATGAGCCCATTCACCCTAAGGAGAGTTAGACAGATTGAGGACAATGCATTGGGTGATGCATTAAAAGCATTGGTTCAAGAGGAGATAGAAAAGTCAGGCTAGAGAGAGGAATCTGAACTGAGATATTCTGCACAGATAAAAATACTTCCGTGTTTTATTTTCCCAATTTGCAATATAAAAATATCAAGAGGACTATATATATGCATTTTTCATGTGGTGTCGCATATGATGTTCTATAGCCTTTTACTAGTCTATCTGGTAAATCATGGTAAATAAAAAATATACCTCATATAAGTGTTAAATATCTGCCATGGGATTTTGTTAAAAGATGAGCCACACAGCTTGCCTTAAAAATGTTTAATGAAATATAGTTAATCACTGCCCTAGATTTATTTCTGACAGTATTACCAGACAGTTGCTTTTATAAATAGAAAAAATCCATCAGTCTTGAACATTTATTTTTACGTGTTTTAAAGAGTGCTAGCATTTTTGTAGGCCTGGAGGCATCAGGAATTTTAATACTGCTGTGTAGATGAATTCCCTAGATAATACAGATGGCTGATGATGTATTTTTTTGAAGTCTCATGGTTCCCTTGATTGCTAATCTAACTGCCCTTGCCCCTGTTCTAAAAAAGGCAAGAGCAGAACAGAAAATCAATTTAATCAAGTTGGTTTAAACCTATGGGTAGAATTTTCCCCCTTTCGGGAGTGGGAGGGAGGTTATGCGGGCGTGGACCCAACTGGCGCCCCTGATCGGGTCTGCACCGTCATTTTACGTGGGCAGACCAATTAAGGCCGGCCCAGCATGATGTGCACCCAGAAACGCTGTGCACTCCCTGTGCAGGTGAGGTTGGGCTTCCCTGAGTCGGGAGGTGCCTCAGGGAGATTAGTTTAAAGTTCCTAAAGTTTAATAAAGGAGAAAAAAATCTTTAGACCATGTCCCCTCATGTGAAACTGTCACATGAGCTGGGACATGTGTGTTAATTTTATTAAAATTTTTTCCAAGATTTCAAAAACATTCATGAAACCACCCGTGGACGAGGTTCCACGAAAAATGCGAAGGCTGCCTGGGCTCTTTGCCTGCCCGCCAACCTTAAGGTTGGACCGGCAGCTCCATTAGTTATTTTAATTGTTAGTTAAATTGCCTTAATAGGCCTTTGGCAGTTCGGCAGGCATGCAACCAAGTTGGCTGCGCGCCTACCGAACTGAAAATCTCAATGACCCTCAGTGATGCCAGGACGCAGCCCGACGTCACCCCACATCGTTTTATGCCTGGGCAAGCAGGCCCTGCCCCTGCTCGCTGAGCCAAAAATTCTCCCCGTGAATAAGAACAGAACACAGCACTGAAAAATAATGATGCAGGAGCAAATTGTGCCAGAACGCTGAGGAACAGTCCAGATAAATATGCTGAAAATATCCAAACATTTTATTTTGTGCTGAAGCTCAGGGTAAATATCTCATGATCTCATGTCTATAGTACATAATGATTGTAAATGCAAAATAATTGATAGAAGTCAGAGATACATTTGATAAGCAGCAACCCTTTCAGAAGCTTTCCATTAGTTGCAAGGTATTTTCAGTAGAACAACAAAATGTCAAATTTTACGCATCATAATTAGAGTTGTGGGAAGATCAAATAGACATGGTGAGCCCCAAGTGTCAGTGCGAGTACCACAGTTTATTTTTGCTATATATAAATGATTTGGATATTGGAATACAGAATAGAATTTCAAAATCTGCCGATGATACCAAACTTGGAGGAGTGCCAAATAGAGAGGATGACACAAATCGATGTAGATAGGCTAGCTGTGCATCGATTTTTGAAGGTGGCGTGGCATTTTGAGGGAATGGTTAGTGGAGCACATGGAATATTGGACTACACAAGTAGAGGCATTGTGTACAAAAGCAGGAAAAATATGCTGAATCTATATAAAGCTCTGGTTAGAGCCCAACTGGAATATTACATCCAGTTCTGGTCACCATTCTTTGCAAAGGATGTGAGGATCCATGAGAGGGTGCAGAAGAATTGTACTAGAATGGTTTCAGGGATAAGGGATTTTGGTTCCAAGGTTAGGTTGAAAAAGCTGGGGAGATTTCATGGATGTATATAAGATTATGACAGGTTTGGATGAGGTAGACAAGGAAAAACTGTTTTCATTAGCTGATAATACAAGGATCAGGGGACACAGGTTTAAGGTGTTGGGCAAGAGATGCAGGGGGATGCAAGGAAGAACTTTTTTACACAGCTAACTGCCCACAATGGTAGTGGAGGCAGAAACAATCAATGATTTTGAAAAGAGATTGGATGGGCACAAGAAGGAAATGAACTGCAGGACCTTGGGGATAAAGTGGGGAATTGGGACTGACTGAACTTTCCATGGAGAGCCAGTGCTGACTTGATAGACCAAATGGTCTCCTTCTGAGCCATAACTGACTCAGTGTGCTGCATTTCTGTTTTGGGTTCAGTAAATGTGAGTCAGGCCATTTCCTGACTTTGGTTAAACGACCCCGAAACCTCTGCCCACAGCCACCATACTTCCATCTCCTGGAGATGTTGAGGGAGCAAGGTTTGGGTTTTTCGAGGCCTCACATGGAGGACTGTGGGTGCTGAGGCGGGCTGGTTAGAAGACCTGCCTCCATCCACTGGGACATTGACCACATCATTCTTTTGCAAACTCATCCTCACCCTCCCCCCGCCTCCCCCCCACCCACCCACCCTCCATGCCTCCTTATATTCTTGATCCTCATATTTTCCATGACCTCTCATATTCTCCATGCCCCCTCATTTTCCCCACACATCTTCCATGCCCCACATAATCCCCATGTCCACTCCATGCCCCTCAGACCCCCAATGCTCCCTCCATACCCCCAAATATCTTCTATAACCACTCACCCAGTATCCACTATGTAGTCTTTAGCAGCCAAGATATCAATAAGAATCCTTTGAAATGGATATTTTAAAAAGTACATCCTTAACAATCATAGACAGCTTTCATTGAAAACCTCAACTATAAATGTTTTAAAAAGAGTCCTGTTCTGGAAGATTGGAAAGCTCATTAATTTTACAAAGTATAGAGAAACTATTGAAGAGATAGAAGCAATATTATGCCATGACTGGCTTCATTAAAGTACTAGGGTACTAACAATGGTTGACTGGGCAGAGATATACAAGGCAACACTGCATACCTTCATAAAATTTCCCTTTCTTCACTATGTGTTCCATGTTATCCCAAAGTTTCCTTGCAATGAATATTGCTGAAAAGAGAGACACGTGGCCAAAACTTTTTTTCTTTCACTACAAATGCAAGAATGCCATATTTCAAACATTCACAACAATTTATACCACAGGAGAAAGGAGCGTTGATTGGTTGTCAAATCACACTGATTGGTCAAGGTGTTGCCATGGAGAAAGCAACGGGGAACTATAGGCTCCCAAAACTCCTGGGTAATCAAAAGATGCACAAGGCTTGAACGTATTCCGTTTGTTTACAGATAACAGTTCCCTGTGCATGGATATATGTCACTGCCAGAAGCAACATGTCTCTCTTTTCTGTAATATTCAAGTTCTTTTTTTCTCCAAGTGAAAACTGCAGACTAGCTTTTGTTTTCAAATGCTGACTCCTTATCAGGCTTCCTCCAAGGTTCATGAGCTGTAAAACAAGGCGGGTTTCAGAAGCCTTTCAAAACTTGCCTAACTCAATGAAAATAAAGGAGACAGGAAATACAAACTTCCCCTAGGGCTGTCAATGGCAACCACGATGTCAGCAGACGTTTGTGCGGGGTTGTGACCTGAACCTAACCTGATCAAAGTTTCTGTGGGCTGCTTTCCCAGGGACAAGTTCAAAAGTGTGGTCCTACAGATTCATTTTTTGTTCAAATCACATGGAAATACAGCCCAATAATTCTGTAGGTGCAATTTACCATTCCGGGACTAAGCCCATGGCAGGGCAGAAATGGGGAGTGTTTCCTGCTGCAGAAGTCAGTGGGAATTCAAGCAACACTGGCTTCATTAATTATGCAGTGGATAGGGGGGGGGGTTTCCTGACATTTTGTGCGGTGAGGCAGATGGATGACTCGCGCGCTGCCAACATATCTGGGCGCCATATTTAAAAGGTGCCTGGATATCAACTGACTCACTGTTGAAGATGCAAGATGGACTTTCTGAAAGACTCTGAAGCTTGAAAATCCATCTGGCAGATGCACTACCCATCTACTCCTGCATGTTTCAGGGTCCACGGTCTCTGGTGACCTCCATCCTGATCTCCCCAAGCTGCCCCAGTTCCGACATGTCCATGCCACATTGGTTCAGATGTGTTCAGGACCAGCATGATATCAGCGTGATTATTACAATGGAGCAAATAACAGTCTAGGCATTAAATTTAGTTTGGCAATATTAATGCCAGTTTGCAAATTCCAACATCAATTTATGACAGTGAGCCTTCCATGATGTTGCAGCAAAAATATCAGTGCTGCCATTTCCTTTTGGATGGGCAAGAGATCCAATTAACTTTAGCAATGTTGTGAATTTCAAATAACTGCATAATTCACATTGAGGCACCAGGCCTTGAACTATTCCAGTTCACCTCAACATCTGTAGCTAAGTACAATTGTTGTAATTGTAGCACCTGTCATTCTCTGAGGAGACATAAGATGCTAGAGAATCTTTGTGCACTGAAAAGTCTTTCCCTGTAAAAAGGTTCAATATGTCCTATGCATTGGGCTGGATTTTATGGAGACATTGGGGGTCTCGCCTGCTAGTTGGACAGCCAGCAAGAGATCCGTGTTGCCTCCTCCAAGAAGGCCCACTGGTACTCAAGTAGCCAGCAGCAGGCCTTTCCAGGGATCAAGGACCCCAGAAGCAGAAGTCTCGCTTACTGAGAGTTGCTGGCCAATCAGAGGCTGGCTGTTCTTTTGTACAGCAGTGCCACTGGGGAGGCTGTGGTTGCTGTTGGAATGACATCTACCAGAGGCCCAGGATTGAGGAATGATCCAAGCCACAGGTAAATAATAGCAGGAGGGGTTTTGCAGGGCGGGTGTTGTGGGAGAAAGGTGTGGGGGTGTCAGCAGGCTGGGCAGGGGATGGCTCTCAGCAGGCTCCCCCCTTTCCCAATGTTGTGTCCGTCGATCAGGCACTGAGTGCCTTTGAACAAGAGACCCACTCCAACCCCGGGAAACCACAAACAGGCCATACAGTTTCACCTGTCATGCATGCCATATGTCTGCAGGCCCACCTACCACTGGGTTAATATCAGCGATGACGGGATGAGGACCTTAAGTGTTCCTTAATTGCCCACTTAAGGCCCTCAGTTGGTGGCAGGTGGGAAGTCCAACCATGGGCCTTCCCACCCTTGATTTGATAAGCCCAGCAATTACAGACCAGTCAGTTTAACTTTGGTGGGGAGGCTTCCAGAAACAATTATTTGCGATAGAATTAGTAGTCACATGGAAAATTGTGGGTTGATTAGGAAGAGCATGGATTTCTAAAGGGGAAATTGTGTTTAACTAACTTTCTGGAGTTTTTTGAAGAGGTAACAGAGAGGTTTGATGAGGGTAATGCTGTTGATGTGGTGTACATGGACTTTCAAAAGGCATTCGATACAATGCCACACAACAGACTTGTAAGAAAAGTTATAGCTCATGGAATAAAATGGACAGTAGCACTGTGGATACAAAATTGGCTGAGTAATAGGAAACAGCGAGTTAATGCATTTTTTTGGGTTGGAGGAAAGTTTGTAGTGGAGTTCCCTAGGGGTTGGTATTGTGACCCTTGCTTTTCCTGAAATATATTAATGATCTAGATCTTGGTAGGCAGGGAACAATTTCAAAGTTTGCGGATGCAACGAAACTTAGAAACATTGTAAACTGTGAGGAGGACAGTATAGAACTTCAAAAGGACATAGACAAGTTGGTGGAGTTGGCAGAAAGGTGGCAGATAAAGTTCAATGCAGAGAAGTGTGAGGTAATGCATTTTGGTAGGAAGAACATGAAGAGAAAATATAAAACAAGGGGTGCAACTCTAAAAAGTGTGCAGGAGCAGAGGGATCTTCGTGTATATGTGCATAGATCATTGAAGGTGGGACAGATGGAGACAGGAGTTAATAAAGCATATAGTATCCTTGGCTTAATTAATAGGGCATAGAGTACAAGAGCAAGTAGGTTATGCTGAATTTGTATAGGATACTAGTTAGACCTCAGCTGGAATGTTGTGTATAGTTCTGGGCGCCACACTTTACGAAGGATGTGAACGCATTGGAGAGAGTGCAGAAGAGGTTTATAAAAATGGTTCCAGGGATGAGAAACTTCAGTTATGAAGATAGATTGGAGAAGTTGGGACTGTTGTCCTTGGACAGGAGAAGGCTAAGAGGAATTTGATAGAGGTGTTCAAATCATGAGAGGAGTGGATAGGGAGAAACTGTTCCCACTCATAAATTGATCTAGAATGAGAGGGCACAGATTTAAAGTGATTTGCAAAAGAAGCAAATGTGATGTGAGAAAAAACTTTTTCACACAGCAAGGGGTTCGGGTCTGGAATGCACTGCCTGGAAGTGTGATGGAGGTAGGTTCAATTGAGGCATTCAGGAGGGTATTGGATGATTATTTGAACGGAAACAATGTGCAAGGGTACGTGGAGAAAGCAGGGCAACGGCACTGAGTCATGATGCTCATTTAGAGAGCGGGTGCCGACACAATGGGCCAAATGGCCTCCTTTTGCACCGTAACAACACTGTGATTCTGGCAGAGGCAGGAAGGTGGTAATGTTCAGGCATGCTGCCATCCCACCTAATTAAATATCCTTCCTGCCTAATTCAATGTGCTTCCTGTCTCCAAAGATGCCAATAGCGAGGCCATAAAATTTCGTCCATCATATTCAAATTGATCAGAGGAACAATCTCACAATTGAGGGAGGCCTTATCAGATGAATGTGTGATGCTAGAAATTGACTTAAACCTGGTCATAGAAGACAGATGGTAGCCGTGGAATGGAGAGCTGTGACTAGTGGTGTTCCGCAGGGATTAGTACTGGGACCTTTGCTGTTTGTAGTATATGTAAATGATTTGGAGGAAAATGTAACTGGGCTAATTAGTAAGTTTGCAGACGACACTAAGGTTGGAGGAGTTGCAGATAGTGAAGAGGATTGTCAAAGGATACAATGGGATATAGATTGGTTGGAGACTTGGGCGGGGAAATGGCAGATGGGGTTTAATCCGGACAAATGCGAGGTAATGCATTTTGCAAGGTCTAATACAGGCAGGAATTATACAGTAAATGGCAGAACCCTTAAGTGCATTGACGGGCAGAGGGATCTGGGTTTACAGGTCCACAGGTCACAAAGTGGCAACGCAGGTGGATAAGCTAGTCAGGAAGGCATATGGCATGCTTGCCTTCATTGGCAGGGGTATTGCGTATAAAAGCTGGGAAGTCATGCTGCAGCTGTATAGAACCTTGGATAAGCCACACTTGGAATATTGTGTGCAATTCTGGTCGCCACATTACCAGAAGGATATGGAGGCATTGGAGAGGGTGCAGAGGAGGTTTACCAGGATGCTGCCTAGTCTGGAGGTTATTAGCTATGAGGGTTGGCGAGCAGGCCGGGAGCCCTGGCAGGCTTAAGAAAAAGCATGAAACCTCATCTACGGGCGGGATGAGGTTTCATGAGGGTTTTTAAATATTTAATAAAGGTTTCATTAAAAGTGATGGACATGTCCGAACTCATGTGATGATGTCAGGGAAATGTTATCATTTGCTTACCATTTTTAAATTTGGAGTCGATCTTAGCCTCAGGGAGATCAGTGTGCTCTTTCGTGCGCATGTGTGAAAGAGCGCATTCTCGGCTGAGGGAATGCCCCTCCCTGCCTGCACAGGGAGCGCATGGTGCTTCCTGGTGGATGTCATGTAAAATGGCGGCACGCCCCCAATTGGGGGCACCAATCGGAGGTGTGCCTGCCCCCGCCAGCTCCTGCACTTCCTACTCCCCCAACGGGGGGAATGTTTTCCCCCCATGTCATCTTATCAGCATAACCTTCTGTTCCTTCCCTCTGCATCTGTTCACATAGCTTCCCCTTAAATGCATCCATGCAATCACTCCTTGTGTTAGTGAGTTCCATATTCTAACTACTGGGTAAAAGAAATTTCACCTGAATTCCATACTGGATTTATCAGGGACTATCTTATACTTAGGTGCCATAGTTTTCATGTCCCTTTGTTGACTTAGTCTGGCAATGCAAGGCAGGTTTGTAGTGATCACAGCTATAAACTAAATGTAACATCAGTGGATGAGTAATCCAGAGGCCCAGGCTAATGCTCTGGGGAAATGGGTTCAGACTCCACCCTGGCAGCTGGTGGAATTTAAATTCAATTAATAAAACTAAAATCTGGAATTGAAAGCTAGTCTTAGTAATGATGACCATGAAACCACCATCAATTGTCACAAAAAACCTATCTGGTTCACTAATGTCCCTTTGGGAAGGAAATCTGCCATCCTTACCTGGTCTGGCCTACATGTGATTCCAGACACACAGTAATGTGATTAATTCTTACCTACCCTCTGAAATGGCCAAGCAATCCACTCAGTTCAAGGACAATTAAGTATGAGCAACAAACGCAGCCCTTGTCAGTGATGCCCACATTCCATGAAAGAATGAAAAAAGAAAAAAAACATATCTAATGATCTCATTACAACATGCAAATTGGCCAGCAGAAAACAAGCAGTCAGTAATATCACATTTTACAAAATAGCTTCCTAATGGTTCAGATGTTCAGTGCACTTCCAGTTCTAGAACTAAGCGATACAGACCAAAAACTCATAATTTTAATTGCTTATCAATGTTGTTAGCTCATCTCATTAGGATGTAGTAAGGATACTTGCAATTAGCTTCAGTACCCCAGCTGAGAAATGGAATATCAGCGATGGTTCCCACTCCTGATTGTTAGCTGGACAATTAGCATGTGTGCACATGGATAAGGAGAGAGTTAGGATCTGGTGTGATGCTCCTTCAGTGAACTGTCAAAGGAAGACAATTCCAAAGATTTGGATTTTGACTAAAGTTACAGCACAGAAGGGGAGTAAATTGGAGGAAAATTTTATTTGAAAAATTATTTTTTCTTAAATTACTAATATTACTCTTGAATTTCTAGGGAGAAACCCAAATCTCCTGATGGGACTTTGATGGAAAATCAGCAGAATCCTCTCTCTTCCCGACCCCCCACACTGCATCTCATCCTCCACCACGGAAAAGTGTTGCAAGGAACTAAAAATAGCCAATTCAAACTTTCCCCTAGGGTACCGCTACTCAGCATCACCATCACCCCGATGCTACCACGACTCCCCTCTGTCCCCCTCCTTCTCCACTCCCATTGACAGTCCGAATATACTAACTTGCAACACGTATCGTAAAAGAGAACTTTATTGGGAAACCTATGTTAAAATTTGATTTACTTCTGAAAATATTAAAGCTTGTGTTTTTCATGTTAAATCTGTTAACTAAGATGGAGTACTTCCGACACAAACCAGCCATCTGTGAATGGCAAGATCTTTATATATTCAGTTTTTTCCTCTGCTTAAGTCCAGAGACTTCACAAAATGGTATGTTTGTGAAACACCAAATGGTGAAGTAAAATGGGAAGAAGCTCCGTAATTTAAAGTTTTGTTTCTAGGTCAAATATATTGAGTTATTTTAAATAGCTTAAGTTAATTTGGAGCTGATAAGTTGGTTACTTTTGTCAGTGCTGTAGCAACGTTTCTTCAACATGCTGTATTATGGCTTTTCCATTCATTTGGTAGGGTTAGCCGAATAATATCGATGGGCCTATCACTTGGGGGAGAATTTTTGGCTCAGCGAGCGGGCCCCGACCCACTCGCCAAGGCATAAAATGACACAGAGTGACATCAGGCGTGCATCCTGACATCACCGCGTGTCATTTAGATTTTCAGTTTGGCGGGCGCGTAGCCAACTCAGCTGCGCACCCACCAAACTGTCAAAGGCCTGTTAAGGCAATTAATTAACTAATCAACCCTACTGAGAAAGCTGCCCATCCAATCTTAAGGTTGGCAGGCAGGCAAAGAGCCCAGGCGGCCTTCACATTTTTCATGGAACCTCATCCACGGGCGGGATGAGGTTTCATGAATGTTTTTGAAATCTTGGAAAAAATTTTAATAAAATTAATACACATATCCCAGCTCATGTGACAGTTTCACATGAGGGGAGATGGTCTAGAATTTTTTTTCTCCTTTATTAAACTTTAGAAACTGTAAAGTAATCTCGGTGCCTCAGGGAGATTTCTGCGCTCTTTCGTGCACATGCGCACGAAAGAGCACACTCCCACGCAGGGTGTGCATCATGTTGGGCAGGCCTTAATTGGCCTGCCCACGTAAAATGGCGGTGCAGACCCGATTGGGGGTGCCGATCGTGTCTGCGCACAACACCCCCCCCCAGCCGACGAGGCAATAATTCTACCCTTATTTTACCTTCTACAAGCCCATCAGCTTTTGTAAGCTACATTTATTAAAGCGTGCTTTAATTTAAGACCGGTTACTATGAGCCACATATTGACCCAAATCTTCCAGCATCCAGATTGTTGGAGTTAGGATGTAAGTTGGGAGATGCGCATCAGGACTCTACAGAAATCCTGCTGCAAACGTGTGGAACTTGCCCAGGATGTTTACACTTCTGATGGGCTGATTTCCGCTGCCTGAGACCCTCCGTGAATGCCTCTGACACTGAGCTCAGTGCCAGAGACTTGGGATAGATACATGGACTTACTTGCATAATTACCCTAGAAATGTTACACTGATTAACACCTGGTCTAACTCAGTGATTAGCTAACATAACTGAGCTGAGCACCACAACCAACAACCGAGCCCTCCATTCACACCCACAACGCCACCATCCCCCATTCCCCTGACCCAGCCTGACCTGACTACCCACCCCCCAAACAGCTGACTATCCCACTGACCACACGACTACTCCCGACCACCTGACTACCCTGCAATGGATTACCCCCTTGCATCCGTTGGGATCCCATCCAGCCACCTGATAACGCCAGACCACCCAACTATCCCCTGCAACCACCCGACTACCCCATCACCAGCCAACTAGCCACTCACCCAACTCACCCACTTTTTGATTTCCAGCATCCACAGTTTTTTGCTTTTGTCACCCACTCATCCATTCACTAACCCACTCCTTTCTTGTCTTAGATGTTTAAAAATGTACTAAAGTAGGGAGGTCACGTTGGAGATGTATAGAACCTTGATGAGGCCACAGCTGGAGTACTGTGTGTAGTTCTGGTCGCCACATTATAGGAAGGATGTTATTGCACTGGATGGGGTGCAGAGGAGATTCACCAGGATGTTGCCTGGGATGAAATATTTAAGTTATGAAGAGAGGTTGGATAGATTTGGGTTGTTTTCATTGGAGCAGAGAAGACTGAGGGGCGACCTGATCGAGGTGTACAAGATTATGAGGGGCATGGAGTGCAGGACAGTTGAAAGAAAGAGAGGGCACACCCTCTTTTTGTGGCACCAGATGAATCACAGAATCACACCGTGCAGAAGAGGCCATTCGGCCCATTGAGTCTGCACCAACATGTGAGAAACACCAGACCTACCTACCTAATCCCATTTATCAGCACTTGGCCCATGGCCTTGAATGTTATGACATGCCAAGTGCTCATCCAGGTACTTTTTAAAGGATGTGAGGCAACTCACCTCCACCACCCTCCCAAGCAGCGCATTCCAGACCGTCACCACCCTCTGGGTAAAAAAAGGTTTCCCTCACATCCCCCCTAAACCTCCTGCCCCTCACCTTGTGTCCCCTGGTGACTGACCCTTCAACTAAGGGGAACAACTGCTCCCTATCCACCCTGTCCATGCCCCTCATACCAATGTATACCTCGATCAGGTCGCCCCTCAGTCTTCTCTGCTCCAACGAAAGCAACCCATGTCTATCCAACCTCTCTTCATAACTTTAATGTTTCATCCCAGGCAACATCCTGGTGAATCTCCTCTGCACCTCTTCCAGTACAATCACATCCTTTTTATAATGTAGCGACCAGAACTGCACACAGTACTGCAGCTGTGGCCTCACCAAGGTTCTATGCAACTCCAACATGACCTCACTACTTTAGTAATCTATGCCTCGATTGAGAAAGGCAAGTGTTCCATATTCCTTTTTTACCACCCACTAACATGCCCCTCCACCTTCAGAGATCTATAGACAAACACGCTAAGTTCCCTTTGTTCCTCAGGACTTCCTAGGGTCATGCCATTCATTGAATACTTCCTTGTCAAATTACTCCTTCCAAAGTGTATCACCTCACACTTTTCAGGGTTAAATTCCTTCTGCCACTTATCTTCCCATTTGACCATCCCGTCGATATCTTCCTGTAGCCCAAGACACTCAACCTCACTGTTAACCACCCGGCCAATCATCGCGTCATCCGCAAACTTACTAATCCTACCCCCCACATAGTCATCTATGTCGTTTATATAAATGATAAATAATAGGGGACCCAGCACAGATCTCTGTGGTACGCCACTGGACACAGGCTTCCAGTCACTAAAGCAGCCTTCTGTCATCACCCTCTGTCTCCTACAACTAAGCCAATTTTGAATCTGCCTTATCAAATTACCCTGTAACCCATGTGCATTTGCCTTCTTTATAAGTCTCCCAAGTGGGACCTTGTCAAAGGCTTTGCTGAAATCCATATACTGCACTACCCTCATCTACACACCTGGTCACCTCCTCAAAAAATTCAATCAAATTTGTTACGCATGACCTCCCTCTGACAAAGCCATGCTGACTATCCCTGATCAAACCTTGCCTCTCCAAGTGGAGATAGATTCTCTCCTTCAAAATTTTCTCCAATAATTTCCCTACCACTGATGTGAGACTCACTGGCCTGTAGTTCCCTTCTCTCTACAACCCTTCTTAAATAGCAGAACCACATTAGCTGTTCTCTGGTCCTCTGGCACCTCCCCCATGGCCAGTGAGGAATTAAAAATTTGGATCAGAGTCCCTGCGATCTCCTCCCTTGCCTCCATCAGCAGTCTGGGACACAAATCATCCAGACCTGGAGATTTGTCCACTTTTAAGTCTGCCAACACCTCCAATACCTGGTCACTCCCTATATCAATTTGCTCAAGAACCTCTCTCTCCTGAGAATGCTTCACCTTTTTTATTTAATGTGGTGCACGGTACGGCTGAATATAATGCTGGACATGGGTGGTGTGAAACTTTATTGCACAGGCATTGAGTGGACTATATGGGGTCAAAGGGTCATTGCAGACATCCAGGATGGAGGCGGCCGCCCTGGCTTGAGGTGGTAGAGCTTATTTGGCAGCCTAGTTGAAAGAGCATTGGATCAAGACATCCCTGGTGTCCCTGCCTCCCTGGAGGTTACTGAGGTCTGCCTCCATGCCCTCAGCATTCTACTCACCGTGCTCCTCTTCTGACTCACCATAGATGTGTTGTTAGACCTGCTGAGTTTTTCCAGCATTTTCTGTTTTTGTTTCCTCACTACTCACACTGGCAATGCTGCGGACCCTTTTTACCCTGTCCATGAATGAGGTGTTGAAATTGTCAGCTGGCCGCCTGCCTGTTTTGCCCATGCGACGAGCGTGAAATCACATGGGCAATGAAAAATCAGCATCAATTGCCTTTTTAATGGCCTTAACTGGCCCCTTAATTGACGACAGGTGCGGCTCTGGCACCCACGCACCTTCTGCCAACCAAAATATTGTGCCAGTGCGCGATGACGTCTGGACACTTGCCCAACATCATCACCCGCTATTTTATCATCACCCACTATTTTATGCTCAAGTGGGTTGGGCGCATGCCCGTCTGCTCAGTGAAAAATTCTGCCCATTGTGTTGAGTTTCTGTTGATAGGTGTTAGAATTTTAGCAAAAGGGGATGATGGAGACACAAAACCTGAATGCACCATTGCAGCAAATGTCACAGTTACATCAGTTATATTTATTGGCCCTTGTCTTTCCCCGTAGGCTATTGATCTGAGCCCTGATAACCTGCGACAGATCAGTTACCCATGAAAGTAGTCAAGCTTGTTGTTCTTCTACTCAGTGCACCTTGGTCTCCCTTGGTTTGACAGTTAGAAATAAGAGATTTTGCAGCTTTACAAAAACAGTGGCAGTTTCTTTTTCAAACAGAGTCCATTGGCCAGATTTGGAGATGAAGTCTTTTTTTCAAATTGACAAAACATGCCACTCTATGCTATGAAATACAATTCTAAAAACAGCTAGTTTTGTTTTCACATATTGTATCCATAAAATCCAAATCAAGCAAACACACTGAAAATAATTTAACATGTTGCATTATTATCTATCCATTATATCTTAAATCCATTATGTTGGGTGAGCATTTCATTGAGAACACATGATATTATGTTCAGTGTACCCAATTCCCCATGATGCATCACTACTGCTCCATCAGCTGTATTGCTGGATTAGTTTCCTTAAACTCACAGCACTTTCTGACAACAGAGTGTTTTGCAACAATTTTGAATATTAAGAAGACAAATTCCAAAAGATAAACTGAAGTAAAATATATATTGAATTTTTTTTTAAATGGAAAAGACCATGTGTTTTTATTTTATTGATTATTTCATTGAGTGCGAGTGTCACTGGCAAGTTTATTGCTCATCCTTAGTTACCCTTGACAGGTGGTGGTGAGCTGCCTTCTTCGACCGTTACAGTCCCTGTGGTGCAGGTACACCCACAGTGCTGTTAAGGAAGGAGTTTCAGGATTTTGACCCAGCAACAGTGAAGGAACAGTGATATAGTTCCCAGTCAAAATAGTGTGTGGCTTGAAAATGGAAAACTTGCAGGTGGTGGTGTTTCCATGCATCTGTTGTCCTGTCCTTTTAGGTGATAGAGTCATGGGTTTGGAAGGTGCTGGATGAGTTGCTGCAGTTCATCTTGTAAATTATACACACTGCTGCCACTGTGTCTCGGTGGTGGAGGGAGTGAATTTTTAAAGTGGTGGATGGGGTGTCATTCTAGTGAGTTGCTTTGTCTTGGATGTTTTTGGGATTCTTGAGTATTGTTGAAACTGCACTCATCCAGGCAAGTGGAGAGTATTCCACCACACTACTGACTTGTGCCTTGGACAGGTTTGGGGAGTCAGGAGGTGAGGTACTCTGACCTGCTCTTGTAGCCACATTATTTATATTTCTGGTACACAGTTAAATTACTGGTCAATGGTAACCCCAGGATGTTGATGGTGAGGGATTCAGTGATGTTCAATGTCAAGAGCAAATTTATAGATTCTCTCTTGTTGGAAATGACCATGGTCTTTGTGTGCAAACTTTTACTTGCTTATCAAACCAAGCCTGAATTTTGTCCAGGTCTTGCTGCATGCAGGCAAGGATAGCTTCAGTATCTGAGGAGTTACAAATGGTGTCAGCGAACATCCCCACTTCTGACCTTATGATGGAAGGAAGGTCACTGATGAAGCAACTGAAGTAGGTTGTGCCTAAGACACTCTGAGAAACCCCTGAAGCAGTGGCCTGGGGCTGAGATGATTAGTCTTCAACAATCATCTTCCTTTAGAGCCATAGAAAGGTTACTGCACAGAAAGAGGCCATTCAGTCCATAGTCTCTGCATCAGCCATTGAAATAGGAAAAAGAAGCTAGCTGCTCATTTTTAATCCCACTTTTCAACACCTGGACTGTGGGCTTGCGGTTTATCGCACTCCAGGTGCATATCCAGGTACCTTTTAAATGAGTTGAGCGCTTCAGCTTCAACCACTAATTTAAGTAGTGAATTCCAGACACCCACCACCATCTTGGTGAAAAATCTTCTCCTCATGTCCCCTCTAATCCTTCTACCAATCACTGTAACTATGCCCCCTGGTAATTGACCCCTCAGCTAGGGGAAACAGGTCTTTCCTGTCTACCCTATCTAGGCCCCTCATAATTTTGTACAGCTCAATTAGGTCACCCCTCAGCCTCCCCTGTTCTAAGGAAAACAACGCTAGCCTATTCAATCTTTCTTCATAGCTGCAATTTTCAAGCCCTGGCAACCTTCTTGTAAATCTCCTCTGCACTCTCTCCAGAGCAATTATTTCCTTCCTGTAATGTGGTGACCAGAAATGTACACAAAATTCGAGCTGTGATCTAACCAGCCTTTTATGCATGTTTATTTCCCTGTTTTTGTATTCAATACTTTGTCCAATAAAGGAAAGCATTACATGTGCTTTCTTTACCACCTTTTCCACCTGTCCTGCCACATTCAGGGACCTGGGGATATGCACTCCTAAGGTCTCTCACTTCCTCAACCCCTCTCAATTTCCACCCATTTATTGAGTTTATTCCCTTGCTTTGTTTGCTCTTCCCAAATGCATTATCTCACACTTCTCTGGATTTACTTCCATTTGACACTTTTCCACCCACTCAACCAAACCATTGATATAATTCTGGAGACAATAGCTATCCTCTTCACTATCAACCACATGGTCAATTTTTGTGTCATCTGCAAATTTCCCAACCATGCCTCCCACACTAAATCATTAATAAATACGACAAACAGCAAGGGCCCCAACACTGAGCCCTGTGGAACGCCGCTGGAAACCGTTTTCCTTTCACAAAAACATCCATAGACCATTACCCTTTGTTTCCTGTCACTGAGCCAATTTTGGATCCAACTTCCCCTGTATCCATGGGATCTCACTTTCCTGACCAGTCTGCCGTGTGGGACCTTGTCAAATGTCTTACTAAAATCCATGTGGACAATATCCACTGCACTACCCTCATCAATCCTCCATGTTACCTCTTCAAAAAATTCTATTAAATTAGTAAGGCTTGATCTTCCCCCTAAACAAAATCATGCTGATTATCTCTGATTAATCCATGCCTTTCTAAGTGACAGTTTATCCTATTTTTCAGAATTGACTCCAATAATTTGCCCACTCCCGAAGTCAGACTGACCAGCCTATAATTTTCTGGCCTAACCCTCACACTCTTTTTAAATATTGGTACAACTTTCACAGACTTCCAGTCTTCTGGTACCTTGCCTGGATCTAGTGAGGGTTGGAAAATAATCCTTAGAGCATCTGCTATTTCCTCCCTGGCTTCCTTTAACAGCCTGCGAATTAATCCTCCTGGCCCTGGTGATTTATCCACATTCAAGGATGCCAATCCCTCCTGTACATCCTCTCTCATGTTTATTGTATCTAATATTTTGCACTCTTCCTGTACAGAATGTCTGTACTATCCCCTCTCCTTACCGAAGATAGAGACAAAGTACTCATTGAGAACCCTTCCCACATCTTCAGCATCAACACACAAGTTACCATGTACATCTCTGATAGGCTCTACCCTTTCCTTAGTTATCCTCTTGCTCTTAATGTATCTTTGGGTTTTCTTTGATCTTACCTGCCAATATTTTTTCGTCTTCTCTCTTTGCTTACCTAATTTCCTTTTTTACTTCCACTCTGTACTTTCTATACCCCTCTAAACTTTCTACAGTACTAAGCTTTCTGTGACTGTCATTAGTTCTCCTTCTCTGCTTTAATTTTGCCCTGTATGCTTCTGGATAACTGTGTATCATCTCTTCACACAGCTGTAATTGTTTTTTTAACCAATAATGCTATACCCTCACCTTTTTTATCCTCCTTTCTATCCTGCCTGAAAACTATATCCAGGTATGTTGTGCTGCCATTTTTGGCCCCCTTTAAGCCAGGTTTCCATGCCAGGAATGATATCACGCTGACATATATCTATCTGTGCCTTCATTTCCTCAGCTTTATTTGCTATACTCCTTGCATTTATATATACACCTTTTAACACTGCCAAATTCCTGTGCTGTACATTTTTTAACCTGTGCTTCTTCTGTTGTTCAGAGTCATTCACTAATTCTCCATGCTCCGAATTTGCTCTCAGTTTCTCACCCCCATGCCAATCTAGTTTAAACACCTCCCAACAGAACGAGCAAATCTCCCTGCAAGGATATTCATTCCAGCTATGTTCAGGTATAGACCGTCCAGCTTGTACAGGTCCCACCTTCCCCAAAACTAGTCCCAATGCCTCAGAAATTTGATGCCCTCCCTCCTATACTAGCTTTCCAGCCACATGTCCAGCCGCTCTATTCTCCTATTTCTATGCTCACTCACTTGCATGTGAGATTGGGAATAATCTTGATATTACTGCTTTAGAGGTCCTGCTTTTCAATCTCCTTCCGAGCTCCCTGAAATCTGCTTCATGACATCATCCCCTTTCCTACCTAAGTCATTGGTACCAATGTGGGCCACGACCTCTGACTGATCACCCTTCCCCCAGAAGAATGCCTTGCAGCAGCTCCATGACATCCTTGACCCTGGCACCAGGGAGGCAACATACCATCCTGGAGTCACGTCCATGGCCACAAAAATGCCTGTCTGTTCCCCTAACTAATGAATCTCCTCTCACCACTGATCTTCACCTCATCTTCCATCCCTCATACAGCAGAGCCGCTGTGATGCCACAAACCTGGCTCTGACTGCACTCCTCTGAGGAACAAATGCCCTCACCAGTATCCAAAACAGAAAACCGATTGGCAGCAGGACCCCAGGGACTCCTGCACAACCTGCCTGGTTCTGTTGAACTGCCTGGCATTCACCCATTCCCTTTCTGCCTCCATGCTCCTAACCTGTGGTGAGACTACCTCTCTGAACATGCTATCCACATAGCTCTCAGCCTCATGAATGCATCTCAGTGACTCCAGTCACCGCTCAAGCTCCAGAACCCGGAGCTCAAGATTCTGCAGCTGGTGACACTTACTGCACATGTGGTCGTCTCGGACACCAATAGCATCCACGACTTCCCACATGTTACAGGGCACACATTTCAAATGACCAAGTTGTCCTGCCATTGCTACAATTTACTTCCCTTATGTTAACTTTATTTCACTTTGGTTCACTTATACTACTTTATTTTACCTGGCCTTGACTTTACTTCCCTATTGCTTGTGTTTCTTACTAAAATGTAAGTAGCTCATTCATTTAAAAAGAATGTGTTTTTCTAATTTTCAGCTACTTGAAGACCCCCCCTAACTGCCGTTTCTCACCAACCGTAGAACTTATGTTCCTCCTGTGATTTCACCCTTGGAAGTTTTCAAAACTCTGCCCTCTCACGCAGCTTTTCAACTCCTGGTGTGCTGCAGGCTGAGAAAGATAGAAAAAGAAAAAGAGCACCTTCCTCCCTCCCTTCCCCGTACTCTTGGAGTATGAGAGGAAGCTAGCTAGAAATATAAAAACGGATAGCAAGAGTTTCTACAAGCATTTAATCAAGCAAAGAGTAAGTAAAGTGAGTGTTGGTCCTCAAGATAGTGACAGTGGGGAGTTAATAGTAGATAATAAGGAAATGGAGGATGAAATGAACAAATATTTTGCTTCTTTCTTCACTATAGAGGATAGAAAAACATTCCAGTAATAGCTGTAAATCAGGAGAGAGGAACTTGAAATTACAATCACTAAGGAAGTGGTACTGAGCAAACTGATGGAGCTGAGAGCTGACAAATCTTCGGGTCCTGAAGGACTAGGGTCTTAAAAGAGGTGGCTAATGAGGTAGTAGATGCGTAGTGTTAATTTTACAATTACATCAGATTGGAAAGTAGCAAATATAACCCCTCTATTCAAGAAGGGAGGGAAGCAGAAAACAAGAAACTATAGGCCAGTTAGCTTGACGTTTGTCATGGGGAAGGTATGAGAGTTGATCCTTAAAGAGGTTATAACTTGGCACTTAAAAAATCAAGGTGACTGGGAAGAGTCAGCATGGTTTTGTGAAAGGAAAATCATGTTTAACCAATTTATTAGAGTTCTTTGAAGGAGCAACATGTGCTGTTGATGAAAGGGCGCCTGTAGACATGCTATGCTTGGATTTCCAGAAGGCATTTGATAAAGGCTATTGCAGAAAATAAAAGCTCATTGTGTAGGGGGTAACATATTAGCCTGGATACAGGATTGGCTGGCTGGCAGAAAACAGAGATTATGCATAAATGGGTCTTTTTCTGATTGGCGAAATGTGACTCGTGGGGTCTCGCAGGGGTCTGTGCTGGGGCCTCAACTTTTTACAATTTATATTAATGACTTAGATGAGGGCAGTGAAGGCATGGTAGCTAAATTTGCAGATGACACAAGATAGGTAGGAAAGTATGTTGCGAAGATGACATAAGGAGCTTGCAGACGTATATAGATAAGTTGAGTGAGTGGGCAAAAATCTGGCAGATGGAGTATAATGTTGGAAAATATGAAGTTGTTCATTTTAGCAGGAAGAATAAAAACGCAGAGGATTACTTAAACAGAGAATGACTGCAGAATTCCAAGGTACAGAGGGATCTATGTGTTCTTGTGCAAGGGTCACAAAAAGTTAGTATGCAGGTACAGCATGTAGCCAAGAAGGCTATGAAATGCTATCCTTTATTACGAGAGGAATTGAACATTAAAGTAAAGATTTTGTGCTTCAGTTATACGGTGCATTGGTGGCATCTCGAATCCTGTGTGCAGTTTTGGTCTGCTTAATAAGGAAGGATGTAAATCCATTGGAAGCAGTTCAGAGGAAGCTTACTTTGTAGATCCCTGGATTGAACAGATTGTCTTATGAGGATAGGTTGGACAGACTGGGCTTGTTTCTACTGGAATTTAGAAAAGTGAGGGATGACTTGATTGATAAGATCTTGAATGGTCTTCACTAGGTGGACGTGGAAAGGATGTTTCCTCTTGTGGGTGAGTCCAGTACTAGGGGCCACTGTTATAAAATCAGGGGATGCCCTTATATGACAGAGATGAGAAGAACTTTTTCTCTCGGAATGTTGTGCGACTTTGGAATTCTCTGTCTCAGAAGGCAGTGTAAGTGGGGTCACTGAATATTTTTAAGGCAGAGGTCAATAGATTCTTGTTAAAGGGAATCAAAGGTTATCGGGCCTAGTTGGGAATATAGAACTTGAAATACAAAGAGATCAGCTGGGATCTTATTGAATGGCAGAGCAGTCTCGAGGGGCTGAACGGCCTGCTTCTGCTCCTATTTTGTATGTTTCATATGTATAAGGAGATATTAGGCCAGAAGGCTAATTATAACGATATTAGACAGGAACTGAGGAATCTAGACTGGAGGCAGATGTTTGAGGGCAAATCAACAACCGACATGTGGGGGGCTTTCAAACGTCAGTTGATAAGAATTCAGGATCGGCATGTACCTGCTAGGATGAAGGATAATCATGGTTTCAGGAACCTTGGATAACGAAGGATATTGTGAGGTTAGTCAAAAAGAAGAGGGAAGCATTCGTAAGGGCTAGAAGGCTGGGAACAGATGAAGCCCGTGGAGAATATAAAGAAAGTAGGAAGAAACTTAAGCAAGGAGTCAGGAGGGCTGAAAGGGGCCATGAAAAGTCACTGGCAACCAGGATTAAGGAAAATCCCAAGGCCTTTTATACATATGTAAAAAGCAAGAGAGTAGCCAGGGAAAGGGTAGGCCCACTCAGGGACAGAGGTGGGAATCTGTGTGTGGAGCCAGAAGAAATGGGAGAGATACTAAATGAATACTTCTCATCAGTATTCACCAAAGAGAAGGACTTAGCGGTCGATTTGTCTAAGGAAGAGTGTATAGATAGCCTGGATCATGTTGAGATCAAAAAAGAGGAGGTGTTATGCGTCTTGAAGAATATTAAAGTGGATAAGTCCTCAGGGCCAGACGGGATCTACCCCAGAGTATTTAGAGAGGAAAGGGAGATTGCTGGGGCCTTGACAGAAATCTTTGTATCCTCACTGGCTTCGGGTGAGGTCCCAGAGGACTGGAGAATGGCCAATGTTGTTCCATTGTTTAAGAAGGGTAGCAGGGATAATCCAGGAAATTACAGGCCGGTGAGCCTTACGTCAGTAGTAGGGAAATTATTGGAGAAGATTCTTTGTGACAGGATTTACTACAATTTGGAAGCAAATGGGCGTGTTAGTGAGAGGCAGCATGGTTTTGTGAAGGGGAGGTCGTGTCTCACTAACTTGATCGAGTTTTTCAAGGAAGTGACAAAGATGATTGACGATGGAAGGGCAGTGGATATTATGTACATGGATTTCAGTAAGGCCTTTGACAAGGTCCCTCATGGCAGAGGGTACAGAAGGTAAAGTTGCACGGGATCAGAGGTGAGCTGGCAAGATGGATACAGAATTGGCTTGGTCATAGAAGACACAGGGTAGCAGTGGAAGGGTGCTTTTCTGAATGGAGAGCTGTGACTAGTGGAGTTCCGCAGGGATCAGTGCTGGGACCTTTGCTGTTTATAGTATACATAAATGATTTGGAGGAAAATGTAACTGAGCTAATTAGTAAGTTTGCAGACGACACTAAGGTTGGAGGAGTTGCAGATAATGAAGAGGACTGTCAAAGGATACAATGGGATATAGATCGGTTGGAGACTTGGGCGCAGAAATGGCAGATGGAGTTTGATCCGGACAAATGCGAGGTAATGCATTTTGCAAGGTCTAATACAGGCAGGAATTATACAGTAAATGGCAGAACCCTTAAGTGCATTGATGGGCAGAGGGATCTGGGTGTACAGGTCCACAGGTCACTGAAAGTGGCAACGCAGGTGGATAAGGTAGTCAGGAAGGCATATGGCATGCTTGCCTTCATGGGCAGGGGTATTGAGTATAAAAGCTGGGAAGTCATGCTGCAGCTGTATAGAACCTTGGTTAGGCCACATTTGGAATATTGCGTGCAATTCTGATCGCCTTATTACCAGAAGGATATGGGGGCGTTGGAGAGGGTGCAGAAGAGGTTTACCAGGATGCTGCCTGGTCTGGAGGTTATTAGCTATGAGGAGAGGTTGGAGAAACTCAGATTATTCTCACTAGAGCGACGGAAATTGAGGGGTGACTTGATAGAAGTTTACAAAATTATGAGTGGCATGGACAGAGTAGACAGTCAGAAAGAAGCTTTTTCCCAGGTTGGAAGAGTCAGTTACTAGGGGACATAGATTTAAAGTGAGAGTAGATGTGCGGGGCAAGTTTTTTTACGCAGAGGGTAGTGTGTGTCTGGAATTCGCTGCCAGAGGAGGTGGTGGAAGCAGGTACGATAGTGGTGTTTAAGAGGCAGCTTGACAAATACATGAATAGGATGGGAAAAGAGGGATACCGACCCCGGAAGTGCAAAATGTTTTAGTTGACGGGTAATATGAGTGGCGCAGGCTTGGAAGACCGAAGGGCTTGTTCCTGTTTCTTTGTTCTTTGTTCTGTGACCAAAAGCTTAGTCAAAGTGAAAGCCTTTAAGAAGTGTCTTAAAGGAAACAAGTGAGATAGAGAGATGAGGGGAGGGAATTCTAGAGCTTAGAGCCAAGCCAACTGAAGGCACGATTACCAGTGATGTAGTAATTATGATTGGGAATGCACAGGAAGCCAGAATTAAAGGAGCACAGGTATCTCGGAAGGTTGTAGGAAATTACAGACATAGGGAAGGACGAGGCCACAGAGGGATTTGAAAACAAGGATGAGTATTTTAAAACCAAGATATTGTTTGACTCGGAGCCAAAAGGTCAGGGAACATGGAGGTGATAGGGGAACAGGACTTGCTGTGATTTAAAACATGGGCAGCAGAGTTTTGGATGACCTCAAGTTTATGGAGGGTAGTATGTGGGAGACCAGCCGGGAATGCGCCGGAATAGTCGAATCTAGAGGTAACAAAGGCATGGATGAGGTTTCAGCAGCAAATGAGCTGAGGCAGAGGCGAAGTTAAGCACTGTTACAGAGATGGAAATAGGCGGTCTTCATGGCACAAATATGAGGTCAGAAGCTCATCTCAGGATCAAACATGACACCAACATTGTGAACAGACTGGCTTAACCTCAGAGTATTGCCACAGAGAGGGCGGAGTCTTGCTGCGCAAGAGACAATTTCAAAGTTTGCAAATGATCTGAAGCTTGGGAGTGTTGTGAACTATGAGGAGGACGGTGTGGAACTTCAAGAGGACATAGACAAGTTGGTGGAATGGGCAAATAGGTAGCAGATGAAGTTCAATGCGGAGAAGTGTGAGGTGATGCATTTTGGTAGGAAGAACATGGACAGACAATACAAAATAAGGAATGAAATGTTGAAGGGGGTGCAGGAACAGAAAGACTTGTGTGTATATGTGTATAGATTATTGAAGGTGGCAGGACAAGTGGAGAGAGCAGTTAATAAAGCAGAGTATCCTGGGCTTTATTAATAGGAGCATAGAGCACAGGAGCAGGGAGGTTATGCTGAATTTACATAAGACACTTATTGGACCTCAACTGGAGTATTGCGTATAGTTCTGGGCACCGTATTATAGGAAGGATGTGAACACATCGGCGAGGGTGCAGAAGAGGTTTACATGAATGGTTTCAGGATGAGAAACTTCAGCTATGAAGATAGATTGGAGAGGTTAGGTCTGTACTCCTTGGAGAGAAGATTGAGAGGAGATTTGATAGAGATGTTCAAAATCATGAGGGGGCTGGACGGAGTAGATAGGGAGAAGCTGTTCCCGCTCGTAAAAGGAACAAGAACAAGAGGATACAGATTTAAAGTGATTTGCAAAAGAAGCAAATGTGACGTGAGAAAAAACTTTTTTATACAGCGAGTAGTTAGGATCTGTACTGCACTGCCTGGAAGTGTGGTGGAGGCAGGTTCAATCGAGGTATTCAAGAGGGCAATAGATGATTATTTGAATAGAAACAGGGGTATGGGGAAAAAGCAGGACAATTGCGCTAGGCCATAATGCTCATTTGGAGAGCCAGTGCAGACACGATGGGCCGAATGGTCTCCTTTTGTGCCATAAAGATTCTGGTAGTTACAGAACGGAGTTTGGAGCAGGGACCAAAAACAATCGCTTCAGTCTTCCTGATATTTAATTGGAGGAAATTTCTGCTCATCCAGCACTGGATGTCAAATAAGCAGTCTGATAATTTAGCAACAGTGGAGGAATCGGGAGAGTTGTTGGTGAGGTAGAGTTGAGTGTCATCAGCCTACATGTGAAGAACCAGCTCTGTGCTTTCTGATGTTGTTGCCAAGGGGAGCATAAAAATGAGAAATAGGAGGGGGCCAAGGATAGATCCTTGGGGTGGTTTTGGGGGGGGTGGTGCTGCGGGGGCACCAGACGTAATGGTGCAGGAGCAGAAAGAGAAGGCATTGCAAATAACTCTCTGGCTACAATTAGATAGATGAGAATCGCATCATGTGAGAGCAGGTCCTACCCAGCTGGATGACAGTAGAGAGGTGGTGGAGGAGGAAGGGTGTGGTCAATCATGCCAAAGGCTGTAGACAGTTCAAGAGGGTTGAGGAGGGTAAGTTTACCTTTGTCACAGTCACATAGGATGTCATTTGTGACTTTCAGAAGAGCCATTTTAGTACTGTGGCAGAGGAAGAAACCTGATTGGAGGGATTCAAACATGGAGTTCTAGAAAGAAGGGTATAGATTTGGGAGGTGGTAAATATTCCAAGAACTTTGGGGAGAAAAGGGAGGTAGGAGATGGGACAATAGTTTGCAGGAAAGAGGGTTCCAGGCTTGTATTTTTTTATAAGAGGGGTGATGAAAGCAGATTTAAGGAAAAGAGGGATAACATCTGAAGAGAGAGAACCGTTTACACGATCGGCTAACAGGGGGGCTAAGAGAAGTTGGGTAATTAGCAGTTTAGTGGGAATAGGATCAAAGGAACAGGAGGTGGGTCTCATGGACAGGATGAGCTCGTAGAGGGCATGAGGAGAGAAACTAGAGAAAGATGTGAGTTCAGGGCTAGAGCAAGGAGGGACATTAAAGGAAGTTTGGCCAGATGGGCTAGTGGAAGAGACAAACAAGGCAGAGGCAGCTGATGAGATTCTCTCAATCTTAGTGACAAAGAAGCTCATGAGCTCCTCACACTTATTGTTCCAGGTTAGGGTGGAGGGGACAGAGGAGAGGGATTTAAGAAGATGACCTGTAGCCTAGAAAAGAAGCTGGGGGTTATCCTTGCATCCCAGGATGATCCTAGAATAATGAGCAGTTTTAGCAGACAGGAGTAATACCTGGTATTGTTTTAAGTGGTGTCAGATCTGGCGATGGATGACAAAACAAGCTGTGCACCGTATCCTTTCAAAACTATACACTTTGGACTTAAGTGAGCAGATATGAGAGCCGTATTATGAGAATGGCCAGGGTGAGAGAGTAATAGTTTTATTAGGGATTAGAACATCAAAGGTGGAGGTGAGGGCGCAATTGAGTAAATCAGTAGCTGCCAACAGCTAGATAGTTGGGATTTTGAAAGTGCAGTTGCAAGTGAATTGGGGATAGATTTTTCCAGGGATGGATACAGAAGTGGGTAGGGTTGGGGCGTGGAAGGGCAATGTGGGTACTGAGGCCTTATCCATGATTAAAACCATGGGAGCAGCAAGGCACATGAGATGACATCAAGAAATTGGCTGTGAGTATGGTTTCGGGAGTTTACATGGAAGAAGAGATTTCAGGACGATTGTGGTGGGGGTTGGGGGGGCAATTAACTCAGTGGAGAGAAAAAATAATGAGGTGAGATGGAGGTTGAAATCACTGAGGATGAGCAGTCACTGAATCAAGCAGTCTATCATCCAACCAACATATGTGATGATACAGCTCTACTCGTGATAATGCAATAAAAATGATATACTTAGTGCATATTTCTTGTACTCACATCTGAATTACAAGGTTTTGGGTTCAAATCTCTCTGCAGGCTTGAGCATAAAAATCAATTGTGACACTCCAGTGAGGTACTGAGGGAGCCCTTAGATGTAAAAGATCCCATGGCACAATTTCAAAGAAGAGCATGGCAGTTATCCTGGCCAATATCTATCCATCAATCAACTTCACAAAAAAACAGATTATCTGGTCATTATTGCCTTGCTGTTTGTGGGAGTTTGCTGAGCACAAATTAGCTGCTGCATGTCCTATAACAACAACTAGACTTCAAAGAATAATTATTTGGCTGTAAAGCATTTTGAAATGTCCAGTGGTCATGAAATGTGCTATAGAAATGCAAGGTTTTCTTTCTTGCTTTTTCAAAGTGTTACACTGTAAATATCTGTGTCGCACTTTAAAATAAAGGAAGACAATCATTTGGAATGCACAAAGCAATCCAAAACATGAAAATACCTGAATTGATGCAATTAAAATGTCTGTGACCTCAGTGACCTTTCCAATTATGTCAGTATTCTGACTTGCAACTTGAAGAACAATTGTAACTCTTTCGAGTACAAATCAATTTCCATCTGTTCAGATGAAGTTACATTGTTTCATAGTTTTACTTTTGTGAGATTTGAACTCAATCTTGGGGTTATAAACCCAGTACCATAACCACTTGGCTATTTAAGCAATCTGACCTAAGCCAATGTTTATCTAACATCAGACTTTGTGGTCTTAAAGGGGAATAATTCTGTCTGAGTAACAAATGATATATTGTGCATTATATGGTATTTTATGTGGAAATAAACTTATAAACTGAAAGAAAACATTATCAAATGTAGTTTTGCTAATATATAGCAACGAAAATTAAATTAGACCTTGAAATTGCCCGATTTGGGTGTTAGTGTATGAATATTATATTTGTTTATATTAAATTCCTTTGCTATTTTAAAAGTGGTGCTAATCCATTTAAACTTAAGCACTCGCACAGGATAAATCGAAGGGGCTGATAATTGGGCTTGGTAGTATCCATTGCTTGGCTGTTCTAGGAGTAAAATGCTGGCCAATGCAGCCGTGAACACTCCTGCCACAAATCTCCCTGTGGAGACATCTTGGTGAGGGCATTAGAATGGTGCAGCTAATGTCCATCAAAAGTATGCAGAGTAGGTAGATCATGAGGTCAATTATTGTGCAATGCTGATTTGATATCAGTTCTACCCTTTATAGAGCACCTTGCTCAGCCAATTCTCTCTCTTAACCTCACATAACTGAATGCTCATTAAGTACCAGATTTCAGGTGAGTAACTGAGGAACAGGAGCATGAGAAGGAGGAATAGATGAGAAGGAAGAGGAGGGGAAGAGGCAGTCTACACAGTCCCTTTCTGCCTGGCTGTTTGTGAATAGCTAATTTGATTCCAATACAGTAACTGTAACCCCAATTCCCCATTCACCAACAGTTCTGCATATTACCTTCTCTTTGCCACTGCGCATTACAGTGTCCACTTACACACAATGCAAAACTAAAAACCACCACAAAATAAACATTCCAAACCAAATTTACAAATAAAATTATGCCATATTGCATACAAGAATCAACCAATCACCCTTGTACATTTCCTTACTGCCTATCTCATTGGGTGCCTTTGCCTGACCTAGAGCTCCTATGCAGTTCCAGCTGAATAGCATGATTGATGAAAGGTCACTAACTTTCGGTGGAGGAGTTGGCAGATGGTGTTAGGAACTCTGGGTCTAGATGGCCTGCCTGCAGACTGAACAATCTCAGCATGGGCAGCAGCCGTCTAGGCTGGCTGGCTGACAGGTAACAATAATAACACTAGTGAAATGGCACGTTTGGGAGGATGAATGTTGTCATCCTGAACTGCTTCATGCAGCTACTGCCACTCCCCTGGTATGGAGCCTCAGCAATCTTAGTAATCTGTGACAGGACAGATTGCTGAATTGCTGTGACATACTCCAAGCCCCTTTGAACACTATAATCCACAGCCATGAGTCCACTGCAGCACTCAGCAGTGTGTACCACCTACAAGATGCACTGCAGGAATTTGCCAAGGCTCCTTAGACAGCACCCTCGAAACCTGCAACCACTACCATCTCGACGGACAAGAGCAGTAGATAGATGGGAACACCACGACCTGGAAGTTCCCCTCCAAGTCACTCACCATCCTGAATTGGAAATATATCGCCGTTGCTTCACTGTCGCTGGGTCAAAATCCTGGAACTCCCTTCCTAACAGCACTATGGGTGTACCTACAACACATGGACTGCAGCAGTTCAAGTAGGCAGCTCACCACCACCTTCTCATGGGCAACAAGGGATGGGCAATAAATGCTGGCCCAGCCAGTGAAGCCCATATCCCATGAATGAATTAAAAAAACACTTCAGGCGGTTGTGTTTGGACTACAATAGAAATTGAGACATTGGCCAGCAGATAACGCATCATAGTTAGGTCTACAGGTGTGCAAATGGAGTTGGCCACCACTTGACCCCCAGCCCTGACTGCAGCCCATTTATGTCTGGCATCTCACCACGGGCAGATCCAACTTCTAATCTATCCTCTAATATATGTGTACATTGACAGTATCTGAGCCGCTGACTGCAAATGTGAAATCAAGTGATGGTGCTGTCTTTATCATCACTCTTGTTGTTGTTCCTCCACTGCCAGGGCAGTTTAGGCCTCTTGGGTATCTGAAAGCATGGACTTTATGCTCTGTGTCAAATTGGTGTCCTGTAAGTTTCTCATCATTGATTGCAGGCTCTCTGGCAGGTCTACCGATTCACCCAAGCATTTAATTGTGTATATCCGTCAGTGTTATTTTCTCTGGTGACCCATAAAAATCCTCTTCTGAGTCACCTGTAGCAGAACCTGTGTGCCACCTTATCCCCCTGCAAACCAGCATCAGCACTATCCCTACCCCCAGCCCTGACTGCAGCCCATTTATGTCTGGCATCTCACCACGGGCAGATCCAACTTCTAATCTATCCTCTAATATATGTGTACATTGACAGTATCTGAGCCGCTGACTGCAAATGTGAAATCAAGTGATGGTGCTGTCTTTATCATCACTCTTGTTGTTGTTCCTCCACTGCCAGGGCAGTTTAGGCCTCTTGGGTATCTGAAAGGAAAATGGCACAAAGATAAGAAAGGATAGGGGAAAGATAACAGGTCCATACTTACATCGCCTGCAGATTGTAAGTCAGAAGAGAGTGTGGGATGTGGGACAAGTGAGCTGCGAGACAGAGGATTAGCTACGAGGATGGCCTAAGCCTGGCCACTGGCCTATGACTTGGCAGTGGCCATCCCAATAATGGCCAGCACTATTTCCATCTTAGGCATTAGAACATGCAGCCACAGCTGTCCAACTTTAGTTAGTTTATGCTGCATCTGGTTGTGTGCTACCTTATCCTGGAAGAGAGAGGAAAGTATGTCAGTGAGTGTAGCGCAATATGTTTGGGTGATGTGATTGGCTTGGTTGTGGCTGGTGACGTATGCAAGTTGTGAAATGTGGTTTTCAGCTTGCAACAGTGCAAGTCTGTGAGGGTGAGGTGAAGCCATGAATGTGAGGCATGACTGGTGATTGATAAGAGATTGCTGGTAGATGAATGGAACAGTGTTTAAGGATAATGATTAAGTTTCTGGGATATATCACTGAAGATGCATTCAATGACCTTGACCACTCGTGCAAGCTCATTGACCTTCTTGTGGCACACATACAAGTGCTCAGAGCTTGACTCCTGACATTGACCTCCAAAGCTATCTGCTCCCACTGCATTTTGATTGGAGGACCTCCTGGTTTTCTTTGGGCATAGAACATCTCACTTCCTTTCCACCTCCTCCACAAAGGCCTCTAGTGCAGTATCTAAAAAATCTTGGAACTCGTTGTATCCCATGTTATATCATTCCTCACTGTTTCTCTAAGACAGATTCACTTTGTTTATGAGTCCCAGCACCTTCTGCAGCCACAAGGCAAGAGGTGCAGGCTAGTTTTATGCTGTGCAAGCTAGCTTTAACTGGTACTGGGTGTTATGATATGGGTCTCTGCTGATGCATAAGGTTAATGCTCGCTGCATGCAAAAATCATTCTAATGAGTAGGCAGCACAAGTTTGGCATGATGTCTGAATTTCAATTAACTGGTGTGGGTTAATTTTGCCTCACAATCCCCATGCCCATTTTTGAGGGCCATCTAATTTAGCCCTCATGTCTTTGGAACTCGTAAAACTATTACAGAGAAGTTAAAATGGTAGAACCATAAAATGTAATCTTTCCTAAATCAAAAGTATCATGGGAGGTGAGTCAGTATATACACAGAACAAAGTGCAGGACCTAGTAATCCTGACTACTTTTAAGAGCTCTCCAAAATAACAGCAATTTGTCAGACCATTATGCGAACACAGATTAATCCTTCAGGCTAAATTTCTTTTAAACTGTGAACACAACAACACCTTTGGTCTGTCTGCAAGCATGACCCAGACCTCCTTGTCGCTTGCCATTTCAACACTCCACTCTGCTCTCATGCCCACATGTCCATTCTTGGCCTGACGCATTGTTCCAGTGAAGCTCAACGCAAACTGGAGGAACAGCACCTCATCTTCCGACTAGGCACTTTACAGCCTTCCAGACTGAATATTGAGTTCAACAACTTTGGATCATGAACTCCCTCCTCCATCCCCACTCCCTTTCCAATCCCCCTTTTTTCCAGTAATTTATATAGGTTTTTCTTTTCCCACCTATTTCCATTATTTTTAAATGTATTTCCATCCATTGTTTTATCTCTGCCTTTTAGCCTATTTCGATCCCTTCCCCCCACCCCACCCCCACTAGGGCTATCTATACCTTTATTCATTCCTTAAATAATATCACCAGCTTCAACATCTCTTTGTCCTTTTGTCTATGACATCTTTTGGTTATCTCCACCTATCACTGGCCCTCTATCCAGCTCAATATGTCCCCCCCCCCCCCCCCCCCCTTAAACCAGCTTATATTTCACCTCTTTTCTATTTTTCCTTAGTTCTGTTGAAGAGTCATACGGACTTGAAACGTTAACTGTGTTCCTCTCCGCAGATGCTGTCAGACCTGCTGAGTTTTTCCAGGTATTTTTGTTTTTGTTTTGGATTTCCAGCATCCGCAGTTTTTTGCTTTTATCTAATATGTATTCTGATGTTGCAGTAGAAACCCTTGCAAAAATTACAACATTGGTAATTATGGCAATAAAAGTTTGTGTCTTCATATTATAAAGTTTTGCTAATCAACCCATACAAAACACATGCATTTATAAAAATGTATCATTCTAACCGTATGCTCCTCATAGATCTCCTCAAGAGTACATAAGGCAGCCAATTTTAAAATATATTGTACTTTAACTTTTAGGATTCCATATCTTAATTACTTTTTGCAAATTTCCCCATTTAAAATAAAGTCTTCTATACTGTCAGGTCCCAGCTCATTCTGCCTTTCCATCTGACCTGATTTTGAACTTTAATTTTCCTCCCAGCCTAACACCAAACCTTATTTGCTACCTTCTGGCCAGCTGACTTGAATGGCTCCATGCCTGAACTTCTCAGTCTAAATCCTCCAGCCCAACTTTACTTCTTTCATTGCCTTTTCACACACTTTCCAATACTGCGTTTGTACAGTTAAGCTTTGTGAGATTCGGCTGCGGGTCTTTGTTGACTGAACAATTAGATTTCTATTCTCTTTTGTATAGAGAAATGCATAGAAATGCATGAAATACAAAAGGAGGGGACTTCTCAATTTTAAGTTACCAATGATCCATATCCTTTGCAGAAAAGAACTGCTAAAAAAAACTGTGAATCTGAATGTGTTATTGACTTTGCAAGTGTCAATTTATTTGTGAGTGTGAACACACTTGTGTGTGTGTGTGAGTTTGTGAGTATATCTGTGAATGCGTTTCTGTGCATATGCCAGGCTGTTTGTTTCTTCCTGGCCTACATTTACTTCCAATCCAGGTCCTTGTCCCAAACCTCCTCCATACAGGGAAATTAGATAATTTTTGCACTATAACTGGGTTGCAGATCTAATCTCAGATCCCTCAGAAGTGAAGGAAAGAGGCACATACACATGTATACAAAGTGAGAGACCAAAGAAATGTTAAGCAAAATTGTGAGAGACATAGAGAGAGCAGGAAACATACATACAGGGGGCAGATGGCAAAGAGAAGGCAAAGTTTACAGAAAGAGGCAAAAAGAGTGAGAAAAGAAGCCACAGAGCAGATTTTTCCTCTGTATAGTTTTCGAGCTGCCGGCCAGAGGGGCACACCAGTTAGTTGCCAGATAGTACAGCAGGAAGCCCTTACCAGTTTGAGGACAGGATCTCATTAACATAGGACCATCGGGTTGTGGGCAGAAAATAAGCGTGCCAGCCAAGGCAATATACTGGGCCACCACAATTTTGGGCAATCCCACATGCAGAAAGCAGGGATGGAGTACACCCATTCTTAGGATCTGGGGACCCATTGCAACAGAGGCCCTGTTTTTCTTTTTGTCGTGTTCAGAGGAACAATCTTGCTTTTTTCCCAGACCCACAAACTTAAATTTAAAGTTATTATCTGGGTACCTCTTCAGCTAGACCACCAGCTCCACCCAACTGAACCTTAAAACAGCAATCAAGACGCTCTTTATATTGTAATGACCTGACCTGAATATTTAAAAAGTATACCGTTTACCTCAGGTGGGCAGTCCGACTGCCCAGCAATAGGTTGTTGGGAAGACAGTGTCAGCACATTTCTTTTTATTCATTCATGGGATGAGGGCTTTGCTGGATAGGCCAGCATTTATTGCCCATCCCTAATTGCCCTTGAGAAGATGGTGGTGAGCTGCCTTCTTGAAGCGCTGCAGTCCATGCAGTGTAGGTACACCCACAGTGCTGTTAGGAAGGGAGTTCCAGGATTTTGACCCAGCAACAGTAAAGGAACAGCGATATATTTCCCAGTCAAGATGGTGAGTGATTTGGAGGGGGACTTCCAGATGGTGGTGTTCCCATCTATCTGCTGCCCTTGTCCTTCTAGATGGTAGTGGTCCTGGGTTTGGAAGGTGCTGTCTAATGTGCCTTGGTGAATTACTGCAGTGCATTTTGTAGATGGTACACACTGCTGCTACTGTGCATCAGTGGTGGAGGGAGTGAATGTTTATAGATGTGGTGCCAGTCAAGTGAGCTGCTTTGCCTTGGACGATGTCAAGCTTCTTGATTGTTGTGAGAGCATTAGATGGTGGACAGGCTTTGGGGAGTCAGAAGGTGAGTTAACCCCTCGCAGGATTCCTAGCCTCTGACCTGCTCTTGTAGCCACATTATTTATATGGCTAGCCCAGTTCAGTTTCTGGTCAATGGTAACCCCAGGATGTTGATAGTGGCAGATTCAGTGATGGTAATGTCATTGAACATCAAGGGACTATGGTTAGATTCTCTCTTGTTGGAGATGGTCATTGCCTGGCACTTGTGTGGTGCGAAAGTTACTTGCTACTTGTCAGCCCAAGCCTGGATATTGTTCAGGCCTTGCTGCATTTGGACATGGACTGCTTCAGTATCTGAGGAGTCGCAAATGATGCTGAACATTGTGCAACCATCAGCAAACATCCCCATCATCGGTGCAAATGGGCATTATATCATACCCTGCCATTTTTGATGTGCTGCTTTCCATTTCTGCCCAGCATTTGGCTGGAAATTTTCTCCCAGTATAGGGGAGCTGTACAAGGAGGAGGGAGGGTGAAAGTCAAACAGGAAATGAAAGAAAGAATTAAAGAGCAGAAGCGAGAATTGAGAGATGGTTACAGGGTGGGGAAAGCATAATTCTTATTTGTCCGTGAGCAATATCATTGAATTTATTCAAGTATCATGTAACATAGGAAATAGGAGCTAGAGTAGGCCATTCGATTCCCCCAAGCCTGCTCTGCCATTCAACTAGATCATGGCTGATCTTCTACCTCAATGCATTTTCCCTTATTATCCCCATATCCTTTGATAGCTTTAAAATCTAGAAATGTATCGCTCTCTGTCTTGAATATATTCAATGACTGAGATTCCACAGCCCTCTGTGGTAGAGAATTTCAAAGATTTACCACCCTCTGAATGAAGAAATTCCTCCTCACCTCAGTCCTAAATGGCCTACCTCATATTCTGAGTCTGTGTCCCCTGGTGTAGAAAGGAATAGGAAAGGTGTAAAACAAAATATCATTTTAGTAGCAACTTATGATAATAAGGATTGATTTTCAGTCCTAGTCTGGGTGATCAGATGTCAGCTGTAGCTCAGCTGATAACACTATTGCCTTGGGAGTTAACAGGTGTGGGCTCAAGTTCCATTCCAGAAACTTGAGTACAAAAATTTAGGCTGACATTCCAGTTCAGGACTGAGGGGTTATCTTCTGCCTGTTACGTGGGTGTAAAAATCCCAGTGCACTATTTGGAAGAATGCTAGGAGTGTTTTCCTTGGTGCCTTGGCCATTATTTATCCCTCAACCAACGTCAGTGAAAGAGATTAGCTGACGTTGTCATATTGCTGTTTTTTTTAAATTCGTTCATGGGATGTGGGTGTCGCTGGCTAGGCCAGCATTTGTTGTCCATCCCAAATTGCCCTTGAACTGAGTGGCTTGCTAGGCCATTTCAGAGGCCTTTAAGAGTCAACTACATTGTTATGGGTCTGGAGTCACATGTAGGCCAGACGAGCTAAGGACAGCAGATTTCCTTCCCTAAAGGTTATTAGTGAACCAGATGGCTTTTTACGACAATCGGCAATGGTTTCATGGTCATCATCAGACTTTTAATTCCAGATTTTTATTGAATTCAGATTTCACCATCTGCTGTAGTGGGATTCGAACCCAGCATTACCCTGGATCTCTGGAATACGAGTCCAGTGCCATTATGCACAAAATGGCTGCTGCATTTCCTGATTACACAGCAAAATATTTCATTGGCTGTAAAGTACTTAGGGATGCCCTGAGATTGTGAAAGGCTCTATATTAATGCAAGTCTTTCTTTTACGACCATTAAAGAAAGTATTTGGTTGACTCCAACTAACCTACTTCATTAACCTTACACTGATTTGCCAACTGATATGACATTCTTTAACTTGCACTTTGATGTCTTGTGGCTCCCTGAATTCTCAGAACATTTTACTGGTAGAACTTTTCACATTCCTGTTTTTATCATCTGTTCCAGTTCTGTGGTTTCTGTAAAATTTCACTTAACAATGAGCTATGCACTATTTTTAGGGATTTCTTAAATGAAAACCTTGTGTGTAATTACAAATGATCGCAGACAAAATGAACAAAAATGCATTTCTGTTTAAATTTCAAAAATATTGAAAAGAATCAAAAAAATGTTGTAAAAGTTGTCTGGGTGGGGATTACAGAATTTGTGTTTCTTTAACAGAAAGCTTCCCTTAAATTAATTCAAATTAGATTCTGATAATAGGCAGGAAATTGTGGTAAGGTGTAATTTTAATGTTTTTACATAAATTAGGACAATCAGTGAGCCTCTTGCATAAAATTTGAAATAGCAATCTGAAGCATCAATACAAGTGACCTAAATGCTACAGAAAAACAGGTATAAGTGAGAAACAGGGCTGAGACCTGCTTGACCAGTTTTCCAATCCCTGTTCACAATTCCTCTGCAATAACAATGTTCATGGAACACCAGGGGCAGAATTTTCCCGTTGGCGTGCGGGGGCAGGCCCCGCACGTCCACACGTAAAATGATGCACGGTGACGTCGGGCAAGCGTCCCAACGTCACTGCACGCCATCGCAATATTTCGTTGGGCAGGCACGCGATGATGTCTGATGCACGCCCGCCATTAATTAATGGGCCACTTAAGGCCCTTGACTCACCAATCGACGCCGATTTTCCTTGCAATCTTCGAGTTGGTGCATGGGCGCAACGGGCAGGCTGTAAGGACATGTTTGTATAAACTTTATCCAGGGGCGGGATAAGAGGGCTCACTGGGGTTGCAAGTGTGCACTGTCAAGTATTTATTTTTCAAAGTTATTAAAACTTGTCTGTGTGATCTGCAGTACTTCAAAACCCATACCAGCTGCTTTGGACCATTAACCTTCAGGTCAGCACTCTGCAGTGAGGAATCTTTTCTGAGCCTGCAGGTTTCGGGAAGCCTTCCCATAGCCTGGGAATAGGAGCTGAACTATCCACTGGAGGCAGCTCCTCTGAGGAGGAAGAGAGGGCTTGAAGGGTCGGAGGCCAGGAATGCACATTCAGCCACCAGGGGAGCCACCTTTTGAAGGGCAGGCGCAAGGGGCACAGGGCCAAGAGGTGGACCAAGGCGGAAGGGGCCGTAGAAGACGCCACCATCCTGCTGCCAGGGTATACAGGCGCCGAAGCAGCTACCTCAATATGTCTGAGGTGCAGTGTCAAAGGAGGCTCCATCACTCAAAGGAGACAGTCAACTATATCTGTCAGATGATTGGGCCCAAGATCTCCGCTAACTGTGTGGGTGGACGCCCCATGCCAGTGGCTCTGAAGGTCACAGCTGCCCTCAACTTCCATGCCTCTGGCTCCTTCCAGGGCTCGGTGGGTGATCTTTGCGGTGTTTCCCAATCAGCTGTCCACGCTTGTGTCAAGCCAGGTTACAGACGCTCTGTTCAGGCGTGCATTGACCTTCATCCACTTCCATTTGCACCAGGCAAGCCAGACACAGCAAGCCAGAGGCTTCATGGCCATTGCTGGCTTCCCATGTGTCCAGGGTGCAATAGACTGCACACATGTGGCCATCAAGGTGCCAGCAGGTGAACCTGGTGCCTTTGTCAACAAGAAGGGATTCCACTCCATGAAAGTGCAGATAGTGTGTGACCACAGGATGCTGATTCTACAAGTCTGTGCAAGGTACCCAGGCAGCTCCCATGACTCCTACATCCTCAGACATTCCCAGGTGCTGGGGCTCTTCAGTGCTCCAGCCCAGCCTGATGGATGGCTGCTGGGTGACTAGGGCTATCCCCACAGAAGGTGACGCATGGCACCTCTCCGCCATCCAAGAACAGAGGCTGAGCAGCAGTACAATAGGAGCCATGCCTCCATAAGGGCTGTGGTGGAGAGAACCATTAGTCTTCTCAAGATGCGCTTCCAATGCCTTGACCGCTCGGTACTCTAGTACTTCCCAGATCATGTCTCGGTGATAATGGTAGCATGCTGTGCTCTCCACAATCTTGTGCTGGAAAGCGGGAATGCAGTGGACGACGAATACGTCGACGCAGTGGCTGCAGCTGCACACGGAGTCCAGCAGTGAGTCGGAGGATGAGCATACACAGGGAAATGCTGAGGGGGTTGACGCTGACCCAGGCATACTGCAGGGAGGCAGGGACACCTGGAAGACTTTAATGAACCTTCAGCTAGTGCACCACAGATGGACCTCCAGGACAACCCTGGGCTGTAGGCTGCATACTCGACACCTAAGTGCAAAATCTGCCAGGTTAGGAACAGTAACTAAAGGACTTGTTAATAAAGCTGAATGTCCAACAAAGCACTCATTACATTTTTAGAAACCATCCAAATGTAGAAGAAAAGAGGCACCCTCAGCCATGGTGACATATCTGAATTTAATATGTTAAGCAAACAAACTTTTGCAAAAAAAAAGAAAATAGTGTTACAAATCAGAACAAATCATAAGGACCTCATCTCGGGCCAACACAAAAGCACCAGTGAAAAACCCGTGGTGTGCCTAAGGTGCCTTACATTCTCATTTCTGGGTGCTGCGTCTTGGTGCTGCCCCATCGTTCGGAGTGGCATCTGAGACAATCTGCTGACTCTGCTGTCCTGTTGACCTCGATGACCTTGGCGGTCGTCCTGTAGCCTGTGGAGCCTGTGCTGGCCGTGGCTAGGAGGGACCTGCCAGTTCCACAGCTGGCATCTCCCCAGTCGTCGCAGCCTTACAGGATGATACGGTCACTAAGAGAGGGGCAGAGGAGCTGCCACCCTCATCCGGTGCGCCCTGAGAGGTGCCCGCCGCTGCTGCACCAACATGAGATTGCTTCAGTATTCTCTGCTCACCGTGGGTAAATGGGTACCAACCTGGGAAACTTGATGCCCAGACCATCTCCCACATTGGCAATGACCAGCTGAGGTCAATGCCGATGTGAGGGCTTGCTGGTCAGAGCGCATCCCCAGGAAGACCTGACGGGTCTCCTGGATAGCCTCTCCACGAGTGTCGCCACCCTGTCCATGGAGGACATATGGCGCTTGGACATGTGGCTCATTGCTTCGGCAATCGTCCACGTAGACTCCTCCAACACGGAGAGCAAGCCAAGCATAGCCTAATGTATCTCCCCAAGGTGCTCCCGCACACCCGGCCGCATTTCAAAGAACAAAGAACAAAGTACAGCACAGGAACAGGCCCTTCGGCTCTCCAAGCCTGCGCTGATCATATTGCCAGTCAAATTAAAACATTTTGCACTTCTGGGGTCCGTATCCCTCTATTCCCATCCTATTCATGTATTTGTCAAGCTGCCTCTTAAACATCACTGTCGTACCTACTTCCACCACCTCTTCTGGCAGCGAATTCCAGACACTCACTACCCTCTGCGTAAAAAACTTGCCCCACATATCTCCTCTAAAGTTTTCTCCTCTCACCTTAAATCTATGTCCCTTAGTAATTGACTCTTCCACCCTGGGAAAAAGCTTCTGACTAGCTACTCTGTCCATGCCACTCATAATTTTGTAAACTTCTATCAAGTCACCCCTCAATCTCCGTCACTGTAGTGAGAACAATCCGAGTTTCTCCAACCTCTCCTCATAGCTAATAACCTCCAGACCAGGCAGCATCCTGGTAAACCTCCTCTGCACCCTCTCCAATGCTTCCATATCCTTCTGGTAATGTGGCGACCAGAATTGCACGCAATATTCCAAGTGTGGCCTAACCAAGGTTCTATACAGCTGCAGCATGACTTCCCAGCTTTTATACTCAAATACCCCTGCCAATGAAGGCATGCATGCCATATGCCTTCCTGACTACCCTATCCAACTGCGTTGCCACTTTCAGTGACCTGTGGACCTGTACACCCAGATCCCTCTGCCTGTTGATGTACTTAAGGGTTTGCCATTTATTATATAATTCCTACCTGTATTAGACCTTCCAAAATGCATTACCTCGCATTTGTCTGGATTAAACTCCATCTGCCATTTCTCCACCCAAGTCTTTTCTGCATTTGCTGCGACATGGACGATTCCAGAGGCACATGATCAGGCACTGACTGAGGATGTGCCTCATCCCCTGCAGTCCTCCGACTGCTGGCACAATGGGCACTCTCTGTCTCTGCCAGCTTCTCCAGCGACTGTGAAGTGCCCTCATCACTGTGCCCCGGGACACTAGCCAATGTTCGAATTCCCACCGAGGTGCCAGTATCTGCGCTGGTGTCTGCCTCGCAGAGATGGTGTGACGCTGGTGAGACTTCAGGCCCCTCAGCTGTGAGAAGGGGCCTCTGCTGTTGCTCCTCCAAGCCCTGCTCTGATGATGCTGAAAGGAAGAACAAGGACAGTGGATCAGTTAACGTGGAGACAATGACAAAGTGCATCCCTGTCCCCAGATCATTATGCGCTCATCCTTCCTTAAGCAATGGTCAAGCCATGTTGCAGAATTAAATCAATTAACATTCAGCACTGCTATGGCTGTTGGGAGAACAGTGCTGGCCTCACTGTTGGGCATAAATACATGGCCGTGACACCTCAGCCTCACCGACACCAGTAGACCTGGGCGCATGGCACCTCTCCAAATCTAGGGCCTCCTGCTCGAACCGGCTAAGAATGGCGATCTGCGCCTGGCCGCCACCAGTCCTTGCACGCTCTGCCTCGTTATGAGCATCCTTCTCCTGAAAATGAGAATTGCACATGGACTCTCTTCGTGCACGGCCCACCCCAACCAGAGTGCAACATATCAGGGCTCCAGTGCCTCCTCACCCCGCTGCTGCCAAACACTCACACAAAGATGTTAGGCCTGTTCCCCACCCCACCCTTGCACACATGCTGCCTACATCACATTAGGCACCACCAGGTATATCCTTCTGTAGCAAGGAAGCGCAAGCACATGGAACGCAGAGCGCAACCATGCTGCCTTGAAGCTCCCCTCCCAGCATGTCATCACCCTGACTAGGACATGTCCTGCAGTTCAAGCATAGCAGCTCCTCCAGGTTGCCCCCAAACCAGTCATGTGGGACTCAGTGTAACACATGCTGCGGAAGCAAAACTCGTCTCTTCATCACTCTCTCAGGCTGACCTCAGCATGGGCAACATCTGTTGGCCCACCCAGCATAGGACGTTTGGTGTCAATGATCCAATGCAGTCACTACACTCAGACTTTAAGGAGGGGCAGAGGGGGGCAGCAGAGGGTAAGCCGACCTGCTGGGTTAAATGACCAATGTCAACATGTTACTCACCTTGCCAGAGCACTACAAGTCATTGAGGTGCTTGTGACACTGGATCCAAGTGTACTGCATCACCTTTGCCACCACCTCCAAGGCATGTTTAGTCATGTGGTGGTGGGGGGGCTGCCTCCTCCCATCCTGGCGAGCCAGCACCTCCCGCCGTGCTGCCACCTCCTGGAGGAGGGCAGCAAGGCAGTCATCTGAAAAACGAGTGTCGTCCTTTTCCTTTGTGAAGACCGACGCAAAGTATTCATTTGAGGACTGTACCCATGCCTTCCGGGTCCACAAACATATTACCTCTATGGTAATATCACCCTAATTCGGACCCTGGTCCCTAATTGGCCCTACCCCTTCCCTAGCTATTCTATTGCTCTTTATATCTTTAAAAAAAACCTTTGGGTTTTCCTTTATCCTACCCACCAATGCTTTCTCATGCACTCACTTGGCTTTCCTAATTTCCTTTTTAAGGTCCCCCCCTGCATTTTTTATACTCCTGTAGGGACTCTGCTGTATTGTGCCCTCAGTACCTGCCAAAAACTTCTCTTTTTTTCTTAAACCTAACCTTTATGTCCCTTGATATCCAGGGTTCTCCAGACTTGGTCACCCCCCGCCCCACCCCATGGGGGTAGTTTTTGGATGATTGTGCAAAATGGGCAATATAATGAAAATCAGAAGTCAATAATGAGGCAATAATGAGGCAATAATGCACTCTTTACACTGTTGTCAAAGGTTAAAACTAACACTACTGTGTTTGAAAATCCTTTGATATCTATGAAGGGGGAGATAAAAAGAGACATATACAAGCGGAGAAGTTTATTGCAATGGGAATGCTCTAAGGGTAGCCCACACTTTAAAAAGAGTGTGAAGAGAGGTATGGAAAGTCAAAAATGCTGGATGAACAGTCAGAACTCATTGACTGAGATTGTTCTCCTGGCAACAGTGTTCCAGTAGTGCAGGATTTCCATTGGCTGTCTGACACCCCAAGAACCTTGAGCCAGTTTCCTGCCTTGGGGGTCATTAGAGGTGCAGGGTGGGCTTCTGAAGAGATTCCCTCTGCCAAAATGGTACCCTCTATTGTGGAGATGCAAAATCGAAAGGATTCTCGGGAGACTTGGATAGTATATGTTGAGTGGAGTTGAAGGTGGTGCAACTGGTTAAATGTACACAAAGGACATGGGAAAGGCAGACAAACAGCTTATACCTCACCCAACAGACTGAATTTAAGGGCCATGGTATCCTGGGAAAACGTTCACTCACACAGAGAAACACAACTGTTGAAGATGCACACCTAAACAAGACCAGGGGGATCACAAGGTAGATTTTTATCTTCATCACTTGGACTGTTTTCTCGTGGAGCAAATCAAATGTATTATACAGCATAACCAAGTCTCATTGTACTGTAAATTGAATGAATATCAGGCAAGCTCTGTAATCAGGCAGGCAGTCTGCTTTCCACATTACAGCTGAGCTGTGAAGAGAGAGATCTACCTCAACACTTAGTATATGGAGAGTGGAAAATATAGTTTAGAAACAGTTTTGATTGAAGGGTAAATGATATGAAAGTAAGATCATTTTGATTTTGTGCCATCGTATAAAGTGCTTGACAGCAAACCTTCAGCTCATTTTACTTCCTGCCTGATTTTTACTTGAATTGATTTCTATGAAAATAAAAATCAGGAAAGATGTAAAAAGGGCTGACAATTCATTGTCAGCCATTTTAGATCATCACAACAAGGCAAATAATCCACATGGAATTAATCATGGAATATCAGTGCAAAACATGAACTAAAGATGATTAGAGTGTTACCATAGTCACAAGGGTTCTTGTAATCAATGTGAAAATCAGGTCATGTGAACTAGAGAGCAGAAAATCCTGCTAACCTGTCAGATTTTGGACTATCATTTTTTGTACTTCTTGTCAGGAAGCTAGTGACATAATATGGTTTCTATGGAAAAATAAGGAATTTCACCATTTTAAAATCAAAGTGCTCCAAAACAGTTGGATAGAATGAAGAAGAAAACAGAGGGGGTGATTTGTAGAAATTGGAAGAGAGGTATAAGCTTGAAGATTGGTGTCACACATGAGGTGCTTCATCTTTGTTAAAAATTTTCAATATATTACCTGCATTAGTGGAAGAATATCAGAGAAATATGCTTCCCTTTCTCCAAGGAACAGACTTAAAATCATGTAATTAATTAAGTCATAAAATTCTTCAATTTGACCTTAGTACCCCTGTAATACAGAACAGAAAAATCAGCCAGGCTTCCTATTTCTAATTGCTAGCCAGCGAAGCTGCTGGAAATCATGCTTCAAATAAACAGGTAAGAACAGAGCTGGGCTAGGAGCCCTGAAGCCCTAAGACTCAACTGAAATGGTCCTCAGGCTTCAGTAACGTTTGACCAGTGAGTTACAGACACCAATTTGAATTTGGTGCAGCAATAAGGCTGCGTGGAGGGGAGAAGAATGGGAAGTGGCGATTTCAGATTGGAAGCAGCCCTTAGGAGTTCTGTGGCGTTGGGATGAGCAATTTTGTCCTATCCAGTTCCACATAAACACAAGCTTAAAAACATGCACTTATTTTTTTGGTGGCAGCTTTTCGCAGGCCTTTTAAGGACCACTGCATAAGCCACATTAGAATCCCAAAAAATTGAGTGGAGCCCTTCATGATGATGAACCTAATGGAAAAATCCCTAAATGGACATTAGGCCTCTCAATTAAAAGCTCAAGGAGTTTAACACATGTTTTAGGCGGCCTTTGTGATCCCTGATTACTGTTAAACCCATTCTGGGGCCAGATGTATTTCAGCATTCTTGGGGAATGTTGCATTTCACTGCAACATTGGCCCCTTGCCTGCAGTGTATGAAAAAAAATCATTAGGTGAGTGGCATTCTGGAGATCAAATGCTTATAATAGCTATTAGTGGTATTGCTTTTTGCTGGTATTGATCTGTCTACAGAAACAACCTGAAATCAGTGAAAAGTATCATCAATATGTTGTTAATGATCATATTGGATATTTGGTTTGGCAGTCAATCAATATTGGACTGTTAGTTTAATTAAATTAAATTTATTGTAGGCTTTGCTTACTATTAATTTACAATGGAATGATCTTATTTTGCAATCTGTATTGAATTAGCTTTCTTTGAATTTAAACTGGGCTTTAGAAAGCGTGATACATTGAAAATTCATGGAAAAACCTGCAATTCCTGTGAATATACACTTTGGTAAGAGCTGAACAGCATGTATAATTGCTGCAAAATGAACAGTAACTCATGAAGTTGCAAAAACATTTCATCGCTAGTATTTTGTATGCTGTGTACAACTTTATAAATCATTTTCATAAAGAGATTATAATTTTTGAAATTTCCCAGATGATTGTGCATTTGTAATTCACAAATCTGTTCAGAACCAGTTATTCCATCGTTGTTTCGACAATCTGTTTCAACGGTAATCTCAGCCATGAATTGTTGTTCACTGATGGTCTTCCTGGATTAAATGTTACCAGTGAATAAAATACGTTCAACATTTTCATAAAGCAATACTTAGCTTCTGACATTGGAAGCTTCTTCCTTCATTTAGAAATTTTTAACGTGTGAGAAGAAGGCAATCCATCAAATGTGTTCATCTGTATCATAGCTTAAAATCTCATCACTGTAATCAAAGTCAGATTTAATTGAAAGGAATAATAACAGGCAGTACTGCACACAATGATTGGAATTGACAGTTCTGTATTTTATTTTAGGAAATGCTTCATGTCAACTAAGATTTGGAGAGTAAGCAATATGAATAATCAAAAAGTGCAATTTCTATTTCATGCGTGGAAAAGTGACTGATGTTTCATGAAAGGGAAAAGTTACTTCACCCACCTGCAACATTGTAATTATTCTGAATAATGACCAGGAAACAAAGCCTAGAAATGTAGATGGAAAAAAAAGAACTCAATCAATATAAAAAGGGCTCACAACCTGCAGCGCCCATATCCTGGTATAAGAGCTGGCTACGACCACCTGATCTCCTGCACTGATCAAGATACGTTACTTAATTTAAATAAATCAGTCATCAGTTTGGGTTAGCCAGAACCACTCAGCTTTAGATCTTACTACAGTATTGGTCCAAATTTTGATAAAAGAGCTGAATTCCACAGGTAAGTTGGGAGTGACTGCCCTTGTCACCAAGGCAGCATTTGACTGTGTATGACACCAAGGAATGCCAGTAAAATTTAAATGAATGAGAATTAGGTAAAATCTCCACTGGCTGAGTCATACTAGCTCAAAGGAAGATGGTAGTGACTGTTGGCTGCCAATCATCTCAGCCCTCAGGGAAGCACTGTAAGCACAGTCATCTTCAGTTGCTTCATTAATGACCTTCCACCGCTCCATCCCTCTATTATAAGGTTAGAAGTGGGGATGCTCGCTGATGACTACATGGTGTTCAATTCCATTCACAACTCCTCAGTTAATGAAGCAGCCCATGCCTGCATGCAGCAAGACTTGGACAACATTACAGGGCTGAGAATTGGCAAGTAATACATGCCCCACACAAGTGTCAGGCAATGACCATCACCAACAAGATAATTTAACCACCCCTCCTTGACTTTTAATGGCATTACCATCGTCAAAGCCCCCACCATCAACATCCTGAGGGTTTCCTTCAACCGGAAACTTAACTGGACCAGCCACATAAATAGTGGCTTCAAGAGCAGGTCAGAAGTAGGTATTCTATAACGAGTGACTCACCTTCTGACTCCCTAAAGCCTTTCTACACCTACAAGGACATGTCAGAAGTGTGATGGAATATTAAAAATCTACCTATATGAATGTCACTCCAATGACTGTCAAGCTTGACAGTGTCCAATACAAAGCAGGACGTTTGATCAAGTACCCTATCCACCACTTTTGACATTCACTCCCTCCACTAGTAGCGCAATATGGCTGTGGTGTGTACCATCTACAAGATGCACTGTAGCAAATCATTAAGGTTTCATCAGGGCCAGCTCCGAAATTCATAAGTCCACCACCTAGAAAGACAAGGACAACAGGTGCATGGGAACATCACCACCTCCAAGTCACACAATATCCTGACTTGGTTCTTGATTCTTCCTTCATTGTTACTGGGTGAAAAATCTGGAATTCCCTACCTAGCAGCACCTTCATGATACAGGTTTCAGTGGTTCAAACCATTAGCTTTTCAGAGCAAATAGGGATGGGCATTAATTGTTGGTCTTGTCAGCAATGCCCACATTGAAAATGAATAAAAGAGATGTTGAGATTAATTCACTTATTGCTCTGTTTATTTCAGCAAAAGTGCTTGTGAGTACTTATTTAAATATGCCAGTTGGGCCCTTATGACAAACATAGGATAAATGGTTTAGATCTAATCACCATTAAAAGGTGCAAAACCTTTCAAAAAGACAGGTGGAATGGAAAAGGAGGAGTAGCTCTGAAAGTAGATGATGACATAAGGACAGTAGTGAAAAGAACCTTGGCTCAGAAGATCAGGAAGTAGAATCAATATGGGTGGGAATTCCGAGTAACAAGGGTGAGAAAACACTGGGAGGATTAGTTTATAGGCCCCCTGACATTACTGTAGTTATACCATTGGACAGAGTATTAAGCGGAAAATAATTGGAGCTTGTAACAAAGAAAATGTAGTAATTGCAGGAGGCTTTAATTTTTACATAGACTGGACAAATGAAAGTGGCAAAGGTGGCCAGGAAGATGAATTTGTAGAATGCTTTTGTGACAGTTTCCTGGAACAATACATTTTGAAACCAAACAGGGATAAAGCTATTTTAGATCTACTATTGTGCAATGAGACAGAGTTAATTAGTAATCCCGTGGTAAAAGATCCACTGGCAAAAACTGATCATGATGATATTGAATTCCATATTAAGCTTGAAAGCCACAAACTCAAGTCTCAAACAGCAACCTTAAACTTAAACAAAATAAACTACATAGGTAAGAGGGGAAAGCTGGCTATGATTGATTGGAGAAATAGATTCAAAAGGTATGGTGGTAAATAAAGAAGGGAAAACATTTAAAGAAACAATTCAAAATGTTCAGTAAAATACATTTCATTATAAAACAAAAACTCAGCAAGTAAGATCCATTCATGGCTCACCAAGGAAGCTGGGATAGTATTAGATTAAAAGAAAAAGCTGATAATGTTGCAAAGAATAGTAGTAAGCCTGAGGATTGGAAATATTATAGAAACCAGCAAAGGACCAAATAAAAATAGACAAAAGGAAAAATTAGAATGAGAGTAAACTAGCCAGGAATATGATAACAGATTGTAAGAGCTTTTACAAGTATATAAAAATGAGGAGATTAGCTAAAGTAGCTGGAAGTGTGTCCAGTGGTGTACCACAGGGATCTGTGCTGGGTCCCCTATTATTCGTCATTTATATAAACGACATAGATGACTATGTTGGGTGTAGGATTAGTAAGTTTGCGGATGACACAAAGATTGGCCGGGTGGTTAACAGTGAGGTTGAGTGTCTTGGGCTATAGGAAGATATAGACGGGATGGTCAAATGGGCAGATAAGTGGCAGATGGAATTTAACCCTGAAAAGTGTGAGATGATACACTTCAGAAGGAATAATTTGACAAGAAAGTATTCATTGAACGGCATGACACTAGGAAGTTCTGAGGAACAAAGGGACCTTGGCGTGTGTGTCCACAGATCTCTGAAGGCGGAGGGGCATGTTAGTGGGGTGGTGAAAAAGGCATATTGGACACCTGCCTTTATCAATCAAGGCATAGATTACAAAAGTCGGGAGGTCATGTTGGAGTTGTATAGAACATTGGTGAGGCCACAGCTAGAGTACTGTGTATAGTTCTGGTCACCACATTATAGGAAGGATGTGATTGCGCTGGAGGGGGTGCAGAGGTGATTCACAAGGATGTTGCCTGGGATGAAACATTTAAGTTATGAAGAGAGATTGGATAGACTTGGGTTGTTTTCAATGGAGCAGAGAAGACTGAGGGGCAACCTGATCGAGGTGTACAAGATTATGAGGGGCATGGACAGGGTGAATAGGGAGCAGCTGTTCCCCTTAGTTGAAGGGTCAGTCATGAGGGAACACAAGTTCAAGGTGAGGGGCAGGAGGTTTAGGGGAGATGTGAGGAAAAACTTTTTTACCCAGAGGGTGGTGATAGTCTGGAATGCACTGCCTGAGAGGGTGGTGGAGATGGGTTGCCTCACATCCTTTAAAAAGTACCTCATCATAACATTCAAGGCTATGGGCCAAGTGCTGGTAAATGGGATTAGGTAGATAGGTCAGGTGTTTCTCATGTGTTGGTGCATACTTGATGGGCCAAAGGGCCTCTCCTGCACTGTGTGATTCTGTGATATGCTGGTCCTTTAGAAGCAGAGACAGAAGAAGTTATCATGGGAAATGAGGAAATGGAGAAACATTGAACAAATACTTTTGTTCAAAATATTCTGTCTTAATGGTAGAAAATACAAATTACATCCTAGAAATAGAGCTAATAAGAGTGAAGAACTTCAGATCATTAATATCAAAGAAAAAGTATTGGAGAAATTTAAGGGACTAAAATCTGACACATTCCCAGGCCCACATCCTAGAGTTCTAAAAGAGATAGAATCGGAGAAAGTGGTTATAATTTTTCAAAATTCCCTAGATTCTAGAACAATCCCACTGGATCAGAAGTTAGCAAATGTAACACTGCTATTCAAGAAAGGAGGGGGAGAGAAAACTGATTTACAGGCCAGATAGCCTGACCTCAGTTGTGGAAAATGCTGGACCCTGTTATTAAGGAAGTCTTTACAACATACTTTGAAAATCCTAATATGATCTGACAAAGTCAACATGGTTTTATGAAAGGGAAATGTGTTTAAATAATTTTTCAGAGATTGAAAGTTTAGCAAAGCACATGGCTTCTTGGGCTTTATAAATAGAGGCAACACCCCCACTTCTTTCCTTGACGTCTGCCCTCCAAAACCTAGCTTCCCACCCCCTCTCCCACTCCCTAGGCTCTTGAATCCCTGCCTCCATAAAAGCCTAGAAGTTACCTGGTTTGGGCAGCCATCCATCTTCTGTGTGCTGCTTCCTGCAGTCCTGGCTGTGCCCACCACTGAGCTCTGGCATTTCTGGGACTGCTAGAGCTGCCACCTGGCAACTTTCGAAGGCAGGACTTCCTCCCACTGAGGGACAGATGTCCCACTCTTAGTTTAGCCTGCCTCAAGTGTGTTATAGCTGCAGGGTGGGCTACTTTATGGTGTCAGCTGCTGCCTGACTTTCATTCTGCGGGATTGGGCTCATTCCGGGGGGTGGGGCAGTCCACACCTCTGTAAAATCCAACCCAAGGTTAGGTGGAAAGGCTGGCATTGCCGGGTCTGGATTGACACTCGATAATCCATTTAGGCCCTAATGATAAAGATGTCAAAGAAACTGAGTTTGGAAAATTTTCTTTTGGTCCAGACAAACCGAATGAATTGGTTTGATTTTAGCTTCAAGTGGTCATCAGCAGGCTGTGGGCAGAGGTGATGCTCATGGGTACTAGCCACCTTGCCATTGTTGCTGCCATGAGGCCAGGGCCTTAGTTACGTGCTGCTGCTGATTGACTGAATCATATCTGTATCTCTCTCCACAAATGCTGCCAGACCTGCTGAGTATTTTAAGCATTTTCTGTTTTTATTTCATATTTATATAGTATCTTTATCATAGTAAAACATCCCAAGGGATTTCACAATATTGTCATCAAACAAAATTTGGCACCGAGTCCTAATACATACTGATTTGACAAGTGACCAAATGCTTGGTCAGGGTTATGTTTTAGCAACAACACCATGCACTTATATACTGTAATATAGTAGTCTGGCACATAAAGGGTTAATGTGGGACTGAGTACAGTTACCAATGTAAGAGAACACATGATATGCACCTAGGGATCGGTGTAAAGTTGGACAGAGCTGTGTGTAGAAGCAAGCATGGGGACAGCTCCTAGCTTGGACCTTTACTGTATCTATGTATATAGTTTCTAGTAGTTAACAAATACACTGTTGAACTATCTAAGACTATGAATACCTTAATAAGACCCATTTTACAACATATACACTGTCTTTAATGTAATAAAAAGCCCCAAGCAGGAACTTTTCCAAACAAAATTTTGCACCAAGCCACATAAGGAGATGTTAGACCAGATGACCAAAAGCTTTGTGAAAAGATAAGTTTTCAGGGTATCTTAAAGCTGGAAAGAGAATTTGAGAGACAGAGAGGTCCAGGGAGGGAATTTCAGAGCTTAGGGTCTAGCAGCTGAAGGCATGGCCGCCAATGGCGGAACAATTAAAAGAGGGAATTCTGAAGAGGCCAGAATTGACGGAGCACTTGTAGAGCCAAGGAGGATTACAAGGATAGGAAGGGGTGAGACCATTGAGCAATTTGAAAACATGGATGAAAATTTAAAATCAAGGTCTTGGTAAACAGGGAGCCAATGTATGTCAGCAAGCATAGAGACTTGAGAGGGACTTGCTGCAAGTTAAGACACCAGCAGCAGAGTTTTGAATGACCTCTCAAGTTTGCAGAGGTTAGAAATAGCTCGCCAGGAGTGATTTGGAATATCCAAGTCTAGAGGTAACAAAGTCATGGTCGAGGGTTTCAGAGAGTTGAGACAGAGCTGGAGTTGACAATGTTATGGAGGTGGAAATAGACAATCTTAGTGATGTAGTCAGAATTGCAATTTGGGGTCAGATATTTGCAAGGGAGAGGGGTGAAGTTGGTGGCAAGGAAACAAGGTTTGTGATGGGGACCAAAGACAATGGCTTTGTCTTTCCAATATTTAGTTGGAGAAAATTCTGCTCATCCAGTACCAGATATTGGACAAATAGTCTTACAGTTTAGACACAGTGGAGGGGTGAAGAGAGGGAGAAGTGAGGTATCATCATAGCACATCTAAAAACTGACACTTTTTTTAGATGATGTTACCAAGGGACAGCATGTAAATAAAAATTAGGATGAGGCCAAGAATCGATCCTTGGGGGACACCAGTGGTAACAGAGTGGGAGTAGGAACTGAAGCCGTTGCGGGTGATTCTCTGGATACAACCGGATAATTAAGAATGGAACTGGGCGAATGCTGTCCCACTCACCAGGATCATGGTGGACAGGCACTGGAGCAGAATTTTGTGGTCAACTGTGTCAAAGGCTGTATCAGGTTGAGAAGGATGAGGAAGGATAGTTTACCTTTGTTACAGCCAGCTAGGATGTTGTGGTTTTGGTAAGAGTCATTTTGGTATGGTGGTAGAATGGAAACCTGATTAGAGAGATTCAAACATTAAGTTCTGAGAAATGTGGGCAAAGACTTGGAAGGCAACAACACATTCAAGAACTTTGGAGAGAAAAGGGAGGTTTGAGATAGCTTGATAGTTTGCAAGGATAAGGGTTTGTTTTTTGAGGAGAGCGATAATGATGGCAAATTTAAAGAAGAATGAGGTTCATTTTAAATGAGAACATGGTAGAAAAGTGAAAAGATTTAGGGAAGGAATTCCAAAGTTTAGGGTTGAGGCAGCTGATGACATAGCCATGAAATTTAAAGCTATGGAAATTGGGGATGTGCAAGAAGTCAAGTTTGGAGGAGTGTGGAGATCTTGGAGGGCTGGAGGAGATTGCAGAAATGAGGGAAGGGCGCGACCATGAAGGATTTGAAAGCAAGGATAAGAATTTTAAAATCAAGCCATTGTTGGACCAGGTGCAAACGTAGGGCAGCAAACACAAGGGTGATGGGTGAGTGGGACTTGGTGCACATTAGGATATGGGCAGCATAGTGTTGAATGAGCTGAAGTTAATGAAGCTAGCAAATAAGTTATAAGAACAAGTTTTTAGTTCAGATTTAAGATATAACTAAACCAATTCCAGAAAATAGATGTTTCAGTGTCTTCTATTATCCTACAGGAAAAATTGTGGGTGGAATTTTCCAGCCCCGCCCAGCACTGGGATTGTCTGGTCCCGCCAAAAGTCAATGGGCTTTTAGCTCGGTCACCGAATCTCCTGCAGCGGGTTCTGCCATGACGGGGCCGGAAAATTCCGGCCTAAATGAGAGTTATTTTCCTGAAAGTTGGAAAATTATTACTTATATCTACACCAATTTTTAAGACTTCATTCCAGTGTCTCAAAATATTCAAAGCGTAAATGTAACCATTTATTGATCATCTCGAATATTGTCAGAACATTTCGCTCTGCCATATTCATACTCATTATTGTTGTAATTCTCTAAAATTTCTGATCCTGTTTGTACACGCTTTCCATTAGCTTGACATCAGTATTACAGCATCATACTTCTGTTACATTTGGACCATCCAGCAGCTCTATTATTTAAACCTAAGTAGATGACTTGAATTGAAAGTGCTTGATCTTTTGAAAGAATGATCAAAATTAGTTTTGCATTAATGAGAATTATTCACCAATTAAATTCCATTTAGCTCTTAATGTGGCTTTGAACGATTGAATATCACTTGACCAAGATATTTAAAAGAAAGCAATCTTGGAGCAATAAATCACACCACTGCCATGTCACCAGTGGCCTTCCAGCTCCATTATTTTCCAATATAGATATCATGAGAGATTAGATAAGCAATTCAATTCAGCAAGTTTGCCATTTTAATGGAGGGCTGAGCTATATAAACTTCACTGTTTTGGCAAGAAAAATGACAGAACGACAAAAAGTACCAGTACTATGTTGAAGTATGGCATGATATGTAACAGTGTAAATTATTTATACCATTATTTCCTGGGGTTTCTTCACCACTTCTTTGCAAAAACATAGCTCCACAGTTAATAGAGGGAACCTATAGATTGTGAGTTTACTGATGGACTGAAAATCTGTAGCCATTCCAAACATACCCTGTTGTAACAGCAGTAGTAGTCAGCATGGTCGTGAACCCTGCTGTGAGCATGGGTGGATCTGCCTTTCTGTGGGCAGATCCACCCAAAGGATGATCATTGGCATATGGGAGGGTCTGAAGCTAGGATCAGGGCTTCCCTCCATCAGGAGTTCCTGATGGAGATGGGGGAGGCAGAGGCGTAGTGGTATTGTCACTGGACTTGTATTCCAGATACCCAGGGGCCCTGGGCTTGAATCTCACCACAGCAGATAGTGGAATTTGAATTCCATAAAAAAATCTGAATTAAAACTCTAACGATGACCATGAAACCATTGCTGATTGTTGTAAGAATCCTGATCCTAGCTTCAGACCCTCCCATATGCCAATGATCATCCTTCGGGTGGATCTGGCCACAGGATGCAAAACTTTAAGGAAGGAAATCTGCCACCCTTACCTAGTCTAGCTGACATGTGACTCCAGACCCATAGCAATGTAGCCAACTCTTAAATGGCCTCTGAAATGACCAAGCAAGTCACTCAGTTCTCAAGGACAATTAAGGATGGGCATTAAATGCTGGCTCAGCCAGCGATGCCCACATCCCATGAATGAATGAAAAAAAATCCCTAGGCCTTCAGTGTGATCCATTGAAGGTGAAGAGTTGGGTTATTTCTTTCTCTGAATTTTTTAAATGATAGCCACACACGCACAATATCTCTGCTCAAGAAAGTACAGCATGGCCGCAAAGTTATGAAATTATTTCCAGGATGGAGTGGGGACCAACACCCCATGGGCCCAAGTACCTTCTGAAACTTTGTTATGGTTTATGTGGTGGTTGTCCTGGTAACGCCCATGGTGGCATGAGAACCTGCCACTGACAGCCTAATTAAAAATACTTTGTTGGGACCAACGAGGGAGATTCATTATAAGTACAACCCTTGCTTAAGTGCCTGGATGGCAGGCCCACAGATTGTCAGGATTGTCCAAAGATCAGCTGTGGACATTAGTGGCATCTCAAAATTGGCTGCAAGCACTGCATCTTACGAGTCACTGACTGCATCTTTGTCAGAGCTGGACAGTACATTATTGCCCCTTCAACCTTGTCTGTTCCGAAGAAAACAACACCAGCCTGTCCAATCTCTTCTCATAGCTAAAATTCTCCATACATGGTAACTGTCTCGTGAATCTCCTTTATAGCTTTTCTAATGCAATCACATCCTTTCTGCCATGGGTAACTAGAACTGTATGCAGTAATCTTGCTGCAGTCTAACCAGTGTTTTACACAGTTCTAGCATATCCTTCCTATTTTCATATTCTAGGCCTTGTCTAATAGAGAAAAGCAACCCATCTGCCTTCTTGACCACATGTCTACCATCTGCTATATTGAGAGATCTGTGGTCAGAATCCTACTATTTACTGTGTATTCCCTGGCCTTGTTTGCCCGCCTCAAATGCATTACCTCACACTTCTCCTGACTGCATTCCATTTGCCACTTTCTAGCCACCTGACCAATCCATTGATATCTTTCTGCAGTCTACGGTGCAGACTTTCTTCCTCACCTGCAAACTTCTTAATCATGCCCCCTACATTTAAGTCTAATTCATTGATATAAAACATGGCCAGGCAGGGATCCAGTACTGAGTCCTGCAGAACCCCAATGGAAACAGCCTTCCAGTCACAAAAACACCTATCGACCATTACCCTTTGCTTCCTGCCTTGAGCCAAATTTGGATTGAACTGTCACTTTCCTTTGAATCCCATGGGGTTTTAATTTTTTGACAAAAAGGGAGGTCATGTTTGAATTGTATAAAACCTTGGTGAGGCCACAGCTGGAGTAGTGTGTGCAGTTCTGATCGCCACATTATAGGAGGGATGTGATTGCACTGGAGGGGGTGCAGAGGAGATTCACCAGGATGTTGCCTGGGATCAAACATTTAAGTTATGAAGAGAGGTTGGATAGACTTGGATTGTTTTCGTTGGAGCAGAGACGACTGAGGGGCGACCTGATTGAGGTGTACAAGATTATGAGGGGCATGGACAAGGTGGATAGGGAGCAGCTGTTTCCCTTAGTTGAAGGGTCAGTCACAAGGGGACATAAGTTCAAGGTGAGGGGCAGGAGGTTTAGGGGGGGTGTGAGGAAAAACTTTTTTACCAAGAGGGTGGTGATGGTCTGGAATGCACTGCCTGGGAGGGTGGTGGAGGCGGGTTGCCTCACATCCTTTAAAAAGTACCTGGATGAGCACTTGGTACGTCATAACATTCAAGGCTATGGACCAAGTGCTGGTAAATGGGATTAGGTGGGTAGGTCAGGCGTTTCTCAGGTGTTGGTGCAGACTCGATGGGCCGAAGGGCCTTTTCTGCACTGTGTGATTCTGTGACCAGTCTTCCATGTGGCACCTTGCAAAAGCATTGCTAAAATCCATGTAGACTACTTGAAACATGTTACTTTAATCAAACCTCTATGTTACCCCTTCAAACTGTTCAACTGACTTTGTCAGACATGATCTTCCACTTATATATCTATCCTGACTGCCCAAGATTATTCAATGTTTATCTAAGTATTGTCTCAGAATTTTCCCAGCATCAATATTAGTCTGACTGGCCTGTAATTACTTGGGCTACCCCTTCTTCTGTTTTTAAGCTATGATATAACATTAGCTGTCCTCCATACCTCTAGAGAGAGGTTTGGAAAATGATGGGCAGAGCTTCAGCTATTGCTTCCCTTGGCAGCCTGTGATACGTTTCATCCGGGCCTGATGACTTGTTCACTTTCAAGGATGCTAAAGAGCATAATATTTCCTGCCTCATGACAACGACAATGTCTGTTTCGTCCTTCCCTTTTGTGAAAACAGATGCAAAATATTCAATATGAACCAAGTTCATCTCCGGACACAAAGTACCTTTCTGTCCCTAATTGCCCCTACTGTTTCTTTACCCTTTATGTATTTATAAACATCATTTTGTTTTCCTCGGTTTTACTTGCCAATATATTTTCCTGCTCTCCCTTTGCTTTCCTAATATCCTTTTTAATGTCATCCCTGCATTTTCTACACTTTAGGCTTTCTGCAATATTGAGCTTTTAGTATCTGACATAAAACTGTTTTTTTGCCTTATCCTACTCTTTATGTTCTTTTAATATGTTTATCTTGTTTTTTTCTGAACCCTCTACCCTAATCCTTGAACACCTTCTACTGCTCTGACACTGATTTACCTTCACGAAGCTCTTTCCAGCCCACTTTTGCCTCTCAGCCTATTAAAAATTGGGTTTTCACCAATTTAATGTTTTTATTCTTGGTTTATCTTTATGCTTTTACATAACTATTCTAAGGCTGGGATTTTCTGGCAGTACCCGCCGTGGGAGATTCGGCAGCCCAGTCAGTGGGACCAGATGATCCGACGTTGGGCATGGCCAGAAAACCCCATCCTAAATCTAACTGAGTTATTAAAATGCACTCCCACTGATACTCCTTCTACCTATCCAGCATCATTCCCTAAAACCACATGTAGTGCTGCCTTTGCTTTGCTCTGAAGCTATAGGGTTGCTTCCAAGAGTCAGCAGGGCTTTCCGAACACCCCTTTTGTGAATCACAGACAATGCACTTACTGCTCCAAAAATAAATACAGTGATTTTTTTTTTACTTACCTGGCCCAGCTCCCAAGAGCTCTGCATACCTCAGCAGCAACCACCTCTCCCAGCGGTGATGCTGAGGCTTCAGAGCTGCTGGCCCTGTGATTAGGCCAGAACATTATAAGCACGCCCGTATACTTAATTAGATGGTGGGCCCACAGGTGGCCAGTTAGGAGGCTGCCTTTGGTAAAATTGCTGCATAAAACTATGGGTTCAGGACTCACTTTTGACCCTAGTACCAGAATCCTGACACTCCTTTTAAAATTCAGACCTTGCTTTTATGAAATCAGGAGTTTTTTTTCCCACAAGAATAATACATCTAGCTTAAACTTATTGCCTTGGGCAGGTGGTAGCACCCACATTACCTGCTGGTGGGAAGTGTGTTCTCTGAATTTTGTAAGCTGTGCATTTAAAAAAATTTTCTTGCTCCCCCTGCTCTCCCCCACACTTCCCCAGTCCTGCAGCCTGTGTATCAGTTGGAAAATCAGAGCAGCTGCCTTTCTGAATCTGGTGATCGTGGTCTTCCAGCTTCATATTGGGATCCCAATTGAAACGTAAACATTTGGGAAAGAGACCTGAAAGTGAAACAGATGTTTAGTTCTTCAGCCTGCCCCTGGGAGCCCATGGTCAGCATGGGTTCAGGGGCAAACCACAACATTATCCTTTATGGGCTATGGAACCCAGCAAAAATTAATGGACATATAAACATGGAGCAGGAGTAGGTCACTCAGCCCTTCAAGCCTGCTCTGCCATTCCATAAGATCATGGCTGATCTGATTGTAACTTCCCGTCTACCCCCAATAACCTTTCACCCCCTTATTAATCAAGCATCTATCTTGCTCCGACTTAAAAATATCTAAAGACTCTACTTCTGCTGTCTTTTGAGGAATAGAGTTCCAAAATGGAGTCAGCAGATGGAGTTTAATGTAGGAAAGTGTGAGGTCTTGCACTTTGGTAGGAAGAATAAAAAAGCAGACTATTATTTAAATGGAGAGAGCCTCCAAAAAAGTGCAGCAAAGAGAGATCTGGGTGTTCTTGTGCATGAAAAAGTTAGCATGCAAGTGCAACTAGTAATTAAGAAGGCAAATGGAATTTTGGCCTGTGTTGCTTAGGGATTGGAGTTTAAACACAGGGAATCTTGTTACAACTGTACAGGGTGTTGTTGAGGCCACACCTGGAGTATTGTGAACAGCTTTGGTCCCTGTATTTAAGAAAGGATATACTGACATTGGAGGTGGTTCAAAAGAAGGGGTTGACTTATCAAGAATGGCTAAACAGGTTAGGCCTGTATTCATTAGAGTTTAGAAGAATGAGAGGCGATCTTATTGAAATATACAAGATTCTGAGGCGGCTTGACAGGGTAGATGTTGAGAAGATGTTTCCACTAGTGGGGGAATCTCAAACTAGAGGACATAGTTACAGCATAAGGGGGCACTCATTTAAAACTGAGATGCAAAGGAATTTCTTCTCTCAGAAAGTAGTGAATGTCTGGAATTCTCTACCTCATAGAGTTGTGGAGGCTAGGTCACTGAAAGTATTTAAAGAGAAGGTATATAGATTTTTGAAATATCGGGGAGTTGAGGGCTATGAGGAGAAGGCACGAAAGAGGAGTTGGGACCTGGGGCAGATCAACCATGATCTTATTGAATGGTGGGGCAGGCTAGTGGGGCCAAATGGCCTACTCCTATTTTTATGTTCTTATTAAAGACTCACCCCCTCTGAGAGAAAGAAATTCTCCTCATCTCTGTCCTAAATGGGCATCCCCTTATTTTTAAACTTAGTTCTAGATTCCCCCACAAGAGGAAATATCCTCTCCATATCCACTCTGTCACCCTCAGGATCTTAATGGTTTCGATCAAGTCACCTCTTACTCTTCTAAACTCCAGTAGATACAAGCCTAACCCGCCCAACCTTGCCTCAGAAGACCACCCACCCATTCCTGGTATTAGCCTAGTAAACCTTCTCTGAACTGTTTCTAACAAATTTACATCTTGGCACATAAGGAGACCAATACTGTACACTGTACTCTCGGAGATTTAAGGCCCAGACTTTCGCTCCCGAGTTGCGTGGCGGGAGTCAGGAAATTTCCCAAATCACCACACCTGTCTCAGAAGAAAGTGTCCCAAATGGTAGGATCTTCATTCCAGGGGAGCAGGGGTGGGATGGAGTTGGGTCTATTGCTTCTGCACACAGATCAGAGGTGGCCACAGGGGCTGCTGAGTACCAAGACAGGCTGCATGGTAGGCCTGCCTCAGTTCTCTGGGATTTTGTCCCAGTTGTTTGCTTGTGTTGTCGGCCCTCTAGCCCTTACTGTTGCACACCCCTCTACCCATTCCCCTTGCCCCATCCAGGCCAACTCAAGCGAACCCATACTTCCACCCTCCCCATGGCCCTTTGGAACCCCATGCCAACTTTTTACAAGTGCATGATTACCTTACCCAACACCCTTTGTCCTTACATCCTTCATGCCAACTCACCCAGTATCCACCATGGGATGACCTCAGGACCCATGTAGAGATGAAACAAAATGAACTTCTAAATATCTATTACAGCCTTCAATATATATAACAAACACTGGCATTTATGAAAGCCAATCAATGAATTTAAACCCTCTCAAGTACTTATCAAAACAAACCAATTTACAAGCTGTTGCAAGTGAACTTCAGCATGGAATGCAAGCGTGGTGTCATCAGCAAACAGCAACTCACAGACTAGGACGTTAGGCACTATGGTCTTGGTGCATTGTCTTCCTAAATTCTGGCATGCAGGTAGACACCCTCATTTAAGTCGCAGAAAGCATGCAATAGCAACATGCAGAAAAATATCCCAAAGAGAATTGGCGTCAGGACACAGCCCTGCTTTACCCCTGCTGATCTTGAAAGCCCATGACGAAACTGTGCATGTTCTTGTGGAAAGGAGAAATGATGCCCAGGAGCCCAGGTGGACAGCATATTTTCCACAGCAGTTTAAAGAGCCTGCCTCTGCTGACAAGGTCAAAGGCCATGGTGAAGTCTATGAAAGTAATGTAGAGTGGTCTGTGCTGTTCGTGGCACCTCTCCTATAACTACCAAAGTGAGAAAATCATGTAGTTTGTCTGTCCTAAAGCTGCATTGAGACTCAGGGTAGATGAGTGATGCTAGGGTCTGTAATCTTGTCAGAGCAAAGTGAGCAAAGACCTTCCCCACAATACTTAACAAGGAGATGCCTCAGTAATTGTTGCAGTCACTGCACTCCCTTAGTTTTTGTACAAGATGCAAATCTCCAATGGTGCCAGTAACTGCAACCAAGGGCAGAATTGTCCCAGATTTCCACTAAGGACATTAGAAGGCGGGTAAAACGATGTTTTACCCACTGCTCACAAAGGCGGGTTTTCACACCATTTCATCCCAAATCCGCCCCGTTTTTTGTGCATTCCTGGGAAACATGCATTTCTATGGCGGGTTGTCATTCGCCTGCCACGTCATCACTTCGCCATTTCATCAAGCCAGGCATCACATTTAAAGTACAGCTGCGCTCAGTGCTTCCAGCCCAGGACTGCAACAAAGAACACATGGCCTCGAAAGGCAAGAAGACAGCAGCCCTCGAGTGCCTTTTGGATGCCGTGATGACCTCTACCCCCGCCCTTGCCATAGGAGGGACAGCTACATTACTATTCTAGCTCGGTAGGTGGTGGCAGTGGTGGTCAGTGCCAATATTGCACAAAAGAGGTTGACTATCCAATGTACATTGAGGTTTAATTATCCCATCCATGCAGCCAGGGTATGGCAACCATCTCATCACTCTACATTCACATATTCAAGCCCATTGCACATTCACTGGCATCTCACTCACTGCCAGCTCAAAGGACGTCACCTCCCATTCTCTCACATACACCCTCATATGTCCTTCTGGCCTTATCTCCTTTTGAGATTGCCTCCTCAGCACTCACCATCTTGAGGCCACTTGCACAGATCAACATGTGCCCCCCCCATATAACACCCTGGGTTACCCTCCTTCCCCAGTACAGCTCTCTTCCTGCAGCCTCTTCGCTTGCCTGAGGCCACTTCTCTCCGTTCCCCAAGCAAGACTTTGCCCTGCAGCCATTGAAAACCCACCCACACAGGCTGATCTGGTAGGTAGGGATCAACCCGTAAGGCCCCCCTAAACGTGATGTGGTGCTGTCTATGAAGCCTGGCGCTGATGACTGCGAGTGCTGACTGAAGCAATGTAGGCACACAAACCTTGGAGTCCTGAGTGAAGTGCAGGCCACCAAGTGCATGCCTTTTGTGAAACACTTTGGCTTGTTTTCCCGCTGACATGGATGGATGATCCAGTGGGGGTGGATGAGTCTGGCAGGCTGGCCTTACAATGATATGCTGATGTATTGCAATGAGATTTACAACGTCCAATAGCAGGGAACACAGCTTGCCAACGGCGGGCGGAGCGGATGATCGCAAACTGATTTCACCATGTCATGGAACTGATTTTTGGCCGCCTTGCCATATTTCTCATGCCACTAAACATACCTGATGCCGGCGAGCACGGAAAATCCCAGCCTGAGTCAACCATTAATAATGCTATAATATTAGCACTTAGGGTTATGTCAACAAACAGCAATTGAAACTGCTAGAACAGAACTTTTTCAACTCTCTCAGGGACGGGTTGGCTGTTTTTTGTAACTTTCAAAGGTCTGGCCATTTAAATATCTTGACTGCTTGACAGTTCTAGATACCATAGCTGCCACTCAGAAGCAGTTATGATGACTCTAAAGATTTGTAACTCCCACACAAAAGGATACTAAGGCAGTGAAAATGGAGTCTGTTTGAACTCAACACTGAGTTCAAATGGCCTTGCTGAGTATGTGTTTCCCACGTGTGGGAGTCATGTTCCACCCCATTTCCAGCCATGGCGAAAATGGTTTCTACCGGATATGGCGTTGAGACTTACGGATCCGGGGTCAGTCTGCCATTTTGGATATGCTGCAGATTCTCCACAACTCTGCCTTAGGAACACCATGGCCAGAGTTTTCTCATTGGTGCGTGGGGGTGGGACCTGCACGCTGACACGTAAAATGACGCGTGGTGATGTCGGGCAAGCGTCCCAACGTCACCACGTGCCATCGCGATATTTCAGTGGGCTGGCGTGCGATGATCTCTGTTAATTAATGGGACATTTAAGGCAGCAATTGACGCTGATTTTTAGGGGCCTGTGCAATCTTCAGGTTGTCGCATGAGCACAACAGGCAGGCAGGTAGGACACATTTTTACAAACCTTATCCGTGGGCCGGATAAGAGGGGTGAGTGTTATTTGTCAGACATTTAATGCTTAAGTAACTGATACTTGCCTGTGTGAGCAGGAATACTTCAAAACTCTTCACAGCTGCTTGGACAAGTGTAACTGGCTTCATGTCAGGACTCTGGAGTAAACATCATTTATGGGGACTTGCTGGTTTCAGGAGCCCTTCCCGTAGCCTGGGAAAGGGAGTTGTGCTCTCCACTGGAAGCACCTCCTCTGAGGAGGAAGGGAGGACCATAAGTGGGAGGAGGTTAGGAGTCCACATTCAGCCTCCTGGGAGGAGAGGCGCAAGCACAGGGGCACAGGGCCAGCATGAGGTCCAAGGCAGAACGGGCCGCAAAAGATGCCACTATCCTGCTGCCAGGGCTTAGAGACAGCGAAGCAGCTACCTCAATATGTTTGAGGTGCACTGCCAAAGGAGGCTCCGCCTCTCAGATGGAGGTGACTGTCTCCCTTGTCAGTTGATCGGCCTTGAGATCAGTGCCAACTGTGTAGGTGGGCACCCCATGCCAGTGGCTCTAAAAGTCACGGCTGCCTTAGACGTCTATGCCTTCTTTGCGGAGGTATGTAAAAACAATAACAATAGTAATTATATTAGGTGATTTCAACTTTCCCAACATTAATTGGGATAGACATAGTGTTAAGGGCTTGAATGGAGTGGATTTCTTGAAATGTGTACAGGAGAACTTTTTAGGTCAATATGTAGAGGGTCCAACAAGGGACGGTGCAGTGCTGGACCTATTCTGGGGAATGAAGAGGGACAGGTGGCTGAGGTGGTGGTGGGGGAGCATTTTAGTGATAGCGACCACAACATGATACAGTTTAAGTTTGTCATGGACAAAGAAATAGACAAGTTGCAAAAAAATGTTTTGGATTGGGGAGAAGAGTGGGTTTTAGTAAAATAAGGCAGGAACTGGCCTAGGTCGACTGGGAACAGTTACTTGTGGGGAAATCAACAGAGGAGCAATGGGGAGGGGGGTGGGCGTTCAAAAAGGAAATGGAGAGGTTACAGGCTCAACATGTTCCCTCTGGGGTGATAGGAAGGAGTAATAAGCCCAGAGAACCATGGATGAACAGAGATATTCAGGTTATGATGAGAAGGAAAAGGGATGCTTTTAGCAGGTACAAGGGAAGCAAATCAGCGGAGGCATTAGTGGAGTACAGAAAGTGCAGGGTGGAGCTTAAGAAAGCAATTAGGAGAGCAAAGAGGAGATATGAGAAAGCTCTGGCCGGGAAAAGTAGGGAAAATCCCAAGATATTCTATAAGTATATCAATGGGAAGAGGATAACCAGGGAAAGAGTAGGGCCCATAAGGGACCAAGGGGGCAATCTATGGGTGGAGGCAGATGACATTGCTAGAGTGTTGAATGAATACTTCACATCCGTCTCCACCCAAGAGAATGAGGATGAAGGTATGGAACTCGGGGAGAGAGACTGCGAGGTTCTTAAGCAAATTAATATATGGAGTGACACGTTCTTGGAGGTGTTGGCAGGCTTAAAAGTGGACAAATCTCCAGGTCTGGATGATTTGTGTCAGACTGCTAAGGGAAGCAAGGGAGGAGATCGCAGGGGCTCTGACCCAAATTTTTAATTCATCTCTGGCCATGAGGGAGGTGCCAGAGGACTGGAGAACAGCTAATGTGGTTCCGCTTTTTAAGAAGGATTGTAGAGATAGGCCAGTGAGTCTCACGTCAATGGTAGGGAAACTATTGGAGAAAATTCTGAAGGAGAGAATCTACCTCCACTTGGAGAGGCAAGTTTTGATCAGGGATAGTCAGCATGGCTTTGTCAGAGGTAGGTCATGCCTAACAAATTTGATTTAATTTTTTTGAGGAGGTGACCAGGTGTGTAGATGAGGGTAGTGCAGTTGATGTAGTTTATATTAATTTCAGCAAAGCCTTTGACAAGGTCCCACATGGGAGACTTATAAAGAAGGCAAATGCACATGGGATACAGGGTAATTTGATAAGGTGGATTCAAAATTGGCATAGTTGTAGGAGACAGAGGGTGATGACAGAAGGCTGCTTTAGTGACTGGAAGCTGGTATCCAGTGGTGTGCTGGGTCCCCTATTACTCGGGGTGGTGAAAAAGGCATATGGGAAACTTGCCTTTATCAATCGAGACATAGATTACAAAAGTAGGGAGGTCATGTTGGAGTTGTATAGAACCTAGGTGAGGCCACAGCTGGCATACTGTGTGCTGTCCTAGTCACCACATTATAGGAAGGATGTGATTGCACTGGAGGGGGTGCAGAGGAGATTCACCAGGATGTTGCCTGGGATGAAACATTTAAGTTATGAAGAGAGGTTGGATAGACTTGGGTTGTTTTCGTTGGAGCAGAGAAGTCTGAGGACCTGATCGAGGTGTACGAGATTACTGGGGGCATGGACAGGGTGGATAGGGAGCAGCTGTTCCCCTTAGTTGAAGGGTTAGTCACGAGGGGACATAAGTGCAAGGTGAGGGGCAGGAGATTTAGGGGGGGCGTGAGGAAAAACTTTTTTACCCAGAGGGTGGTGATGGTCTGGAATGCACTGCCTGGGAGGGTGGTGGGGGCAGGTTCCCGCACATCCTTTAAATAGTACGTGGATGAGCACTTGGCACGTCATAACATTCAAGGCTATGGGCCAAGTGCTGGTAAATGGGATTAGGTCAGCAGGTCAGGCGTTTCTCACGTGTTGGTGCAGACTTGATGTGCCGAAGGGCCTCTTCTGCACTGTGTGATTCTGTGATCACAAGCTGCAGATTCTGCATGTCTGTGCAAGGTTCCCAGGCAGCTCCCCTGACACCCACATTCTCATACATTCTCAGATGCCAAGGCTCCAGCCCGGCTGGATGGATGGCTACTGGGTGACAAGGGCTATCCCATTAAAAGGTGGCTCATGAACTCTTCTCCGCCATCCAAGAACAAAGGCTGAGCAGCGGTACAATAGGAGCCACACCTCCACAAGGGCTGTGGTAGAGAGAACCATCAGACTTCTGAAGTTGCGCTTCTGATGCCTGGACCGCACTCCAATACCCCCCAGATCGTGTGTCACTGACAGTGATTGCAGGCTGCGCTCTCCACAATCTGGAGCTGGAAAGGGGCGATGCAGTGGAGGAAGAAGATTTAGACGCAGTTGCTTCGGCTGCACACGAAGAGCCCAGTAGTGAGTCCGAGGATGGGCAGGTACAGGGGGTAGACAGCAGGAGAACTCTGAGGGGGTAGATGCTGACCTGGGCATCCTCCAGGGAGGCAGGGACACCTGGGAGGCTTTAATCCAACAAACCTTCAGCTAACACACCACAGATGGACCTCCAATACAAGCCAGGGCTGCAGGCTTGATACTTGATACCTGAGAGCAACATTTGCCTGGTTAGGAACATTAACTATGTGCCTTGTCAATAAAGCTCAATGACAAACAAGTCACTCATAACATCATGGGTTCCCGTCCACCTGCAGAAGTAAGGAATCACCCTGAGCCATGCTCACATATCAAATTTACTGAATTAACAAAATGAAGCAGAAAATAAAATGAATGCAAAGGTGTTACGCATCACACCAAGTTGTCATCAGCTAATAGTGGGGCAACATAAAACCACCAGTGAGAAACCCGTGGTGTGCCTAAGGTGCCTTAAGTTTCCATTTCCGGGTGCTCCGTCTAGGTGCTTCCCCCCCTTGCTGGCACTGACATCTGAGACAGCCTACTCACTGTGCTGTCCTGTTGGCCTTGATGACCTTGGTGGGCATCCTCTGGTCCATGGGGCCTTTGATGGCCCTGCCTGGGACGGAACGGCCAATTCCACAGTTGGCATCTCCCCAGTCACCGCAGCCTCATCGGATCCCACGGTCACTGGCAGAGGGGTGGAGGAGCTGCTGCCCTCAGACGGAGCACCCTTTGAGGAGTCCGCAGAGACGACAGGTCACTTCGGAACTCCCTGCTCACCATTGATGGATGGGCACCGAGTTGGGATACTTGATGCCCAATCCATCTCCCACACTGGCACTGACCAGCTGAGGTCAATGCCACTGTGAGGGCTTGCAGGTCCGAGCGCAACCCCAGGGGGCCCTGATTGTCCTCCATGGAGGAAGCCTGGTGCTCGGCCATGAGGCTCATTGCATTGGCGATGCTCTGCCTGGACTTCTCCAGCATGGGTATCATGCCACGCATTGCCTCCTGTATCTCCGTCACATCCTCCCACATATCCTGCTGAACTTCCAGTGTCTGCTGCCTCATGGACGACTCCAGAGGCACACCATCAGGCACCGACTGAGCATGTGCCTGGTCCCCATCAGTCCTCCGACTGCCCATGCCATAGTCACTCTCTGTCTCTGCCTGCACCTCTGCCAGCATTACCCGACGACCTAATTCCCACTAAGGTGCTAATATCTGCGCTGGTGCCTGCCTGGCAGAGATGGTGTGATGCTAGTGAGCCCATTTGTTCAGGGACCTCAGGTGTCAGAGGTGGCCCCTCTGCCTCCTCCTCCCGGTGATGCTGAAAGGAAAAACAAGGACATTTGATTAGTTCATGTGGAGACAGTGTCAATGTGCATGCCGCTTCCCTGGATCAGTCTGCGCTCATCCTTCCAAAATCATTGGTCAACCCATGTTGGAAGCTTCAATCACTCAGCATTCAACAGTGGGACACAAATGGTTACCTCAGTGCTCGGCAATCTTACGTCCCCGTGGCACCCCAGCCTCACCACCACCAGTGGACCTGGGCACATGGCACCTCTCTAGATCCATCGCCTCTTGCTCATATCTGGTGATTATGGCCAACTGTGCCTGGTCTCTGCCAGTCCACATCCACTCGGCGGCATTGTGTGTGGTCTTCTCCTGAAAAGGAGAGAGGAGCATTGATTAGTCCACCCTATACCTAGATTCCCATCGGATCCCTGCCAACCCAACCAGAGTGGGACATTGCAGGGCCCCAGAGCTTCGTCACCCCGCAGCTGCCGCATACTCACACCAAGAAGCCAGGGCTGACCGCACCCCCCCCCCCCCACATACTGCTGTGCTGCCTCCATCACATTTGGCACCACATGATCTAACCTTGCAAAGCAAGGACACACAAGCATGTGGAATGCCGAGGGCAGCAGGATTGGTGCTCCGCCACTTGGAAGCTCCCTTCCTAGCATGTGTGCAGCCTGTTTTGCAGTTTGAGCACTGCGCCTAGATGTAGATCCTTGACGTTGCCCCAAAACAGTACTCTGCATGTCTGGCTAACACATCTCAGCACTACCATCTCAGGGTGAACTAGGCATGGGCCCACCCAGCGAGGGAAACATGCTGTGAATAATTCAATGCTGTAACTGCACTCAGAGTTGAGGTGGGTGCTGTGCTGCCTGCTGCGTTAAGTGACCTCTGCCAACACGGTACTCACCCTTCCCGCGTGCAAGAGGTCGTTGAATTGCTTGCGGCACTGGACCCATGTGCGCCACAGCACGTCATGGGAGCTGACTATCTGCCACCTCCTCCCGGGTACATTTGGTCAGGGGGGGCCTCCTCTTCCTGTCCCTCGGAACGAGGACCTCCCACCGTGCTGCCACCTCCTCCAGGAGGGCAGCTAGGCACTCATCAGAAAACTGAGGGGCACAGTGCGCTGCTACCCTACACTCCATCCTGGCCTGCTCCCTGGCAGCCCTCTGGAGAGCCCTTCTGTTGGCCATAATGCAAGGCTGCCTGCGCTCTATTTGAACAGGTTGCCGGGTCGCAATTGGACCTGCAGTCATTGCACTCCCCCCGCTGCTCCCCCACTCCTGCTATCCTGGGGAGCCGTGCTTCACACAGGATGAGCCTTAATTGGCCTGCCCACGTAAAATGGTGGCACGGAGCCGATCATGAGTGGCGATCGGCTCTGCCCATGCCCGCTCCCAAATGGCCCGCCTGATGGGGAGAAAACTCTCCGCCATATGTCAGCATGCATCTACTTTAAGAAAATTCCATAAATTCTTTGGATAGCACTAAAGGAACAAATGTTTGACAATCTGAGCTTTTTTGTTGTCTGTCTCATGCACCTGGGAGACTAAAAATACCCCAGAGGAGGGTCCAGAAAACTCTGCCCTTAAAATAAATATTCAAAATGTGGGGAGATATACTGCAGACAGAGGTCATGACCAATCTTGTTGTGAGTAAAGGATGGCAAACATATCCCTTTGTCTTAAAGAAAAGTAAATACTCATGGGGGCAGTTTTCTTGTGTCCAAGACTCTGATGATTGCTGGTGTCATCGTGATGCAGTGTTTCAAACTGCTTCCCTGTTGTGTTATGGTTCACACAATTTACAACAACAATTTAATCAACATGAGGTAGAAATCATTTTATACAATATTGATACTAGTATAGCATTAAAACCTTCATGCAAATCTGCTTTTTACCAAATACATTAACATTATAGTGTTTTAGTTCAAAACACTGAAGAGCAATGTAGTAAATTTATTCATCCTAAGTCAACTCAAATACAGTCTTTACAGTTGCTTACTTCCCAATGTGGAACCAAGGGAACAGCTACATTGTTTGATTCAAATAATAGCAAAATACAAATTTTGGTTTCTATATAGTGATAGCAAGCATTTGCCAAAATGAATACTACAATTTATGATTGAATTTTTCACATTTTAAAAATAAACACCTCCATTATAAGAAAAAAGCAAAATACTGCAGATAGAAATCTGAACCATAAACAGAAAGTGCTGGAAATCAGAATGAGACAGCTATAGGATGACAGTAGTGGCCAGCTTCCCTAGACTCCAGGGCATGATAAACTGCATTCATATCGTTATCAGGACATCAGAAGATGAACCAGCATCTTTTGTCAACAGTTAAGGGCTTCCAATCTATCAATGTTCCAATAGTATTAGATCCCTGTAATGCAAACCTGTACCAGGCTTGCCAGCATCTATCATAACATCTTACATCATGGCTCTCACCCATCGGCCTATCTTGCCACCAATTGAGGAAAGGCAGAGGATGGCTGGAAATAGAACTCCACACATGTCTAATACCACTTTAGCCTGAGTAATGCAAATGTATTGAGAGTCATGTGATCACTACGAATATCATGGAGCATGCTTTTGGCATGATCCAAAGTTCCTTGATCAAACTGGGTGTCCCCAACAATATAGTCCAGACAAAGTGAGTCACATTATTCCTAAGGGTGGACCCTCAACACTTCCATTCATCATTTGGAGAACTGACTGCAGAAGTTGAGAGGCTCCTTCAAAGCCCTTGTCTATTTAGTCCACCAATCTATTCAAGGTAGATACATGTCTATCCATGCTGCAGTCCAAAGCCACATGACAGCCACTTGAGCTATAAAGCTATAAAGTCAAACATTTAATTTTGTTGTAAGGACACAGCAGCAATGTCTCTGGAAGTTATGACTCTCTCCAGCGTAGTCTTGAGCATGTTGATGCTATGAGACATGACACCATGCAAGGTGGAGGTCTTCCAGTACCTGATGTAATGGCTTGTGCCAAGCAAGCAGTTTCTTTCCTCATTGCTGGGCCCCTAAATCCTGTTTCTATGTCCTGCCCAGCAATCACAAGAGGGCTTTGTCCTCCAGTGAGTAGTCTCCTAGGCCGTCCCTGTCACTAGAACCTGCAGCTGCTCACTTGTGCTGGGCGTTTCACATTGTGGAAACATTTTGAATTTACACTTCAACCCATAGTTGAAGTGTTAATCCTTGTCCTGGAGCTTGTGGGAGGACAGAGAAATCGAATAACTTAATTGCTTTTTTAGCTTATTTTTCTTAATGGTGCTTTGAAAAATGTCTTACAACTTGACTTTTGTCGTTGCTGTTCCGCTTCTTCTGTTGGCATATTTTTTGGTTGAAATCTTCTGATCTTCAAGCTGAGTCAGGTCACCCCGACAACTACTTTAAAGCTATAAAGTGGTGATTGAAAATGACTGACAACAATCAAAGCAAATTCCAATAATATAATTACTTATATTGAGAATTTTTCAAACCTGTTCTTTGTACGGTAAGCAAAATATTACACATTGAGACAGTAACAAAAAGATAAAACATGATTTCCTATTTATTAATCATTTATTTTCTCAACATTTTGTGATGTTAAGGCATTTCTTACTATTCAGGATGTAGTAGAGATTCTTTATTTTAAAGTTCCATTAAGATCAGCTGCCCTCCAATACCTTACTGCAATCACCATCTTTAAATCCTGAGACTTCATGTTGAGAGTCAACAGGTCACTCAGAATGAGACAAGCCCAGAAGCAATCCAGTTGGGCTCCCATCTGACATCCATACAAATGACCCTAGGGTCTGAAATAAAGCCAGGAACAATTTTTTTCCCTTCATAGTCTGTGGACTATGAGACCACCACATCATCAGGTGCTGTGTATACCTATTGATCTATTGAGGGCCACTATCTAGTATGTTCTATTTGTTAGGTGATCATTTCCATATTTGCTGAGAAATGCTGACGATGTATAATTGAGAAAATAATGGGATCCTTGTGAACCTTTTACAAACCTTGGGGGAGATGGTGTGTATATATGTGTGTGAACAGCAGTATTTGAAATACTTCTTGAATTTTTTAAGGTCTGACAGAAATTGCTAACAGAGGTCAGCCTCCATTAGACATGAAATACCTCTAAGATGTAGCTCTGATCCCCATTTCCATTACCAAATAGACGAAAGATATCGCAGTATTGGGGGAAGTATTGTAGTTTCCTGTTTTCTCTCCATTTCTTAAGACATGGTTCTCACTTTATTCACCTTGATGGGATGGGCAAGCTATATCAGGATCCAGAAATGACATTCTGGCCTTGAGCCTTGTGCTGAACTAACTGACTTCATCTTGAGAAATTAGTACAATTATGTGTAAATATGGTGGATCATGGGTGTTCTGTGGAATTGCACAAGGGAGTGTGACAAAGCATTCAAGTTGCGTAAAAGTCAATTGGTAGATGGTACAATGTTTGTACATTGTGATATCTCTCCATATGGAGTAGGTGCTGTGGTCTCTCATGTGTTGGATAATGTTGAGGAGAAACTGATTTGCATTTGCCTCATGCACCCTGAGTGCAGATAGAATATGAAGCTTTGTCTTTGATTTTTGAAGTAAGAAATTTTCATAAATGTTTGTATAGTTGTAGTTTTGCAATCAAAACTGATCATAAGCCACTAATGTATGAACATACGAATTAGGAGTAGGCCACTCAGCCCATTGAACTTGCCGTGCCATTCAATAAGATCATGGCTGATCTGAATGTAACCTCAACCACACATTCCTGCCTATCCCTGATAATCTTTCATCCCTTGATAATCAAGAATCTGTCTAGTTCTGTCTTAAAAATATTCAAAGACTCTGCTTCCACCGCCTTTTTAGGAAGAGAGTTCCAAAGACTCACAACCCTCTGAGAAAAAAATTCTCCTTAACTCTGTCTTAAATGAGCGACTCCTTCTAATTAAACTGTGATCCCTAGTTCTAGATTTTGCCACAAGAGGAAACATCACCTCCACATCCACCCTATCAAGATCCCTGAAGACCTTAAAGGTTTCAATTAAGTTGCCTCTTACTCTTCTAAATTCCAGTGGATACAAGCCTAACCTGTTCAGCCTTTCCTCACAAGACAACCTGCCCATTCCTGATATTAGTCTAGTAAACCTTCTCTGAACTGCTTCTAATGTATTTACATCTTTCTTTAAGTAAGGAGACCAGTACTGTACACAGTACTCCAGATGTGCTCTCACCTGATGGCTATTTTGAACCCAAAGGGCAGAATTTTTAGCTCAGCAGGTGGGTGGACTATATGCCCTAATCATAGTTTTTAAAGTTTGATGCCATCTTTCCAAAGCCCTTGTAATTAGGATGGTAAGCTGTTGACTTAAACTGTTTTATCCCAAACTGTTAATCATTTCCTTAAACACCAGTGACATGAAATTTGAACCCTGATCTAATTGTATTTCCTTTGGTAAACCATATCTTGTAAAAAAAAAATTATTCAACTCTTCCAGAGTTTTCTTTAATGTAAATTTCTCAAAGGTATCGCTTCAGCAAATTTTGTAGACACATCTATTATTGTCAGTAAGTACTGATTTCCACTTTTAGTCTGAGGGAGGGGCCCTACACAATCAATCATGACCCCAATAACAGGTTCCTCAAATGCTTGAATTGGAATAAAAGGTGCAGCTTAATCACTGCTGGTGGTTTCCCTATCACCTGACACAGGTGACATATTCTACAGAATTTGACTACACCTCTATGCAATTCAGGCCAATAAAAATGTTTTTGTATTTTCACTTGTGTGTTTCTAATTCCTAAATGTACCCCCATTTCATAAGCTATTCTCAGGATCTCATTTCTATATCCAAATGGCATAACAATCTGATGTACTCACATCCAGTTTTCATCTGCTGAAACCTGATACGGCCATCACTTTCACATTAACACATTATCCTTAAGGAGGATAATAACATATTGCCTCTGTTTCTGAGTAAGCTGTCTGATATAACTGTTTTATTTGTGGATCCTTTTTCTGTAACTCTACCAACTGCCTTGAGCTAAATACCTCCATTCTTTCTTCCTGAACAATCTTATCAAAGACAGTGTCAGCTAACTAAACATCAACACCCTTTCCTTGCCTTTTAACTTCCTCTTCTTTCTGTTTCAACCTCCAAGCTTATGACCTTATTGCCACAAAATCTGGAAACAATTCAAGATGCTCTTTCTGCAATACTTGTGTTGAAAATAACTCTGCAGGTTGCTCAAATACCACAGGCATCACCCACATCTGCGACCCATCTATATCATTAACTAAAATAAATTGAACCCCTGTTATGGGCAATTTTTCCACCACTCCAACAATCACCTCACCTGTTTCCCACTTACTCTTTAAATTTACCTTCCACAATGGAATAGGTTTAGGAAATGACTGTTCCTGCAATACTCCCTCTGAACAACAAGTATTACTGTCCCATAACATTAAGGACTGACTAGCCCCTGTGTCTCTTAAATTTTTTATATCTTTACCTACTCCACCCTGTACACAAGGAAAGACTTCCCCTTCATGTACAAAATCTTTAAACATTTACGCAACCTGCTCCTCAGAACTCCCTTGAATAACTTGTGAACACATTCCCACTTCTTTTCCCATCACTGACCCTTCCTGTTTTACTAGTGCACATATTTTCCCTGTAATTTCCAACACACTAACTTTGTGTGCCCAACTTTATTACAATGAAAACACCTCAATATTTGAGTGTCAATTCTACTCTCAGCACCTTTCTTTTTAATCTGAGAACAAACTTTCTGGGAATTTCCACCTTCCCACTTTCTATCCTTCTCTGATTTAAAAGGGTGATGAAAAAATGTTTAGGTCTATGAACTAACTCATAATCATCAGCTATCTCTGCTGCTTGTCTTAACGTTTTAAGCCTCTGTTCCTCTTCATGAGGTACAGCCATTTGGTGGCCAAGGTTAGATAAGGACATAGAAGACACGGTGAAACAGGGTAGAGTATGTCAAGCAGTAGAAAGAAGCTGCCATCGGTACCTTTACAAACGTGGAAATGGCCAGCTAGAGTGTGGCAGAGGCTGCACATAGATTTTGAGAATTTGAAGGGCAGCAGCTATTCCTTTTGATAGATAGCTATTCCAAGTGGGTTGAGGGGTTTCCAATGAATCGAAAAATGACTAGCAAAAACTCTAGACATTTTGAGTAGTTTATTTGCCACTTAGGGATTCCCAAAAAAAATTGTGTCTCATAACGGACCTCAGTTTTGTTCATAAGGATTTGTAAATTCATGAGAATGAATAGGGTAAAACAGACTAGTTTTCCTTCACCATCTTTCTTCAAATGGAGCAGCAGAGTGCATTGTACAAATTGTTAAGCGTATTCTTGTTCAACAAATGCTGGAAAAAAATTGGAAGAAATATTGGTTATCATTGAATCACAAACTGGCATTTTTTTGGTTTATTTATCATAATGTGGGAGATGTTGGTGTTCTGGTAATGGCACTGGTCTGGTAATCCAGAGTCCATGCTCTGGGAAGATGGGTTCAAATCCCACCATGAAAGCTGGTGGAATTTAAATTCAATTAATAAAATTTGGAATTAAAAGTTGGTTTCATTAATGGGAACCATGAAACCATTAGGAAAGGAAATCTGCCATCCTTACCTGGTCTGGCCTACATGTGACCCCAAAGCCACAGAAATGGCCTAGCAAGCAACTCAGTTCAGGGCAATTAGGGATGGGTAACAAATGCTGACCTTGCTAGCAGCACCAACATCCTGTGAAAGAGTAAAAAAAACACACCACACACAACTACTGGCAAAATACCAAATGAATTGTTTCTTAGAAGACAGCCTAGAACGAACTTTTTATTGCTGAAGCTACATTTAGCACAGTCAGTAGAAGGGCAATAATCCAGGTAGAAGGAGAGTAATGATAGGGGTAGATGAGAGAAAGAAGTCTGAAGTTGAACCAATAGGTTAAGGTGAGAGATCATCATCATAAGTGGTTGAAGTGGCTATCAGGAAGAGTCGTGAAAATATGTGGTATTTGCACACATTTGTTCAAGATGTTTGACAGTGAAAAGGTTAGGTTTGTACATAGAGATCATGTTTTACCTTCAGAGGCTCATGAAGAAGAATGTTGGGAGGAATCAAATGAGTCTGATGAACTGGATTGTTGGGATATAAGTAGAGTACCAATAGTTCCTCCAGTATAATATGCCTGAAACCAGTTCAGATCTGAGTCAGAGCCAGACAGACAAGTCTGATGAAGTGAAAATTTCAGTTGAAAGTCATATAGCAAAATCTGTCCTTGTTGGAGAAAACTTCACCTCAAAGGCCCAGAGGGTAAAGTTCCGAAAGTTTGGGTCAAGAAAGGAGGAACCCTCTTAGGAATAGGAAACAATTGAAAACCGAGGAATATATATAATTTGTATTGGTTTTGATCAGTGTGTAACATTTTCATTAAGGAGGGAGGAGTGTAATAGCACCTCTTGTGGCCATTTGTATCTGGATATATATAAATCAAACTGGAATAAAATAAATCAGTTAGGTATGAGAATTCCACGTGTATACACCAGTGTTATTGTTCTGCCAAGATATCATACCTAACTCTGGGATTCTGGCTGGTTGGCTGGCCAAAGTTGCTTTGAGGCAGGATTCCCATGTGATTCTCCTAATCTCCCATTGTTAACATTCATTTTAGCTATGTGACTGGATAATCTGATGATTTCTCCATGTAACCTCTACAAAAATCCCAGACATTCATCTTTATGTATAAATGAATTATTCCATACTGTTATTTGACAGCATGCAATTCAGTCTGTGATAATCTTACCTTTATTTTTGCATTTAATGTTTTCAATATTTTTGATTAATGGTTTGGTCAACTAGGTATAATGAAACAAAACCTAAAATTACTGGAAAAGCTCAGCAGGTCTGACAGCATCGGTGGAGAGGAAGACAGAGTTAACGTTTTGAGACCATATGACTCTTCATCTTGAAACGTTAACTCTGTCTTCCTCTCCACCGATGCTATCAGACCTGCTGAGTTTATCCAGCAATTTTTGTTTTTGTTTCAGATTTCCAGCATCAGCAGTATTTTGCTTTTATCTGGGTATAGTAAAAGTTTTGTCTTTTTTAAAAACATATTCTTTCACAGGATGTGGGCCAGCATTTGTTGCCCACCTCTAAAGCTTAGTTAGTGCTGCTAGTTTGGCTCAGTTGGTGAGGCGGAAGATTAAGGGTTCAAGTGGCAGTTTAAAATTTGAATACATAATCTAGGTTGACACCTCAGTGCACAGATGAGAAGAACTATATCATTGGAGATGCTTCCCTTTGAATCAGATGTTAAATTGAAACCTTCTGGTGGTTAGCTAAATGTTAAAGATTTTGTGGCAGTACTTAAAAAAGAATCAGAAAATTTTACTGGGTACCATTTCTCCCTTGGTCAATACAACCATAAAAAGATTAAATAACTGTGCATCTAATTTCTGTTTGTGGGACCTTGCTGTATGCAAAACGTTTGCTATATTTACCCGTAACATTGTAACTGCAAAGTAATTCTTTCTATGGAAAGTACTTTATGGTATTTATGAAATGCAATTTATTATTTAATGTATAAAAAATAAAAAGTGGTTGATCTTTTGGTTTTAAGAATTAATGCAGAGTATTAATGTATAAATAAATGTGCATTTTAATTATTTGATATTTTCTGCTACAACTGTCTAAAAGCAAGAATGTAAAAAAGTAAACGTGAAAATATGAAGTATGATTGGGAGAAGTTAATACCCTATAACTTATATCAAAATATTTTAATTAGGACATGTGAATATTATCTATGCTTATTAAAATGATTCACCAAAATTAATTAACCTTCAAATTTCACACTCTTACTATTACAAATTACAAAATCCAAGTTACTTTTTTAAACAGAATATCACTTACTATAATTAAATAATTTTTTCAATAATTTCTATTCAGAGTAGGAATTTAGCTAAGTCATGTCACTGGTGGAATATATCTAGAACTTGTTGTAACTCCTCTGTCTGAAGCAATATGCTTTGATAATTGATATTAGTCTGCGAAAAAAAATTTAAAATTACTAAGATGACCAAATATTTGAAAGTTTTGTGCAGTATTTGAAGTTCTATTTGATGTGCTCTTGCAGTTGAAAGTTTTGATTGTTAATTAACTTCACGAACAATATCACTCTTCCAGAGGTGATTCAGCTGAGCCTGGCAGAAGATCAGAAAGTGAGCATCACCACAGCAACAGTGGGACAAAGTGCAGTCCTAACGTGTTCAATTCAGGGAATTCTGAGGCCCCCAATAATTTGGAAACGCAACAACATTATTCTTAACAATTTGGATCTGGAAGATATCAGTGTAAGTAATAAATTTGAGATAAACATTTATTTTGTAAAACATTGAACTTCCATTGCAATTTTATTGCCCTTTTCAAGCACAATTATCCAGCAGGAGAAGATTTCCTTTGTGTGCTTTTGGGCCAAGTTTACAAATGCATGTTCCAGGCACACACACCACAATTTTACACCCATTATTGGATGACTTGTTGATGTGGGTTCGCAGCAAGTGAGGCCTCCAAGTACAATTTTGTAAAATTGAAATTTATTTCAATTATAATTATTTAATTATAATTAGAATTCTTTCATTATAACTGAAATTGCAAATTTGTTCCTTGTAAATTAGTTTTGCAATTTCATTACAGAGATCTTCCCCTCATGTTAAATATGTTACTAATTTTTCCATGATTTCCAATATTTCCATACAAATATTAAAAATTCCGCAGAGTGGAAATCAAAGTCCACTAAAATCACCACTCCATTCCTGGTTTTCTACCTGGAAATCCAGGCGATCCCTTCTCGTTCGACCTTCCGATTCAGGTTGGGTAAGAACTGTGTCGGGCAGCTGGCCCCTGAGGCCTTCATTCAAGGGCTACACAATCAGACATAAGGAGGCCATGCCCCCTTTTTTATGGCTCTAGCTGCTATAAAGCAGTTGGGTTTTAAAGGTCCAGCCGCTTTTAAGTCAGGGAAAAGGTAGGATTGGTGGTGGAGGGGGTTGGTGGCCATGGATGCGGGTTTGTTCGGTAGGAGGTTGGTTAGTCACTAGGGGTGAGGTTTGGTTGGTCGGGGGAGTTGGAGATCAGGTGGAGGTCGGTTGAAGGGTGTGGGATAGTCGGGGGGTGGGGGAGGTCAGTCAGGCGAAGGTTGGGTGGTCGGGGGTGGCAGTTGAGTGTCAGTGGGAGGGTCAGTCAGCGGGGGAGGTCAGGTGGTCATTGCGGGGAGTTGGTCAGGGGGTATAATCGGGCCGGTGTAATCGGGAGGGATGTAGTCAGGGGTGTGCAGTTGACGGGGTGTAGTCGGATGGGATCCGTGCAGGGGGATAAAAGCATCCCGTGCGGTGATCAGTGGGGAGTTACTGTGCAGTTGGGGCAAGTTGGAGGGTGCCAAGGGGGGTCGTGGGGTGGGGATCTGAGGCGGGGGTAATCCTGTGGGGGTTTGGGGGTGTGAGAGGGGTCCCATTAGGGGTGGGGAGGGTGGTCAGTACAATAGTTACCCAGAAGCTAGGAGTGGTTTTAATTCTTCTAACTTTTTCTGGGTAACTATTGCTGTAAGACGTCAGAACTATCCTAAGTTTACGATTTGAATCATATTTTTGGATAGTTCCCAGTGCAGGGCAATTGCCCATCGGAAGTTTAAAATTCCTGGCCAATTGCCATGGGAACTTCTGAAGGGGGTGTTGGTGGATGTGGTGGGGGGTTCACCCCAGCGCATTTTTTGAGTACCCCGAGAAACACTGCCCCAGAGCTTGGAAGTTAGGGGACAGTGTGAATTTGGTAGGTTTTTCCCAAATTCTTGTTTTATGCAATGACATGAATGCAACTTATGTTGTAAAAGATTTCTTAAGAAATATTAAGGATAAGATAGTTCTGCTAGTGTGAAGTGGGTGAATGACACCCAGAATTTTCTAATGAGCCACTGAGTGCTCCTTCCATCTGAAATCATGATTTTTTTGTTGCTCAAATGTCTTAGAGCTTCATTAGATATTGGAAAACTGCAGATTATTAGTGCATATGAAAAATTGCAGGGTTTATGAAACATACTAGTTATGCCATTAGCGTACCCATTGAAACAAATATATAAGATACCATTTATACTTTTTGCCTGGATGCAAGACGGTTCTTAATGTTGAATTGTAATTGAAATGTATGTGAAGCTTTTTAAGTGATGTCATCTTACTAGATTTCATTGAACTCAGTAAAGTTGACACAAAGCTTGGAAATGTAACAGACAGTCAGAAGGGTAGTAACGGGCATAGACAGACTGGTAAAGTGGGAAGACACATGGCAATTAAAATTTTAATGGAAAGAAATGTGAAGTTTTGCACCTTAGAAGGAAAAATTAAGAGGGGCAATTTAGCTAAATGGTATAATTTTAGAGGGGATGCAGGAATATAGAGAGCTAGAAGTGTATATGCACAAGTGTTTGAAGATAGTGGCCAGAATTTTCCTATAGGGACAGAAAAACACAAGTTGTGCACTTTTGTGGCTTCATGTATGACTTTGCTCGATAGTTTTGTTTTCTCACTCAGGGTTCAGGTTCACAGTGTAGCTTGCAAGCCATGATGGAGTGTGTGGTGAGGGTGAGTGCAGATGTAGGCTGGTTAGAAGGCCCTCTCTGTCCTCGGAAACAGCAGCCCAGCTCCTAATATCATTTAAAGGCCTGCTAAACCTCACCCCTGACTCCCCTCACAGCTCCCCTACCCAACTTGCATGCCACCCCCATTGCCCCTCAGATTCTCGCACGCCACCCCATACCCCCTCAGATTGCCCATACAATCTCCATGCCCCCCATGTATTGTCCCACAGCCACTCACCCAGTATCCACTGTGTATGATCCTCAGAAGCAATGCTGTAACAATGGGAATTATTTTAAATCTGTGACAGTGTAATAGAATTCTCATTCAGAGGTCTGCCATTGACACTACCATAAGAAGCCCGTTCTACATAGGAAAAAAAGTTAATCCTGTTCATTGCCATTACATTGTGTAAACAAACAATCATGTACTCTGAAATCACATTAAAGGTTCAGTTTTATTACAACCTGGTAAAACTGTCAGTCATTCCCCTGAACAGCTGTGATAACAGAGCTGAGGACTCCAGCAGTTTTTTGGAACTCAACCAAGCTCTCATAATAGCTGCAGATATCAAAACGTTAGCTTCCAACTCCAAAGCCTGAAATTGAAAGAACAGATGGCCTCTTCTCCATTTCAAAGCAAATTGCCCATCAATCAATGGCGTGGAGTTGATGCTTTTTACATTTCAGAAGTAGGGCATGTTTCTTTCAAAATCAGAGCTGTCTGTACATTTAAATCCCAGTGCCAAACATGACAAGAAAAGTTTACCAAAACATTTCATCTGCATTTTTGAATGCATATGGCACTTTTTGCAATGGAAAAAGTACTGTAATGCATGTCAACACTTACACAATGGTGGTTAATTAATGTTAACTTACCTTTGCAGGACAGAGCTCTATGATGAATCACTGCATTAAAAATACATCAGCATTACAGTAAAGCATCTAATAGTGACATTTGAAAGTATGAAAACATTTTTACACTTACCTTTCTGAATGTTCCTATGTTCCTGACTCCTCAGCAGGCTTCCCCCAGTGGTCACAAACTCTCCAAGGAGATGCTTTTTTTGGGGCTTACATAATTCCCAGCAGCACATGAAAATAGTGCAGAGGGGCAAATACAACATTCCTGTTATTCTCGCAGTGCAGACCCTGATGTTGGAAGAGGTACATGTACATTTTGCACCCATGGCCTTCCCAACCTGTAAAAAGGCAGCATGAAAATGTTGCAGGATCAGGAAAACCATTTTTCCAGCAAAAAAACTGTTCAGCATTTCAGACCAGATGAGCACCACCTTTAGGAGAGAAAATCTAGCCCAGTTATTCCAGTTAATAAGATTCTTATAAAAGCATATGGAACTGTTGGTTTTACCAGTAGAGGTACAGGCTTGATTATTTTTAGGGGACTGAGGGATAAACCTAGCAAGGCTAGGAATGTGGATGTTCTGTAAAATTTAACAGCAGGATTTGATTGCAATTTTTTCTTGCATATCCCATATGAAAGCTCGCTAAATTGTAAGGCTAATTGTCTTGTTGATGGATGGGAAAAACAGCAGCAGGAGGGTCCCTGACAATCATCAGAGGATTGTGGGCTGAAGATCATTGTCAAGGAGGGGTAGGGGGTTGTGGCACTGATTGTAGCAGAGGTTAGAGAGAGGCTGTAAGTTCCTTTTGGCCCCCAGGCAATGCAATGAAAAACACTCTAGAACTCCTGCCACCATTTCACTGCCTGGTTCCTGAAGTCCTGGGAAACCTGGCTGGTGGCTGATAAATTTAAATCAAGCTAGAAGTTGCAATGTGGGAGCTAAGTATTAACAAGGCTTCCCACCCCGGAAGATTAGACAGATGTGAAGTCTCTACCTGCTACCGTAAAAATGACATCAGCCTTATATGTATTGGGTTCAGGCCACATTTCTCGTCTTAAGCATTAACACCCTTGATATCTTCCCACCCATCCTTGGTGGAGGATGGGGGTTAATATCCAGGCCACAGATTGCAAAAGCAAGCAAGTTATAGTAACCCTTTCTGACTAAGCCTCAACTAGAGAATAGTGCTCAATTATGACCACCACACTTCAGAAAAAATGTCAAAGCCTTGGAGGCGATTAAGAGAAAATTTAGCAGGATGAGGGATTTCAGATATGTGGAGAACCAGAGAAGCTGGATTGTCCTCCTTAGAACAGTGAAAGTTAAAGGGAAATTTAGCCTGGTGATAAAGATCTTCAAAATTCTGAGAAGTTTTTGTTAAAGTAGATAGGGAAAAACCATTTGAACTGGCAAGAGAATCATTAGCCAAGGGACACAAATTAAAGGTAATTGACAAAAAAACTTATGGTGAAAATAGATCTTTTTTAACACAGAGGGCAGACTTGTCCCCAAATTTGTACTAAGTGTGGTAGTGGGTGGGAAGAAGGACATTTTAATCACCAGCCGCAATATCGTATCATTCCCGCCTCATTAATGATCCATTCACAGGAAACATGCCGTTTTGATGGCGGACGGGCTCTCATTCGTCTGCCAAGCCATCACCTCGCTGCGTGCCATATTTAAAGTACACGCGCACACAGTGCTTCCAGCCCAGGACAGCAGCAAAGAAGGCATGGCCCCAAAAAGCAAGAAGATTGCAGCCCCCAGTTTAATGTTGCGTCCCTCAAGTGCCTTTTGGACGCAATCGAGGCCCATCGTGATGTCCTGTACTCTCGCTCTGGTCGCAAGATGGGTGGCAACATCACTAATCCAGCATGGGAGGCAGCACCAATGCCCTGCAAAAGAGGACAGCCACCCTGTGCCACTACAGGATGAATGGTCTCATCCATTCCACCAGGAATCATCACTCTCAATTCACACACTCACAAAACCATCACACATCTACAGGGATCTCACACCTCAAAGGATACCACTCACTCTCACACACACCCTCACATCTCCATCAGGCTCATATCCACTGGAGCTCACATTCTCATCCCATCCATTGCTCACCACACAAACATTCCGCGCAGTGCCATGTGTCCTGCTCACAATCTCTCCATTTTCATGCAGGAGAAGCTAACTCACAAGAGCAGGGACAGATCCCAGATCCGGGGTGGAGTGGCCCACATTAGGCCCCTCACTCACTTTGAGGAGTGTTCCATCATGCTGACTGGTGAGGACATGGACCGTACTTGCCCTGGCAGTGAGGTCAGCAGTGAACACCCGTGTGAGGATCCTGCACCACAACACAAATGTGAGTGCTCTCTCTCCTGTTTTTGATTGCTGAAATTCACTAAGTGTTTCTACTTTGGGTCACAGGGAGCTCTGCCAAGCAATCGACACCCTCAGCCAACCGGACCCTCAGCTCCATTGAAGTCCTTGCCTCCAGCCAAGAGAATTCCTCGATTGAAGAGCTGAAAATAAGCAGCCTGGAAGATCTGTCAAAGCGCTTACCCACACCTGCACCAGCACAGGAACACACACCTCGGTGGGACCAAGATCAAGAGCAGGCTTAGATTCACAACCTGGTGGTCACTGTGGGTCTGCACTGGAGTGCTGCTTTTGGGCTGCAGTACAGTGCTTAAGTTGGAGTCTGGTGACTGAGGGAATTTAAGGGTTAATTTCTATCTAAAGTCTAGTCTTTCTTTAATTTAGTAATTAACTAAAAGTTGCTGTTTGGGTTGGAAGAAGGTGAGTTTTAGGCCAGCTTTAAAACAGGGTTTATACAGCTACAGCTAGTTAATTAGTTAACTGGCTTAAACAGGTTTTCAGAGGCTAAATTCAGAGAGTCTGTCTTACAATGCTGACATTGTCTGCATTGGAGTGCTGTTTTGGTCTGCAGTAGAGTGCTTAAGTTGAAGTTTGGTTCCTGAGGGAGTTTGGTGAGGAGGGAACAAGGTGACCCTTTCAGTAACGTGAGTACGGTTGGGTGAGTATTTACTACTTTTATCGCTTATAGTTTTTAAGGTCTTATTTTGTGATTCATCATTTGTGAGGGCTATAGTTCTGTAACGAGGAGCAGGGAAGAAGGGCCCTAGAGTAATTGATATTATTTGATATTACATATCTTCCAAAAGGTTTAATTTAACTTAAAGGGGTAAGTCATGGCAGGAGAGCTCAAACCCATGGTGTGCTCTATGTGGGAAGCCGGGAACATTTCCAATGCCCAAGGCCAGCATGTATGCGGGAAGTGTCTCCAGCTGCAGCACCTGGAAGCCTGGATTTCAGAGCTGTAGCAGCGGCTGGGACACTGTGGAGCATCCGTGAGGCAGAGAATATCGTGGATAGCACGTATGGAGAGGTGATCACACCGCAGGCTAAGACTCCATAAGCAGGATGGGAATGGGTGATCACCAGGCAGAGCAAGAGGACTGGGCTGGCAGTGCAGGAATCTCCTTTGGCTATTCCCCTGCAAAGCAGATATACCGCTTGTTGAGGGGAAAGGCTGCTCAGGGGAAAACAGCAACAGCCAAATTTGTTGCACCACAGTTGGCTCTGCTGCACAGCGGAGGAGTAAAAAGTGTGAGAATACAGTAGAGGATTCAATTGTAAGGGGAATAGATAGGTGCTTCTGTGGCCACAAATGAGACTCCAGAATGGTATGTTATCCCCCTGGTGCTAGGGTCAAAGATGTCTCAGAGTGGCTACAGGACATTCTGAAGGGGGAGGATGAACAGCCAGTAGTCATGGTACACATTGGTACAAACTGGTAAAAAAAGGGATGAGGCCCTAAAGGCAGAATATAGGGAGTTAGGAAGTAAGTTGAAAAGTAGGACCTCAAAGGTAGTGATCTCAGGATTACCACTAGTGCTACGTGCTAGTCAGAGTAGAAATAGCAGGATGTATCAGATGAATACGTGGCTGAAGAGATGGTGTGAGGGGGAGGGTTTCAGATTCCTTGGACATTGGGACCAGTTCTGGGGGAGGTGGGACCAGGACAAACTGGACGGGTTACACCTGGGCAGGACCGTGACTGATGTCCGGGGGGAATATTTGCTTGAGTGGTTGGGGAGGGTTTAAACTAAAATGGCAGGGGGATGGGAACCTATGCAAGCGGTCAGAGGAGGGGGAATCAAGGACAAGAACAAAAGACAGAAAGGGGAATAAGAAAAGTGATAGGCAGAGAAATCAAGGGTAAGTATCAAATGGGGCTCAGTGAAAAATAGTGGGAACAGGACAAGTAATGTTAAAAAGACAAGCCTTAAGGCTTTGTGTCTTAACGCGAGGAGCATTCTCAATAAAGAGGATGAATTAATCTTGCAAATAGAAATAAACAGGTATGATATAGTTGGGATTACGGAGACATGGCTGCAGGGTGACCAGGGATGGGAACTGAACATCCAGGGGTATTTAGGAATATTTAGGTGGAGTTGCATTGCTGGTGTAAAGAGGAAATTAATGCAATAGTGAGGAAAGATATTAGCTCCAACGATGTGGAGTCTGTATGGGTAGAGCTGAGAAACACTAAGGGGCAAAAAACGTTAGTGGGGGTTGTATATGGACCCCCAAACTGTAGTGGTGATGTTGGGAATGGCATTAAACAGGAAATTAGAGACGCATGCAGTAAAGTAACATGTGTGATTATGGGTGACTTTAACCTGCATATAGATTGGGCAAATCAAATTAGTAACAATACCGGAGAGGAGAATTCCTGGAGTGTATACAGGATGGTTTTCTGGACCAATATGTTGAGGAACCAACTAAAGAACAGGCCATCCTAGACTGGGTATTGTGTAATGAGAAAGGAATAATTGGCAATCTAGTTGTGCGAGGCCCCTAGGGGATGAGCGACCATAAGATAATAGAATTCTTCATCAAGATGTAGAGTGATCTAGTTGATTCTGAGACTAGGGTCCTGAATCTTAATAAAAGAAACTGCTTTGGTTTGAGGCACGAGTTGGCTATGATGGATTGGGAAACATTACTTAAAGGGATGACGGTGGATAGGCAATGACAAACATTCAAAGAGCACATGGGTGAACTGCAAAAATTGTTTATTCCTGCCTGGTGCAAAAGTAAAAACAGGAAAGGGGGCCAAACCATGTCTTACAAGGGAATTAGAAATAGTATTAAATCCAAGGAAGAGGCGTACAAATTGGCTAGAAAAAACAACAGACCTGAGGATTGGGAACAGTTTAGAATTCAGCAAAGGAGGACCAAGGGATTGATAACGAAAGGGAAAATAGAGTATAAGAGTAAGCTCGCAGGGAACATAAAAACTGACTGTAAAAGTTTCTATAGTTATGTGAAGAGAAGAAGATTGGTGAAGACAAATGGAGGTGCCTTACAGTCAGAAACAGGGGAATTTATAATGGGGAACAAAGAAATGGCTGATCAACTAATACATACTTTGGTTCTGTCTTCACAAAGGAGGACACAAATAACATATCAGAAATGTTGGGGAACAGAGGGTTTAATGAGAAGGCAGAACTGAAATAAATCAATATTAGTAGGGAAATGGTATTGGGCAAATTGATGGGATTGAAGGCTGATAAATCCCCAGGACCTGATAATCTACATCCCAGATTACTAACTGAAGTGGCCCTAGAAATTTTGGATGCATTGGTGGTCATCTTCTGAGATTCTATAGACTCTGGAACAGTTCCTACAGATTGGAGGGTAGCTAATGTAACCCCACTATTTAAAAAGGGAGGTAGAGAGAAAACAGGGAATTATAGACCAATCAGCCTGTCGTCGGTAGTGGAGAAAATTCTAGAATCCATTATAATAGATTTAATAGATGACTTGGAAAACAGTGGCAGAATCAGACAGAGTCAGCATGGATTTACGAAAGGAGAATCATGCTTGACAAACTTACTGGAATTTTTCGAGGATGTAACTGGTAGAGTTGATGAGGGGGGGCCAATGGATGTGGTTTATTTGGACTTACAGAAGGCTTTCGACAAAGTCTCACATAAGAGATTGACGTGTAAAATTAAAGCGCATGGGATTGGGGGTGATGTATTGAGATGGATAGAAAACTGTTTGGCAGACAGGAAACAAAGAGTAAGAATAAATGGGCCTTTTTCCGAATGGCAGGCAGTGACTCATGGGGTACCGCAGGGATCGCTGCAGGGACCCCAGCTATTCATGATCCGTGTTAATGAATTAGATGAGGGAACTAAATGTAATATCTCCAGATTTGCAGATGACACAAAGCTGGGTGGGAGGGTGAGCTGCAAGGAGGATGCAGAGACACTTCATTGTGATTTGGACAAGCTGAGTGAGTGGGCAAATGCATGGCAGATGCAGTATAATGTGGATAAATGTGAGGTTATCCACTTTGGTAGCAAAAACAGGAAGGCAGGTTATTATCTGACTAGCTATAAATTGAGAGATGGGAATGTGCAACGAAACTTGGGTGTCCTTGTACACCAGTCACTGAAGGTAAGCATGCAGGTGCAGCAGGCGGTAAAGAAGGCAAATGGTATGTTGGCCTTCATGGCGAAAGGATTCGAGCACAGGAGCAGGGGTATCTTGCTGCAATTATACAGGGCCTTGATGAGACCACATCTGGAATATTGAGTGCAGTTTTGGTCTCCTTATCTGGGGAAGGATGTTCTTTCTATAGAGCGAGTGCAGTGAAGGTTTACCAGACTGATTCCTGAGATGGCGGGACTGAACTATGAGGAGAGATTGAGTCAGTTAGGATTATATGCAATGGAGTTCAGAAGAATGAGGAGAGATCTCATAGAAACCTGTAAAATTCTAACAGAACTTGACAGGGTAGATGCTGGAAGGATGTTCCCAATGTGGGGGAGTCCAGAACCAGGGGTCACAGTCTGAGGATATGGGGTAGACCATTTAGGACTGAGATGAGGAGAAATTTCTTCACCCAGAGTGGTCAGCCTGTGGAATTCGCTACCAGAGAAAGTAGTTGAGGCCAAAACATTGTATGTTTTCAAGAAGGAGTTCGGGGCAAAAGGGATCGAAGGATATGGGGAGAAAACGGGAGCAGGCTATTGAGTTGGATGATCAGCCATGATCATAATAGCGGAGCAGACTTGAAGGGCCAAATGGCCTACTCCTGCTCCTATTTTTTATGTTTCTATAACTGCTATGGATTACCCCAATGGAGAATAAGGAAATGGCAGAGTCATTGAACAAATACTTTGTGTATGTGTGTATTTTGTGTCTTTTGCCTAATGACAGGGAGCAGAGAATAGGGATAAATGGAGCAATTCCAAGTTGGCCGGCTGAAACTAATGGAATGCTCCAAGGATCAATTCTGGGGCCTCAATTTTTTTACAATCTGCATTGAGAATTTAGGTGAAGAGGCTGAGAGTAATTCACCCAAGTTTGTTGACATTACAAAGCTAGGTTGGAAGGTAAGCTGTGGGGTGGACAGAAAGATATAAAAAGAAAAAAACTGCGGATGCTGGAAATCCAAAACAAAAACGGAATTACCTGGAAAAACTCAGCAGGTCTGGCAGCATCTGCGGAGAAGAAAAGAGCTGACGTTTCGAGTCCTCATGACCCTTCAACAGAACTAGGTGAATCCAAGGAAGGGGTGAAATATAAGCTGGTTTAAGGTGTTGGGGGGCGGGGGGGAGAAGAGGAGCGGGGTGGTGTGGTTGTAGGGACAAGCAAGCAGTGATAGGAGCAGATATTCAAAAGATGTCACAGACAAAAGAACAAAAGAACACACAGGTGTTGAAGTTGGTGATATTATCTAAACGAATGTGCTAATTAAGAATGGATGGTAGGGCATTCAAGGTACAGCTCTAGTGGGGGTGGGGGGGGCATAAAAGATTTAAAAATAATGGAAATAGGTGGGAAAAGAAAAATCTATATAAATTATTGGAAAAAACAAAAGGAAGGGAGAAGAAACAGAAAGGGGGTGGGGATGGAGGAGGGATTTCAAGATCTAAAGTTGTTGAATTCAATATTAAGTTTGGAAGGCTGTAAAGTGCCTAGTCGGAAGATGAGGTGTTGTTCCTCCAGTTTGCGTTGGGCTTCACTGGAACAATGCAGCAAGCCAAGGACAGACATGTGGGCAAGAGAGCAGGGTGGAGTGTTAAAATGACAAGTGACAGGGAGGTTTGGGTCATTCTTGCGGACAGACTGCAGGTGTTCTGCAAAGCGGTCGCCCAGTTTATGTTTGGTCTCTCCAATGCAGAGGAGACCGCATTGGGAGCAACGAATGCAGTAGACTAAGTTGGGGGAAATGCAAGTGAAATGCAGCTTCACTTGAAAGGAGTGTTTGGGCCAATAGACGGTGAGGAGAGAGGAGGTGAAGGGGCAGGTGTTGCATCTTTTGTGTGGGCATGGGGAGGTGCCATAGGTGGGGGTTGAGGAGTAGGGCGTGATGGAGGAGTGGACCAGGGTGTCCCGGACGGAATGATCCCTACGGAATGCCGCCAGGAGGGTGAAGGGAAGATGTGTTTGGTGGTGGCATCATGCTGGAGTTGGCGGAAATGGCAGAGGATGATCCTTTGAATGCGGAGGCTGGTGGGGTGATAAGTGAGGACAAGAGGGACCCTATCATGTTTCTGGGAGGGAGGTTTCCACTTATCACCCCACCAGCCTCCGCATTCAAAGGATCATCCTCCACCATTTCCGCCAACTCCAGCATGATGCCACTACCAAACACATCTTCCCTCCCCCCCCACCCCCCCCCCCCCGTCGGCATTCCGTAGGGATCGTTCCCTCTGGGACACCCTGGTCCACTCCTCCATCACCCCCTATTCCTCAACCCCCACCGATGGCACCACCCCATGCCCACGTAAAAGATGTAACACCTGCCCCTTCACCTCCTCTCTCCTCACCGTCCATTGGCCCAAACACTCCTTTCAAGTGAAGCAGCATTTCACTTGCATTTCCCCCAACTTAGCCTACTGCATTCATTGCTCCCAATGTGGTCTCCTCTACATTGGAGAGACCAAACATAAACTGGGCGACCGCTTTGCAGAACACCTGCGTTCTGTCCGCAAGATGACCCAAACCTCCCTGTCACTTGCCATTTTAACACTCCACCTTGCTCTCTTGCCCACATGTCTGTCCTTGGCTTGCTGCATTGTTCCAGTGAAGCCCAACGCAAACTGGAGGAACAACACCTCATCTTCCGACTAGACACTTTACAGCCTTCTGGACTGAATATTGAATTCAACAACTTTAGGTCTTGAGCTCCCTCCTCCATCCCCACCCCCTTTCTGTTTCTTCCCCCTTCCTTTTGTTTTTTCCAATAAATTATATAGATTTTTCTTTTCCCACCTATTTCCATTATTTTCAAATATTTTTAAATCTTTTATGCTCCCCCCACCCCCACTTGAGCTATACCTTGAATGCCCTACCATCCATTCTTAATTAGCACATTCGTTTAGATAATATCACCAACTTCAACACCTATGTGTTCTTTTGTTCTGTTGTCTGTGACATCTTTTGATGATCTGCTTCTATCACTGCTTGTTTGTCCCTACAACCACACCCCCGCTCCACCTCTCTCCCCCACCCACCTTAAACCAGCTTATATTTCACCCCTTCCTTGGATTCACCTAGTTCTGTTGAAGGCTCATGAGGACTCGAAACGTCAACTCTTTTCTTCTCCGCCGATGCTGCCAGACCTGCTGAGTTTTTCCAGGTAATTCTGTTTTTGTTTTACAAAAAGATATTGTCGGATTAAGTAAGTGAGCAAAGAGGTGACAGAGGGAGTCTAATCCAAACTCCATTCTCTAACTATTGACAACACCCCTCTCACTGGTAACAGTCTGACATTAAGCCAGCCTGTTTGCAACCTCAGTGTCCAGAAGTTTAGCTTCCAAACATATATCTGTGCCATTACTAAGACCACCTATTGGTCAACTTTGCCCATCTCAACTCATTTGCTGCTGAAACACTTTTTCATTCCATCATTACCTCTAGACTTGACTATTACAACACACCCCTGACTGGTCTCCCATATTCTCTCTCCATAAACTTGAGGTCAATCGAAACTCTGCTGCCCATGTATTAGCTTGCAGCAAATTCCATTCCCCTATCACTCCTGTGCTCGCTGACCTACATTGCCTCTCATTCAAGCAATGTTTTCATTTTAAAATCCTCATCCTCACCCTTGTTTTCAATGCCTCCGTGGCCTCATTGTCCCGATCTCTTATAATCTTCTCCAGCTTCACAACCTTCTGAGGGATATCTGCAGTTATAATTCTAGCCTTTTGTGCGTCCCCAATTTTAATTGCTGCACCATTCTTGGCCCCAAGTTCTTAAATTCCCTCCCTTTACTCCTTCACCTCTCTACCTGATTTTTCTTCTTTAAAACACTGTTTAAAATACAACTTCTTTGTCCAAGCTTTTGGTTATCTAATATGGCTCGGTATCACACTTCGTTTTACAATGCCCCTGTGAGGCGCATTGGGACATTTTATCATATTAACAGTGATATATAAAAATAACTTGTTGATGTTGTTGAACTGCAAGGTTATCCATTTGATAGTAAGAATAGAAAAGCAGAATATTTTTTTGAAGGCATGGAAATTGTAAATTGATGCTCAAAGAAATTTCAGTGTACTTACACAATGAACACAAAAGATTAGCATGCAGGTAGACAAAGTGATCAGGAATGCAAATGGCATGTTGGCCTGTATTGCATAGGCTTTGGAGTACAAGAGGAAGTCTCGCTATAATTGTGTAGAGCTTTTGTGAGACTACAACTGGAATAGCAGGTTTGGTCTCCATATCTAGGGAAGGGTATTCTTCCTTGGAGGTGGTACATCAAATGTTAACTAGATTAGTTCCTGGGATGCGGGGTCTGACCTATGATGGAAGGCTGAGTAAATTGGGCCTATACTGCCTGCAGTTTAGAAACTGGAGAGGTGATCCCATTGAAACATATAAGATTTTGAAGGTGCTTGATAGGATAAAAACTGAGAGGTTGTTTTCCCCAGCTGTGGAATCTAGATTATGGGGGTACAGACTCAGGATAAGGGGTTGATCATTTAGGACCAAGATGAAGAAAGATATCTTTACTCAGAAGATTGTAAACTTTTGGAATTGTTTACCCTAGTGAGCTGTGTATGCTCTAGCGTTGAGTTTATTCAGGGTTGAGATAGATGAATTTTTGGTCTCTCAGGGAATTAAGTGATATGGGAAGCAGAGTTGAAGCAAAAGATTATAATTGAATGGCAGAGTAGGCTTGAGGTCCTATTTCTTATGAGTAAGATGTTTGTTATGATGGACAAGGCTAATTTGCAGAAACTACTGTCGCAACATTGTGGCAACCAGCTCTTTCATTCTTTTTGTTACAATCTCAGCTGATGTTAATACTGAACAAATCAGATCCCAGAATGAACATTTTTTGATTCTGTATGGCGCTTCTGACAAAGAACCATACGGATTCGAAACGTTAACTCTCTCTCGCTGTCTCCACAGATGCTGCCAGATCTGCTGAGTTTTTCCAGCATTTTCTGTTTTTGTTTCAGATTTCCAGCATTCGTAGTATTTTGCATTTATCCCAGAGTGAAACCTGGTTTGATAGATCCTAACTTATTTTATTTAGAAACCATGGAGAAAACCTATTGAGCAAATTCACAGGAGTCTGCTGATGGACGTTTAACACAAAGAATAAAAATTTATTAAGCAAGAAATGTGAACTATATTACACTGGACAAAAAGGTTGGAAGGACCTCAGTATAAGCACAAGAAGATGCTTCAAATTCACACTATTCCTATATGGGATAACCAGCAATACCTTAACAGACACATAGGCCAGAATTTCAAAGTCACGCGAAAAAATGTTGGGTGTAGGAATTTTACCCGCTGACAATTAAACAGGCAGTTAAGCCCATTAGAAAGGAAACTTATTGAAATTCTACGTGGCCGGTGCAATTTTGCGATCGGCGCCCGGGGCACATGGCCAGGTGGACATCCTGTTTTTAAGTAAAATTCAATCCAGGGCAGGAAAAAAGTCGACCAGAGCCATGGCTCTGTGAGTAGGTAGGAGTTTAGGTGAGAGTTGGCTGTAAGTGCTTTTTTGATAGTTATTTGTATTTTCTGCATTTTCCAGAGGATTCTTTGGCTTATAAGCTTTCTTTAAGGCTTTCTGCTGAGTGCAGCTTTCAGGGAACTAACCTGTGGTATCTGTATTCCAGCAAATGGGGATTGTCTACTCCACTGGAGAGATCTCCTCTGTGGGGGAGAAGAGAGCCAGAAGGTCAGCCGGGTGCCTTTGTCAACAAGAAGGGATTCTAGTCCATGAACGTGCAGATAGTGTGTGATCACAGGATGCAGGTTCTGCAAGTCTGTGCCAGGTACCCAGGCAGCTCTCATGACACTTAGATCCTGAGACACTCCCAGGTGCCGAAGCTCTTCAATGCTCCAGCCTAACTGGATGGATGGCTGCTGGGTGACAAGCAGGTGGCTCATGATGCCTCTCCACCATCCAAGAACAGAGGCAGAGCAGCGGTACAACAGGAGCCATGCCTCCACAAGGCCGGTGGTAGAGAGAAACTTAGGTCTTCTCAAGATGCGCTTCCGATGCCTGGACCATTTGGGGGCACACTGCAGGTGTCACTGATAGTGGTTGTATGCTGAGCTCTCCACAATCTGGCACTGGCAAGGGGGTACCCACTGGAGGAAGAGGATGTTGACACAGCTCCACAGGTCCCAGATGATGAGTCCAGTAATGAGTCAGAAGAGGAGCATGGTAAGGAGAACGCTGAGGGTGGGAGGCAAGGACACCAGGGATGCCTTGATCCAATGCTCCTTCAGCTAGGCTACCAAATAAGAACTACCGTCTCATGCCAGGGCTGCCACCTCCATCCTGGATCGCAGAAATGACCCTTTCCTTGGCCCCCAAGATACACTCAGTGCCTGTACAATAAAGCTTTGAGCCACCCATGCCCAGCATTACATACTGGTGTACCCTGCATCTACAAAACAAATGAAGCATACTCAGGCCAATAACACAGAAGCAAATGGAACTCACATAGTATTGAATGGCACAACATTCCATATTGGTGGTCACACCATTTCAAAATGAAAAACAAAATGAGGGAACAAAAGATCACCCGTGACCAGTCCCTCTTGTGCTTAAGGTGCTTTAAAATTAGGTTTACAGGTGCCAAGTCTAGGTGTCCCCCCACCCCCTTTGCTGGCACCGGCATTGGAGACGGCCTGCTCACTATGCTGTCCTGTTGGCCTTGATGACCTTGGCGGTCATCCTCTAGCCAGTGGAACCTTTGCTGGCCCCACCTGGGAGGGAGTGGCCAGTGCTACAGCTGGCATCGCCCCAGTTGCCGCAGCTTAATCAGATGCAACGGTCACTGGTGGAGGGGCAGAGGAACTGCTGCCGTCATCCAGAGCGCCATGGAGGAGCCAACAGAGACGACAAGCAGCTCGTGCATTAACGTGAGGTTGCTGTGGACCTCCCTGCATGATGGATGGGCACCTAGCTGGGATATTGGGTGCCCTATCCATATCACACATGGACACTGACAAGCTGAGGTCAGTGCCTGTGTGAGGGATTGCAGGTCCGAGCGCAACCCCAGGAACCCCTGATTCTGTCCCTTGTGCAGCCTTTCCATGAGAGTCCCCATTCTCTCAGTGGAGGAGGCATTGCGCTCGGCCATGAGGGTCAACACAGTACTCATGCTCCGCAGGGACCCCTCCATAATGGAGACCATGGCATGCTTTCCCTCTTGAATCTCTGCCAGATCTTCCTGCACACCCTGCTGGAGATCCAGCATCTGCTGCCTAATGGACAACTCCATAGGATCATCATCAGCCTTTGACTGAACAGCGTCCTGGTCTCCAGCAGTCCTTCGATTGCTGGAGCCCTGGGCACTCTCTGCTTCCACCTACACCTCAAGCTAGTGTGAAGTGCCATCAACAATGTGCACCAAGATACTAACCGCCTAACTAATACCCATTGAGACTCTGGTATCTGCGTTGGTGCCTGGTTCAGACGCAGGTGCTTGGGGAGCCTGGTGGTCCTCCGGGGTCAGGGGTAGCTCCTGGAGGTGCAGCGCTTCACTGCTTGGTGGCAGATCTAAGGGAGCGGAAGGACATGTCATTAGTTTAAGTCACTGCACTGTCACTATGCATGCCAGTCACCATGGTGAGACAATGCATCATGGTGTCATCGTCTTTCAATGACGAATGGGGACTCCAGTCTGGAGGCTGCCATAAGACTACAAAAGAATGTTTGAACCATCCAAACCTCTCACCTCTGTGCACTGCACTCTTACTTTGTCTGACACCCCAGCCTCTCCACGGCAGGTTGACCGAGGTTCATGGCGCCTCTTGAGCTCCAAAGCCTCCTGCTCATAGTGGGGGAGGATAAGGAGGTGTTGGGTTTCTCCACTAGTCCGTGACCTCTCATTATTGTTATAGGATGTCTTCTGAAAGGGCAGAGGAGCATTGATTAGTCCACTCTGTACCTGCAGCGCCATTGCAGCCTGGGCAACTCCACCTGAAGAGCACTTGGCAAGGCACATCCGGGTCGTAGCCCTCGAGGTGCAAGGCACTCAGTCAAAGCAGCCAGGGCTCTCCCATCATTGACAGTTGATACTCAGAGTTTAACACCCCTGAGCTTCACGGGGGAAGGGCTAGCCCAAAATAATTCAACACACTGACCCTTGCCAACATGATACTCACCCTCCTGAGTGCAGCAGGTCATTGAAGCGCTTCTGGCACTGCACCCAGGTGCACCACACCATGTCATGGCTGCTTACCCAGACTGCCACCTCCTCCCATCTCTAGGGACAAGAGTGTCCTTCCTGGCAGCCACCTCCTCAAGGACAACCACGAGGCACTCGTCGGAAAATGGAGGGCCGAATGCCCAGCCGACCTCACCTCCCCCCTGGTCTCTGCATCTTCATTTTCAGCCATGTCGTTGCTGCAACTCCAACGCGGCAGCCTCCCTGGGGCTGCCTGCGCTGTTCAAACCAGCCGCCGGTTTGCCATTGGACCTGGAGGTTCTCCAGCCGACGTTCACGCTGGGCGGGCCTTAATTGAAATCATGGCCTGGCCCCATTCAGGGGCGGCTGTCAGCTTCCAAACCACTCCCGCCTGCCCCAATGAGCCCTGCCCTGCAGATCGGGCAGCATCTGTGGAGAGAAACAGAATTAATGTTTTGGTCGACGATCCTTCATCAGGGGCCCTGAGCCTAACATTTCAATCCTCACCTTGTTCCCACTCTGACCTTTCTGTCCTTGGCGTGCGCTCCACCCTGCCACAGAATGGGGGGCTGGGAGAGAGTGTGAGGATGGAGAGGGGTGAAATATAAGGGTTGGTGGTGTCATGGGGGATTGTTCAGTAAATTTACTGTTAAAAATAATTTGTACAAGAAAAAGGCCTTCTCGATACAACTTCTGCTGTAAACCACTTACCACAACAATCCCATGCCTGCATTTATAAGTTCTAGCCAGAATGCTGTAAATTTCTGGGCAACTTCAAGGCATCTAGTTTGAAGTCTGAAATGACAGGGCCAGCATCAAAGATATACAGGAGCCCGGGCAGCCTATTTCTGCGCATGTGGGCATGTCGGGACTTCCTCTGGGTGCTGTATGCAACAGCAGTGAACACCTCAAAATTAACTGCTACTTTTATCAGAACATCCAACGCATTATATTTGTATTCTGCTTTGGTGTATTTAAGAATGTCAAATTTGTTCTTAAAGCCGGCCTTAATAACGGCAAATTATAATCATGGATATTGCAATTTTACATGCCTTCCAACATATTGTTCACATGATAAGTATTTTCAGAAACAAGTATTTATTTCCAAATACATCTCAGGTTTTTGATGATTTTATTAATAGGAATAATTGCTTTAGGTCTCACAGTTCAATTGTCAATGAAAAATGTATTATGGAGGGAAAAATAATTATTTGCACATTTAGGTTGTTAATTGTAATTTAACAATCTAAATTTGTCATAATTTTCTTCCAATTGTGATGATTCACCATGATGTTTCAATTATGTCACATGTACTTGTTCTTATTTTCATTTGAACATTGTGATCCCTGGGGGAACAATTGCTCTGTGTGACAATATTGGAAATGCATTGGCCTGAACCTCCTTCAATGCTGTGCACATTGTTGCTATCTGTGAAGATTTTCACAATCCAGGGTTACTGTGCATTTAGTCCAGTCCGGCTGGGGAGTAGTCGTGGAATTGGGGGCATAGTCAGGAGGTTAGTGGGGAGTTGGGTGCGGCCAGGGGTTGGATGGTGGGTGGGGGGGGCGGTGGCGGTGATGTGAGTTGTGGAATTAGCTAGATGTTACACAGGGTTTTAATCTGTCTAACATTTCCTAGGCAACATATCAAGGTAAGTTGTGTCCCAAGTCTCCAATTGTAGCTCAGGGTTAGAGACTTTCATGCATAGTCCTGGGCAGCAAGGAATTGCCCATCAAAAGTTTAAAGTTCCCTGGCAATTCCCACATGGCTCCATGCGTCAGGACTTCCGTAGGGTCCTGAGGTACATCTTCCGTCATACATCCAGTCTTCGACAATCCAGAGACTTGAAGATTTGGGCCAATCCTAAAAGCATGTATTAGGATTTCAATACAAATGATGACTGAAGCAATTTTTCCCCTTTATTTTGTTGTTGCTGGTGAAACAGGCATTGTTCTTCATTGGTTGTCATTTTAATTCATACAATGCAGAGTGTGTTCCAGTTTATTAAAAAAAAACAGATGAGACTGAGTAGCAATATGCTGATGTTTAGAGTCGTTTCAGTTTACACTAATTTAATATTCAATACTATATCAAATATAGCAAATTTCAGATACAGTCGAGTATTGGACCGCTGTTGAGGTCATTGGATCAAATCACAACTGCCAATCATACAAAATGAAAGTGTTAATTGGCACATGTATATGTGTTATAATTAATGCAAATGCTGCTCAATATATGGGATTTCTGATTCAAACTCATGCTGAATGTGCTCTTGCACTGCAGGAGTTTTGATCATCTTTAATAGTAATTTTATCATTTTGATGTATTTTTGAGCCAGTCCCAATTCTGAAGGAAAATAGAAACGAAATAATAGTCCAAATCTTCCACTGTCCAGCGCGGCAAAATCTAGACTTAGTCTGTGTTGCGTGTCGGAAGTCCTAGCGCAAACAAATATGCTGTAATTGTCCAGGAACACCTGATGGGTTGATTACCACTGCCCGAGATACTCCACGAATGTCCACGAAACTGAGCTCAGTGTCAGAAACTTGGGCTCGATACGCAGGACTTAGCTGGATAATTACCCTGAAAATGTTACGCTAGATAAACCCGTTATAGCTCTATGATTAGCTGACATAACTGAACTGAGCACCACAACCGACCCCACCAATCACCACCCCTGACCCAACCTAATTCTCTCTCCCACCACCAGTCCCTGACCCAATTACCCCACAACCTGAATGCCCCATCCCCCCAACCTGACCTGACAACTCAGTCCCCAACACCCCCTCAGCAACCCAACTAACCTCCCTGACTCGACTACCATCCTGAACCCAACCTGAATGTCTCCCAATCCAACCCAACTCCCTCCCAGGTGACTCACTCACTCATCTATCCATGCACTCACTCACCCACGCACTCTCACCCACCCACTCAATCACTAAATGAATCACCCATTTACTCACTCACCCACTCATTCACCCACTCTCCTATTCACTCATTCACCCACTCACACTCACCCATTCATTACTCACCCATTCACTACCACCTACTCACTCACCCATACACATACTCAGCCACCCACTCACCCACCAATCTCTTAAACTCACTCACCCATCCACCATTCACTCACCCATCCAGTCGCCCACTCACCCTATCAGTCTCTCACCCACTCACTCAGACCCATTCACTCACCCACTCACTCACCTACAACCACCCACCCACCCACACTCACCCAGTCTCTCGCCCACCCGGCCACCTAGCCGCTCACTTATCCAATCACTCACTTGCTCACTCACTCTCTCACCCTCTTATTCTCACAGCCAGTCACTCACTTACCCACTCAAACATCCACTCACACTCTCACCCTTGCACTCGCAGACTCACTCGCCCATCTACACATTCACACTCATTCAGTAAAATATTTGAGACCTTTATAAAGTGCCGTGAAAAGGGGGCATGCCCTCTCCTTGCTTTGACTCTCCTGCTCTTGCTGAACTTAACCTGCGCTGTCCCATTTCTACTGCAACAAGGAGCTGAAAATGGGCTGTTCCATTGATGTACCCAGCATTGTCACTGACCAGAAGACCTGAGCTATTAATTCAGATCCTATGGTATATTATGGATACATGCACATATATATTATATTCCTGTAGTGATAGTTATTGACACTGGCATTTGCGGGAAAAATCCCACAGCAAGCACCTTTCCAACCAGTTATCGAAAAACACTCCTTTCCATGCAAAAGTCACAGCCAGCACCCCTATTTACGTACATACAGGCAAATTACTCTTCAGTTGCCGATAAAGGATTTGCTGATTACCACAATGAAAATTTAGAAACATTTCTGGAGGTAATCACTGCTTCTGAAATTAAAGAATATATCCTCCTTGGTAAGCAGTCTGCTGGTAGTTTCTATTTTCTGGTAAACGTAAGCTTTGTAAAATTATCAGAGGGCAGTGACATTGCACCAGGGACACATGTTACTTATCTTCAAAGACCAGTGCATCTTGTCACATCAGTCTGTTGATTAAATCAAGGAATAATTAGCTGTGTTATAGTGAGAGAATCAAGCTTCACTATCTGAGATAATTGAATATTGATTGTGTTAATTTTAAGAATTAAACAAAGAAGTGATGAGTTTCTGGAAAAGCACAAAAGGAGGTTGGTGAAAGGGAAGGAAGGAAAGAGTACTTAGGAAAAATGATGGCAGAGTAGAGGGGAATGGTGCTGAGAGAATTGGTACTTGGACCCAACTGTTTGTAATTTACATTGGTGACTCAAGTTGAAAAACTCAACTCAAAATGGTCAAATTTGAAATTAAATCTATGTTGGAAGGTGCAGTGAAGGTGATAGACAACCAGGGACCAAAAACCAAAAAAAGCCTTGATGAATTTACTGTTAGTTGTCAAACTGTATAAATATTGTCAGAACCAGCATTTGTTTTATCATATTACTAGGAAATGGTCTGCATTTACGTACAGTTACAAGAGAATGTAATTTTTGAATTCTGTAAGAAGGCTGGTTTTTTTCTTCCTCCCTCCCACATCGGATGCTAAACAAGTTCAGTGTCCAGAAGGTGCACTGCAGCTTTGAAGATCATAGGTTGTCCAAATGTCTTGTCCCTGGGCACCAGCATGGATCAGGAGCACCACAGGTGCAGCCTTGTCATTTGGTAGGGTTTTTCACCAAGACCCAAGATGGAAAACAGACTCAGGACCGTCTGGCTACTGCTGGCCCAAGGCCCGAAGACACTGTTAAAAGGAAACAAATAGCATCTCATGTGTTTTCAATTTCTTGTTCAGGTTGTCCATAGTTCCCTCTCACATAAACTCTACTGTCAGTGTTTTTAGGACACTCCTGTTTGACTGCCTCACGGACAAATCTAACAGAAAGTGAGGAAGGGGCACCCCCCAACCCTCCTAATCCTATCTCATTAATATTAGGGTGCTGAGCCTGCAACCTATGGCATGCACAAATCTAGTACCACTGATAGATGGAAGCCTTGGAAATCCTATAAGAGGTCTCCATCCCCTTTCACTCTTTGCAGTGCCTGTCAACTGAGAAAATGGTGCAATTTCTTCAAATGACACATTTCAGAGGAATCAGTGTCTTGTCCATTGTCGTGGAAATCTTAAGTTGAATTCTCTTATTGGGGTGGATTTTCATCCTCAATGCCTAGGTGGCAAGGTGAAACGCAAGAAATAAGCCATAGCGGGGAGCATTGCCTGACTCCCCATAACTGAACCCGATGGCTTTTCCTTCCTTGGAGATTCCATTTCGATCCTCCATCAGATTTTCTTTTCTGCATTTCTCCCAGGCAATAAATATGAAAGTATTGTTGCCATGTCTGTAAAATTTTGAGTGATTTCTGTGAAGGTAAAAGATGCCTTCAGCAAACAAACATTCACTTCAGAATCACCAATGGAAGAAGAGATCAAGAAAAGCCACTTATTGATATATCTATTGGTGGAAACCATTTGGCTTAATTGTTCAAGTATAGTGTTGCCATCATGAAGTGGTATAAAAATTATGAAAAAACTGCTGTAGGGAGTCAAAAGTATGACAACTAAATTCGCTCTGTCATAGTACATTGCACTTTCCCAGAATTCAAAGTTATAACAAGGAGAAATGTGCTTGTTCCTTTTCTGTATTGCTGCACTCTCAGTGGGTGATATGCAAATATAAACTAAAAATTGATTTTCAGCTTTCCTTGCTATTCATTTATCCCTAAAATGCCTGTTAAATTTTACCAGCATAAGCTGTGCTGGTTATGTAAATTCTGTTGAAAGCTACATCCAGAATAGCTCTTGATGCCCACTGTAGTAGCTGGCTTGACAGTAAACATTGAAAAAACAAGGCATCCCTTCAGCGTGACAGAGAATTGACAGTCTGCACTGCAGTAGTTTAAAAAGCTGACATCTCTTGCAATAGACCAGCAAACCTTTCTCTTAAAATCACAGACTGAGATGCAGGCTGCTTACTAGTGTTCCAAAACAAAACACAATCTGGAAATGAAGATCTTTCCATCAAAAGTCATCTGCAAAACCTCCTGCAATTCAGTTCGACCCTGTGACAGTCAGTTGGGTCTTCACACATGAGCTTAACTAATCAGATATGTAGCCAGGTTTTTTTAGATCTTAATGGAGCAGAGATTCTGATCAGATTGTCAAATAGATCATGGTCTAGGACTTCAGCCCTGAAGTATGTTGTATGTTCAGTAGGCCTCACAAAGAGGTTCTGAGTCTTGTATGGTTGAAAATTAAGGGTGGAATCGTCCCAGATTTGCACTAAGGGTGGTAGCGGGCAAGTAGAACGACGTTTTATCCACCAGCCGCATTGGCGAATTTTCACACTGTATTGTCCCAAACCCGTCACATTGGTTATGCATTCCTGGGAAATACACTGTTTCAATAGTGGGTGGGCTCTCATTCGCCCACCACAACATCACCTCACCGCTTCATCAAGCCAGGTGCCATATTTAAAGTCTAGCCACGTGCACACATCTCAGTGCTTCCAGCCCACAACTACTGCAGGGAAGATGTCCACGAAAGGCACAAAGGCTGCAGCTCCCAGGTTCAATGACACATCACGGGAATGCCTTATGGCTGCCATGGGGGCCTGCCATGAAGTCCTCTCCACCCCCCCAACCCTGGTCACAGGATGGCAGAGGTGTGACCAACCAGGCTTGGTAGGCGGTGGCAATGGTGATCAGTGGCAATGCTGCACAGAAGAGGTTGGCCATCCAATGCAAATGGAGGATGAATGATCTCATCCGTGCAGCCAAGGTATGGCAACTATCTCATCACTCTAAATTCATAAACTCAAGCCCATCACTGGCATCTTACTCACTGCCACCTCAAGGGACATCACCACCCATTCTCGCATGCATACCCTCACTTGTCCATCTGGCCTCTTCTCCTCTGGAGACTGCCTCCTCAGCCCTCACCATCTTGAGGCCACTTGCACAGTTCAACATGTGCCCCCACACACACCCTAGATTACCTTCCTTCTCCAGTACAGCCCTCGTCCTGCAGCTTCTTCCCTTGCCTGAGGCCACTTCTCCCCCTTTGCCAAGCAAGACCTAGCCCTGCAGCCATTAAAAAGCCACCCACACAGGCTGACCTGGTAGGTAGAGACGGGCCATGAGCCCCCTAACAGTGATGTAGTGCTGTCTGTGAAGTCTGCTGCTGATGACAGTGCTGACTGAAGCAAGGTAGGCAAACAAACCTTGAAGTCCCGAGCAAAGTGCAGCCTGCCAGGTGCACATCACTTATGTGCTGCTGTGAAACACGTTGGCGTGTTTTCCCATTGACGTAGGTGGACAATCCAGTGGGGAAGGGGGAAACAATTCCAGCAGGCAGACCTAATAATGATAGGCTAATGTATTACAGTGAGAGAGCACAGCCTACCATTGGTGGGCTGAGCGGACGATCGCAAACTGCTTTCATTCCGAACACGGCATATTGTCGGCTCACACCACTGAACAAGCCCAATGCCAGTGGGCACAGAAATTCCTGGCCTAAGTGTTTATTGACAACACATAACTGTGTATACCCCAAGCTAAGAGCTAACTCCATTCTTGCTTCCACTCAGGTCTGTGACCAGTCCACAACTCTCTCAAGTCATGTGTCTCTTTACATCACATTGTGAGCAGTACTGTCTCCCAGTCCAACATTAACCAGATAACATTCTAAAACACCTCCCCCCAAATCTTTACCCAACGTATTTACATTACAATCATGCTACCACATTCTCCCCACCACCACCACCCATCTGCACCCTCCACCCCACCCTCCACACTTCAAGTCTCTGACTTTATAAAATCAGACAGCCGGAGGCTTAACAATTCTTCCAGATCTTGTGACCATATCAGAGTTTGAGTTGTAGCTTGTGTTTCTGGCATTTGGTTATCCTCTGTAGGAGGTTCACCTCCAGGGATGAGGAGGAGGCTCCTCTTGTTTCTCCTTATCATACCTGCCAGTGTATGGAAAAGGTATGACCGTGACTGGTCATCGTCTCTCCAAACAATGATGGCCTCTCTTTCAAGGTCCCTGATCCACAGCCTTCCCCCTTTGTGTAATGTGGCAGGTTTCTAGCGCGGGCGGAAGCTGGCCACTGTCTGTAGGACTGTATATTTCGGTAGTCCTTGGCTGAAAATCCTGGGATCAGTTTCTTTGGCAGCATTGAGAGTTGGGTGTGGAGTTTTCTGCCCATCAGAAGCTCTGACTGGGCTAAACCATATTGCAGTGGGGTGGATCTATAAGTTAAAAGCACCATAGGGAAATGATCATTCTTTCTCAGAAGAGCTTTGAAGATGCAGATGCCCCTCTCTGCCTCACCGTTTGATTGTGGATACTTGGGGAACTGGTAGGATGTTGAAAGGTATAACTGATGGCAAATTCAATGAAGTATTCATCTGCAAATTGCGGGCCATGATCAGACACCATCTGGCCTGGGATGCCATGGCTCACAAACATTTCTTTCAAGGATCTCACGTCTGCCTCAATGGTCGTCTTGTGTAATTGCTTCACCTCAATCCTTCAGGACAAGTAGTCAACCACAATGAGTAAGGACTTGCCATTAAAGATGATTAAATCGAGTCACAAGCATTATCACAGCCTGGTAGGGCACTGTGTGGGGATGAGGGGCTGTCTCTCATCTGGCCTGTGCAGCTCACACTCTTGGCAGTTTGCAATCATTTCTTCGATGGCCCTTGATGTGCCTGACCACCATACTGCAGATTAGGCACATGCTCTGCACTTTGTAATGCCCAGGCGGCCTTGGTGACTTTTTTGGGAGAATCACTAGCCAAAGAGAAACTGGAACGATCAACTACTCATTGTATAGTAAAAGATCATCTATCACAGTGAAGTGTTTCTGCTGTTCAAACCAGATTTCCATGACCCTGCCACTTGGCCTCTGCTGTGGCCACCCTTGTTGACAGTAATGGTGGATGTGGACACAATCCTCATTTTGCATCTGCTCCGGTGGATTTGCTGAAATTTCCCTAAGGTAGACGGCCGTTGATTCCTCACCAATTGGGAGTAGGACTCGAGTTCCTCAACCAGGTTGATATCATGTGTTGCAGGAAGGTTGACCATGGTCCTGGATGGTGTGTCTGCAGTCGTTTGATGTTTTCTTTGAACATACACCATCTCATATGTGAATTTCATGAGACTCAAATGCAATCTCTGAATACTGGGGGCACCTTTGCAAGTTCCTTCTCGTTTAACAGTGACACCAGTGGTTTGTGTCCATTTCAGTGGTGACCTTAAGGCCAATAATGTAGTCAAAGAACTTCTTGCAATCCCACGTGACTGCGAGAGCTTCTTTTTTCAATAACGCATACTGTATCTCTGTGTCTGACAGTCTTTTAGATGCATAATATACTGGCTGGCAACATCCACCCATTTGTTCCTGAAATAAAACTACCTCTAGGCCTGTGAACGAGGCATCCGCTGTGATCGTATTGGGCAGGATATCAGGTGTCCCAATGCTTGTTCCTGATGCGCATCCCAGCACCGTGCTATCCTTTTTTGAGAAGGTGTCACCAGTATTCTGTGACCTGTGCCAAATTGGGTAGAAATTTTGCCAACTGGTCATCATGCCTGGGAATCTCTGGAGGTCTGAAATAGATGACGGGGTTGGTACCTTTCATTTTTTGTGAGTCTACCGTGATGCCTTTGCTGCTGACAATGTGTCTTAAGGACTGAATGTGTCTTGGAAAACTCGCATTTCTCATTTAGTATCAGCCCTGCTTCCTGCAAGCATTCTAGGACAGCCATGAGTAACCTGTGTGTTCCTCCAGGTTGTGCCATGGACCAAAACATCATCCATATGGCAGATGACACCCTCTAAGTCTTGCAAAATGGCCAACATTATGCATTGAAAAATTTTGGATACCGAAGTAATGCTGAATGGCAAGGCAAGCCGTTGAAACAGAATCTGCCAAAAGGGGCGATGAACAAAATCTGGATTTCTCATTTAGTAGAAGTTGTCAGAAGCTGCTGTTACCATTGAGCTTTGAAAACACTGTGCTTTTGGGCTGCTGTCCACCAAGTGCATTGGGTGGACTTCTCGCCACTGCCTTGTTGAGTTGTGTCAGATCGACACAGATACGGATGGACCCGTTTGGGTTCAGAACTGGGACTATCTCAGAACACCATGCAGTCGGTTGAGTGACGAGATGACCATTTTGGTCACCTCATCCAGTTGTTGCTGCACTTGCTTCATAAGTGGGTGTGGTATTTTCCATGGTGTGAAAAGGCACAAAGGCTTGATATCCTCTCTTAATGTAATACTCTATGTGGTCCTTAGTCACTCCAATCCGGTGAAGAGTTTGGAAAAATCTTTTTAAAATTTGGAACAAGACTCTTGCTGGTTGATTACATCAATTTTCTGAAGAAGGTTGAGATCAACACACGCCTTTCTGCTGAAAAGGGAAAATTCTTGATTGTGGACTACAAATATTGCCTCCCTTATTTAATTATCCTTGTACTGAAGTGTCACCTGCAATGTACCTTTAACTGGGAGCTTGATACTGCTGGCTCCATTCAACTGGGTTGTGGGTGGCATCAGGGGTTATATCACCAGCCATGGTTCCTTGTCCGAGAGGACCATAACACAGGCTCCCGTATCCAATTTGAAGTTGGTGAGATGACCGTTTACTGAAATGTTCACATTCCAAAAGGAGATCCAGGATCCTTGACCTCACCCAAGAAGCATGGCCAGGTCTCTTCCTGGTGTGTTACCTCAATCTCATGGATTGTCTTGGGATCCCCCGCCTGTCTGAGTGTCATAGCTTTGCATAGCTTTCCAAAGTGTCCCGGGCGGTTGCAGTTGAAACATTGCATTGAGATTGCTGGACATGCTCCCACCTGGGAGGTCATTTGGCTCTACGGCACTGACATGGCCCCCCCACCCTCTTGAGGTCAATTTGGGTATTGCTTTCCTTGGCCTGGAGTCTTTGTTGCTTTACGAACTGGACAGTTGGGGTTGCACTGTACTATATCTTGCTTTCACCTTGTAAAATAAATGGCTGTTGGCAGATTTCAGACTGTCTGACTATTTGGATGGCCTTTTCTAGAGTCAGATCTTCGTTGGCCTGTAGCATACCTGAAAGGGCATCATCCGCCACTCCAACAACAATTTTGAATTCTGACTTAAATCACCATGGTGATTCAGTCAATCTGTGTGATTTCTTTATAAAAGAGTCAACTGGTTCTCCAAGCTGTTGGACGTATTTGTTGAATTTCAATCTCTCTAAAATTTTGTTGCTTCTTAGATTAAAATATACAAATGATTTTAGAATTTTATGCAATTTATCTGAGGATTCATTTATTCCTTGCCTCACAATAAACCATCAGCTATCAGACCTACTGGATAAAGTAACATATTCGTTTGTTCAAATTCTGTCTTTTTTTCTAGTCCTGAAGCTATCATGTATATTAAGAATCTTTTCTGCCAAAGTCCTTAATTGTGAGTTTGGTCTGGCCCTTGGATCAGTCCAAATTGGTCTGGATAATGTTAGTTTGTTGTCCATGGTTGCTTCGAAGTTCGGGTGAGTACAGCTTTAAATGCGGTGCAGGTTTTAAAGATGGCGCTGCAGTAACCATTCTCGCATTCTGTGCGTTCCTGCACTGATGGCTGTCTCAACCTCTTTGAGGTTTAGTTTCTTGCAGCGATTTGTTAAGATTTGGGGCCTTCCCTGTGATATTGGAGGATTTTAGGGAATTTTACAATCGATTCCAGGCTTTGGCTGCAGTTTTTAAACCTTCGACTTTTTTTTTTGCTACCTTTGTCTTTTCTTTCTTGTGGGGCCGTTCCTGAACCCAGCTGGCTGCACTGATTTTGGAAATGGGCTGCTCTGACTTTTTTTACAGCACCGAAGCTTTTTAAACTAGCCCTGGTTTAGAGCTGAATTTTTTGCTCATCTCTGCTGGGTACTTTGTCTCTGCACTCTGTGGGCATTCACAATGGACTTCCACAAGATCCTGTGAAGTCCTCAGCTGCTCAGTGGAGTTGTCCCTCTGCCTTTCTGCTTCCAATTCTGCAAAGGAGCTTTTTATCGTGCAATCTCCCTCTGTGTCTTCACTTCAGGTGATTTTAATCAGATTAGAATGCTTTTCCTTTTTCAGCGTTTGAATTTCTGCTCCAGCTTCTCTGAGATTCTTGGTTTTTCCATTAGCTGTCACCATGTTGTAACTCTTTCGAGTACAAACCCGTTTCCATCTGTTCCTATTCAGATGAAGTGACATTGTTTCATAGTTTGCCATTGTGAGATTTGAACTCTTGATACTCTTTCGAGTACAAACCTGTTTCCATCTGTTTCAGATGAAGTCACATTGTTCCATAGTTTGCCATTGTGAGATTTGAACTCTTGATCTTGGGGTTACAAACCCAGTACCATAACCACTTGGCTATTTAGGCCAAGGCTTGAATTTCTGCTCCAGCTTCTCTGAGATTCTTGGTTTTTCCATTAGCTGTCACCATGTTGTAACTCTTTCGAGTACAAACCCGTTTCCATCTGTTCCTATTCAGATGAAGTGACATTGTTTCATAGTTTGCCATTGTGAGATTTGAACTCTTGATCTTGGGGTTACAAACCCAGTACCATAACCACTTGGCTATTTAGGCCAAGCGTCATATTTTTAAGTTTTTTTTTCATTATGTTTCTGCCCGGTTTCGAACCTGGGACTTCTAGCGTGTTAGGCGAATGTGATAGCCACTACACTACAGAAACTGATATAAAATATTTGTTCAATGTCTCTTCCATTTCATAGTTTTGCTATTGGGAGATTTGAACTCTTGATCTTGGGGTTACAAACCCAGTACCATAACCACTTGGCTATTTAGGCCAAGCGTCACCATGTTGTATGTTCACTAGGAGTCTTCTATAGTTAAGTATTAAGTGTTTATTGATAATACATAACTATGCACATAAATACAGAGTTTAGCCCATCCATGAGCTAACACCATGCTTGATTCTACTCAGGCCTCTGTCCAGGTCACAACTCTCTGGAGTCTCACTCAGATCATGTGTCTCCTTACATCACATGTGGGTGGTACTGTTTCCCAGTCCCACATTAACCCTTGCCATGCCAGATACCCTTATTCTACAAACTACACACTTTTAAGGGGTTAACCAGTTTACTAAGCTGCCAATATGGCAAGCGTACAGGAAGCAAGCCCATATTTCTAACTGGAAGTTTGACTCCATATTTGATAAGCACAGGCCACAGTAGAAGATTGTTGGATTCCCTCTTATGTTAACAACCATTCTATTTTCATATTCTATCTTTGTCATTCTTATTATCCTCTTCACTTCCCCTCTCAACTTACGTTATTTGGCCTGATTCCCACTTGATGTTTGCATCATACATGCATCATATGCCCTCTTTTTATTTCAATATATCTTCCATTTCTGTTCCATCACCCCAGGTGCCCTGGCTTTGGTCCACTTACCTTTTACCTTCCAGATTTATAAATGGAATTAAATTCCACCAGCTGCTGCAGTGGGATTTGAACCCATTAGCCTGGGCTGCTGGATTATTTGTTCTGTGACATTACTGCTATGCCACTGCCTCCCCATATATCACCATTCTTTTATCGTTGCTGGGTCCAATTCCTCAGAGTCCCTGCCTAATAGATCTGTGGGAATATGTTCACTGCACAGTTTGAAGTGGTTCAAGAAAGTGACTCACCACAACCTTTTCAAGGGCAATTAGAAATGGGCAATGCCCATGAACAAGTTAAAAAAAATGAAGCTCAAGAGCAATGCAGTGGCACCCAAAGGAGAGCCAGATGTGTCATGAATAAACAATTGTCATGCTCAAGATGCACTTTCGGTGCCAATATGTGAGTATCTGTGCTGGTGCAGGGTAAATGTGAATCCCTCAATTCCTCTGGGGATTTGTTGCCCTCAATTCCTTGGGGCCCTGCTACACAAATGAAGCCCCTGTCAGAGTGTAAAGATATGAATTAGTACTGGTAAGTTAAATATGTTGCAACTTACCATTATGAAGATGATTAAATTTCACTTACAGCTGAAATCATGTCAACTTGAGCTGAGTATTATTTGACATGGTTTTCTGGAATTTACTTGCAGCACCAGGTTGCTGTGCAGTCCCCGTCTCTCCACCCCTATGGTCAGAAACATTGAAATGGCACTGATTTCCAGTACTTCTTCCTCTGCAGCTGTGATTTGAGGAATTTTTGGAGACTCATCTCCAGTTCTACTCTGTGCTCTCTTGTACAATGGGGAAAGGAACAGACTTATAAGTGACTGGAATGGTATGTGTTAGGGTATGTAGTTGTGATGTTGCAGATTCTGTAAAAAAATTATTCTTTTTTGAAAATGGACACAGTGGCCTTGAAATGGCTGCCAAACGTAAACGACTGCAATGTTGGGCTTCCAGAAGGCTCCGAGTGGATTACAAGCAGATGTATCCAGACAGAAGAAAGCATATGAAGTACAACGAGTGTTCCACAAGTGTAAATAAGATCCAATGACTTGGTGGTTTTCCTTCAAACATAAAGGCATTAACTGATAAGGTCTTTAAAAGCCTTGGGCCTTTTGAACACCACAGGCGGTAAGGAGACTTTGGATTGCTCAATGGGATTACATTATTTGAAACCCGATTTGGCATTTTGATACAGTGGCAATCTTGACTTGCCTGTCAAAGGTACAGAAAAGGCAGTGCAAGCTGCTTAGATGACAGATCCATCTCGAAACATCTTCACAGAAACAGACAGGAGCCTTAACCCTGCGCGAGAGGGAGAGACATCCAGAAGCAATCTGCTATAAGCAACTGAGCAGCTGAAAGGGCTGTATTTTATGTCCAGTGGGCGGATGTGCGCCTGACCTGATCGGGTGTAAAATCGCATGAGAAGATGTCAGGCGAGCATCCTAACATCATCGTGCGCTCACACAATATTTCACTTGCCGGGCACACGCAAAAGTTGGAAGCGTGGCCACTGTGAGGGCAATTAAGCCCATTAACAGTGCAATTGTCTCCGATTTTTCGTGGCTTGTCTAATCTTACGGTTGGAGGACAGGCAAATTGGCCAGGTAGCCTTTGCATTTTTCAGCAAACCTCATCCAAGGGTGGAATGAAATTTCTGTTATGAAATAAAATAAAAATCTGTGGACAGCATTTCTATCAGCTATATTTTCAGGTGATTCATTGTAATGCATTGGCAGTTTTTTGCAGCTTTAAAAACCTTTATTTTAGCCTTTTTCAGATCTGCGGCTCCCTGAGGCAGCGGCCTGCCTTCAGAGAGCTTTCTCGCAGTGCTCACTCACACACACAGAAACATATTACCCGCCATCTTCCTGCCCCTACCCTGGCAGCACTGAACTTTTCAGCACGCATTTCACACTGGCTAGCCAGCCACCATGATGTCAAGGTCAGGTGCTGATCATGGCCGGCGTCCTGTTTCCCGACCGCTCCCAGGCCCACCGATCTCATGCCCACCACAGGTAAAATTCAGACCAAAGTGCTGCACCTGCAGTACTGAGAAAGTTAGGAACCTCTCTTTCTTTCCTGTACCCTGTTCCATCTACAAAACTCACCTGTGCTCACCTGTTAAAGCAACCTCTGGCAATTCGACCGTAAAAGCCATCACAGTTGCAGAGACAATTCTACAACCTCAAAACCTTCACTTCAGACAATGCAACATCTCGACATCAAAACCTATCAATACAGACTGAACTTGATTCAGTTTGTAAGTATCGTTTTATCTTCATCTGTAACTAATCTTTGTGTGTATATGTGTCAGTAACTTTATCTTTTTTTAAGTAACTTCCAGAAAAATAGTCTGAAATAAACTAATCTTTTCCTTTCAAGTAAAAAGACTTTGCTGCTGGGTTATTTTAAACTGAGTTTCTTGCTCCAACGGTAAGAAATATACACACTCAGAAACAAATACATTGTTCACGGGCAACTTTGGCGAAACACCTTTTAAAATATCTGTGACAGTGTGTGTTCACTAGATGGAAGCAGTCAAGTTGGTTTGGATGATGAATGGGTGGAAAATAAGGTTGCTTAAGGATCAGGGTGAATGGCAATGGTGGGTGGATAGATAAAGAAATGGGAAAGTGCATAGAAAGAGGTGCGCTTGCAGAGTAAGTGAGTGCTAGGAGTAACATGATAGAATATGCTTGACAAGGCCTTGGAAGGTATAAAATGCAGAATCACAATAATTGTACCAGAACTTGAAGGTTTAAATGATGAGACCAGTTCAATAAACTTGGCTTGAATTAAAACTCTCTTGAATTAAGAAGATTGAGAGTTGATGTAATAGTTTAATATGTTTAAGAAATTTGATAGGATATCTGCAGTACAACTTATTCCCAGAACAAAAGGACAAATGCTGGGATTTTAAGGGTCCAGTCTACTGTCCGGAAAGCTGGGGGCAACCCAACTGAATTTTACGATCCTCAGACAATCCTTAATTGCCTGCAGTCAGGGCTGCTTGTTCTTCTTCTCCTGAGGCAGTACCTCAGGATTCAGGGTAACTTGCATCCACTCCGGTTTGATGGATTCTGAGATGGCTGATAAGTACAAAGCGCAAATGAACAGGTAGATGAGTTGTTGAGAAGTTTGTACATTCTATCCAACGCCTCAACTTCACCTCTTCATGATCCTGACGAAGTCTCTTTCCCAAATAAATCTCCATATTTGTTGATCACAAGCCAGGGACTCCCATGAGTTGGTGGGGAGGTCTTACCTCTTAAGTTCTTCCATCCCTTTAAGGAATGAGGTCCTGCCTCCACCAATAACTGCTGGCCAGTTTGAAGGCCCGCAGCTCTTCTGTTCCAGCAGCGGCACCAGGAGTGCTGTGACTGTATCAGGCCTGGACCAGCCACAACAAGTGAGTTTGTGGGGATCACTGAGGCTAGTCAGTCAGGAGGAGGCAGAGTTGTTTATGAGGGCAGGTGGGGCAGGGTGGGAGGAGTTCTTCCAGCAGGGGCTGCCATGGGGAACCTTCAAGGGCCACAGAGTGTCTGATCAGGAGGGCCCTAACCCACAAGGAGGCAACCTGCTGATGTCCTCACATGGCAAAGGACCTGCCCACCACTGATAAAATACTAACATTGTGGGAAGAGGGCCTTAAGAGGATAATTTGTAACCTTCCCCATCTTTGGTAAAATGCCAGGAGAGTGGGAAGATAATGTGCACACCACAACCAACCCCCACCACCGCCCTCACTTTACCACCAAATTCCATACCTCCCAGCACGCTCCTTGGGGCACAATAAAATCATGCCATAATCATAGGATTAGAGCAAGACAATCACAAAGCGTTTTCTCACACAGTGGGAAGCGGAAATGTTGCATTCTCTCCCCAATAAGGTTGTGGATGCTAAGTCAGTCGAAATTTTTAAGACAGAGTTCATTAGATATTCATTAGTTAAGGGTTTCAAGGGATATGGAGCAAAGGTGGATAAATAAAGTTGTGGTACAGTTTGGTCGTGGTCTAATAGAATGGCTCATGAGCTGAATGGCCAGCTCCTGTTCCTACATTTCTATATTCCAAATATTGCATAATTGACAATCAGTTACCTTATTTATATATCTCAAGAATGTACTGAAAAGAAAAAAAATGGAGAGAAAAAGATTTTCTTTGAAAGGTTTTATTATGTTATTCCTTGTCAATGAAACCAAGGTGCTTACTATTTTCTTCACTCTTTTACTGGATCTGTACATTGGAATTATAAATATTTCTCTGACAATCTCCGACCTAGGAATAGTTTTGATGAAAATATAAAATAATAGTAAAACAAAATGTTTTCCATGTTTGTGAAAGATTTATCAGCTTTTATTGCACTTTTTCCTTCTACTTGTCTCTTCCAATGATGTATATTCACCATATTGACCATTAAAAATTTGCTGTGCCTACTTGATCTTTAAAATTGAAATGAAAATTACCACTGATTTCATAGCCACCAGCATTTATGACAGCTATAAATATACGGCATCGTTGGAGCCTTTTTCAAAACTTTAAATTGTGCCTTTATCTTTCTTATTAGTTGAAAATAATTGCCTATAATAAATTGCTTCTGTGTGATTTGCATGCTTAATAAGATCTCGTATTTTTCAAGTAATATCATGTCAATTTATATCAGAAATTTTTATAGCCTTTTATTTGGTTTTACAAATATTTGGACTGTGGTAAAGTATAAAAATGTGCTGTTTATTTTAATTAAACAATTATCACCAAAATGCTGGTTTTACTCAACAGGATTTTGGAGATGATGGTTCACTGTATATAACCAAGGTTACGACAACTCACATGGGAAACTATAGTTGTCATGCAGATGGCTATGAAAAGCTCTACCAGACTCATATCCTGCAAGTGAATGGTAAATATAGCCTATCACTATAATTACTAACAATTATTTCATATTGCATGGTATTGCTCATAATTTTATTTTTAATATGCTTCTTCCTTCCCAACTCTGTTTTTGTTTGCACTTTTTATCTTGCTCCATGCAGTAGTTTAATCAAGAGTTAGTGAGGCCTGAAGACGCAGCTGGCAATCAGGAGCTGAGGAGCAAGGCTGAGGACATCTTTAACTGTAGGGTATTAAAAATATCATCATTGCTATATGTGTCACAATTGTTTTTTAGTAGAATGTGATTAGTCAGAAATGGTGTGCAATTTTCAACTGCTGAACACCTAATTCTCATGAGAGAAACAGGTTTAAAATCGCCAAGCGCTCCTCAGCATCCTCTTAGTGCCAAAGGCCTACCTGATGCAACTTTTGGATGGATTTGGAAATGAGTGAACACTTTTGGCTGCTTTTTTGTGGCAGAAGGCTGCTTAAATATACAAACCTACACTGGTTGTTGGTCCCCTATTACAATTTTCAGTCCCACGCTTTGTCCATTTCTACCAGGCTTTGAGCAGAGTAAGTAGTGGTCCTTTAAGAGACTACCAGAAGCCATACAAACATTTGTTAGTTATGATATCTGTGGAGTTCAGAAAAGGTTTCTGACCCAAATGAGGCCCCACCCAGGATCACCCACAGAACTGAGGCAGGTGCCAGCCAGCTCAGTATAGAATCTGACCAATTTCCTTTCTCCCACAACTGGCATACACCAGCGGGTCACTTGCTTGGCACCACAGCTCACTGGAAACTTCAGGGGGATTGCACAGCCACTCCACTGAATTCATGTCCATCAAGGCTGGAAGCCAAAGATCACGTCTGTAGTGTAGGATCTGAATCATTGAAGCCATGCTGGTCTGTTGAATATGATTGGCTGAAGCACTGAGATGTAACTGGTATCGAATCACATATTTCTACATTCTTGGACACGAAGAATCTTTTCAATGAAATAGATAATTCTCAGTTTGCTGAATTAAAAATCTACTGTCAGGTATTGATGATTGCCTTTTTTGTTGATGTATATAACACATTGAATGTGGCTTGATGTAGTGCTTTGTTAACATCTCTGAAATTATGGAGATACCATCTATAAAATCCTTCCACTAACATGGAATGTGAATAATTTAGTGAATGGAATCTTAAGCAAAAACTTTTACTTGAAGACTGCATTGACATTGAAATTTAGTTATATTAAAAATAATATGTAAGTTCCAATTTTTCAGACAATTCTGATTCCTGTTCTCTTCAGAGAAACCTCCAAAATTCTTTGAATTGAAATGTAATTTATATTTTTGCAACATATGCGTTTAGCTATTTTCTACATTTTCCTATTGTAAAATCTCTAAACCATGGCAGTTTTTACTATTTGTCTCATTAGTCACAGCACCTGTTGCTTGTTATTCCAAGGGTTCAGTTGTATTTCATTTTTCCATCAAAATTGTGTATTTTTTATTCTTTCATGGGTTGCGAGCATTGCTGGCAATGCCAAGTATTTGTTGTCCATCACTAATTGCCCTTGAGAAGGTGGTGGTGAGCTACCTCCTTGAATTGTTGCAGCCCACATGGTGTAGGTATGCTCACAGTGCTGTTCCAGAATTTTGACTTAACGATAGTGAAGGAACAGCGACATAGTTTCACATCAGGATGGTGTGTTGCTTGGTGGTTTATCCATGTGTTGGCTGCCCTTGTCATTCTAGGTGGTAGAGGCCGCAAGTTTGGAAGGTATTGTTGAAGGAAGCTTGGCAAGTTTATGTAATGCATCTTGTATACGGTACACATTACTGCATGATGGTGGAAGGAATGAATGTTTAAGGTGGTGGATGGTGTGCCAATCAAGTGGGCTACTTTGTCCTACACGTATTAAGCTTCTTGTGTGTTGTTGGAGCTGCACTTGCCCAAACAAGCAGAGTATTCCAACACATTCCTGACTTGTCTTGTAGATGATGGACAGTCTTTCAGAAGTCAGGAGATAAATTAGTTGTCACAGAATTCCCAGTCCTTGACCTGCTTTTATGGCCACAGTATTTATATGGCTGGTGCATTTAAGTTTTTGGTCAATGGTACCCCCAGGGTGTTATTGGAATATCAATATTGCATCATTGAACCTTTTTTTGCCCAATCATAAAATTCTAAATACCTTTGGCAAAATAATTAGCACAAGCTCTGAGCTACAAATAAACCTTTCAAAGCCTCAGAATGTGGCCATTAACCAGAAGTCAATGTAAATTATTTTTGGCATAGCTTGGCATAGCCAGCAGCCAAGAGGAATGTATGTTAATGTGATTAATGAGGAGAGTACAATCATCATTAAAATGAAAGACAGTTGTATTACAAATTATATTAGTGGAAACTCATTATAAACACCAAGCTAAATTGAAGCTTGAATTATGGCTAAACTTCCACTCTTTGGGCCTATTAGTACACTGGATCTCTGGCACAACCAATCAATTTAAGTAATGATCTCCAGCAATATGTCATCAAAATGATTGCATCCCATAAACTAAACATCAGGACTGAGATAATGATCCATTATTGCAGGTTCTTAAATACACTTGAATATCATAGAACCATAGAAAATTTACAGCACAGAAGGAGGCCATTCGGGCCATCTTGTTCATGCCAGCCTGAGGACATCCAGGTGCCCTTTCTAATCCCACCTTCCTGCACCTGGCCCATAGCCCTGCAGCTTACAGCACTTAGGTGCACATCCAGGTACTTTTTAAAAAAGTTTAAAGTTCCTGCCTCTACCACCAACTTGGGCAGCGAATTCCAGACACCCACTACCCTCTGCGTAAAAAGTTCTTCCTCATGTCCCCCCTACACCTTCTGCCACTTATCTTGAATCTATGTCCCCTGGTTCTAGAATCCTCCACCAAGGGAAACAATTTTATCCTGTCCACTCTATCTATTCCCCTCATAATTTTGTACACCTCAATAAAGTCACTTCTCAGCCTTCTTTGTGATAAGGAAAATAACCCCAACCTATCTAATCTCTCCTCGTATCTACACTTTTGTAACCCTGGCAACATTCTTGTAAACCTCCTCTGCACTCTCTGCAGAGCTTTTATGTCCTTCCTGTAATCAATTTTAAGAATTGCATTTCTTGAGTATTACTGAGACATGCTGTCAAAGCTTTTCTCTTGCACTCATCAGGGCAATTGCAATATTATTTTGATGTTTGTGGTCACTATGACTGCCTGGCTGAGTTCCTAAAGCTACTCGACTGTTGACATAGCTGTCCAGGGGAATGACTGATGGTTTTACAAGGTTGGAATAACATACACTGCCTTTCATGTGGTTTATTTGTTATCACAATGGTCACTTAAAGGATTAACTTTCTTTTCAATTGAGTTTTTTTGTGCATGATCAATGGCAGTGTTTTTGAATGAGAGTGTTACTAGATTTTCAGAGTTTCCTTTCAACTGCATGTAGAAGAATTCCTATTGTTTTGTATGGCTCCTGAGGACTGTACACATAGTGGATACTGGGTGAGTGGCTATGGAGGATAATTGGGGCATGGAGGTGACAAGAGGGATCTAAGGGGATATAGAGTTAGCATGTGGTAGCATGGGGATCTGAGGGGGCATGGAGGAGTCATGGAGAATCTGAGGGGAGGTCGTGGAGGTATGTCAAATGGGGTGGGAGCCTTCCCACCCACCCCCAAGTTCTCCCCCATAATACGGGGGCAGGCATGCACCGAAATCTGCAGACCACCTGACATATTTAAATGAATAATTAAGGGTCCATTGGCTTGATCTTCCTCTTTTCCTGTAGTCCCGGCAGTTGCCACTGATGCCTTCCTAGCACTGCCGGGATTGATGGCGCTGCCAGTCAGTCAGATTGGCCAGCAGTTTCAGAGAGCAGAACTTCCACTTGACCCGCGTTTATCAGCCCTGCAGCACTTTATAGCTGTGGGGCGGGTCAGTGTGGAGCTTAACCCCACTATTTAAAAGGGGAGGGAGGGAGAAAACAGGGAATTACAGACTGGTTAGCCTAACATTAGTGGTTTGGAAAATGCTAGAGTCTATTATCAAGGATATGATAACAGGGCACTTAGAAAATAGCAATGGGATTAGACGTCAACATGGATTTATGAAAGGGAAATTATGTTTGACAAACCAATTGGAGTTTTTTGAGGATGTAACTAGCAGAATAGATAAGGGAGAATCAGTGGATGTGGTGTATTTGGATTTTCAGAAAGCTTTTGATAAGCCCCATATAAAAGGTTAGTGTGCAAAATTAAAGCACATGGAATTGGGAGTAATATATTGGCATGGATTGAGAATTGGTTAGCAGACAGGAAACAGAGAGTAGGAAGAAATGGGTCTTTTTCTGAGCGGCAGGCAGTGCCACAGGGATCAATGTTTGGGTCCCAGCTATTCACAATTTATATCAATGATTTGGATGAGGAAACCAAATGTAATAGTTCCAAGTTTGCTGACGACCCGAATCTTAGTGGGAATGTGAGTGGTGAGGAGAGTGTTAAGAGGCTTCAAGGCGATTTAGACAGGTTGAGTGAGTGGGCAAATACATGGCAGATGAAGTATAACATGGATAATTGTGAAGTTATCCACTTCGGTAGGAAAAACAGAATATTATTTAATATTAGCGGAGTATTATTTAAATGATGATAGATTGGGAAATGTTAATGTACAAAGGGACCTGGGTGTCCTTGTACACTAATCGTTGAAAACAAACATGCAGGTACAGCAAGCAGTTAAGAAGGCAAATGGTATGTTGGCCTTCATTGCGATAGGACTTGCGTACAGGAGCAAGGATAACTTACTGCAGCTATACAGGGCCTTGGTGAGACCATGCCTGGAGTATTGTGTGCAGTTTTGGTCTTCTTACCTAAGAAAGGATATACTTATAAAGGGAGTACAGCAAAGGTTCATCAGACTGATACCTATCCGGGATGGCAGGATTATGAGATAAGGAGAGACTGGGCTGACTAGGCCTGTATTCAGTGGAGTTTTGAAGAATGAGAGGGGACCTCATTGAAACGTATAAAATTCTGACAGGGATAGACAGAGTGGATGCAGGGATGATGTTTCCTTTTGCTAGGAGGGAGGAGTCTAGAACAAGGGGTCACAGTTTTCTGGTTGGCAGGTTGTGACAAGTGGAGTCCCACAGGGGTCTGTACTGGGACCTCAACTTTTTACATCAATGACTTAGATGAGGGAGTGAAAACATGGTCGCTAAATTTGCAGATGACAGAAAGATAGGTAGGAAAATCTGTTGTGAAGAGGACATGAGGTTGCAGATGGATATAGATAGGTTGAGTGAGTGGGCAAAGATCTGGCAAATGGAGTTTAATGTGGGAAAATGTGAAGTTGTTCACTTTGGCAGGAAGAACAAAAAAGCAGACTATTACTTAAATGGAGAACGCTGCAGAATTCTGAGGTGCAGAAGGATCTAAATGTTCTAGTACATGAGTCACAAAAGGTTAGTGTGTAGGTACAGCAAGTAATTAAGAAGGCTAATGAAATGCTATCCTTTATTACGAGAGGGATTGAACATAAAAGTAAGGATGTTATGCTTCAGTGGGCATTGGTGAGACCGCACTTCAAATATTATGTGCAGTTTTGGTCTCCTTTGGAAGGACGTAAATGCATTGGAGGTGGTTCAGAGGAGGTTTACTAGCTTGATACCTGGAATGAGTGGGTTGCCTTATGAGGAAAGATTGGACAGACTGGGCTTGTTTCCACTGGAGTTTAGGAGAGTGAGGGGTGATTTGGTTGACGTATAGAAGACCCTGAATGGCCTTGACAAGGTGGATGTCTAAAGAATATTTCCTCTGGTAGGTGAGTCCAGAACTAGGGGGCATTATTTTAAAAATAGGGGACACCCTTTTAAGACAGAGATGAGGAGAATTTTCTTCCCTCAGCGGGTTGTGCAACTTTGGAATTCTCTGCCTCAGAAGGTGGTGGAAATGGGGTCATTGAATATTTTTAAGGCAGAGGTAGATAGATTCTTGGTAGGCAAGGGAATCAAAGGTTATCAGGGTTAGGTGGGAACATGGAAATCGAAACACAAGAAGACCAGCCATGATCTTATTGAATGGTGGAGCAGGCTCAAGGGGCCAAATGGTTTACTCCTGTTCCTATTCTTTATGTTGTTATGTCTCAGGTTACAGGGTAGGCCATTTAGGTCGGAGGTGAGGAGAAACTTCTTCACTCAGAGGGTAGTGAACCTGTGGAATTCTCTACCACAGAGGGCTGTGGAGGCCAAGTCACTGAATATATTAAAGAAGGAAATAGATTTCTAGACTCCAAAGGCATCAAGGGGTACGGGGAGAGAGCGGGAGTATGGAGTTCAGATAGAGGATTGCCCATGATCATATTGAATGGCGGAGCAGGCTCGAGGGACTGAATGACCAACACATGCTCCTATTTTCTATGTTTCTATATAGCACATTTTCTGCTAGCTTATTCCGCTACATAGCAGGAACATGTGGTTTTGAGATATGGGCTTCCTGCAACAAACATAAAGCAGAACATTCAATCTCTTTAACAAAAACAGAATTACCTGGAAAAACTCAGCAGGTCTGGCAGCATCGGCGGAGAAGAAAAGAGTTGACGTTTCGAGTCCTCATGACCCTTCCACAGAACTTGAGTTCGAGTCCAGGAAAGAGCTGAAATATAAGCTGGTTTAAGGTGTGTGTGTGGGGGGCGGAGAGATAGAGAGACAGAGAGGTGGAGGGGGGTGTGTGGTTGTAGGGACAAACAAGCAGTGATAGAAGCAGATCATCAAAAGATGTCAACGACAATAGTACAATAGAACACATAGGTGTTAAAGTTAAAGTTGGTGATATTATCTAAACGAATGTGCTAATTAAGAATGGATGGTAGGGCACTCAAGGTATAGCTCTAGTGGGGTTTTTTTTATAATGGAAATAGGTGGGTAAAGGAAAATCTTTATAATTTATTGGAAAAAAAAGGAAGGGGGAAACAGAAAGGGGGTGGGGATGGGGGAGGGAGCTCACGACCTAAAGTTGTTGAATTCAATATTCAGTCCGGAAGGCTGTAAAGTCCCTAGTCGGAAGATGAGGTGTTGTTCCTCCAGTTTGCGTTGGGCTTCACTGGAACAATGCAGCAAGCCAAGGACAGACATGTGGGCAAGAGAGCAGGGTGGAGTGTTAAAATGGCAAGCGACAGGGAGGTTTGGGTTATTCTTGCGGACAGACCGCAGGTGTTCTGCAAAGCGGTCGCCCAGTTTACGTTTGGTCTCTCCAATGTAGAGGAGACCACATTGGGAGCAACGAATGCAGTAGACTAAGTTGGGGGAAATGCAAGTGAAATGCTGCTTCACTTGAAAGGAGTGTTTGGGTCCTTGGACGGTGAGGAGAGAGGAAGTGAAGGGGCAGGTGTTGCATCTTTTGCGTGGGCATGGGGTTGTGCCATAGGAGGGGGTTGAGGAGTAGGGGGTGATGGAGGAGTGGATCAGGGTGTCCCGGAGGGAGCGATCCCTACGGAATGCCGATAAGGGGGGTGAAGGGAAGATGTGTTTGGTGGTGGCATCATGCTGGAGTTGGCGGAAATGGCGGAGGATGATCCTTTGAATGCGTTTGAATCCATTATAAAAAAAACCCCACTAGAGCTATACCTTGAGTGCCCTACCATCCATTCTTAATTAGCACATTCGTTTAGATAATATCACCAACTTTAACTTTAACACCTATGTGTTCTATTGTACTATTGTCGTTGACATCTTTTGATGATCTGCTTCTATCACTGCTTGTTTGTCCCTACAACCACAACCCCCCCTCCACCTCTCTGTCTCTCTATCTCTCCGCCCCCCACACACACACCTTAAACCAGCTTATATTTCAGCTCTTTCCTGGACTCGAACTCAAGTTCTGTCGAAGGGTCATGAGGACTCGAAACGTCAACGCTTTTCTTCTCCGCCGATGCTGCCAGACCTGCTGAGTATTTCCAGGTAATTCTGTTTTTGTTTTGGATTTCCAGCATCTGCAGTTTTTTTGTTTTTATTCAATCTCTTTAGTTGTCCAAACACATTTCTGCAATTTATATGGTGATTCTCTACCCAAATTCCTGAAAGATGATATAAATGGCTAAAAGAAGTTTAATGGCCATTTATGAAATTTCTCTAAGGGTTCTATTGAACCACCGTCCGATTTTCAACTGGAGGCTTATAGCTCCCCATGTCAATTCAAGAACATGTTTCCTCACTGCGTAAAGAATGAGTAAATCTAAATGAATCACTGATAGCAATTGCCCATCTTCTAACTAGTTTAATTTCACAAGACATTTCAAGAATATAAACATAACAAAACCTAGATCTGAACCCAGAACGGAACTTCTCTAAGATTTACTTATGGCATTTTAACTGGAATACCCCCATCCTTGAGGAAGGTTGAAATAATTACTTTAATGTTGCCATTGAATCTCAGCCATGCACTAACGTGTTATTTTTCTACTTCACATGCAGTTCCTCCAGTTATTAGGGTGTATCCAGAGAGTCAGGCTCGTGAGCCAGGGGTGACTGCCAGTCTCAGGTGTCATGCTGAAGGCATTCCGAATCCTTTGATCAACTGGTTGAAGAATGGCATTGACATTATGCCCAAGCTATCAAAACAGCTGACTCTACAAGGTAATATGTTACTTGCACCTATAACCAGACAACAGAGACGCTTTTGTAAGAACCAATATACAAAATATTTTGTTTTTGGAGTTGCTGAAGAACTCGCTTTGTCTCGTACAACTGACTGGAATTCTAAAAAACTCAGTGTTATGTTCATTTAGAAAATGTAAAATATTGTGTTTTGTATATTGACCCAACAGAGAACTCAGATGCAGTTTCATGTGCATCTTTCTGTTGTTTGTTTAAAATTTTTGGACAAGCCCATCCCCCTTATGTTGATGGCCTTATAGAAGTGCGCAGAGCTGTCACCCAAAAAAATCACCCTGGCAATTAGGTTCTACAGCCAGGATCTGATGTATCTGGGTTTTAGCCATGAATATGTCTATTTTGGTGGGATTCTGCCTTTTACAGAAATCCAGCTGATCCTTATAAGTCATATTTGTCTTGTATCAAAAATAAATGAGCTGTATAATTAAACAAATTTGTTTGTTTGTTGCACTGCAGCATAGTCTTCTGTGAACATCACACTGTATGTTCATAGCTGTCACTTGTTTACAACTGATGGTATACATGCCATTACTGGACTTGTTTGTGCATAGTAAAACTATGTTCTGTCACAGAAACCTGGATACATGATGCTGGCAATTACGTGACACTGGGGAGAATTTTCTCCCCGTCGGTGGGGTGCTGAGTGGGAACAGATGTGGGTGGGCATGCAGCCGATCGCCACCTGCGATTGGCCGCATGCCGCCATTTACGTGGGCAGGCCAATTAAAGCCCGCCCAGTTTGACGCGCACCCGGAAGCGCTGATCACTCTCTGTGCAGCGGGGGAGGAGGGAGAGTTGGGGCCTGCGCTAAAGAGCACAGAAATTTCCCTGAGGCACAGAGCTGCCTCAGGGAGATTAGTTTGATTATTACATGAGCTGGGATATGTCAATGAATTTTAATAAAAAATTTTTGTTCAATTTATAAAGCCTTCGTGAAACCTCATCCTACCCATGGATGAGGTGTCATGATAAATGTGAAAGCCGCCTGGGCTCTTTGCCTGCCCACCAACCTTAAGGTTGGACAGGCAGCCCAGACAACCAGCTTAATTAGATTATTAATGGCCTTAATAGGCCTTTGACAGGTCGGCAGGTGTGCAGGCAACTCCAGTGCACGCCCAACGAACTGAAGGTCGGAATGACGTGCGGTGATATCGGGACACACGCTCGATGTCACCGCACGTCATTTTACGCGTCGCTGTGTGGGGCCCACACCCGCACGTTGACCAGAAGATTCAGGCCATTGTGTTCAACCTGACCCTGCTGAAGTTAGGGGAAAGCTTTGAGGAACAGTCTTCTTGCAGCATATGTGGCACCCCCTCATCAAACCCTCTGGAAACATTGGTTGAGGGGAATCATATCTTCCTTGGAACACAATTTCTGCTACATCCTGCCCCCACACCATCAAACTCTGGCCTCTGCCCTGACCTTTGAACATCCAAGCCCTGACTGCAGCCTAGATCACCCAAGGAGGGCATTTTTTTTTTCAATTTCAGTGAGGTAAATCAAGGGAGATCAGATGTGCCTTTGCTAATGTTTTCACTTAGTTCTCATTGAAGGCCAATGCTAAACTTGCATCATATCTTGGTTAGACCACACTTTGAGTACTGTGTGCAGTTCTGGTCGCCATATTATAAGAAGGATGTAGAGAACTGGAGAGGGTGTGGAGAAGATTTACAAGGATGATATCAGAAGTGCTTGGATATATATGTCATGATAGAATAGACACACTTGGTCTCCTTTATCTTAAAACAAGAAGACTGAGGCGTTATCTAATAGAGGTCTTTAAAATTATGAAAAGTTTTGATAGGGTGGATGCAGAGAGAATGTTTCCTCTTGTGGGGAAGGGCATAACGAAAGGCCATCAATATAAGACAGTCACCAAGAACTCCAATAGGGAATTCAAATAAATTTCTTTACCCAAAGAATGGTGAGAATGTGGAACTCGCTACCATAGGAAATGGTTGAAGAAAATAGAATGGATGCATTTAAGGGGAAATGAGACAAGTGTATAAGGGAGAAGAGTTATGCTGTTAGATTTAGATGAGGAAAGATGAGAGGAAGCTGGAGTGGGGCATAAACATCAGCACGGACTGTTTGGGCCAAATGGTCTATTTCTGTGATGTTGTAATATATATAATCCTATGTTAAGGCTGGGATATAGGAATTCGCAACTTATGAAGTTCCCATTTCACTTACTTTGATGGCAATGTAGGGGTGAACAGAGACTCCACCCCAAAGAGGTCAAGCTGGAAATTAGGTCCCACAGCCAGGACCTGGCCTATTGGGTCCTAGCTGGGTTTAGGAACATAGGGATAGGAGTAGGCCATTCAGCCTATCAAGCCTGCCCCACCATTCAATACAATCAAAGCTGATCTTCCACTTCAATGTCTTTTTCGCACAATATTCCTACATCACTTTATGTCATTGGTATGTAAAAATCTGTCAAACTCTGCTTTAAGTATATTCAATGACTGTGCTTTCACACCCCTTTGGGATACAGAATTACAAAAATTCACAATCCTCTGAGTAAAAAAAAATTCTCCCCACCTTGGTTCTAAGTGGCTTCCACCTTATTTTGAAATTGTGTCCCCTGGGATTGGATAGACTAGGGTTATTTTCCCTGGAGCAGAGGAGATTGAGGGGGACATGATTGAGGTGTATAAAATTATGAGGGGCATAGATAAGGTAGACAGGAAGGAACTTTTTCTCTGGTGGAGGGATCAATAACCAGGGGGGCATAGATTTAAGATAAGGGGCAGGAGGTTCAGAGGGGATGTGAGGAAGAATTTTTTCACCCAGAGGGTGGTGGGAATCTGGAACTCACTGCCTGAAAGGGTGGTAGAGGCAGAAACCCTCATAACATTTAGGAAGTATTTGGATGTGCATATGCGATGCCATTGAATACAAGGCTATGGGCCTAGTGCTGAAAAATGGGATTAGAGTAGTTAAGTACTTGTTTGACTGGCGCAGACTCGATGGGCCGAAGGGCCTTTTTCTGTGCTGTAGACCTCTTTGAGAGGCAGTCAGGTCTAGACTCCCCAGCCAGAGGAAACATCTTACCTAGTTCTACCCTGTCTATATCCCTTTAAGTATTTTGTAGTTTTCAATGAGATCACCTCTCATTCTTTGAAACTCTAGAGTATAGAAGCCCAGTTTTCCCAATCTCTCTTCATAGGACAGTCCCGGAAACAAGTCTAACGAACCTTCATTGCACTCCCTTTATGGCAATAATATCATTCCTAAGGTAAGGGAACCAAAACTGTACACAGTATTCTAGGTGTGGTTTAATCAAGGTTTTAATCAATTGAAGCAAGACTTCACTATTCCTGTATTCAAATCCTCTTGGCGATAAAGGCTAACATACCATTAGCCTTCCTAATTGCCTGCTGCACCTGCATGTTTGACAAAAGCACCCAGCACACTTTCTAATCTCTTAGCATTTAAGAAATGCTCTGTGCATCTGTTCCTCCTACCAAAGTGGATAAGCCCACATTTTTCCACATTATGGGCAGAACTTTTCCCTCAGAGATAAAAACAAAAAAACTGCGGATGCTGGAAATCCAAAACAAAAACAGAATTGCCTGGAAAAACTCAGCAGGTCTGGCAGCATCGGCGGAGAAGAAAAGAGTTGACGTTTCGAGTCCTAATGACCCTTCAACAGAACTAGGTGAATCCAAGGAAGGGGTGAAATATAAGCTGGTTTAAGGTGTGTGTGTGTGTGTGTGCGTGTGTGTGTGTGTGTGTGTCGGGGGGGTGGGGTTTGGGGAGGGGTAGAGAAGTGGAGGGGGGTGGTGTAGGGACAAACAAGCAGTGATAGAAGCAGATCATCAAAAGATGTCACAGACAACAGAACAAAAGAACACATAGGGCTGACAAGGGTGGTGCTGTTGTTGTCTGGCTCACTGACCTCTACCTCGCGGAGGCTGAGCGTCAACTCGCAGACACTTCCTCCTACCTCTCCTGGACCATGAACCCACCATTGAACATCAAGCCATTGTTTCCAGGACTGTCACTGACCTCATCTCCTCTGGGGATCTTCCTTCCACAGCTTCCAACCTGATAGTCGCCCAAACTCGGACGGCCCGCTTCTACCTCCTACCTAAAATCCACAAACAGAACCATCTTGGTAGACCGATCGTGTCAGCTTGCTCCTGCCCCACAGAACTCATTTCTCGTTATCTTGACTCCCTTCTCTCTCCTTGTCTGGTCCCTTCCCACCTACATCCGTGATTCCTCTGACACCTTACGTCACATCAATAATTTCCAGTTCCCTGGCCCCAACCGCTTCCTCTTCACCATGGAAGTCCAATCCCTCTACACCTCCATCCCCTACCAGGATGGTCTGAGGGCCCTTAGCTTCTTCCTCGAACAGAGGCCTGAACAATCCCCATCCACCACTACTCTCCTCCGTCTGGCTGAACTTGTTCTCATACTGAACAATTTCTCCTTCAACTCCTCTCACTTCCTTCAAATAAAAGGTGTGGCTATGGGTACCCGCATGGGCCCCAGCTATGCCTGTCTCTTTATGGGGTATGTGGAACATTCCTTGTTCCCTTCCTACTCTGGCCTCCTTCCACAACTCTTTCTCCGGTACATCGATGATTACTTCGGTGCTGCTTCATGCTCTCGTCGGGACTTGGAAAAATTTATTAATTTTGCTTCCAATCTCCCCCCCTCCATCATTTTCACGTGGTCCATCTCTGACACTTCCCTTCCCTTCCTTGACCTCTCTGTCTCAATCTCTGGTGATATACTGTCCACCAATATCCATTACAAATCTACCGACTCCCACAGCTACCTCGACTACAGCTCCTCACACCCCACTTCCTGTAAGGACTCCATCCCATTCTCTCAGTTCCTTCGCCTCCGTCGCATCTGTTCCGATGATGCTACCTTCAAAAACAGTTCCTCTGACATGTCCTCCTTCTTCCTTAACCGAGGTTTTCCACCCACGGTCGTTGACAGGGCCCTCAACCGTGTCCAGCCCATCTCCCGCGCATCCGCCCTCATGCCTTCTCCTCCCTCCCAGAAACATGATAGGGTCCCCCTTGTCCTCACTTATCACCCCACCAGCCTCCGCCTTCAAAGGATCATCCTCCACCATTTCCGCCAACTCCAGCATGATGCCACCACCAAACACATCTTCCCTTCACCCCCCCATCAGCATTCCGTAGGGATCGTTCCCTCCGGGTCACCCTGGTCCACTGCTCCATCACCCCCTACTCCTCAACCCCCTCCTATGGCATCACCCCATGCCCACGCAAAAGACGTAACACCTGCCCCTTCACTTCCTCTCTCCTCACTGTCCAAGGGCCCAAACACTCCTTTCAAGTGAAGCAGCATTTCACTTGCATTTCCCCTAACTTAGTCTACTGCATTCGTTGCTCCCAATGCGGTCTCCTCTACATTGGAGAGACCAAACGTAAACTGGGCGACCGCTTTAGAACACCTGCGGACTGTCCGCAAGATGACCCAAACCTCCCTGTCGCTTGTCCTTTTAACACTCCATCCTGCTCTCTCGCCCACATGTCTGTCCTTGGCTTGCTGCATTGTTACAGTGAAGCCCAGCGCAAACTGGAGGAACAGCACCTCATCTTCCGACTAGGCACTTTACAGCCTTCCGGACTGAATATTGAATTCAACAACTTTAGGTCTTGAGCTCCCTCCTCCATCCCCACCCCCTTTCTGTTTCTTCCCCCTTCCTTTTGTTTTTTCCAATAAATTATATAGATTTTTCTTTTCCCACCTATTTCCATTATTTTTAAATCTTTTATGCTCCCCCCACCCCCACTAGAGCTATACCTTGAGTGCCCTACCATGCATTCTTAATTAGCACATTCGTTTAGATAATATCACCAACTTTAACACCTATGTGTTCTTTTGTTCTGTTGTCTGTGACATCTTTTGATGATCTGCTTCTATCACTGCTTGTTTGTCCCTACAACCACACCACCCCCCTCCACTTCTCTCCCCCAACCCAAACTACCCCCCCCCCCGCCCCACACACACACACACACACACACACACCTTAAACCAGCTTATATTTCACCCCTTCCTTGGATTCACCTAGTTCTGTTGAAGGCTCATGAGGACTCGAAACGTCAACTCTTTTCTTCTCCGCCGATTCTGCCAGACCTGCTGAGTTTTTCCAGGTAATTCTGTTTTTGTTTAGAATTTTTCCCTCGTTGGGTGGGCGCGTGCCTGACCTGAACAGGAGTGAAATAGTGTGCGATGACATTGGGCAACGTCATCACACACTCTTACGATATTTCGCTCGGCGGACACGGACAAGAGGCAGCACTCAGCCCGTCAACAATTAAGAGGCCTATTAAGGCCCTTAATCAATTAATTAAGTCACATTTTTCGCTGTCCATCCAACCATTCGGTTGGCAGGAGGGCGATTAGGCCAGGCGGCCTTTGCATTTTTAACGAAACCTCATCCACTTGCGAGATAAGGTTTCGAACAGTAAATAAAAAACCAATAAAAGTTTTAAAACTCATTTTTAACATGTCCCTGCTCATGTGACATAGTCACATGAGAGGACATGTTTTCCTTATTTTTGAAATCCTTATTTTTAATGTTAAAAATCTTCAGCTCCCTGAGGCAGCTCTGTGCCTTCAGGGAGCTTTCACTGAGCGCACCTGTGTGCATGCACACACTTCAACCCTTGCACTCTTCCCACCCGAACCCAGGCAGCGCTGAGGTTATCCGCGCGTGTTTCATGTTGGCTGCCCGTTACTTGGCCAGCCAACGTGAAATCACGGTTGCGGCCCGACTGCAGGCAGCAGACTGTTGCGCAGCCGTTCCCAGGCCTGCCTGACAAGGCAAAAATCCTGCCTTATATTCCATCTGTCATGTTCTTGCCCACTCACTAAGTCTGCCCAAATCTTCTTGAAGCCATTTTGCATCTTCCTCACAACACACATTTCCACCTAGCTTTGTGTCATCCGCGAGCTTGGAAATATTACATTTGGTCTCCACATCCAAATCACATTTCTATATATATATATATATATATACATATAGTGAATAGATGGGACCCGAGTATTGATCACAGCCTGCCAACGCGAGAATGACCTGTTTATTCCTACTCTCTGTTTTCTGCCTGTTAACCAAGCCTTAACCATGCAGATATATTGCCTCCTATCCATGTGCTTTAATTTTGTTAACCAACTTCCAGTGGGGTCTTTATCAAAAGTCTTTTGAAAATCCAAGCATACTATGGCCAGAACTTCCCCGTTGGTGTGCGGGGTCAGACCCCGCATGCCGATGCATAAAATGACGCGCAGTGACATCGGGCGAGCGTCTCAACGTCACCGCACATCGGTGAGATATTTAGGTGGGCAGGTGCATGATGTTCTCGGATGCGCGCCCGTCATTAATTAATCATGTAGTTAATGCCCTTGAGGCAGTAATTGTCTGCAATTTTTCGAGGCCCATGTGATCTTTAGGAACCCGCACGGGCGCAACGGGCAGGCAGGTAGGAGACAGTTATATAAACCTCATCCGCGGGTGGGATAAGAGGGGTGAGTGGGGTCGCAAATGTTATCTTTCAGGTGTTTAAGTGTGAAAGTTACTGATACTAGCCAGTGTGAGCAGGAATACTTCAAAACTCATACCAGCTACTTGGACAGGAATAACAGCCTTCAAGTCAGGACTCTACAGTAAAGATCATTTCTGGGGCCTGCAGCTTTCAAGAAGCCTTCCCTTAGCCTGGGAATGGGAGTTGTGCTCTCCACTTGAGGTACCTTCTCTGAGGAGGGAGGGCCAGAAGAGGGAGGAGGCTAGGAGGCCACATTCAGCCTCCAGGGGAGCCACCTTTGGGAGGAGAGGCGCAGGCACAAGGAGTGCAGGGCCAACAGGAAGTCCAAGATGGAAGGGGCCGCAGAAGACGCCATTATCCTGCTGCCAGGGTATACAGGTGTCAAAACAACTACCTGAATATGTCTGAGGTGCAGTGCCAAAGGAGGCTCCGTCTCGCAAGGGAGACAGTGAGCTCCATTTGTCAGATGTTAGGCCCTGAGATCTCTGCAAACTGTGTGGGGGGGCATCCGATGACAAAAGGTCACAGCTGTCCTCAATTTCTATGCCTCCGGCTCTTTCCAGAGGTCAGCAGGTGATCCCAATCAGCTGTCCGTACTTGTGTCAAGCAGGTAACAGACAGTCTGTTCAGGCGTGCATTGACTTTCATCCACTACCGCTGAGATGAGGCCAGCTAGACAGAGTGAAGCAGAGGCTTCGCAGCAATTGCTGGCTTCCCACATGTCCAGGGTGTAATCGACTACACACACGTGACCATCAAGGCGCCAGCAGGTGAGCCGGGTGCCTTCGTCAACAGGAAGGGATTCCACTCCATGAAGGTGCAGATAGTGTGTGATCACAGGATGTTGATTCTACAAGCCTGTGCAAGGTACCCAGGCAGCTCCCACGACCCTTATACACTCAGACACTCACAGGTGCCGAGGCTCTTCAGTGCTCCAGCCTGGCTGGATGAATGGCTGCTGGGTGACAAGGGCTATCCCCACAAAAGGTGGCTCATGATGCCTCTTTGTCATCCAAGAACAGAGGCTGAGTTGCGGTACAATAGGAGCCACGCCTCTACAAGGCCTGTGGTGGAGAGAACCATCGACCTCCTCAAGATGCGCTTCCAATGACTGGACCACTCAGGGGGCGCACTCCAATACCCCCTCAGATCATGTGTCACTGATAGTGGTTGCATGCTGCGCTCTCCACAATCTGGCACTGGAAAGGGGGGTACAGTGGAGGAAGAAGATGTAGACGCAGTTGCTCCAGCTGCACACAATGAGTCCACTAGTGAGTCCGAGGATGAGCACGCACAGGAGAACGCTGAGGAGGTAGACGCTGACCCGGGCATTCTCCAGAAAGGCAGGAACACCTGGGAGGGCTTTAATCCAAAGAACCTTCAACTAGCCCACCACAAATGGATCTTCAACACACGCCAGGGCTACAGGCTCCATACTCGATATTTGAGTGCTAAATTTGCCTGGATAGTAACAACTAAAGCACTTGTCAATAAAGCTCAATGTCAAACAACTAACTCATAACATCATGGGTTTCTGTCCACTTGCAGAAGTAAAGAATCACCCTGAGGCATGGCAACATATCAAAATTTATTGAGAGAACAAATATAACTTCATAAACCAACAAAAAAAGGTGTTGGACATCACACCAAGTCTTCAATAAACTACTATGGGCCAATATAACAGCATCAGTGAGAAACCTGTGGTGTGCCTAACATTTACGCTTATGGGTGCTATGTCTAGGCGCTATTCCCTCGCTGGCACTGGCATATGAGACAGCCTGCTCACTGTGCTGTCCTGTTGGCCTCGATAACCTCAGCGGACATCATGGAGCCTTTGATGGCCCCGCCTGTTCCACAGCTGGCTTCTCCCCAGTCGCTGCAGCCTCATCGGATGCCACGGTCATCCGGAGCGCCCTGAGAGGAGCCCGCAGAGACGACAGGCAGCTGCTGTGCCACTGTGCAGTTGCCTCGGACCTCCCTGCTCACCATAGATGGATGGGCACCGAGCTGGAATACTTGGTGCCCAAACCATCTACCACATGGCCAATGACCAGCTGAGTCAATGCCGCTGTGAGGACTTGCTGGTCTGAGTGCAACTCCAGGAGGCCCTGATTGTTTTCCTGGAGGAGCCTCTGCATGAGAGTTGACACTGTCTCCATGGAGGAAGCATGGTGCTCGGCGATGAGGCTCATTACATCGGTGATGCTCCACGTAGATGCCTCAAGCATGGGCACCATGCCATGCATAGCCTCATGTATCTCTGCCAGATCCTCCCACATACCCTGCTGCACGTCTAGTGTTTGCTGCCTCAGGGACAACTCCAGAGGCACATCATCAGCCAATGACTGAGCATGTGTCTGGTCCCCAGTAGTCCTCCGACTGCCCGCACCCTGGGCACTCTCTGTCTCTGCCTGCACCTCAAGCGAGTGTGAAGTGCCCTCACCGCCGTGCCCTGGGACACTAGCCAAAGATCTAATTCCCACTAAGGTGCTAGTATCTGCGCTGGAGTCTGCCTGGCAGAGATGATGTGATGCAGGTGAGTGGATTTCCTCTGGACCCTCAGGGGAGAGTTATCCCCATGTTGGGCAGGCCGTGCGGGAGCCTCCTCTGCCTCCTCCTCCCAGCCCTGCTCCAGTGATGCTGAAAGGAAGAATAAGGACATTTGATTAGTTACAGTGCAGACAATGTCAACTTACATGCCGCTCCCCCGGATCAGTATGTGCTCATCCTTCCAAAGTAAATGGTCAACCCATGTTACTAACTTCAATCACTGAGCATTCACCAGTGCCATGGCTTTGGGACACACATGGTGACCTGAGTGTTCGCCAAACATACTTCCCCATGGCACCCCAGCCTCACCGCCACCTGTGGACCTGGGGGCATGGCACCTCTCAAGATTCATGGCGTGCTGCTCAAAAGATGTCAGGATCGCCAGCTGGGCCTGGCCTCCACCAGTCTGCATCCACTCTGCGGAATTGTGCACAGTCTTCTCCTGAAAAGGAGAGAAGCGCCTGCACCTGAATTCCCATCGGATCCCTGCCAACCCAGCCAGAGTGGGACATTGCAGGGCTCCAGTGCTTCATCTCCCCGCAGCTGCCACACACTCACACCAAGAATCCAGGGCTAACCAACCTTCCTCATTGCCCAAATGCTGCCTCCTTCACATGTGGCACCACAAGGCGTGACTTTGCTAAGCAAGGAGGTACAAGCACATGGAGCACAAAGACCAACAGATGGATTGGTGCCCCGCCAACTTGAAGCTCCCCTCCCAGCATGTTAGCACCCTGACTTTGACATACTTCCCAGTTCCAGCACTATGCCTAGGTCCTTGACTCTCACTTACATTCTAAACTCTGGATGTCAGTGTCACACATACTGTGGGTGCAGAACCTACCTTAGCTCAACCCTCTCAGGGTGAACTAGGCATGAGCAATATCTGCTGGCACACCCAGTGAGGGATACATGCTGTGAAGGATTCAATGTCGTTACTGTACTCAGAGTTGCGGGGGGGTGCCGCGGTGGTGCGGTTGTGGGGATGGCTGGGAGGCAAGGCTACATTAAGTGACCTCAGCCAACATTGTACTCACCCTTCCCGAACGCAGGAGGTCCTTGAATCTTTTGCAGCACTGGACCCATGTGCGCTGCACCGTATCGTGAAAGCTCACACTCTCAGCCATCTCCTCCCATGCACATTTGGTCAGGTGGGGAGGCCTCTGCCTTCCATCCGTTGGAATCAGGACCTCCTGCCATGCTGCCACCTCCTCCAGGAGGGCAGCTAGGCACTCATCGGAGAAACGAGGGCCACACTGCCTCGCTGCCCTACCCTACGGCTTGGCCTGCCCCGCCCCAATGGCCTACCCTCTGGCCTGGCCTGCCCTGACGGCCTACATTCTGGACTTGCATAGCCCTCTGCTATGCTCCTCTCCCGGCCACTGTGAGCAGCCTTGCAAAGGCTGCCAAGCCTTCATTTAAACAGGCCGCTGGACCTTTACTACTATTTCAGGCACCTTTATCAGCCTTTTCTTTTAACCTTATACAATCCATCAATTAGTTCGTATAAACTATGTCATAATTCTTTAAAGAATATCCATTGCCTATGTACTGTCATACCTTTTAATGTATTTTCCCAATCCACTGCCGCCAATTTGTTCCTCATACCTTCATAATTTCCTTTGTTCAAATTTAACACTCTGGCTTCAGATTGAACTACCTCACTTTCAAACATAATATAAAATTCTGTCATATTATGGTCATTCATCTCTAAAGGTTCTTTCTTGAAAGATAGCTCTTTCTTGCTACATAATACTAGATCTAAAATAGCTAGTTCTCTAGTTGGTTCCTCAAAATACTGCTCTAGAAAATCATCCTAAACATACTCCAGAAACTTGTCCGCCATGACATCAGTGCTTATAACATCCTGCATTGAAGCATTGCTTTGGGCTGCATTAGATGCTTCAGTTGAAATTTCATGAATGAGGAACTTTTAAGGGTTAATTTTTATCTAAAGTCTAATCTTTCTTTAATTTAGCCATTAACTAAAAGTTATTCTTTGGGTTGGGAGGAGCTGAGTTTTAGTCCAGCTTTAAAATGGTGCAAGCTGAGCCTTGCAGCTCCAGCTAGTAAATTAGTTAAATGGCTTAAACAGGTTTTCAGAAGCTAGATTCAGGCAGCATAAAAGCAAACCATCTTCAGTGCTGCTTTGGGCTGCATTAGAGTGCTTCAGTTGGAGTTTGGTGAGAGAGGGAGTTTGATGAAGAGGGAAGGAGGGATCCTATCATTTTCTACTTTTCCTCACTAAGAACAGCAGTGGCCTTGGCAAGTAGGACCTGGTGAGTATCTCTTCTGTCCTTAATATCCTTAATATTCTTTAAATTAGAGGAAGTAAAAGTAAAGGTAGTAATTTAAGGGTAAGTCATGGCAGAGCAGCTTGGCCAAACGGAATGCGACTCAGGGATGTCACTGAGCAGCTGCAGGACATTCTGAAGGGGAGGGTGAACAGAGTAGTCCATATCTGTATCAACAACATAAGTGGAAAGAGGGATGAGGTCCTGAAATCAGAAAAAAGGGAGCTAGGAAAAAAATTGAAAAGCAGGACCTCAAAGGTAGTAATCTCAGGATTACTTCCAGTGCCACGTGCTAATGAGATCTGGAAAAGGAGAATAGACCAGATGAATGCATGGCTGGAGAAATGGTGTAGAAGGGAGGGATTTAGATCCATGAGGCATTGGGACCGATTCTGGGGAAGATGGGACCTATACAAGCTGTACAGTTGCACCCCTGCAGGACCGGGACCAATATCCTCGCAGGGGTATTCGCTAGTACTGTAGTGGAGGGTTTAAACTAGACTGACAGGGGGGTGGGAACCTTAGCAGGGAGACACAAGAGAGAGAAACAAAGATAGAAAAGTAGGAAGAAAAGTGGAGGGCAGAGGAAACAAGGAAACAGCAAACAGGGCCATAGTACAAAAAGTGTTAAAAAGACAAGTCTAAAGGCACTGTATCTGAATGCACGAAGCATTCGCAATAAGATGGTTAAATTAACAGAGCAAATAGATGTAAACCGGAAACATACCTACAGGGTGACCAAGGCTCAGAACTGAATATATAAGGGTACTCAATATTTAGGGCAGACAGGCAAAAAGGAAAAGGTGGTGGTGTGGTTTTGTTAGTTAAGATGAAATCAGTGCAAGAGTGGGAGAAGATATTGGGTCAGAAAATCTAGATGTAGAATTAGTCTGGGTGGAGCTGAGAAGCAACAAGGGCCAGAAAACATTAGTTGGAGTTGTCTATAGGCCTCCAAACAGTAGTGATAAGGTTAGGGACGGCATTAAACAGGGAATTACAGTTGCACATAACAAGGGTGCTACAGTAATGGGGTGACATTAATCTGCATATAGACAGGTCAAACCAAATTAGCAATAATACAATGGTGGATGAATTCCTGGAGTGTGTACAAGATGTCTTTTTTTGGACCAGTGTGTCGAGGAACTGACCAGGGAACATGCTATTCTACATTTGGTATTGTGCAATGAGAAGGGGTTAATTAGTAATCTTAAACAAAAACAGAATTACCTGGAAAAACTCAGCAGGTCTGGCAGCATCGGTGGAGAAGAAAAGAGTTGACGTTTTGAGTCCTCATGACCCTTCAGCAGAACTGGGTGAATCCAAGGAGAGGGGTGAAATATAAGCTAGTTTCAGGTGGGGGGGTTGGGTCGGGGGAGAGAAATGGAGTGGGGTGATGTGGTTGTCGGAACAAGCAAGCAGTGATAGGAGCAGATATTCAAAAGATGTCACAGACAAAAGAACAAAAGAACACAGGTGTTGAAGTTGGTGATATTATCTACACGAATGTGCTAATTAAGAATGGATGGTAGGGCACTCAAGGTATAGCTCTAGTGGGGGTGGGGGGCATAAGAGATTTTAAAATAATGGAAATAGGTGGGAAAAGAAAAATCTATATAAATTATTGGGAAAAACAAAAGGAAGGGAGAAGAAACAGAAAGGGGGTGGGGATGGAGGAGGGAGTTCAAGATCTAAAGTTGTTGAATTCAATATTCAGTCCAGAAGGCTGTAAAGTGCCTCGTCGGAAGATGAGGTGCTGTTCCTCCAGTTTGTGTTGGGCTTCACTGGAACAATGCAGCAAGCCAAGGACAGACATGTGGGCAAGAGACCAGGGTGGAGTGTTAAAATGGCAAGTGACAGGGAGGTTTGGGTCATTCTTGCGGACAGACCGCAGGTGTTCTGCAAAGCGGTTGCCCAGTTTACGTTTGGTCTCTCCAATGTAGAGGAGACCGCATTGGGAGCAACGAATGCAGTAGACTAAGTTGGGGGAAATGCAAGTGAAATGCTGCTTCACTTGAAAGGAGTGTTTGGGCCCTTGGACAGTGAGGAGAGAGGAGGTGAAGGGGCAGGTGTTACATCTTTTGCGTGGGCATGGGGTGGTGCCATAGGTGGGGGTTGAGGAGTAGGGGGTGATGGAGGAGTGGTCCAGGGTGTCCCGGAGGGAACGATCCCTACGGAATGCTGCCAGGGGGGTGAAGGGAAGATGTGTTTGGTGGTGGCATCATGCTGGAGTTGGTGGAACTGGCGGAGGATGATCCTATGAATGCGGAGGCTGGTGGGGTGATAAGTGAGGACAAGGGGGACACTATCATGTTTCTGGGAGGGAGGAGATGGCGTGAGTGTGGATGCGCGGGAGATGGGCAGGACACGGTTGAGGGCCCTGTCAACGACCGTGGGTGGAAAACCTCGGTTAAGGAAGAAGGAGGACATGTCAGAGGAACTGTTTTTGAAGGTAGCATCATCAGAACAGATGCGACGGAGGCGAAGGAACTGAGAGAATGGGATGGAGTCCTTACAGGAAGCGGGGTGTGAGGAGCTGTAGTCAAGATAGCTGTGGGAGTCGGTAGGCTTGTAATGGATATGGGTGGACAGTCTATCACCAGAGATTGAGACAGAGAGGTCAAGGAAGGGAAGGGAAGTATCAGAGATGGACCACGTGAAAATGATGGAGGGGTGGAGATTGGAAACAAAATTAATAAATTTTTCCGAGTCCCGACGAGAGCATGAAACAGCACCGAAGTAATCATCGATGTACCAGAGAAAGAGTTGTGGAAGGGGGCCGGAGTAGGACTGGAACAAGGAATGTTCCACATACCTCATAAAGAGACAGGCATAGCTGGGGCCCATGCGGGTACCCATAGCCACACCTTTTATTTGGAGGAAGTGAGAGGAGTTGAAGGAGAAATTGTTCAGTGTGAGAACAAGTTCAGCCAGACGGAGGAGAGTAGTGGTGGATGGGGATTGTTCGGGCCTCTGTTTGAGGAAGAAGCTAAGGGCCCTCAGACCATCCTGGTGGGGGATGGAGGTGTAGAGGGATTGGACGTCCATGGTGAAGAGGAAGCGGTTGGGGCCAGGGAACTGGAAATTGTTGATGTGACGTAAGGTGTCAGGAATCACGGATGTAGGCGGGAAAGGACTGGACAAGGGGAGAGAGAAGGGAGTCAAGATAACGAGAAATGAGTTTCGTGGGGCAGGAGCAAGCTGACACGATCGGTCTACCGGGACAGTTCTGTTTGTGAATTTTGGGTAGGAGGTAGATGCGGGCCATCTGAGGTTGGGCGAATATCAGGTTGGAAGCTGTGGGAGGCAGATCTCCAGAGGAGATGAGGTCAGTGACAGTCCTGGAAACAATGGCTTGATGTTCAGTGGTGGGGTCATGGTCCAGGGAGAGGTAGGAGGAAGTGTCTGCAAGTTGGCGCTCAGCCTCCGCGAGGTAGAGGTCAGTGTGCCAGACAACAACAGCACCACCCTTGTCAGCGGGTTTGATGACAATGTTGGGGTTGGACCTGAGAGAACGGAGTGCAGTAAGTTCAGAGAGAGACAGATTAGAATGGGTGAGAGGAGTAGAGAAATTGAGACCACTAATGTCGCGCCGACAGTTCTCAATGATAAGATCAAGAGAAGGTAAGAATCCAGAGGAAGGGGTCCAGGTGGAGGGAGAATTTTGGAGGTGGGTAAAAAGATCCGTTGAACTGGGAGAGGACTCCTGCCCAAAGAAGTGAGCCCGGAGACAAAGACGGCGGAAGAAGAGTTCAGCATCGTGCCGAGCCCGAAATTCATTGAGATGAGGACGTAAGGGTATGAAACTAAGTCCTTTGCTGAGCACTGAACGTTCAGCGTCAGAGAGGGGAAGGTCAGGTGGTATAGTGAATAAACGGCTGGGGCTGGGATTGGAAGATGGGGTGGGGACGGAGGGACAGGCAGGGGTGGAGGGTCCTAGATGGGTGTTGGTGTCGTTGAGTTGTTGGAGCTTGTGTTCCTTAGCACTTGAGAGAAAGAGAAAAAGTTTCTTGTTGAGGCGTCGGATGAGACAAAGAATAAAGTGAAGCTGGGGACACGTGCAGCTTTGAAAAAGGGTACGGCGGTGCTGCTGGAGGGAGAGGTCGAGTGTGTTCCTATGGTGGCGCATGGCACTGAGTGTGGTTCTCAGAATGTGATGGGAACAGCAGTCCGAGAAACGTTTTATGTCCCGGAGATATCTGTAATCCTGGGTGGGTTCGAAACAAGAGGGATGGGATTTCAGTTGAAATCCACGTGGGGTAAGTCGGAGACGGAGACAGTCACTGAGAAAGAAAATATGGCTGTGAAAGCGGGTTTTAGTAAACACCTTGTCAAACACCAGGACAGAAATGGAAAGCAATGAAGGTGAACAAGGCAAAAGAGAGATACGGAAATCTTGTCGCAGAGACAAACAAAACTTCTTCAAGGTAGGCATTTCTTGAAGAGCAGTGGCAGTCAATTAAACAAAGAGATAAAAACAAAAAACTGCGGATGCTGGAAATCCAAAACAAAAACAGAATTACCTGGAAAAACTTAGCAGGTCTGGCAGCATCGGCGGAGAAGAAAAGAGTTGACATTTCGAGTCCTCATGATCCTTCAGCAGAACTGGGTGAATCCAAGGAGTGGGATGAAATATAAGCTGGTTTAAGGTGGGGGGGTTGGGTCGGGGGAGAGAAGTGGAGGGGGGTGGTGTGGTTGTAGGAACATGCAAGCAGTGATAGGAGCAGATAATCAAAAGATGTCACAGACAAAAGAACAAAAGCACACAGGTGTTGAAGTTGGTGATATTATCTAAACGCATGTGCTAATTAAGAATGGATGGTAGGGCATTCAAGGTATAGCTCTAGTGGGGGTGGGGGGGCATAAATGATTTAAGAATAATGGAAATAGGTGGGAAAAGAAAAATCTATATAAATTATTGGAAAAAACAAAAGGAAGGGAGAAGAAACAGAAAGGGGGTGGGGATGGAGGAGGGAAGTCAAAATCTAAAGTTGTTGAATTCAATATTCAGTCCAGAAGGCTGTAAAGTGCCTAGCCGGAAGATGAGGTGCTGTTCCTCCAGTTTGCGTTGGGCTTCACTGGAACAATGCAGCAAGCCAAGGACAGACATGTGGGCAAGAGAGCAGGGTGGAGTGTTAAAATGGCAAGCGACAGGGAGGTTTGGATCATTCTTGCGGACAGACCGCAGGTGTTCTGCAAAGCGGTCGCCCTGTTTACCTTTGGTCTCTCCAATGTAGGAATTAGTAATCTTGTTGTGCAGAGTCCTTTAGGGAACAGTAACAATAACATGATAGAATTCTTCATTAGCATGGAAAGTGAAGTAATCAGATCTGAAAGTAGGGTCCTAAATCTTAAGAAAGGGAACTACAAACTTATGAGGTGTGAGTTGGCTAAGATAGAATGGGGAACTTTATTAAAAGGCATGACAGTGGATAGGCAATGGCTAATATTTAAGGGACAAATGTATGCATTGCAGCAGTTATACATTCCTTTCTGCCGCAAAGACTCAACAAGAAAAGCAGCCCAATCATGGCTAACAAAAGATATTATGGAAAATATTAGATCCAAAGAAAGGTCATATAAAGTTGCTGGAAAAAGTAGCAAGCATGAAGATTTGTAGCAGTGTGGAATTCAGCAAAGGAGGACCAAGAGATTGATTAAGATCGGAAAAATAGAGTATGGGATTGAACTTCCAAGGAACATAAAAGCGAACTGTAAAAGCTTCTATAAGTCTGAAAAGATTAATGAAGACAAGTGTAGGTCTCTTACAGTCTGAAGCAGGAGAATTTATAATAGAGAACAAAAAAATTGCAGAGCAATTAAAATAACTACTTTAGTTCTTTCTTCGCTGAGGAAGACACAAATAACTTCCCAGAAATGCTAGGGAACAAAGAGTCTAGTAAGGAAGAAGAATTGAAGAAAATTAGTATTAGTAAAACAATAGTGCTGGAGAAATTAATGGGACTAAAAACTGATAAATCCCCAGGGCCTGATAATCTATATCCCAGGGTACTAGAGGAGGTGGCCATGGAAATAATAGATGCATTGGTTGTCATCTTCCAAAATTCCCGGCAGATTGAAGGGTGGCAATTATAACCCTACTATTTAAAAAAGGAGGGAGGGAGAAAACAGGGAATTACAAATCGGTTAGCTTTACATCAATAGTAGGGAAAAGCTAGAGCCTATTATAAAGGATGTGATAACAGATCACTTAGAAAATATCAATGAGATTAGACAAAGTCAACATGGATTTATGAAATGGAAATCATGTTTGACTAACCTGGTGGAGCAGGACTCATGCAGGTAGTTGGAGACTGACTTATCCCTGACTTGTGCCTTAGGCTTTAGGGAGTCAGAAGGTCAGTTACTTGCCACCGAATATTCAGCCTCTCACTTTGCTCTAGCAGCCACAGTATCTATGGGCAGAATTTTTCCCGCTCGAGTGTGAAATGACGTGCGTTGATGTCGGCCGAGCGTCCCGATGTCAACGCATACTCTTGTGATATTTTGGTCAGTGGTCATGCACGGGAGATGGAGGTACGCTTGCCATTAATTAAGAGGCCAGTTAAGGCCCTTGACATATCAATTGTCGGCGATTTTACGTAGCCCATGCAATTTCTCGGCTGTCATACAGCCAAAAATGGGCAGGTGGGCAGGCCACAATTTGCTAAAGCTCACCCACGAGCAGGATAAGAAGCATTGTCATTGTGAGTAATATGGAGTTTTGTGTGCTGCTGGTTGCTTGTTTGAACTGGACAGCTTCATCTCGCTTTAGAGCTTCATTCTGAGCATATCTTGGCTTCATTTCAGGGCTCATTGTTGTCTTCCAGGCCCCCGGAGGATTCAGACTGTGTGAGCCCTTCCAGGTGTCAGACAGCCTTCCATAACCCTCGTAATGAGGATTGAGGTCTCTGCTGGAGGCACCTACTCTGAGGTGGAACACGAGGGGCAGGAGGCCAGGTGCCCCAGTGCAGATTCTGGGGGAGGGACCTGTGGGAGGAGAGGCACAGGGGGGCAGGGCCAGCAGGAAGTCCAAGGTGGAAGGGACTGCAGAAGACAGCACTATCATGCTGCCAGGTTCACATGCAGTGATGCAGCTACATCAACATGTCCGAGCTGCAATGCCAAAGGAGGATCTTCAAGGAGATCGTTAACTCCATTTGTCAGAGGATCGGGCCTGAAATCAGCTCCGACTGTGTGGGTGGACACCCCATGCCAGTGGATCTGAAGTTCATAGTAGCCCTCAACTTTATGCCTCCGGCTCTTTCTAGGACTTAGTGGGGGATCGGTGTGGAGTCTCCCAGTCAGCTGTCCACAGTTGCACCAAGCTGGTGACAGACTCTCTGTTCAGGCGTGCATTGCCTTCCATTCATTTCCGCATAGACGAGGCCAGCCAGACTGAGCAAGCCAGAGCAAGCATCCAGGATGCCATCAACTGCACACGTGACCATCAAGGCGCCAGTGGGTGAGCCGAGCGCCTTCGTCAACAGGAAGGGATTTCACTGCATGAACGTGCAGATAGTGCGTGACCACAAGATGCAGTGAAGCTGAATGCAAGCCTGTGCAAGGTACCCTGGCAGCTCCCCCAGGTGCCGAGGCTCTTCAGTACTCCAGCCCGACTGGATGGATGGCTGCTGGGTAAAAGGGGCTATCCCCTGAAAAGGTGGCTCATGATGCCTCTCCGCCACCCAAGAATAGAGGCCAAGCAGCAGTGCAATAAGGGCCATGCCTCCACAAGAGCAGTGGTAGTGAGAACCATTGGTCTTCTCAAGATGTGCTTCCGATACCTGGACTGTTCAGGGGGCTCACTGCAATACCACCCAAAGTGCATATCACTGATAATGGTTGTATGCTGCGCTCTCCACAATTTGGCACTGGCAAGGGGGGACGCTGCGGAGGAAGAGGATGTTGACGCAGCTGCACAGGCAACAGATGATGAATCCAGTAGTGAGCCCAAGGACGAGAACGGTGAGGAGAATTCTGAGGCGTGGAGGCAGGGACACCCAGAATGCATTGATCCAACGCTCCTTCAGCCAGCCTACCAAATAAGAACCACCACCACATGCCAGGGCTGCAGCCTCCATCTCAATCCCAGAGAGGAGCATTTCTTTGGCGACCAACATACACCCTGTGTCTGTGAAATAAAGTTTCAAGAGACACACGTCCATTATTACATAATGGCCTACCCTGCACCTACAGAGCAAATGAAGCATACTCAGGCCAATAGCACAAGATGTGATATATTGCTGAGCTAAACATTAACCGGTGTTGTTTGAAACACCATTAAAAATCTCAAGGCAAAATGGGAGAACAAAATATCACCCATCTTGTGCTTAAGGTGCTTTAAATTTATGTTTGCAGGTGCTATGCCTATTGTCCCCTCTCCCCCCCACCACCTCCCACCTACAGCCTCCTCACTGGCACTGGCATTGGAGACAGCCTGTTGACTCTGCTGTCCTGTTGGCCTTGATGACTTTGGCGGTCTTCCTCTGGCCTGTGGAACCTAATTCTGGCCCCGCCTTGGAGGAAAAGACCAGTGCCACGGCTAGTATCTCCCTAGTTGCCGCAGCCTCATCAGGTACTACGATCACTGGTAGATGGGGCAGAGGAGCTGCTGCTGACATATAGAGCGCCCTGAGAGGAGCCCAGAGAGACGACAGGCAGTTCTTGCGCCAACGTGAGGTCATTCTGGACCTTCCTGTTCAACATTGATGGATGGGCACCTAGCTGGGATGCTGAGTGCCCCATCCATCTCATGGACACTGACCATCCGAAGTCAGTGCCTGTGGGCTTGCAGGTCTGAATGCATCCCCAGGGACCCCTGATTCTGTCCCTAGAGCAGTGTCTCTGTGAGAGTCACCTCTCTCTCCATAGATGAGCCATTGTGCTTGGCCATGAGCGTCAACATAGTGGTCATGCTCCGGAGGGACTCCTCCAAAATGGAGACCATGGCACACATTTCGCCAGATCCTCCGCACGCCTCTCTGGACTTCCAGCATCTGCTGCCTAATGGATGACTCCAGAGGCACATCATCAGCCTTCAACTGGGCATTGACCTGGTCTCCAGCAGTCCTCCAACTGCCAGCGCCCTGGGCACTTTCTGCCTCTGCCTGCACTTCAAGCGAGTGTGAAGTGCACTCACCAATGTGCACCAAGATACTAGATGGCAATCTAATGCCCATTGAGTTGCTGATATCTTGATGAAGGTGTGTGGGCATGGTTGTCTTCCAGGGTCAGGGGTGGCCCTTCAGGGTCCTCAGTGCGAATGCCTGCTGGTGAACCTAAAAGGGAGAAGAAGAACATGTCATTAGTGAAAGTCATCACACTGTCACTGTGCATGCCAGGCACCCTGGTGAGACAACGGAGATCTGCTTCATGGTGCCCTTGTCTTTCGATTATCAATGGGGACTCCAGTTTCGAGGCTCACATCAATGAAGAGACTACACTAGAAAGGTTGCACAAGCCAAAATTCCCACCTCTGTGCACTGCACTCTTCGTCTGACACCCTAGCCTCACCGTGGCTGGTTAACCGAGGTACATGGTGTCTCCTGCTCATAGTGGGTTAGGATGAGGAGGTGCGGAGGTCCTCCGCCAGTCCGCGACCTCTCAATGGGATGTCTTCTCCTGAAAGGGCAGAGGAGCATCGATTACCTGCAGCGCCATTGCAGCCTGGCCAACCCCACCTGAGGAACACCTCGCATGCCACATCCAAATTGTGGCCCTCGTGAGAGCCGTGCAGTCCAAACAGCCAGGGCACACCTCCTTGGCCAACTCGGGTGTCATTGACAGGTGCCACTCAGGCTGTAACCCTCCTGAGCTCCACGGGGGAATGGCCAGCCGTTAACTGCTCTCCACATTAACCCATGGCAACATGGTACTCACCCTTCCTGAGCACAGCAGATCATTGAAGCGCTTCAGGCAGTGCACCCATGTGCGCCTCACCACGTCATGGCTGCTCACCTGGGATGCCATCCCCTCCCATGCCTTCTTGGTGAGGTGCGGTGGCCTCCTCCTCCCGTCTCTGGGGGCAAGGGTGTCCCTACTGGCAGCCACTGCCTCCAAGAGAGCAGCAATGCACTCATCGGAGAAACGTGGGGCCAAATGACCCGCCGACCTCACCTCCCGCATGTATTATCCTTCCTGGATTGCAGCCATGTCGCTGCTGCAATTCCAACAGAGGCAGCCTCCTCGGGGCTGCCTGCAACGCTTTTGAATCAGCATTGGCCCCTGCGGACAACAGGTCTCTGTTCCCGTTCGCCCCTTCTTGGAGGTTCCCCAGCTGCCTTTCATGCTGGACGGGCCTTAATTAGCTTGCCAGCGTGAAATCACCTTCCAACCCCGATCGTGGGTGGCGGTTGGCTTCCTGACCAGCCCCGTCTGCCTCCGTCGAGCCTGCCTGACAAGGGCAAAATTCTGCCCTATGTGACTGATCCAGATCAGTTGTAATGCCCAGGACGTTGATGTTGGCATTACCATTTAAAAATCTGCGGTTGAATGTCAAGGGGATATGCTTGGATTCTCTTTGTTGGAATTATCACTGCTTGGCACCTGTGCTGCACAAATGTTATTTTGTCACTTTTCAGCCTGAGCCTGAATATTGTCTAGGTCTTACTGGGTGCAGGCACAAATTGCTTTATTATCTGATGGGTTACATATGGAAATAAACAACGTGTAGTTATCATCCCTACTTCTGACCTTATGATGGAGGGAAGGAGCTGGAGATGTTTAGGCCTAGGATATTGCCCTGAGGAATGGCTGTATGATGCTCTGGGGCTGAGTTGATCAACCACAAGCATTTTCCTTTATGCTGGTATAATTCTAGGCAGTGGAGAATTTTCCCCTGATTCCCATTGGCTTCAATTTTACTAGGGCTCCTTAATGTCATACTTGGTCAAATGCTGCATTAATGTCATTTCATCTCACTCCTGGAATTTAGCTCTTTTGTCCATATTTAAACCAATGCTGAGCAAACTGATAGGAAGTGGATTCACTCTGTAATTTTCCACAGGATTACCTGCTTTCAGCCATGCCACTGAGCAGTTGTCAAATAAAGTTCAAAATATTTGCAGAGTAAAGAAGCTTAAAGCAAATTGAGACTACCAGTTCTTGCTAAGGTTGCCAATTGTGGTAAAATATATTCCTGACGGTTTCATCCCATGACTTGCTCCCACACTCCAGCCATTATTCAGCCAACATATCCATGACACACTGCCTTCCTACCCAACTGGAATGTAAAAAGACTCATTACCCAATTGGATGATGATTGATTGTCAGCCAAACTGCCTTTTTCCCATTTTCAATATTTTTATACCTGGTAAAAAGAAACGTTCAAAGAAAATGACAAAAGAACAATCTTTTTTAATGTCCCGATGACTTTTCCCCAGAGTTGCACACAGCATTGTCCTGGACATCGACCTTCAACTCTTGGAGGCCAATCCTAGAGGATTAAAGATATGACGCTAAAAAGATATGGAACCTGGAATCGCTTGGGGATGCAAACCCAGTAATTAAACTGTAATTGTGCCAGATGGTGTCCTCCAATATTGGCTCCACAGGATCAGTAGTGGGCAGCTGATTAGGATCAATCTGGTGCTTGCTGATTCCACTATAGAAACCTTTTGGGCATACCACAACCCACACTGGATAGAAACATTAACAATTGCTGCCCTTTGGGGCAGAGGTTGGCCCTTTCTGACTCCTCCTTCACTCAGAGGAACAATGTGAAGACCCCTTACCAAGGGATTTGTTTTAAATTCATGTTTTTTGTTTGGTAGTCCAGGCCAATTCCTGGGCCTGGATCTCCCAATTACATCAATACATCATATCTCACCAGACATACATTCTGGATCCCACTGAGATAAGACTCCTTAAAACTATTAGCAAAGGTTAGGAGCAAACACATTCAGGACTCAGCCTATTTTCTGAGCCATCCATTGGACTTCTAATGGAGCTATAGTAGGAGTAAGTTGGAAGGGCGACACATTTTTAAGGACATATATTCTTCTGTGTTTACAATTAAAAGGAAAATTGCTGTTCTAAACTTTTATTAAATTATGATACATTAGTACATTTTTTTAACTTTACACACAGGAGAATGTATCCTGGTATATTGTCCACTATTCTATGCCTACCTTGTCCCTTCAAAATTTTTTAAGTGTTTCTAATTCTGTTATACTCCTGTTGTTACGACCGGGATGGGAGGAGCGTGCGTATGATCCAGCCCTACTACTCTGCAGGCCGTACCATTAATTTAAATGTTTAATTTTCTCACCAAAATAGCCAATCATCTATTTCCCCTACTGATGCCCAGTATAAAAGTGTCTTCAACCAGGCTTCTTTCAATAAACTCAGAACGATTATAAAACAAAACTCCTTTTTAACAAGTTGCAAGTATTGGTTAACATACAATTGTAATTCAGAAGTATAACTATCTACCTCTTCTGAAAGGATTCCCCCAGCACACACACACACAAAAAAGGACAAAGGACAAACAGATAGAGTCTCTCTGCAGAGAAGGGCTTTAGAGGATAGACATTATAAAATAAAGGATAAGGTTTGCAGGGTCTTGACGCTGTCCACCTGGAGTTCCCTCGTGAAGGTCCCGGTGGACATCTGGAAGGTCTCCCCAACTGGCCTCAGCTTTGCAGGTCCAAATGCGGATCAGTTACACTCAGATGAGGGTTCTCTGGCCACAATAGCCACACGCAATTTTAGACAAGATAAAGAGAGAGAAAGAGCCAGTTAAGGTAGCCTTCAATCCTCAGCAAGTTCCCCAACCAGACTGCCTTCAACACCAGCAGGTTCCAAATTTAGTTTTTTTTTCTCTCTGCCATGTGATTTCCAGCAAGTTACTAGCCTTTTCTCCTTCAGTTTTTTTTTCCCCATTAATTAAAGTGACTGCAGTTCAAAACAATCTTCTTCAAGTACCATTATTGGTCAGGTGATTTCTTGGAAGAGGCCTGCTTGTTGACAGTTCCAAGGTGAACTTATGACCTTTTAAAAAAAAAAATCCCAGGTCAACATCCAAATGTACAATCCAAATCCTTCCCTTTTGTAAAAGAAAAAATCTGATCTGATTCCAACACTTTTAACTTATAATAGGAAAGAGGGTGTAATGAGTAATTTTTGAACCTTTAGGTTAGTTGTACCTTTTTGCTTATTAAAATCCCAGTTTAGATCATTTCTTCGTACTTATTGCTGGGTCAGATGTTTGTCTAAATCCACGCAAGGTCTTGAGTACTTTATCTAAACTTCATGCCAATCTGCTATAGTGTGAAGTGCTATGAGACATTAATGAATGAGTCATTAAAACTGAGGCCCTGGCTGTCAGAAGGTCATTAAAAATCTCATGCCAGGACTGAGAGGAGAGCAGGGAAGTATCCTAGTGTTATTGGCAACAAATCTCCAACCACTGAAACCATCAGAAAAAGTGAACAGATGAACTGATTGCCTCTCTTATAGGCTGTCCTGGATTGTTCAAACCAGCTGCTGCAGTTAGTTACACGAAAATACTCAGTGTACCTCAAAACAATTCATTCTATGTGAACTGTTATGGAGTATTTCTGGGATGTGATGAGTTGTATATAAATTCTGGTATTTCTTTTTAATATGATTGCTGATTTTCCACAATGCAAATGGTGAAAAGGAGGATATAACTTATTTATTTGTATCTTTTAGCAAATGGAAGTGGAGTGCATATTAGCAACGTGCGTTATGAAGATACTGGCGCTTATACTTGCATTGCCAAGAATGATGCAGGAGTGGATGAAGATATCTCATCTCTTTTTGTGGAAGATTCAGCGAGAAAGACACGTATGTAAAACCTTTAGAAACATTTATATGTTTTTTTATCAGCACGAATTTTGGGCACTTCTAAGAATGTGAAAGGATGCTGCGATATGAGGTTTTTTCACGAAGAGAAATTCAAAATCTCTCCACTATTTTGAGGTCTTGAGCACATTATGTAAACTTCATGCCAATCTGCTATAGTGTGAAGTGCAATGGGACATTAATGAATGAGTCATTAAAACTGAGGCCCTGGCTGTCAGAAAGTCATTAGAAATCTAATGCCAGGATTGAGAGGAGAGCAGGGAAGTATCCTAGTGTTATTTGCAACAAATCTCCAACCACTGAAACCATCAGAAAAATTGAACAGATGAATTGATTGCCTCTCTTATGGGCTGTGGCAATCCTGGATTGTTCAAACCAGCTGCTTCAATTAGTTAGATAAAACAACTCATTCTATGTGAATTATAACGGAGCATTTCCGAGGTGTGACAAACTGATATATAAATCTCTGTTGTGAAGAAAATTGACTGCCTGGAAATTTTTTACAATTGTTCATACAATGGGAAAATACTGCCTTCCCCCCAGGCGAGTTTGGAGGCGGGGAGCATTTGCTCAGGTGGGAGGGTGCTACCGTCACACCTTTGCCCTGATTCAATCCAGGGCAGGAAGGCTCATGGAGGGCCTCCACCCCCAACCAATTAATTGCTCACTTAAGGATCTCATCCGGCTGCCACCGTGGGTGGAGCAGTCATCATGCTGAAAGCCCGATAAGCAAATCCTGTGGACATTGCTTGCAGGCTCCCGGGGGGAGAGGGGTTGGGATGGGACAACATATTCAAAGGCACTCAGTGTCTGATTGAGCGACCAGGCATTAAGAAGGAGGTTTGGGCCCACTGAGAGCCACCCCTTTGCTCTTGCTGGCAACCCCCTTCCCATCGCCTACCCCCACCCTGCAACCACCATTACATTTTCATTGCTGATTCTGGGCCTCTGGTGGGTGCATTACCAGCAGCTCCTGTTGACACTGCCTGCCATGGACAGCTGCCTGCCTTGAATTGGCTGGCAGCTCTAGGGAGGCAGGATTCTGTATAAAACGCCACAACTGGAGGACTGTATGTAGTTCTGGTCACCACATTATAGGAAGGATATGATTGCACTAGAGAGGGTGCAGGGGAGATTTACCAGGATGTTGCCTGGGCTGGAGGATCTGAGCTATGAGGAAAGATTGGATAGGCTGGGGTTGTGTTCCTTGGAGCACCGAAGGTTAAGAGGGGAGCTGATAGAGGTGTATAAGATTGAGGGGCATGGATAGGGTGGATAGCAAGGCACTTTTTTCAATTAGTAGAGTGGTCAATAACCAGGGAGCATAGATTTAAGATAAGATGTAGAAGGCTAAGTGGGGAATTGAGGAGAAATGTTTTCACCCAGAGGGTGGTGGGAGTCTGGAACTCACTTCCTGAAAGGGCGGTTGAGTCAAAAGCTCTTGTAACATTTAAGAAGTATTTAGATATTCACTTGCAATGCTGTAGCCTCCAGGGCTATGGGCCAAGTGTTGGAAGATGGGATTAGTGTACATAAGAACTAGGAGCAGGAGTAGGCAATTCAGCCCCTCGAGCCTGCCCTGCCATTCATTACAATCATGGCTGATCTCATTTCGGCCTCAACTCCAATTTCCCGCCCTTTCCCCATAACCTTTCAACCCGTTACTAATTAAAAATCTGTCTATCTCATCCATAAATTTATTCAGCGTCCCGGCATCCACTGCACTCTGAGGTAATGAATTCCACAGATTCACGACCCTTTGAGAAAAGTAATTCCTCCTCATCTCTGATTTAAATCTACCACCCCTTAGCCTAAAACTGGCTTCTCATTCTAGAATGCCCCAGAAGGGGAAACATCTGCTCCGCGACTACTTTGTCTATCCCCTTTAGCATCTTATATACCTCAATTAGATCTCCTCTCATCCTTCTAAACTTTAGCAAGTATAGGCCTAAACTGCTCAATCTCTCCCCATAAGACAAGTCCTGCATCTCTGGAATCAATCCAGTGAACCTCCTCTGAACCGCCTCCAGTGCAACGACATCCTCCCTCAAGTAAGGGGACCAAAACTGTGCACAGCAGTCCAGGTGCGGTCTCACCAATACCTTGTACAGTTGCAACAACACTTCCTTATTTTTATACTCTATTCCTTTAGCAATAATGCCAAAATTTAATTTGCCTTCCTTATTACCTGCCTACATACTAGCTTTCAGCGATTCATGCACGAGGACACCCAGATCCCTCTGCACTGAAGCATTCTGAAGTTTCTCTCCATTTAAATAATAAGTCACATTTTTATAATTCCGACCAAAATAGATAACCTTACACTTATCCATGTTAAATTCCATCTGCCAAATTTTGGCCCATTCACCTAATCTGTCCATATCCACTTGTAAATTTCTTATTCCTTCATTGCAACTTACTTTCCCACTTGTTTTGGTGTCATCTGCAAATTTAGCTATAGTACCTTCTATCCCTGAATCCGAGTCACTAATATAGATTGTAAATAGTTAGGGCCCAAGGACTGAACCCTGTGGCACCCCACTTGTTACAGCTTGCCATCCAGAAAAAGACCCATTTATCCCAACTCTCTGCTTTCTGTTAGTTAGCCAATCCTCAATCCAAGCTAATATACTACCCCTAACTCTGTGTGATCTTATCTTGTGTATTAATCTTTTGTGTAGTCAGATCTTTGTTGACCGATGTGGACACGATAGGCTGAATGGCCTCCATCTGTGCTGTAAATGTCTATAATTATATAAGGTCTGCCACTGGCAATTTAAATCCCTAATTGGCACTTAATACAGCAAGCCTTCCCCAAAGGAGGCGACATGGGACTCTTGTCAGCTCTCTAGCTGGCATGCTAAACCCCTGTTGCCTGGATTAAATACTGCCAAATATTCCTATGAATGCAGGCCTAATGAGATGAATTAAGAAAGGCATGATTGAAGAAATATACACGAAGCACACCTGGCTTCAAAATGTATTTAAGTTTATTTGCTCAAAAATGCAGAAGAAAACTCCAAAATAACTCCATAGGAGACTTTTAAATTATGTTTGCTTACTTAAACAGTTACAATGAAAATCATATCATAATTTTGTCCACTACAACATATTTTGGACATTTTTGAAAACAAATCATCTTACCACTTTAATATTCTGTAATTGCCATTCATCTTAGCCTCAGACAAGTAGATATAACATTCAGGGCAACATTTTCCTCCTGTCCGGGGTGGTGGTGGTGGGGCGGTGGTGGGGGGTGGGGGGTGGGGGGGGGGGGGTTGGTGGGTGGTGGTTAGTGCGGGAGCGGGCCACGCCCCCATTCGCCAACTGGAAAATTCTTGCTTTAAAGATAAATAATTTTACTAAACTATGAGCAGAATCGTGTGTCGTGATGGGAGTCTTGACCGCCAACTTGAGAGCCCCACGTTGCTTCTTTCCAGGTATTATGTGCCAATCAAGCACGTGACACCTTTCCCAGGATCAGGACCCAGCGTGGTAATCCTTCCACTGAGAGCTGCCAGCTATTCAGAGGCTGGCAGCTCTTTTCAATGGCAGTGCCACCAGTAAGCGCTGGCTGTTGCTGGAACATCACCCACCCCAGGTCACAGTTGAGTAATGGCAGAAGAGGGTTCACAGGATGGGGATTACAGGGGGGAGGTTTGTAGGAGAGTTGGCAGTAAGGGCTGGGGGTGGCTTGCAGCAGCCTCCCCACTTCCCTAGACCAGGTCCTTCAAGCAGGCACTGAGTGGCTTTGAATGAGGGATCCCCCCTGGCAGCCAGCAGGCAGATACCTCTGCCGTATGCACTGCATGGTGAGCCCCTAGCCCACCATTGGTCTAACATCAATTGCGGCAGGATGAGGCTCTTAATTGGGCATTAATTGCCCACTTAAGGGCCTCAATCGACAGCGGGCAGGAAGGCCGTCCATGGGTCTTCCCACCACAGGCTTAATCAGGGAAGAGGTGGAAAGGTGAAGGAGTCCTCACCCTCCTGCCCGATTAAATGCTGCCCCACCTTCAAAATCTCCATGGAGGAGGGCACAACACTTCAGCGGGTTCTTTAACTTCGCACGAAGAGCAAAATAATATACAAGATCTTCATTTTTAAAGTAAAATTGCAATTTTTTTAAGGGATTGTGTAACAAAGTGTATTCCCAAGCAAGCAAGTCATTTCAGATACCTTGATCTAATAATAGATCAGACTAGTTGGGATGAATGTCTTGCTCTGTGTCAGGTTTAGGTAGCACTGTAGCACAGTAGCACTGAGAGTTAAAATCACCCCACCCAATGCTCTGGATATGAGTTTCAGTGTATTTTAAGTCTTTTTAATTCTTGAGCCTCATAATCCTGCTGGCCCATCACATCCATTCCAGCCAGAAACTCAGCAAAGACCAACAGAAGGCTACACCCCTGCGACCAGGGTGTCTGTTCTTCCTGACCCAGCGTACAAAATAAAGTGGGGGAAAATTACCATTTTAGGTCTGTTCTGGCCACGCTTCTCTTCCCAGCTGGGTTGAGCATAGACTCATAGAGGTTCGGCTTCTTTATCAGGTCACTGAGTTAAAATTGTAGACATGTCCTGTTGCTGTCAACCGAAATGCAGTATGCATTTGTGGAAAAGGTTCCCATCAGCTTTGGGCAGGTGGTTTTGTCACTTGTTTACTTGACCAGGTTAAAATTGGAGACCATCAGCTCCTGGTGACTTCAGGGCAGTCTAGTAATTTAAGAGATTTTAACTACTTACCCACTTGGTTACTCATTGATGGGTAAGGTTAAAATAGTTGCCTTTTCTTTTTTATAGCAGTGAGTGGAATGTTGCTGCTTTGAAAAAAATCTGCTCATTTGGTAGTAAATGTCACTCAGTTATAAGATTCAAAGAGTCTGCTAGAGTGATAGTGTTACAGATTTGCATGTCATCGCTTCAGTAGTAGGACGTGTCTTTTCCTGGTTGAAGCACATTTCTGAATAGAATAGGTGAAGATTTTCTTCACCTTGACAGTCATTATAAATAGTCAAACATGATAAATAAATCAGTCTTTTTTATCAGTAATGATGAAGGATCAGAACTTCAAACTTATGGTCTGCAGACTGCTGAAGCAACCAAGTCAAGCCACATTTGGGTTGTAAGTATCAAGGATTCAGAAAATCAGAAACAGTGGACCTTCTAGGAATATTGTTCATAATATTTTATCATTTCTGGATTTCACAAAGCATATTTTGCAAATAAAAACGAGCATGTGTCAAAGTTTTTCATCTTGTATTCATCAGGACAGCTATACACAAATACCAATTGTAAAGGCAACAACAATTTATACTGCATGAGAAGAAAATGCTGATAATACTTGCTTGAAACACACCTGCACTGTAAACTCACTTAAGCAGAAGCGGTTTGGTAGATGAGCCACGATGTACGGTAAACAGGATTAGGGAGTTGAATGTGTAATTCAAAGATTGGTTTGGAAGAGATGTGTTTCAATTCATGGAGCACTGGGGAAAGTGGGAGCTGTACTGTTGGGATGCTCTTCACATGAACCGTGCTGTGACCAGTGTTCTGGTGAATTATATAACTAGAGCTGTAGGCTTTAAACTAAACAATAGGGGATGAGGGATCACGTAACGGAAGATGTGGGAAATTAAGGGAAAAGACAAGGCAAGAGACCAAGGGTAATGACAATCAGAGCATGGCAGGAAGGGACAGAGTGTACAAACTTAAGAGTGTGACAGCAGATAGGCCAAGGTTTGCAAGAATAGCAAAAAGGCAGAACTAAACACTATGTATCTGATTGTGTACAGCATTTGTAACAAAACAGATGAATTGTCAGTTCAAATAGAAATAAATGTGTATGACCTGATAGCCATGACAGAGACATGGCTGAAAGGTGACCAAGGCTGGGACCTGAATATTAGGGGTACCTGAAATTTTGCAAGTACAGGAGGCTAGGAAAAGGTGGTGGAGTAGTTCTGTTAATTAATGATGACATTAGTACCACGGTGAGGAGTGACCTTAGTTCTGAAGATCAAGATGTAGAATCAGTTTGGGTAGCGATAAGAAATTAGAAATAAGAAGTGGGAGTGGTTTATAGGCCCCCTGATGGTAACTACACTGTAGGACGGGGTATACAGGAAGAAATAATGGGGGCTAGTCAGAAATGTATGGCAGTAATCATGGTTAATTTTAATCTACATATAGATTGGATAAATCAGATTGGCAAAAGTAGCCTGGAAGAGGAGGTTCAAGAGTACAATGACAGGATTAGTTAATGAACGCATAGTGAAAGAAGCCTGTAGGTAACATTGATCATAACATGATTGAATTTCACATTCAGTTTGAGGGAGAGAAGATTGGATCTCCTAAGACTAGTGTTTGAAACTTAAATAAAGGCAAATACAAGGGTATGAAGACAGAGCTAGCTGAAATGAACTGGGAAATTTGGTCAAGGGTAGGTCAGTAGAGATGCAGTGGGAGGTATTTAATGAGATATTTCATAACACTCAGCAAAGATATATTCTAGTGAGAAAGAAACTCTAGAAGAAGGATGCACCATCTGTGGCTGACTAAGGAAGTTTAAGATTCAATCAGATTGAAAGAAAAAGCATACAATTCTGTGAAGATTAGGGTAGGTCAGAAGATTGGACAGAATTTTTTAAAATAGCAAAGAATGACTAAAAAAGCAACAAGGAGGGAGAAATTAGAGCATGAGAGAAAGTGAGCTATAAATATAAATATATATAGTAAGTTTCTACAAGTATTTAAAAAGGAAAAGAGTAACTAAACTGAGTGTGGGTCCTCTAAAGAGTGAATCTGGCAAATTAATAATGGGAAATAAGAAAGTGGCAGAAGTATTGAACAGATATTTTGTGTCTGTCTTCACTGTTGAAGTACATGTAAATTAAGAGGTGAAAGAGAGAGGGTACTTAAAAGAATTACAATCACTAGGGAAAAGGGTACTAAGAAAACTATTAGAACTAAACACTGACAAGTCCACAAAACCTGATGGACTTCATCCTAGGGTCTCAAAAGACGTGGCTGCAGATAGTATATGCATTGGCATAATTTATCAAAATTCCATAGATTCTGGAAAGATCCCATCAGATTGGAAAATAGCAAATGTAACTCCTCTATTCAAGAAAGGAGGGAGACAGAAAGCACAAAATTACAGGCCAATTAACCAAACATCTGTCATAGGGAAAATGCTCGACTCCATAATTGAGGAGGTTATAGCGGGGTACTTAAGAAATCTTAATGCAATCAGGCAGAGTCAACTTGGTTTTGTGAAAGGGAAATCATGTTTGACTAATTTATTAGATTCTTTTAAGGTAGCAACAAGTGATGTTCATAAAGAGGAACCTGTGGATGTGGTGTACTTGGATTTCCAAAAGATACTTGGTAAAATGTCACAACAAAGGTTACCACCCAAAATAGGAGCTCATGGTTTAGAGGGTAATATATTAGAATGAATAGAGCATTGGTTAGTTAAGATGACACAGAGTAGGGATAAACTGGGTCATTTTCAGGTTGGCAAGCTGTAACTAGTGGAGTGGGCCACAGGGATCAATGCTGGGCCCTTAACTATTTACTATCTCTATCACAGGCTTGGGTGAAGAGACTAAATGTATGGTTGCTAAATTTGCTGATGACGCAAAGATAGGTTGGAGAGTAAGTTGTGAAGAGGACATAAGGGCTGGTATTTTCCGTGCCCACTGACATCAGGCGTGTTTGGTGGTGTAAGCGGACAACATGGTGAGAAGGCCAAAAATCAGTTTCATGACATTGTGAAACCAGTTTGCGATTGTCCGCTCAGCCCATAGATAGCGGACTGAGTTCCCTGCCATCGGACGTCAGGAACTTCATTGTAAATCATCAGCATATCATTGTAAGGCCAGCCCGCTGGGCTCATCCTCGCCCGCAGGATTGTCCACCCACATCGGCAGGAAAGCACGCCGGTGCAGAACACGCCTTGACAAATGTAACGTGACTTACCTCCAGGGCCTTGATCACATCACGGACATCCAAGGAGCAGAGGATGCTGGACAGCAACGGGATCCTGGAGGAACATCCAAGGCATACTGAGTGGATTCTCAAGGACATGGCTGTGCTGCGAAGCAGCTCACAGAAGTTGGAAAGTCACTGTTGATGCTCAGAATGGATGACGGCGAGGGGATTGTAGAGAAAGTTCGACGATCGACTGGGAGGTGAAGAGGTGTTGGGAGTGTGAGGTTGGGAGGGGGAAAATGAAGCTGTTGGGGGGGAAATGAAGGTGTCGGGGGGTAAGGTTGGTAGAAGGGGAACGAAGGTGTCAAGAGGCGAGGTTGGGGGTGAGGGTGTAGGAGGGAGGAGGGGCTAATGGGAGAAGATAGCAACTGGGGAGGTAGGTTTAAGTGGGGGGCGGTGGAAGGTGTAAGGGAAGGAGTTCCAAGGGGAAAAGGAGAACAGAGAGGGGAAGGAGTCCAGGCAGAGGAAGGAGTGCAGAGAGGGGAGGGAGTATGGGAGAGGGGAGAGAGTCCACGGGGAGGCAGGAGTGCATGGAGGGCAGGGAGTCTGGGGAGGGGGAGGAAGGATTGCGGAGAGGAGAGGGAGTAAGGTTGGAGGAAGGAGTTGGGAAGGCAGAAGGAGTAAAGCTAGAGGAAGAAGTGAGGCTGGAGGAAGAGGTAAGGCTGGAGAAAGGAATTGGGAGGGGGGAAGGACAAAGGGTGGTGGAAGAAGTAAGGGAGTCAGGAAGGGGGAGGGGCTAAGCATGGGAGAATCTGGGGGCGTGATGTGGGAGGACTAAGGGGGGGTGAAAAGGGTTTCGGCGGGGGAAGGCATCTGGAGGGGGGTGGGGAGGGGTTCCGGAGGGAGGAAGGGTCCAGAAGGGGGGAAGGGGTTCCAAGGGAGAATGGGTTAGGAGTGGGGGATGTCAGGTGAACATGCAAGGGAGGGGTCTGATGGGTCCATGACTACCTCCTGGGGTGCAAAAAGAGGGTGGACATAGTATGAGGAAATGGTGAGAATGACTGAGGGCAGAGTGAGACAGTAGGGTGGGAACGTGAGGATTCAACAATAGCGGTAGAAGGGACGGCAAGGGTGCTTGGTGGGGATTTGGGGGAAGACACTGACCCTTGGGGTGGGAAGGAGGTTGAGGAGGTGAATGTGGATGGGGTGGGATTTTGGGAAGGAAGGGAATGTGCACATTCCTGGACAGCACCGGGACATCTCTAAAGCAAAAGGCTTGTGGCTGGTAGGTCACGGAGGGGAGATGGAAGATGTCAACTGTGATGGGGGAGAGGAAATGGGTGATTGGGTGAGGGGATAAGATGGGAGAGCTGATGAAAAAGCGAATCCAGTTCATACTGTCCAAATCAAAAGTGAAACAACAATCAAGGTGGGCGAGATCAGGTGCTGCAAGGGAGTGTGATCATTGGGTGGGTGGAGATGCAGGTCAGCTCAGATGGACAACTGAAACGAATCCCAGCAGGCAGCATTCAAAATGCTCAGGACATTGAGATGAGTGTGATACGTGAAGGATCCGCGTGCTTCAGAAAGTGCTTGCACGAGGCGCTGAAAGGCCCTGCCACACACACTTCCCCCTCCAGAATCACTCGTTGGCCAGCTGCTCCCTCTGCAGTGACAGAAGTTGAGGTTGAGGGGCTCACAGGCAAAGAGGTCTCAGAGGGAGAGGACAGCCTCTGAAATTCTTGAGTGGATGACCCAGGGGTGTCCAGCTGCCGCATCTCCTCCCTTCGGGTGCCCGGGGGCCCCTGACTCCTTGAGGGGAAGGAGCACCTGGAGGGATGTCGAGGTGCCCCATTTCTCTTTCACATTACCCCTGCAGGAACTCACTCATGGCTCCCGCGATGGAGTGCAGGTCTGCGCGCATCTCCACATTCTGCTGGATTGGGGACCCATTGCAACCGCCATCCTCCCCATAGAGATCTCTATATACTCACATGTAGGCAACATTTCATCAGAGAGCAGGTGGACGCACTCCTCTGACTCATGTGCTACTCTGTTGAGGGCTTCCAACAGCTCTGTGTGATGTTCCCCGACCTTCTGCTGACTCTCCAGGATGAGCTGGAAGGCCAAATCTAGAGGCTTACCATCTGAATCGGCCCTCACAGATGCCTGATCCCCAGCGGTCCTCCAAGTGCCAGGGAGCTCGCACAAACCTGTCTCTTGCTGCTGTGGACATGTGTCCATGTGGTGACCACCAGATTGTGAACCCCAGCCTGCTCTAGATCTAGGTCCCACCGCGGTGTGTGTGTCTGCACTGGTGGAGGGTGTGGATAAGTGCTGTGGTGGATCTTCCAGGCTGCTTATTTCCAGCTTTTCAATGGAGGTGTCCTCTTGGCTGGAGCTGAGGGACTGGCTGGGTGAGGGTGTTGGCCGCTTGGCAGAGCTCCCTGTGAACCAAAGTAGAGATAATTAGTACATGGCAGCAGCGTGAAAAGCAGGAAAAGAGCACTCACTTTTGTGTTGAGAGAGGGTTGATGTGGTACAGGATCCTTACGAGGGTGTTCGCCGCCAACCTCACTGTCACTGCAGGCATGGTCCATGTTCTCACCAATTAGCACGACAGCACACTCCTCAAAGTGAGTGAGGGACCCAGTGTGAGTCACTTCCCTCCTGGTCTGGAACCTTTTCCTGCTGATGTGAGCAAGCTTCTCCTGCACGGAAACAGATGGAGAGAGTGTGAGCAGGACACATGGCACTGCGTGGAGTGTTTGTGTGGTGAGGAAGCCACGGACAGGATGAGGATGTGAGCTCCAGAGGGTTTGAGCCTGATGGTGATGTGAGGGTGTGTGTGAGAGTTAGTGGTGTTGTCCCTTGAGGGGTGAGATCCCTGTGGATGTGTGATGAGTTTCAGTGTGTGAGTTGAGAGTGATGAGAAGAGTGAATTACTTTGTGGAACGGATGAGACCATTCATCTTATAGCGGAACTGGGTGGCTGTCCTCTTCTGCAGGACATTGGCGCTGACCACCACTGCCCCTGCCTCTCAAGCCAGGTTACTGCCCATCCTGCAGCCAAAGCGGGGATGGAGGACATCATGGCAGGACTCCACTGTGTCCAAAAGACATTGCGTCATTGAACCTGGTCTGCAGTCTTTTCTCCTTTCAGGGCCACTTCTTCTATGTAGCAGTCGTGGGATGGAAGCCCCCAAGAGGTGTGTGCTGACTGCACTTTAAACATGGTGCCTGGCATGATGAAGCGGCAAGGTGATGGCGTGGCCTGCCATGGAAGCTGCGTGTTTTCTGGGAATGCATAATTAATACAGTGGGTTTGGGATGATGCAGCATGAAAGCCACCATTGCATCCGGCAGATAAAACATCATTTTACTCGCCCGCTACCGCACTTAGTGCAAATCTGGGACGATTCCACTTATGGAGTCTGCGAAGCAATATAGATTGGTTAAATGAGTGGGCAAAAATTTGGCAGAAGGAGTACAATGTGGAAAATGTGAACTTATTCACTTTGACAGGAAGAATAGAAAAGCGCAATGGGGAGTATTTTTCTCTTGTTGGACGAGCTCGGCGGGGGTGCGCGGGAGGCAGCTGGAAAGCCGACTGCCTCCAGCGATTGGGGCCAGACCGCAATTTCATGCTGGTGGGCCAATTAAGGCCCGCCCAATGTGAAACACAAGTGGCAGCTGTGTGTGTGGAGGGGGGGGGGGCGAGCGCAAATTTTGTGCATGCTCGCGAGTGCTTGCTTGAAAATCTCCCTGAGGTACAGAGCTGCCTCAGGGAGATGAACATTTTCAAAATAAAAAATAAAGATTTCTGAAATGTTATAAAACTTGTCCCCTCATGTGACTGTCACATGAGCAGGGACATGTTATAAATGATATTTAAAAAAAATTATTTTATATTTATTTGCTGTTGGAAACCGATAAAATGCAAAGGCTGCTTGGCCTTTTCATCTGCCTACCAACCGTAAGGTTGGAAGGGCACCAAAAAATTTCTTTCAATCACCTTTTTAATGGCCTTAACACGCCCTTTAATTGTCGGCAGGACTCCAGCGCTCGCCCGCCAACCAAAATATTGCGTGAGTGTGCGATGATGTTGGGACGCTCACCTGACATCATCGTGCATCATTTTATGCTCGGTCAGGTCAGGCACGCGCCCGCCCAATAAGCTAACAATTCTCCCCCATATTTTTTTAAATGAAGAAAGATATAGAGGAATCTATGAATATATGAATCACTAAAAATTAGTATTTAAATACAGCAAGCGACTAGGAAGGCAAATGGAATGTTGTCATCTATTGCAAGGGAATATAAAAGTAGGTAAATTTTGCAAGAGTTGTACAATGCATTGGAAAGATGACATCTGAAGTACTGTGTACAGTTTTGGTCTCCTTACTTAAGAAAGGACATAATTGCATTCGAAACAGTTCAGACAAGGCTCATTCAACTGATTCCTGAGATGAAGGTGTTATCTTATGAAGAAAGATTGGACAGGTTAAGCCTGTATCTATTGGAGTTTAGAAGAAACATGTAAGATCCTGAGTGGACTTGACAGGGTAGATGCAGAGAGGATGTTCTCCCTTATGGGAAAGAGTAGAACTAGGGGACACAGTTAAAAAAATGAGTCTCCCATTTAAGATGGATATGAGGAGAATTTTTTCCTCTCAGAGGGTCATTAATCTATAGAATTCTCTTCTCCAGAGCGCATGGAGGCACAGTCATTGAATACTTCTAGGCTAATTTAGATAGATGCTTGATTTGTAAGGGGATCAAAGGGTATAGGGGATTGAGAGGAAAGTAGAGTTGAGGCCACAATCAGATAAGCCACGAACTCATCAAATGGCGGAGTAGGCTAGAGGGGAAGAATGGCCTAGCCCTCTGCTTCTAATTCATATGTTCATACATATCTCTCCCTGATCTACAAAGTTTTAGCGTCAAATTTGGCCATCTTAAATACTTAACACAGTAAAATTATGTAAAATTTATTTTTCCTACAATTTCAGCAGCCAACCAATTTCATCACCCACTTCCAATTTATTTGTTGTCCAATGCTTTCAGTCCCAGACCAGTCCCAATCTGTTATTGACAGGGGAGAGATGTGCATAATTTCCCCTTTTTCCCATCTCTCGACTGACTAATTCTTTTAATTTAAACATACAAGAAAGCTTATTTTGTGTTTGTCTTTAAATGTCACAGCACTCAAGGATTAAAACACTCCTCAAAAATATATCTTTATGCAAAGAAAGGATAAACAATTATTTTGCACAACATCCAAAATGTAATTGCAACAAACACCCATCCCTCATTCACACAAGAACCATGCACACACATGCAAGAAAAGATGATTACAGACAAAAGATAGCATGCACTGACATCTTTAAGAAGATTTCAAGAGCCACTATTCCGCAGTTTCTTCAAGATTAGAAGTGTTGCAGGCCTGAAAATTTTCTCTGGTTTACTGAAGAAAGAATGGAGTTTGGGAGTTTCTGTTGACAACTTTAGACAAGCTCCTGTAATGTAGATATATCTTGTAGGTAAAAAATAGCTAACCCCAGTTCTTCTCTACCTGTAGTGAGTTCCCTAGGCAGTGTCCTTCCTTTGGCTGGGTGAGATCTCTCTCTCTCTCTGGTGTTTGCCCCAGACTGCCTTCTCTGGACTTTTCTTAGCAATAATAAGACCTTTGCTATCTCAAGCCAATTTCTGTCATGTGACCACAGAATCAATACTCCAATTATCCACACAACGGTTACATGGCATAAGCCATCACACCAAATGGGGAATGAACGATGGCAATTCACAACTTCCCTGGTAAAGTGATTTCTTCACACCCCTCTTTGTTGGATTTCAAGTTTACAGATACCAAGTCTGGGGTGACCATTTTCTCTCAGTTTTTGTAAATATCCAGACAATAGTAATTGTAAAATCCACAAGTGATCTTGTTGCATTCTGCTGTATCTTCAATGGTTGTTTACAATTTAATGACTTTCCAGAGATATGTTCAGACATGAGTTAGTCCCTGTCTGTTCATAAACCAGAAAATAAGTGTGCTGACCCCCTGGACTCAATTTTGAGGAGGTAAATTGTCCAAATTCTGCCTTTCTAAAAATAAAGTGTCCTGCCTAGTAACAAAAGCAGGACTCCTTTGGAGTGTCTTGGATAGGTCACCAGATCAGTTCAAGGGTCAGTGAACTGTAAGGCAGGATTTTTAGGTTGGTGTGCGGGTGCGATCGGTGGGCCCAGGAGTGGTTGGAGTATGAACCACTGCGATTTCATGCCGGCTGGCCAGTTAACAGCCAGCCAGTGTGAAACGCGCGCTGAAATGCTCTCTGAAGGCAGAGAGCTGCCTCAGGGAGCTGAAGACTTTGAAACCAATAAATAAAGCTTTTAACATCCGGGAAAAAATGTCTATACATCACAATCAGTTACCTGAACATGATGAAAATTCTGTCCTACATTTTTTCTTCTTTAATGATGAAAACCTCATCCTGCCCTTGGATGAGGTTGCATCAAAAAAGCAAAGTCTACCTGGCAGATTCACCTGTCTGCCAATTGCTAGATTGGATGGACCACGAAAAATCAGGGACATTTGGAACTTCAACAGCTTTAATTCCCTTCCTAATTGTCGGTGGGCGCACTTCCGACTCTCGCGCGCACCAGCCGACTGAAATATTGCATGAGCGCAAGGTGACGTCGACCAATCGCCCGATGGCATCTCGTGTCTGATCAGGTTGGGTGCACACCCGCATGCTGACCTAAACATTCTTCCCGCAACTTGGAGGCAGTCAGTTTCAATCAGTCGGTTTCAATCAGAAGAGTTCCAAAAAGGGGACAGGGACAGGAACTGGAGGAATTGGTCCCAGTTAAGTTAAAAAGCATAAAAAAGGCTGAAGTTAGCAGAATTAAAGTGGAATGGGTTCAGCAGAAATGCTGACAATCAAAGTGAGCTCAGGGGAAGCCCTGCATATCCAAGGAGGCAGCAGAAGGTTGATAACTCCATGCTGCCAGCGGTTGGGGCAAAGGTACCCCTTTGGAGCAGTGCTGTTCTGCTTGGCATAACCGAAGAGCTGGATTTGTGCTTGTAAATTGATGCTCGAGTGTACTTGGAACCCAGGAGAGGGTGAGATTGAAATCCTGCAAGGTGGGTCGCTGTTAAAAGCCGTCTGAGTTGAATCGACATTTAAAGGGAATTCCATGTCGAGATCTTCAAAGGTGAAGACTGGAATCCTTCGTTAGGGAGACAAAGTTTCAGTGAGATTGATTGACTCAGTGTTACAGAGGTCTGGGTGGGTTATTGTGAAATCTGCCTTACGTGTGAGGGAGGGAAATTGCTGTGGCAAGGCTGATGGTGTTGGCTGAAAATAATTATTTTTGGAAAGAAAGATTCAAAAATATCACCCCGGCACCTACATCCATTATATAAATAACCCTGATTATGGGAAAGAGGCTGAGGTCAACTGCTTAGGCAAGCCATGGGCAGAAATCACGCTGCTCTGAAGATCTGTAAGAGCTGTGCCAAAAAGAAAAAATATATTTTGTCTATATTGATCACACGTTTCGTTATTTTGCTTAATAGTGGTTATTTCAAAACGAGGCATCTACCAGACAGTTATAGAAAAAGAACAGTTATTTAACAGTGGTAATTACTTATAGGTTTAGTAACAAACCAAATTTTTGCAGATCTGTTTAATCAATTCAATTAAATTAACTTCATTTGTCTTGTAAGTGCTTTACCAAATATAGTGGAACAGAGAGGCTATTTGACCTAAGTTGGTTAATGTTATTGAAAAGTAGCTCACTGAGAAGTTTCATTAACTCTTTAGTCAGTTGCCGTTTGTAAATAGAAACTGGTGGAAGATTGATACTATCTGATGGTATAATTTGTGGTCATAGGAATACAATGTCATTTCATCACTGCTGGGATACTTTTATTCCATATCTAGATTTTCTTACTCTCTTGAGTTGTAATAATATAATTGATACCAGACCTTCACAATCTTGATGCTTCTCTGTTTCAAATAGAAAATAGTTATTGCAAAAGTCATTCAAAATCTGAAATTCCATTTAACACTGATGGAGGATGCATTGCTTCAAGACATTATATTAGTCTGTGGTGGGAAAAAAAATCAATGCATACTTTCCCAAGGTACAATCTGGTGAAAAATAATATCATCACTTGCTGAATAGCAAAAGATGATTGTTGACTTTCATACTAAGTTGAAGGTCCCAGCCTTTAGTGTGCAAACCAAATTTTTGCAGATCTGTTTAATCAATTCAATTAAATTAACTTCATTTGTCTTGTAAGTGCTTTACCAAATATGGTGGAACAGAGAGGCTATTTGACCTAAATTTTGGTGAAAAGATGAAAACAAGCATGACGTATACTGTGTTAATAAGACATGCTTGAAAATCTGATTTTAGCAGACAATTTTGGGCCTACTTGCTGATTATCATACTTTCAACTTGCCTGGAGGCTTCAACACAAACACCTGTAGGTTTAGCACTCAAACATTAATTAGAAGCAAATTTTGTGGTACAGTACATGTGGAATGTGCTAACTCACTTCCACTGATGGTTTGGAATACGCTTACTGACCCACATTGGCATAATTCAGAATGACTCAGAAATGAAGGGAGATGGTGCATACACCAAGCATTGGAGATCCCCATGAAGGAGATCCAAAAGAGGAGGCGTATCCTGTACCCACGGGCGTGTGGCGGGGGGAGGGGGAATGCAACCCCGCCCTCCTCTTTTTATTTATTCGTTCATGGGATGTGGGCATCGCTGACTAGGCCAGCATTTACTGCCCATCCCTAATTGCTCTTGAGAAGGTGGTGGTGAGCTTCCTTCTTAAACCACGTAGGTATACCCACAGTACTGTTAGGGAGGGAGTTCCAGGATTTTGACCCAGCGACAGTGAATGAATGTTGATATATTTCTAAGTCAGGATGGTAAGTGGCTTGGAGGGGAGCTTCCAACTCATGGTGTTCCCATGTATCTGTTGCCCTTACCCTTCTAGATGGTAGCAGTCATGGGTTTGAAGGTGCTGTCTAAGGAACTTTGGTGAGTTTCTGCAGTGCATCTTGTTGATGGTATACACTGCTGGCACTCTGCGTCGGTGGTGGATGAAATGAATAGGGTGCCAGTTAAGTGGGCTGTTTTGTCCTGGATGGTGTCAGGCTTCTTGAGTGCTGTTAGAGCTGCCCTCATCTAGGCATGTGGACAGTGCTCCCTCTGACTTGGGCCTTGTAGATGGTGGACAGGCATTGGGGAATCAGGAGACGAGTTGCTCGCCACAGGATTCCTAGCCTCTGACGTGCTTTTGTCGCCACGGTATTTATATGGCTAGTCCAGTTTAGTTTCTGGTCAATGGTGATCCCAAGGATATTGATAGCGGGGGATTCAGTGATGGTGATGCCATTGAATGTCAAGGACCATTGTTTAGATTCTCTCTTGTTGGAGATGGTCATTACCTGGCATTTGCGTGGCACGAATATTGTTTGCCACTTGTCTGACCTTTGGGCCTTGCTGCATTTGGATATGGACTGCTTCAGTATCTGTGGAGTCGCAAATTGTGCTGATTATCATCTCCTGCAGCAGATGATGCTGCTCTGCCTTGTCTCATGTCCTCTTCCCATTCCTCCTGCAAAGTAAAGAAGACCGCTAAACAGGTGCCCATGACCGAGTGCTCCCTCTCTCCTGGTGATGCTTTTTAGGCGTTCAATAAGTCAGAATAGCATTTACTCTATTTAGGTGAAGTCCTCAGAAAATTCCCAGAAAGTCTCCAGATGTGTTTCAAAAGCCACCTTCAACTTTCCAGCAAGAAGCAAATAGTAAAAGTGAATATTCCTTAAGGTAGTGCTCAAAATCCTCAGCAGTGACTCATTTACTCCCAAATAGCAGATCACTGTTAGGAAAGGGCATTAGGAGAAGGAACTCTCCACAGGTTGGAATCAGACCAAGGAAGACAGTTGTAGTTGTTCAAGGTCAATCATCTCAGCCCCTGGATATCACTGCAGGAGTTTCGCAGGGCAGTGTCCTAGGCCCAACCATCTTCAACTGCTTCATCCTTCCCTTCATCATAAGATCAGGATTGGGGATGTTCACTGATGATTGCACAGTGTTCAGTTCCATTTTTAACTCCTCATATACTGAAACAGTCCTTGAGTGCTTGCAGCAAGATCTGGACAACATTCAGGTTTGATCTGATAAGTGCATGAATCATTTGCGCCATGCAAACACCAGGCAATGACCTTATCCAACAAGAGTTCATTTAAGTACCTCCACTTGACGTTCAATAACATTGCTATCACGGAACCTGCTACCATCAATGTCCTTTGGATTGTGTTATGATCCTTGGCCAGATCCCCAAATTGTTGGTAATATCTGGTTGGGGACCAATAACGTTTTGTTTAAAATAGATAAAGTTTGAGGTTCAAGACACTTGCTCAGTGAAGAAAGTCACAAGATTCCACATAAATATATAAGTTTTTCTGTGCAAGGTGAGAAAGATAAAGCAATTTACAATATCTATCTTATACTGTAGCATTCTGGTTAAGTATGAGGTACACGCGAATTAAGAAACCAACTACGGTCAAACACACCATACTACACAATAAATGGCAGATGCTACCAAGATAGAGTCCTGGATTTCTCAGTAAAAGACCCAGACATCAGTAACACTCTGGCTGGGATTTTCTGTGCTCGCCGGCGCTGGTCGTGTTCGGTGGCATGAGCGGACAATATGGTGTGATCAGTTTCACGACAGCGTGAAACCAGTTCATGATTGCCTGCTCAGCCTGCTGATGGCAGGCTGCGTTCTCTGCCATCGGACATCGAGAGCCTCGTCGTAATACATCAACATCTCATTATTAGGCCTGCCTGCCTGCCTGAATCGCCCCCTCTGCTGGATCGTCTGCCCATGTCAGTGGGAACACACACCAATGTAGAACATGTCTTGATAACTGACGTGCAGAGATCGGGACTTACCTTCCAGGGCTTTGCTCACATCACAGACATCCAGGGAGCAGAGGATGTTACAGCCCAACACCAATGGCATACTGGAGGAACATCCATGGCATGCTTGGTGGATTCTCGTGGACATGGCACTGCTGTGAAGCAGCGCACGGAAGTTGGACAATATGGCAAAGACTGGTGGTAAGCCAGGGGATTGGGAAAATTTTAAAAACCAACAAAAAGACATATGGGACACTTGCCTTTATCTATCGAGGAATAGATTACAGAAGTAGGGAGGTCATGTTGGAGTTGTAGTGAGGCCACAGCTGGAGTATTGTGTGCAGTTCTGGTTGCCACATTATAGGAAGGATGTGATTGCACTGGAGGGGGTGCAGAGGAGATTCACCAGGATGTTGCCTGGGATGAAACATTTAAGTTATGAAGAGAGTTTGGATAGACTTGGGTTGTTTTTGTTGGAGCTGAGAAGACTGAGGGGTGACCTGATCGAGGTGTACAAGATTATGAGGGGCATGGACAGGGTGGATAGAGAGCAGCTGTTCCCCTTAGTTGAAGTGTCAGTCACAAGCAGGCAATTGTTCAAGGTGAAGGGCAGGAGGTTTAGGGGGGGATGTGAGGAAAAACATTTTTACCCAGAGAGTGATGATGGTCTGGAATGCACTGCCTGGGAGGGTGGTGGAGGCGGGTTGCTTCACATCCTTTAAAAAGTACCTGGATGAGCACTTAGCACCTCATAACATTCAAGGCTATGGACCAAGTGCTGGTAAATGGGATTAGTTAAGTAGGGTCAGGTGCTTCTCATATGTTGGTGCAGACTCGATGGGCCGAAGGGCCTCTTCTGCACTGTGATTCTGTGATATGAAATTGGGTATTTGCTTTCAATTTATGCCATGGAAGCCAACCAACTTTTAAACTTCGTTATTAATTTTATAAATAAATAAAAATAGAACTAAATATGTGAATTTAATAATGCAGTTAAGCCAAACAATATTCAAACTAGCCCCCGTTTTATAATAGTTCCTCCCTTTTGAAAATTGATGGTAATCAGTAAGAAGATGATAAAATGTAAACGAAAGATCTTAAATTTTAAAATCTTAAAGCTAAGATAGATGAAATGGGGGAGGAATAAAAAACAAAATTGAAGGTACAATAGGACAGGAGAAATCTTACTGTGTGATATTAGCATAAATATTTACAACTGTAGTATAGAATTCTTATGTCCAGTACTTTAATGGAAGCATTAACCTGCTTTGTGTATATCACAGTTTACCTCAATAAAGCTTGAGAAAGAAAAGAAAAGGCATAAATGAATGACTGGGCAAGTACATAGGAGGCTTACAGCAAATTGTCAACCAGTTTTGATGCTTCCTTACGCCCTCAATGAATTTCGGGCTCGGCATGATGCTGAACTCTTCTTCTGCAGTCTTCGTCTCCGGGCTCACTTCTTTGGGCAGGAGTCCTCTCCCCATTCAACGGATTCTTTCACCCACCTCCAATATTCTCCCTCCACCTGGACCCCTCCCTCTGGATTCTTACCTTCTCTTGATCTTTTCATTGAGAACTGTAGGCACGACATTAGTCGTCTCAATTTCTCTGCTCCTCTCACCCATTCTAATCTCTCTCTCTCTGAACTTACTGCACTCCATTCTCTCAGGTCCAACCCTGACATTGTCATCAAACCCACTGACAAGGGTGGTGCTGTTGTTGTCTGGTGCACTGACCTCTACCTCGCGGAGGCTGAGCGTCAACTCGCAGTTACTTCCTCCTACCTCTCCCTGGACCATGACCCCACCACTGAACATCAAGCCATTGTTTCCAGGACTGTCACTGACCTCATCTCCTCTGGGGATCTTCCTCCCACAGCTTCCAACCTGATAGTCGCCCAACCTCGGACGGCCCGCTTCTATCTCCTACCCAAAATCCACAAACAGACCGATCGTGTCAGCTTGCTCCTGCCCCACAGAACTCATTTCTCGTTATCTTGACTCCCTTCTCTCTCCCCTTGTCCAGTCCCTTCCCACCTACATCCGTGATTCCTCTGACACCTTATGTCACATCAACAATTTCCAGTTCCCTGGCCCCAACCAATTCCTCTTCACCATGGATGTCCAATCCCTCTACACCTCCATCCCCCACCAGGATGGTCTGAGGGCCCTTAGCTTCTTCCTCGAACAGAGGCCCGAACAATCCCCATCCACCACTACTCTCCTCCGTCTGGCTGAACTTGTTCTCATGCTGAACAATTTCTCCTTCAACTCCTCTCACTTTCTCCAAATAAAAGGTGTGGCTATGGGTACCCGCATGGGCCCCAGCTATGCCTGTCTCTTTATGAGGTATGTGGAACATTCCTTGTTCCAGTTCTACTCCGGCCCCCTTCCACAACTCTTTCTCCGGTACATCGATGATTACTTCGGTGCTGCTTCATGCTCTCGTCGGGACTTGGAAAAATTTATTAATTTTGCTTCCAATCTCCACCCCTCCATCATTTTCACGTGGTCCATCTCTGACACTTCCCTTCCCTTCCTTGACCTCTCTGTCTCAATCTCTGGTGATAGACTGTCCACCAATATCCATTACAAACCCACCGACTCCCACAGCTACCTCGACTACAGCTCCTCACACCCCACTTCCTGTAAGGACTCCATCCCATTCTCTCAGTTCCTTCGCCTCCGTCGCATCTGTTCTGTTGATGCTACCTTAAAAAACAGTTCCTCTGACATGTCCTCCTTCTTCCTTAACCGAGGTTTTCCACCCACGGTCGTTGACAGGGCCCTCAACCGTGTCCGGCCCATCTCCCGTGCATCCGCCCTCACGCCTTCTCCTCCCTCCCAGAAACATGATAGGGTCCCCCTTGTCCTCACTTATCACCCCACCAGCCTCCGCATTCAAAGGATCATCCTCCGCCATTTCTGCCAAATCCAGCATGATGCCACCACCAAACACATCTTCCCTTCACCCCCCTTATCGGCATTCCGTAGGGATCGCTCCCTCCGGGACACCCTGGTCCACTCCTCCATCACCCCCTACTCCTCAACCCCCTCCTATGGCACCTCCCCATGCCCACGCAAAAGATGCAACACCTGCCCCTTCACTTCCTCTCTCCTCACCGTCCAAGGGCCCAAACACTCCTTTCAAGTGAAGCAGCATTTCACTTGCATTTCCCCCAACTTAGTCTACTGCATTCGTTGCTCCCAATGTGGTCTCCTCTACATTGGAGAGACCAAACGTAAACTGGGCGACCGCTTTGCAGAACATCTGCGGTCTGTCCGCAAGAATGACCCAAACCTCCCTGTCGCTTGCCATTTTAACACTCCACCCTGCTCTCTTGCCCACATGTCTGTCCTTGGCTTGCTGCATTGTTCCAGTGAAGCCCAACGCAAACTGGAGGAACAACACCTCATCTTCCGACTAGGCACTTTACAGCCTTCCGGACTGAATATTGAATTCAACAACTTTAGTTCTTGAGCTCCCTCCCCCATCCCCACCCCCTTTCTGCTTCCCCCTTCCTTTTGTTTTTTTCCAATAAATCATATAGATTTTTCTTTTCCCACCTATTTCCATTATTTTTAAATATTTTAAAATCTTTTATACGCTCCCCACCCCCACTAGAGCTATTCCTTGAGTGCCCTACCATCCATTCTTAATTAGCACATTCGTTTAGATAATATCACCAACTTTAACACCTATGTGTTCTTTTGTTCTATTGTTGTTGACATCTTTTGATTATCTGCTTCTATCACTGCTTGTTTGTCCCTACAACCACAACCAACCCCTCCACTTCTCTCTCTCTCTCTCTATCTCTCCGCTCCCCACACACACACACCTTAAACCAGCTTATATTTCAACTCTTTCTTGGACTCGAACTCAAGTTCTGTCGAAGGGTCATGAGGACTCGAAACATCAACTCTTTTCTTCTCCGCCGATGCTGCCAGACCTGCTGAGTTTTTCCAGGTAATTCTGTTTTTGTTTTTGATGCTTCTCTGGCCCCACAAGGAAATGTAAAGCCTCCTCTGTCTCAGGTTCCTCTCCTTCTCAAATGTGACACTCTCTGCAGACCCTTGCCATGACTTAAACAGAATTCCAGCTTCTGTTCCGTAGGTAACTTCCTGCTGCTCAGAATTACATTACCAGACAGAGTGCTTCTTGCCCATTTCAGGTGGTCAAGCTGGCTGGAGCATGCAAATGAGACCTGGAATTTTAAATCACCAGCAAATATGGCCAGAGTAGGGAAAATAGTAAAAAGACAAACTTAAATAATATTTATCTGAATGGATGCAGCATTCATAATGAGATGAATTGATGGTACAAATAGAAATACATGGGTACAGATAATAGTCATTACAGAAATGTGTTTGCAAGGTGACCAAGCCTGGGAATTGAATGTTCAGAGATAGCTGACATTTCAGAAGGCTAGGCAGAAAGGAAAAGGAGGTGGGCAATTCTGTTAATATGGGATAAGATTAGTAAACTCGTGAGAAATTATCTTGACTGTGTAGATCAAGGTGTAAAATCTGTTTGAGTGGAGGTAAGAAATATCAAGGGAAGGAGGTCACTGGTGGATGTAGTCGATAGATTCCCTAACAATAGCTACATTGGAAGACAGATCAAGAAATAATGTTGGCTCATAAGAAAGACACTACAATAATTATAGGTGACTTTAATTTTTGACATAGATTGGACAGATCAAATAGACAGATGAAGCCCTGAGGATGAGTGTATGCAGGTCAATGTGGAATCAACCAGGAAACATGCTATTTTAGATTGGATAATATATAAGAAGACATAATTAATTATTAATTAATTAAGACAAGGATCCTGTAGGAAAGAGTGGACATAATATGATAGAGTGTCATATTCAGTTTGCAGGTGAGAAACTAAAATAGTATCTCAAACTTAACAGTAAGGCAATTACAAAGGCATGAAAGCAGAGTTAACTAAAGTGGACTGGGAAAATCCAGTATAGTGGTAGGCCAGAAGATTAGGAAAATTTTAGAAACCAGCAAAGCATGGATCAAAAAAAAAGCAAATAATAGATTGAGAGTAAACTAGCAAGAAATATTTTTTTTAAAAAACAGTAAGAGCTTCAACAAGTATATTGAAAGGAAAAGAGTAGCTAAATTAATCACTGATCCTTTTTAGAGGATGAAACTGGGAAATTAATAATGGAAAAGAAGGAGATGGCAAGAAGGAGATGGTGGAGATTTTGACTAAATATTTTGTATCAATCTTCACATAAGAAGACACTTAAAAGCATCCCTATAGTAGAAAATCAGGGCAGAAGGAGGGAAGAACTTAAAACAATCATTATCATTGGAGAAAATATATGAGATAAATTAATGGGGCTAAAGGTTGAGAAGTCCCCTGGACCTGATCTTAGAGTCTTTAAAGAAGTGGCTGCAGATATTGGATACATTGGTTTTAAACTTCCAAAATTTCCTAGATCCTTGAAAAGTCACAGAGGATGGGAAAATTGCAAATGTACTGGTCCTATTCAAGAAAGGAGGGAGCAAGCAGGAAACTATAAATCAGTTAACCCAACATATTTTATTGGGAAAATTCTGGAATCTATTATTCAGGGACTAATAGCAGGACATTTAGAAAAACATTATACGATGAAGCAGATGGGGTAATATATTGACATGGATAGAAGATTAGCTAACTAATAGAAAGCAGAAAATCAGTATAAATAGGGCATTTTCAGGTTGTTAAATTGTAGCTATTGGGGTGCCACAGTGATCAGTGCTGAGGCCTTAACCATTTGTAATCTATATTAATGATTTGGATGAAAAGACCACATGTATTGAAACCAAATTTACTAATGATGGTGTAAGTGCTCACTTAAAGTTGTAGTTGCTTTCCTGAAAAATGTGACTTTAAGTGAATTATGCCCATAGGAACCAATGTTAAAGCCAAAGTTAGGTTCCTTTAGACATTTCTTGCCTGGAAAGAGACAACGTACAAGTTGAAATACTGTACCATACATGTGCAGCACTGTGCACCCCTAGCTGAAATAACTTGCAAAATAAAATATATTACTAAATATGAAAGAAATTACCGTGCAATGCAGTATACAATAGTCAAAGAGACTCACCTTACTTTTAGGTTCTTCTTCTTATCGTGTCCATGGACAGTCTATACATGGCCCAGCCAGAATTGGACACATTTTTGCACCTTGTTCAATTCGGCAAGATCTGCAACAGTGCAGGGTTCCTCTAGCGATAGGCATTGCAGGAGATGTTGCATAGTCTGTGGCTCAGTTCCACATTCACAAGTTATCGGGCTGGTTGTATATCCCCATTTGCTTATTGACACCTTTGAACGACCTACACCAGTCCTAAGTCTGTTAAGGCACTTCCAGGTTGCCCAGTTGCAATTAGCTCATGGGAGAAGGCTTTCATCTGGTAGAATTTCCATAGCTGGGGGTTGTTCGAGACTGGCGAACCGGTCTATCCACAAGGCGATGCGGGCTTCAGATGGGGTTGATTGTAATGGAACAACACTGTTCATGAAGCTCTTCCTTGACTTTAGGCGGCTGGGTGTAGGAGCACGACCATGTAGAGGGTGCCTCTCATCTGATGTTTGACGGAGTCGCTCTTTCTTGCTGGCTACCATTCTTCTTATATCAGGGGAGCGATACTCACCAGGATATATAGGTTGTTGGTGTTTGTTGGTTTTAAACAACCTGTAATAAGTCGGCAGCTTGCATTCAGAACGGCATCCATCTTCTTAGCATGAGTAGATCTTTCCCATGCAGGGGAGGCGTATTCGGCAGTGGAATAGCAAAGAGCAAGTGCACTGGTTCGCAATATTTTCGAGCTTGCTCCCAATTTTGTTTTAGTGAGCTTATTCAAGATGTTGTTTCGTGCGCTCACGTTTGCCTTTGTCTTTTCGATGTGGTTCTTGAAGGTGAGGCATCTGTCAAGACTGACTCCTAAGTTGATAGGGTGTTCGCAATACATCAGTGTTGCCCCACACCAGGTTACTTTAAACTGGCGTTTGCTTCACGGTTTCTGAGGTGGAATGCACAACTTGCGTCTTTGATGGGTTTGTGCGTAGGTGGTTTTCTTCATAGTAGGGTGTTAGACCCTCCAAGGCCTCAGAAAGCATTTTCTCCACGGTGTTAAAATCAGTGCTTTGGGCAGTGACACATAAGTCATCAGCATATATAAAACGGCATGTGACACCGTCTATAGGTCAGTCATTCGTGTAGATGTTGTACAGCAGTGATGCAAGCACACTTCCCTGAGGAACACCATTCTTCTGAAGACGCCACCTGCTGCGCTTCCCACCTAGTTCAACATAGAACTGGCGACTCTGAAGCATGCTTTCTAACAGTTCTGTTAAGTGAATATCTTTTGTCATCTCTAGGATCTTGCAGAGGAGACGTCAATGGTTAACTGTATCGTATGCTGCTGACAGGTCTACAAAAACAGCACCTGTTACCATCCCTTGCTCAAAACCATTTTCGATATGTTGTGTGAGGTTGAACAGTTGGCTTGTTTTTGATTTGCCGGGGCAGAAACCTGCTTGCTCTGGAATGATTTTCTCATCTACAGTTGGTGCTATCCTATTGAGTATCAGGCGTTCAAACAGCCCTCAACCGTGTCCGGCCCATCTCCCGCGCATCCGCCCTCATGCCTTCTCCTCCCTCCCAGAAACATGATAGGGTCCCCCTTGTCCTCACTTATCACCCCACCAGCCTCCGCATTCAAAGGATCATCCTCCGCCATTTCCGCCAACTCCAGCATGATGCCACCACCAAACACATCTTCCCTTCACCCCCCTTATCGGCATTCCGTAGGGATCCCTCCCTCCGGGACACCCTGGTCCACTCCTCCTTCACCCCCTACTCCTCAACCCCCTCCTATGGCACCACCCCATGCCCACGCAAAAGATGCAATACCTGCCCCTTCACTTCCTCTCTCCTCACCGTCCAAGGACCCAAACACTCCTTTCAAGTGAAGCAGCATTTCACTTGCATTTCCCCCAACTTAGTCTACTGCATTCGTTGCTCCCAATGTGGTCTCCTCTACATTGGAGAGACCAAACGTAAACTGGGCGACCGCTTTGCAGAACATCTGCGGTCTGTCCGCAAGAATGACCCAAACCTCCCTGTCGCTTGTCATTTTAACACTCCACCCTGCTCTCTTGCCCACATGTCTGTCCTTGGCTTGCTGCATTGTTCCAGTGAAGCCCAACGCAAACTGGAGGAACAACACCTCATCTTCCGACTAGGCACTTTACAGCCTTCCGGACTGAATATTGAATTCAACAACTTTAGGTCGTGAGCTCCCTCCCCCATCCCCACCCCCTTTCTGTTTCCCCCCTCCTTTTCTTTTTTTTCCAATAAATTATATAGATTTTCCTTTTCCCACCTATTTCCATTATAAAAAGAAAAAAAAAATATTTATTTATTTATTTTATTTTTATTTTTTTTTACATCTTTTATGCTCTCCCCACCCCCACTAGAGCTATACCTTGAGTGCCCTACCATCCATTCTTAATTAGCACATTCGTTTAGATAATATCACCAACTTTAACTTTAATACCTATGTGTTCTTTTTTATTATTGTTGTTGACATCTTTTGATGATCTGCTTCTATCACTGCTTGTTTGTCCCTACAACCACACCCCCACTCCACCTCTCTCTCTCTCTCTCTCCGCCCCCCACACACACACCTTAAACCAGCTAATATTTCAGCTCTTTCTTAGACTCGAACTCAAGTTCTGTCGAAGGGTCATGAGGACTCGAAACGTCAACTCTTTTCTTCTCCGCCGATGCTGCCAGACCTGCTGAGTTTTTCCAGGTAATTCTGTTTTTGTTTTTGTTCAAACAGCTTATTGGTGTGGCAAAGCAGTGAAATGGGCTGAAAACTCTTTAGGATCTGAGGGATCTTTTCTGGGCTTTAATAGTGCTATTACATGTGCCTTTCTACCAAATATTAGGTAGCTTGTGTGTTGCCAGGCTATGGTTGAACAATTGTAGGAGCCATTTCTTTGCTTGCTGTCCAAAATGCTTTATCTGTTCCATTGCTATGTTATCAAGACCAATTGCTTTCCTGTGTTTTAGACTAGATATACCAGTTTCCAGCTCTTCCATGATGAATGGTCCAGTGATGCCAGGGCCATTGCTGTACTTCTTCCTATCCAGTTGTGCTCTCAGTTGTTTCTTGTTGATTTTTCCATTTAGGAGCAACTGGTGTGCAACTTGGTTAGCAGACACATTTGGATGTTGGGCAGCTTTCTTGGGATCGCCTCTTGAGTTTGCGTATGAGAGACCATGCCACCTTGCTGTTTTTTGTAAGATCTGTTGTCTCTATCAAGGTGTCCCAGGTGTTTTGACGCTCTTGAGAGATACTTAACATCACCCTCTCACCGGTAAATATTGTTTCCTCTGAGAAGGGGTCAGATTCAAACATTGAGACCTACTCCCAGTAGTGTGCTCTACAACCTCGGGGGATCGTCCTTCTGGCTGTTTTCTGGACAGCTTTTGCTAACAGATTGTAGTGCTCAGGTAATGGTTTAATGCGTTTAACTTTGCAGTCAAGTGCTCGTATGAACCCATTCCAATTGGCCTTCTTGAAGTCGAAGCGCCTTTTGAATGGTACAACAGTTGGTAACACTGCTGCATTTGCCTGGATACCAATAAGGTGATGTTGTGTCTGTGGTATTGGGTCTGTGACAAGCTTCTTGCAGAGGCCAGCGATGTCATTGCTAACAATGGCAAGATCAGGGTTATAATTACACTCCCAGCGGGCACTGTGGAAGGAGGCTGGCACTTTAGGATCATGGATGAGACTAAGCTGGTTAGTGTCCATCCATTCTTCGACTGCTTCTCCATCGTTGTTAGACTCCTTGTATCCCCATTGGGTACTGTGGCTATTAAAGTCTACAATGATAATCTGTGGTTTACTGTGCAGGTTGGGTACAGGGTTAGAGAAGCTGAAATCTGTGCCAGGTGGCTTGTACACTGAGGTCACTACTACTTTGTTCAGCTCTACAGTTAGAATTTCGATGTTGTCCCCCTCTGTTTTGAGAAGTGGCTTCTACAACTGAACCAGCTCTACCAAATACAGGGAAAAACTCAGCAGGTCTGGAAGCATCAGCGGAGAAGAAAAGAGTTGACGTTTCGTGTCCTCAAGGACTCGAGGACTCGAAAGGTCAACTCTTTTCTTCTCCACTGATGCTGCCAGACTTGCTGAGTTTTTCCAGGTAATTTTGTTTTGGATTTCCAGCATCCGCAGTTTTTTTGTTTTTATCTAACAAATACAGCACTGCCATATTGTCGATGAGGTCTTTCAATAACCAGGGACATTCCTGGTATTTTTGGGTGGTTGTTCTCACTTCCTCTATGTGTCTCTTGCAGGCAGAGGACATCACACTGCAACTCATTGCATAATGTAGTGAGGTTGTTTTGTTTAGCTACAGAGAACCCTTCAACGTTAGCAGATATAACAGTCAATGCCGTTTTAGGTTGACCACGCTCCATCTAGTGGCAGAGGTTGGTCGGTGCAGTTATCAGCTGAATTCCCAGGACTACCTGCACTGACTGACTCCCGCCGCTAGATGGAGCATGGGTTCAGCATGGGCAAAGTCAGTGGCAAAGACAGGAGTGGAGCCAGCTGCGGGGGGAAGAACAACAGACCCCGTAGCCTAAGGTAAGAACAAAGGGCAGCAGGCAAGGCCCATGAGGAGAGGCAATGCCTTGAGGAGAGCAAGGCCTTGGAGTGGACAGGGGCAGGAGGCAAGGCCTGAGTGCCAGGGCAGGAAGCAATGCTGGGAGCCAAGGGTGGCAGCAGCAGAGAGAATGAGCAGATGTGCTGAGAAATGGTTTTGTGAGCAGGCAGGCCACAGAAGAAGAAGTCTGTGGCAAACAACGTCAAAGTGAAACTAACAATATAAAGCGGATATATTGACACTATTAACGATGTTAAAGCAAAACAGTGTTAAGTGAGTCGACATTAAGCAAGGACCTAGTGTACAAAGATAGGTGAGAAAGCGAGATGTGAGGAAGTTAGGAGTTTGCAAAGGGATATACATAGGTTAAGTGAGTGCAAAAAAATTGCCAGATGGAGTATAATGTGGGGAAATGTTCAGGTTATCCACTTTGGCAGGGAGATTGGAAAGCAGGATATTATTTAAATGGAGAGAGACTACAGAATGCTGTGTCCTCACACATGAAACACAGGTTAGCATGCAGGTACAGCAAGTAATTAGGAAGGCAAATGGAATGTTGGCCTTTATTGCAGGGGGGATGGAATACAAAAATAGAAATTTCTTAAATTTCTTGTTACCACTGTACAGGACATTGGTGAGACTGCATCCACCTAGATTACTGTGTACAGTTTTGGCCTCCTTACTTAAGGAGGGGTATGCTTGCATTGGAAGCAATTCAGAGAAAGTTCACTAGGCTGTTTCCTGGGATGTCTTAAGAGGAAAGGTCGCGCACGTTGGACCTATATTCAATGGCATTTTGAAGAAAGAGAGGTGATCTTATTGCAACACCTCAGATTCTGAGGATGCTTGACAGGATAGGTGTTGAGAGGATGTTTTCCCTCATAAGATATTTAGAAATAGTGGGCACAGTTTCAGTAAAAATATGGAGGTGAAGAAAAATTTATTCTCTGAGGGTCATGAATCTTTGGAATTCTCTACCCCAGGGAACTGTGGGTAACCAAATATATTCAAGGCTGAGATCAACAGATTTTTACAAGGGAGTCAAGGGTGATGGGGAACAGGCAGGAAAGTGGAGTTAAGGATAAGATCAGATTCAATGGTGGATATGGCTTAAAGGGCTGTTTGGCCTACTCCTGTTTCTATTACTTATGTTCTTACATTCTCATGCTGTTGAGACACTAAATGTTGTGCTTGCCTGCTCAATTTCCATTCAAACTTAAAATTAGTCTATAGTCTTTGCTTAAATCATTAACTCTAGTAATGTATTCCAATATATTGCAACCATCTATTAATAAAAGAAAGTATCCTCCCTCTTTCTAAAATCTTACATTTAAACTTACATGGATATTCCCCACCTCTGCTCCAGAAACTCAACCACTGCAATTAGTCTGGGATGAAGTTCTGTCAAGGTTCTCCCACTCAGAAGTTATGGTTGTCAAACAGGAGAACTTCCATGGAAAATCACACCCTCTGTTTCTGTCTACCCCATTCCATCCCCTTGTGATTTTGAATGCCTCTATCAAATCACTGATAATCTCTCTGTTCCATGATAATCACCCAAATTTTTGAATGTCATCTTCGAATTTGTGCTTCCTCCATCCAGGTAGCATTGAATGAATCTTCTCAATTGGTTCAACATTCTTCCTGCTGTATGGAGCTCAAAATGACACAAAGTATACCAAATACAGTCTATTGATTTTTTTTGTACAGATTCCCTATTATGTATCCATGTTTATATTATATTCAGCTTGCCAAAAAACTTAATGTTCCATTAGCTCATATATGGTCTTGAGGTGCTGCTTTTTATGCCTTGTGTACCGTGGCCCCCAAATCCCTTCAGTATTCCATGTTACCCAGCCTTTTCCCACAGAATCATGAAATGATTCTAACACAGGAGGAGACTACTTGGCCTCTCATGTCTGTGCTGACTCTCTGCAAGAGCAACTCAGTTTATTTCACTCCCTGCCCATTCTCCATATCCCTGCATTTTTTTTTCTCTTCATCTACTTATCATTGGGAGCTCTTGTAGCTCAATACGTAGAACCCCTGTCTCTGAGCCAGAAGCCTTGGTTCAAGTCCCACCCAAGGACTTATAGGCCACGGAAGGAGCATTCACGACACAGCCAACAGGCTGACAATCAACCTGCGAATCCTTCCAATACACTTATGGCAGGCGATAAGAGAAGAGAGTCTTGGTCAGCCATGCTTGATGTGGAGTGGTGCCTCTCAAACTATAACCACTTACTTCTCTCTAACAGAGGGAGATGCCTATGGTTCTTCACCGGCTATGGCCAATTAAGGACAGACTTGTTGAAATCCCTTTTGAAAGCCACAAATGAATCTCCACCACACTCTCAGGTAATGCACTTGCTCAGTAAAGGGGTTTTCCTCGTGTCACTGCCGGTCCTTTTGCCATTAATCTTATATTGCTATCCTTTAGTTCTGGACTCTACCGCCAGCGGGAACGATTTCTCCCTATCTAATCTGTCCACACCCTTCATAATTGTGAACATCTGTATCAGCTCTCCCCCTAACACTCTCTTCTCTATGGAAAAGAGAACAAAGAACAAAGAAAAGTACAGCAAAGGAACAAGCCCTTCGGCCCTCCAAGCCTGCACTGATCATATTGCCTGCCAAACTAAAACATTTTGCACTTCCGGGGTCCGTATCCCTGTATTCCCATCCGATTCATGTATTTGTCAAGTTGCCTCTTAAACACCACTATCGTACCTGCTTCCACCACCTCCTCTGGCAGGGAATTCCAGACACTCACTACCCTCTGCGTAAAAAACTTGCCCCGCACATCTCTAAAGTTTTCTCCTCTCACCTTAAATCTATGTCCCCTAGTAATTGACTCTTCTGCCCTGGGAAAAAGCTTCTGACTATCTACTCTGTCCATGCCACTCATAACTTTGTAAACTTCTATCAAGTCGCCCCTCAATCTCCGTCGCTCTAGTGAGAACAATCCGAGTTTCTGCAACCTCTCCTCATAGTTAAGAACCTCCAGACCAGGCAGCATCCTGGTAAACCTCCTCTGCACCCTCTCAAATGCCTCTATATCCTTGTGGTAATATGGCGACCAGAATTGCACGCAATATTCCAAGTGTGTCCTAACCAAGGTTCTATACAGCTGCAGCATAACTTCCCAGCTTTTATACTCAATACCCCTGCCGATGAAGGCAAGCATGCCATATGCCTTCCTGACTACTTTATCCACCTGCATTGCCACTTTCAGTGACCTGTGGACCTGTACACCCTGTACACCCAACGATGTACTTAAGTGTTCTGCCATTTACTGTATAATTCCTGCCTGTATTAGACCTTCCAAAATGCATTACCTCGCATTTGTCCGGAGTAAACTCCATCTGCCACTTCTCCGCCCAAGTCTCCAACCGATCTATATCGCGTTGTATCCTTTGACAATCCTCTTCACTATCTGCAGCTCCTCCAACCTTAGTGTTGTCTGCAAACTTACTAATTAGCCCAGTAACATTTTCCTCTAAATCATTTACGTATACTACAAACAGCAAAGGTCCCAGCACTGATTTCTGTGGAACACCACTAGTCACAGCTCTCCATTCGGAAAAGCACCCTTCCACTGCTACCCTCTGTCTTCTGTGACCAAGCCAATTCTGTATCCATCTTGTCGGCTCATCTCTGATCCCATGCGATTTTACCTTCTGTACCAGTCTGCCATGAGGGACCTTGTCAAAGGCCTTACTGAAATTCATGTAGATAACATCCACTGCCCTTCCATCGTCGATTATCTTTGTCACTTCCTCGAAAAACTCAATCAAATTAGTGAGACACGACCTCCCCTTCACAAAACCATGCTGCCTCTCACTAATACGCCCATTTGCTTCCAAATGGTAGTAAATCCTGTCACAAAGAATCTTCTCCAATAATTTCCATACCAATAACACCATAGTCCTAAGTACTAATCCAAGCTCATCTGCCTTGCCTGTTATACTTCTTGCATTGAAACAAATGCATTTCAGACCCCCAGTCCCACTGTGTTCAGTAATTTCTCCCTGCCTGCTCTTCCTCTTAGTCCTACTGGCCATATTCACTGGTTCTCAGTCATTTATTTCACCTGCTGACCTATTGCTCTGGTTCCCACCCCCTTGCAATACTAGTTTAAACCCTCCCGCGTAACACTAGCAAACCTTGCAGCCAGGATATTGGTGCCCCTCCAGTTTAGATGCAACCCATCCTTCTTGTACAGGTCCCATCTGCCCCGGAAGCGATCCCAATGATCGAGATATCGGAAACCCTCCCTCCTACACCATCTGTTCAGCCACGTGTTTAGCTGCACTATCTTCCTATTTCTAGCCTCACTGGCAGGTGGCACAGGGAGTAATCCTGAGATTACAACCCTAGAGGTCCTGTTTTTTAACTTTCTGCCTAACTCCCTGAACTCTTGCTGCAGGACCTTGTCACTCTTCCTGCCTATGTACCAGTGTGTACCAAGAGCTCCTCCAGTCTTCTCCAGTCCATTCACCTAACTGAAGTCCCTCATCCCTGGAACCATTCTCATTAATTATATTTGCACTTTCTCTAAAGTCTTCACATCCTTCCTAAATTATAGTGCCCAGAATTGGACGTAATATTCCAGCTGAGGCAGAACTGGTGTTCTATCAAGGTTCATCATAACTTTTTTGCTTTTGTACTGTATGCCTCTTTTAATAAAGCCAAGGATCGCACCTGACTTTTAACTGTTTTCTCAATCTGCCCAGCCATCTTCAATGATTTGTGCACATATATTCCTGGTTTTCTATGTTCCTGCACCTTTTGCATTATATTGCTTCTCCTCATCTTCCTACCAAAGTATTACTTAAATTTCATCTGCCATGTGTCCACTCATCCATCAGTCTATCCTCACAGTTCACAATACTTTTAAGTTTTGTGTCAGTTGCAAATTTTGAAATTATGCCTTGTACACCCAAGACTAGTACTAACTGGCCAGTGGGGAACCCCACTGTACATCTCCGTCCATTCCGAAAAGCAATCGTTCACTACTGCTCGATGAAAGCAAAATACTGCCGATGCTGGAAATCTGAAATAAAAACAGAAAATGCTGGAAAAAGTCAGCAGGTATGAGCTCTGAAGAAGTATCATACGGATTCAAATTGTTAACTCTGTTTCTCTGTCCACAGATACTGTCAAACCTGTTGAGTTTTTCCAGCATTTTCTGTTTTTAGTTCACTACTACGCTCTGCTTTCTGTCATTCAACCAACTTTGTATCCATGCTGCCACTGTTCCTTTTATTCTACAGGCTTCACCTTTGCTGACAAGCCTATTGCATTGCACTTCATCAACTCCTTTTGGATGTCCATGTAGATAACATCAAACACATTATCCTCATTAATCCTCTCTCTTACCTCATCAAAAACTCAATCAAGAGGTTAACGTTTGTCCCATTCAAAATATAATCAGTACCTTTAGTTTTTATACCAAAATGTGCCACCTCATGTTTATTTACACTGAATCCCACCTGCCATTTATTTTTGGCCATTGTTATCAGTATAACCTTTAGAGCTTTCTTTCGCCCTCAGAGTAATTAATTATGTATGACTCAGTTACTCACTAAGTCATTGAGAGATTCTTAGAATGCCATATTCAGCAATGGTTTATTCAAATAATGTGTAATGTTAGTTTGAATTGGTGAATGGGATAAAGGAATTATTATTTTACAAAAATGAATTAACTTTCCATATGGGCTGCAAATTATTCTTGATGCCATAGCATTATTTTTATGGCATGCTGTATCAGTGAAGTCACTGCTCTTTCCTTTTTATCATGCAAGCGGTTGAGAATGAAGGGATGATACCTTTTCTCGATTTACTTTTTGGCACTCATGGTCAATGGCGGCTGTCCCTCAATTCAAGGATGACATCTACTCAGGGTCTTGTGTTTCTGCCATAGGTCTTTATGTGATTGAAGAGGCTGATTCTCGACCCTCAGACATTTGGGCACATGGGGCAGGACGTGCCACAAGGCTGTGGGATTCAGAGTACAAGATTTGCTTCCTTTTCTTTCCTTCTCTGCTGCCGCTCTGCCTTATCACTAAGACATTGTGATTCAAAGCTTGATGCAGCTTGATGGACAAGTTATCACCATTCTGAACGATTGGTAGCAAGCTCCTCCCAGTCATTAATGTCAATGCCGCCACACTCCAAGGAGAACTTCAGGGCATCTTTGAAGCATTCTCTTTGTCTTCCTGTGAAACATTGGCCATTTGAAAGTTGAAAAAGCAGGACCTGGTGAGGGAGGTGGTTTTCGGCTCACCAGACACCGTGTCCAGTCCGTCAAAGTTGATTTTACAGCAGTTTTGCCTGAATGCTTGTGGAACTAGCTTTAAGAAGGACACTAGTATTTGTTCGATGGTCCTCCCATTGAATCCAGAGGATGCTGTGGAGCTAATGCAGATGGAATTTCTCTAGCGGCCTTATGCAGTACAGGAGTGCGGTGATGACAATTGCTCTGTAGTATAAGGCTTTTGTTGACTTGCAGAAACCTTTGTTGTCAGGGTAAAAGAACGTGAGGAGTGGGGAGACACCGATAAAAAATGCGAGGAGTGGGGAGACTGAGGATAAAAGAGTGCGAGCACAGCAGAGACACTACCGTGGTTTGTAGAAGACTGAGCTGGAGCAGACTGTCTTTTGAGATAGTTGGCTACCAAGGTATGGGAAGTGCTCAACATATTCCAAAATCTCCCCTTCAAGTATGTATGGGAGGTAGAATATTAGGCTGACCAGGCATGACTTGATATATGAGTTTTGTTTTGTCAACTTCTAAGGACAGTCCAAGTTTCTTGTGTGCAGAATTGAAGAAATTATGAGTGGCTTGCAAACCTGATACAGAGTGAGCAACGACACTGCAGCCATCTGCAAACTGTAGATCACATATATAGATGGTCAGTTTAGTTTTAGCACAGAGGCAACTAAGGTTAAAGTGCTTTCCATCTAGAGGTTATTTAATACTGACACCAGAGGGCAATTGATCTTTGATGAAGTGAATAGCCATTGTCAGATTGTAAATTGTATGGGGACAATCAGACAGCCTTGCTTGACCCAAGTCCAGATTTTCAATTTATCTGTTTCAGATCTCCTACTCAAGACAGTTGTAATCATATCATCATGAAGAAGTTCAGGATTGTTATAAAGTTTCTTGGACATTCAAATCTTTGGAGCACAATCCACAGAGCCTTGCGATTTACTGAGTTAAATGCTTTAGTCAGGTCGATGAATGCAATGAAGAGTTCCTGGTGTTGTTCTCAACATGTTCCTGGGATTTGTCTGGCAACAAAAGCCATGTCAGACGTTCCTCTGAAAGGTTTAAAGCCACACAGGGTCTCTGGGAGGATTTCCACTTCCACAAGTAGTAGGCAATTCAGAAGAATGTGTCAGGATTTTCCCCGCTATGGATAAGAGGGAAATACCTTGATAGTTTGCAAAGTATGATTTTTCTCTTTTCTCAAAGATAGTTACAACTGTTGCATTCTTGAAGTTTCAGGTTGGAAGGGCCGGGGGGGGCGGGGGAGTTTGAGGAGTTGATCAAAATGTTCTTTCCAGCATTGGTGACATTGTCATCCTTAAGAAACACCATCCTGTGAACAAAGGGGATTTTGTACACTTCACCTTGGTCTATAGATGACCCTAATAGCTTCAAAAAAGATTTACATGCCATCATAATCAGCACATAATGCTCAATCTCTCGAGCTTTCTATTTCCATCACATGTTCGTCATCTTTCTGATTTGTCTTTGGGCATCATCCTTGAGGTGTTGCAACACTTCTTGACTTGTGACAGTGAATTATTCTACCGGGCAGTAAAGGCTGCTCATTTTTGCTCTAGAAGGTCATATATTCCAGCATTATTTTCGTCGAGCCAGTCTTTGTGACATTGATGCTCGAACCCAATGGTCTAGTATAGCTGACTTTATTTAATCTCATTGCATTGGAATTGAGTTGTTTGTGTGAATACTTTTCAGATTGGATGTGAGCAACTCTTGGAATTCCTCTCTTTGATCAGGCGGTTTAGAACTGAGATATTGATCATCTTCTCCTTGGACTTTAGGGCCTTGCAATGACTTGGTGCAAGGTGGATGTTTATCACCAATTGAACAAGTCGATGATCAGGCATCAGACCCTACACATGGATTGAGTGATACAGACATACGAACATATGACCATATAAATTAGGAGCAGGAATAGGCCACTCAGTCTCTTGAGCCTCCTCCTCCATTCATTCAATAAGATCATGGCTGATCTGATTGCAACCTCAAATCTACATTCCCACCTCCCCAATAACTTTTCACCCCCTTGCTTATCAAAAATCCATCTAGCTCTGCCTTAAAAATGCTCAAAGACTCTGCTTCCACCGCCTTTTGAGGAAGAGATTCTCAAAGACTCACAGCCCTCTGAGAGAAAAAAAATCAAGAACATCACTGATCTTTGACCCGAACAATGGCATAATCAGGAGGTGCTAAGACTTTGATCTAGGGTGTCTCCATGTGGCTTGGTATTTGTCCTTCTGGCAGAAAAGGGTAGTTGTTGTAAGGAGGCCATGCTGAGCATACTATGTCAGCAAGACATTGACCTCTTCCACCCCAATTTTCCCTATTTCCACTGCAGACATCAGAGTTACAGTCAACTCTAGCACTTTAGTCCACTTGAAGGATAATCTTTTCCTCTTGGATTAGCATTAAGGACTTCATCAAGGTCAGAATAGAACATCCTTAACATCTTCATTGGAGTCAAGGGTCAAGGCATAAGTGTTGATTACAGTGGCCTATTAGTAATGCTGAGCTGTAGGTGAAGTGTCATGAGCCTTTCTTTTATACAATTAGGAAATTCTGATAGTACATCTGAGACCCTATTTTGGAAGGCAAAACCAACTCTATGGACAAAATAACTTTATGGTCAGCCTTCCTTTCCAATAGAAGATGTATCTCCCTACTTGTTCCTTCAGCTGTCCCTCCCCAGGAAGATGGGTCTCGCTGAGGGCAGCAGTGTCAATTTGGAGTCTTATTAGCTCATGTGATACAATTGCAGTTCTTTCTGGATGGTCAGTCTTGAGATTAAACATGAATGCCCTACCTTCCCAAGTTGCAAAATGTAAAGTTTTCTTTCGTCTTGCAGGATCACCTTCTTTGTGGTCAAGGAAAGTAGGACAGCCTATTTTTAGGACACCTCTGTCCCAATACAGGTATCCAACAGCCTTCATACATCTGTCTTCCATGTTCATATTCTTGATTAGGGACTCCCAGGTTCACAGCCCTGTTCCCATTGCCAATTCTCTATTGCCACAGAGCTTGGCAAATGGATCCTGGCAGAAGCCTGTGAGTGACTTTGTTTAACCTTGGGGCTCCGTCATTGTCCACATGATCTTGATGGGTTGGTGATCAAATTTCAGTGATGTGTCAAACCACAATGACCAGGATCACTATGCTGCTGCAGCCTTCTTCCACTTTCACAGACGCACAGTCTTCCTTCGCCTGTTCTGGCAAAGAGGATTTTATAGACTACACATTGTTTGGCACCTCTGCACAACCTTGCCTTCATGAGTGGCTGTACCAGGAGCAAGGAGCTCACGGTGGCATCGCTCAAGGGATGTCAGAGCACACAAGCCTGTTCACCAGGTCAAGGTGGTGATCCATGACACTCACAGAATGGCATGTACAAAGTTTTCAGTACCTGCCGTAATGAATCAATGAACAAACCTGCTTGATATGGTACTAAAATCAAGAAAGTACCAGCAACAGAGTTCAGGACAAGCTGGAGTTTATATGGGGTTGTGGATGGAAGGACAATGCGAGAGTGTTAGGTCTGGACCTCTACTTAACTGACCCCTAGGAGTGAGTGGGTCAGAAAGAGATGAGGAAACCAGAAGTCAGGATTCCTCCATGCACTATGGTGAAATCTAGGGCTAGGTAGGTTTGGATTGGCAGAGAGGACGATGGTGTTCGGATAGGATGGGGTGAGCTGGGGGTGGGGAATGGGAGAGATGGGGTGCAGTGCTGCTGGTCCCAGAGTGCTGAGCTAGGCGAATTGAAAACCTGGTTGAGGTCAAAGGGGTGATGTGTGAAATGGAGGGTGGAGTTTTCATTTTGAAGCCAGAGTGTGGAGGCTTTGGTGATCAGTGGCCTGAGTGGTGCATGGATTGGTGGCCTGAGGAGAGTGGGGGTGCAGTTGGTGGCCTGACTGGGAATGCAATTGGTAGTCTGAGGGAGGAATTGGTTGGCTGAGGTGGGGTGATTGGTTCCCTGAGGGGGTTGGGGGGGGGGGCCGAATTCTTAGGCTTGGGTTCAGAGTTTGTGGCCTGGGGAGAGAATTGTTGGGCTGAGGGGGTAAAGTCTGGTAAGATGTACAATCGGAGGGGTTCTATAGGCCAACCAGTGGATCCAGATGTAATGGCACTCTCCTCCTGGATCTGCCTATTCCTCACCTTGATGTAGCTGCCAGATGTTCTAAAGCTCAGGAAATCTGACCGAACAAAGTTAAATTCAAAAAGCTGAGTGACAATGAGGTTTGCAGCTTTTTATCTTATATAAAATTGCAACTTGCCTCCTTGATGAAAGATGAAAGCCCACCTTTCTGTTTCATTTCAAGTTGGAAGTGAGCAGGTTAGGGTCGGAAATCTGATTTTGAAGATTTTGGGCCGGATTTTTAACTTTGAGACAGAAATTGCAAGTCAGATCATTTAATGAAATTGTGATCTGCCTCCTGCCAAACACACTTCACAGGCAGATATCAAGGTGGGAAGCTAAATGGCCCGTTTCTCTGCGCTGAGACATTGCTTCAGTTCTGCAGATGATTGTGAGGCCCCCTAACCCTTGTCCCTCACTCCCATGGCCCCCATATCTTCCCTTGCTGCCATGCCCCAATGATACCCTATATCCCTTCCACCATCTCCATTCACCCCATGCCCATTCACCCACCACGTATACCTACCCCCCCCCCCCCCCCCCCCCCCCATACCCACTCACCCAGTATCCACTATGTATAGAACTCTTGAGCCCCATTTTTAACATTGGGAAGTCTTTGAGATGCTCATAACAGTCATTCAAAACCACTTAAAAAAAACTATAATCCTATTAAGTGGTTGTGAAACTGACAAGATAAAACCAACTATCAGTTTTATCAACAAACTCTGCAGAGCTGAATTTATTAGTAGGGTTTGTAACTCAGCCAAGCATTCATAAGAGATTCCATAGCACAACAATGTCAATAAAACCTCCAGAGCTGAACATAATAAAGCCTTTGAAGTAATTGAAACAGCTCCACTTGTCCGCCATGATTTTTGCTGCCCACCTCCATTCCAACATGAACAGAGGCAACACCCTCTCAAACAAAACCTATCCGTTCTTTCGGTTGAACCTCCCTTCTTAGAGTCAAAGACCTTACAAAGGTTCCAAGTTCAGGGTTCAGGACAGAGGTGGCCATAAGAGGTGTTGACGATGAAAAGGAATTTTGTGGATCTGCCCATAGTGTAAGCATCAGCAAGCTTTTCAGCAAAGTAATCAATTCTTATTGACAATTTTTACTGGGTCTACAAGTCTTATATGATATTCTAAACATTAGACTACACTGAGAAGCTAGAGCTAGTTTGTGACATCAAACTTAAGCCATTAATTTCTCTAATAAGAGGAGCAATTTTAATTAAAATATTGATTGTGTTTTGAAATTTCTGTACAATATTGATTTATTGCGATGTTGTGGCTGTGTTGATATTATTATTTTATAAAAGTTAACATGTTTCTTATCCAGTAACTAAATTGAATTGTACAGCCAATCCTCTCTTCCTAAAAAACTTGTACTTCAGATCCACTCCAGAAACAAATTTAATTACATGAATGAACATGAAATGAAAAAGAAAACTCAGCCAATCAAGCCTATTCATTCCAAAAATCACGTATAACCCACCCTTAACATGGGTCATGGACCTTATCCAATGCATTAACATCCTAAGCAAAGGTTACACAGTATTTCTCCCACAATTAAATCAAGCAAAGCTCCAGAACATCTGTCTAAGATAATATCCAATATTAATTATTTCTCTCTTGCCTTCCTTGAGTTGACATTTCCATTACACCAGTTGCTCAGTTATATTTCCTTCCATAGCTATTTTTTAGTAAAAAAAATAGTAAATGTTTATCATGGGAATTATAACATGAGATGTTCAACAACACTGGTTGTCGATTGGATGTTTTTTATACTGATGTTAGTAGAAAGGAATTTCAGATGGAGCTTATAAAAGGAGGCTAAAATCTGATACCACTGGACTTCCACCACCATCTATGCCTCATGCAGCACTCAGCTACTTATACCTATACTAATCTGTATGAACTTCTATCACATTTTCAAAGGGTTCATTATTAAACCTGTTAATCTCACAGATTTAGCTGCTTTATTTGGAAACATATTTAACATATCCATGACTCTGGGAAAAACAGTTCTTTTCAATTTGACGTCTTGTTTGAGATTTGTTAATGCCATACTCATGTCCTTTGCTTCTGAAAACAGAGTCCATGTAAAATGGCCTGCTTGAATCTATATCAACTGTGGCTCTTAGGATTTTCAATGTCTGAGTCATTTTTCCTCTCAGGAGAGGAGTTTTAGTGCCCTGATGGGAACACAGAGGCTGGCAGGCACAAAATTCATGCTGCCAGCCAACATGCCACTTTCCTGACACCAACCCGCCCCTGGATCATTTTTCCAGAGGTAGGATGGGGGGGAGGGGGCAGCAGGTAGCCAATTAAGGTTATTTAAAAGTTTGCTAAGACCTATTGTCAGAGGCCGACTGAAATTTTCCAGTCAGTCTTTGGATCCCAGAGGTGTTGGGAGACAGCCCAACTTCCGAGCAGCAGGTACAAAAACCAATGCTGCAGGCAGCCTTTGAGGCCATCCCCAGCTGCCTGGCTTCAGCTACAGCACTAAGCCACCAGATGGAGGGGTTTTTCCCTCCATAATGGTAGCCCGGCTACTAAGGACAGTTTTTTTATGTTAAAGTTAAAAAAGTTGGAGAGTATGCCCCCATCTTGATGTGCTTATCTTTCTTATCTGAAAAGGCAGACTGCTGTTTTATTTGTTTTGGAGGGCCTCCTATTGGCCCTCCAACTTTGAGAGTCAGCTGTAATTGGGGACTGCAAGGCCGCCATCTGGCCATTAATTGGTCATTGGGAAGAAAATCACAACCAGCTGACTGTTGCCCATACCATCACAGGCTTCTGACCCTCATTTGACCCTGGTCAAACTCAAGCAATTAAATTCTCTAATAGGAGGAGTAATTTTAATGAAATATATGTTGATATATTGCAATGTTGTGGCTGTATTTATATTATTATTTTATAAAGTTAACATGTTTCTTATTCAGTAACTAAATCGAATTGTACAGCCAATCCTCTCTTCCTATAAACCTGTACTTTAGATCCACTGAAGAAACATTTAATTACACAAATAAACATGAAATGAAAGAGAAAACAACAACTCAGGATCCAGATTTCTTTCTTCCAGTGCAAACAGGTTTAGTCGTGTGATACCCATACTAGCAAGAAGATTATTTTTAAAAAGGGGAGAATCTTTGGCTCGGCAAGCGGGGATCAGGCCCGCTTGCTGAGGCGTAAAATTACATGGTGTGACATCGGGCGTACATCCCTATGTCACCGCGCATCATTTAGATTTTCAGTTTGGAGGGCGCGCAGCCAACTTGGCTGTGTGCCCACCGAACTGTCAAAGACCTATTAAGACCATTTAACTAACAATTAAAATAATTAACAGAGCTACCTGTCCAACCTTAAGGCTGGCGGGCAGGTGAAGAGCCCAAGCAGCTTTCGCATTTTTCATGGAACCTCATTCATGGGCGGGATGAGTTTTCATGAATGATTTTAAATTTTTCCAAAAATTTTTATTGAAAATTTATGGACATGTCCCACCAGCTTACGTGACAGTTTCACATGAGAAGGCATGTCATAAAAAAATTTTCAACACTTTAATGAACTGTTAAAGCTTGAAACTAATCTCCCTGAGGCACCTCTGTGCATCAGGGATATTTCTGCGCTCTTTCTGGGCACAGCACTTCGGGGTGTGCTGATGCATGATTGTTGGGTGGGCCTTAATTGGCTCGCCCACGTATAGTGGCAGCGCGGACCCGATCAGGGGCACCGATCAGGTCTGTGCCCGCCCACGCACAACCCCCCTGAAAATTCTACCCAAAGTCACTATCAGTGAAAAGCCAAATCAATACATATTATAGGAAAAATTTTCTAAATTCATGTTGATGGTGAGGAGCCTTGCCCATCAGGAATACAATTTGGGATTTTGTGTGCATGGTAAGATGGTAAGAACAGTCGCAAATGGAATTTAATCCTGAGAAGTGTGAGGTGATGCATTTTGGGAGGACTAACACAGCAAGGGAATACACAATAAATGGTAGGATCCCAGGAAGTTCAGAGGACCAAAGGGACCTTGGTGTACATGCCCATAGATCCCTGATGGCAGCAGCACAGGTAACCAGAGGTGGTTAAGAAGGCATATGGAATACTTGCCTTTATTAGCCAAGGCATAGAATATAAGAGCAGGGAGGTCATGTTGGAGCTGTATAAAATGCTAGTTAGCCCACAGCTGGAGTACTGCGTGCAGTTCTGGTCGCCACATTATAGGAAGGATGTGATTGCACCAGAGAGGGTGCAGAGGAGATTCACTAGTATGTTGCCTGGATTGGAGCGTTTCAGCTATGAAGAGAGACTGGATAGAATCAGAATCACAGTGCAGATGAGGCCCTTCAGCCCATCGAGTCTGTACCGACATGTGAGAAGCACCTGACCTACCTACCTAATCCCATTTACCAGCACTTGGTCCATAGCCTTGAATGTTAACAGAATAGACTGGTGTTGTTTTCCTTAGAGCAGAGAAGGCTGAGAGGGGACCTGATAGAGGTATAAAAAATTATGAGGGGCATAGATAGGAAGAAACTTTTGCCCTTATCGGATGTGCAAATAACCAGGGGGCATAGGTTTAAAGTGAGGGGCGTAGGTTTAAGATAAGGGGCAGGCGGTTTAGAGGGGATTTGAGGAAAAATATTTTCACCCAGAGGTTGGTTGGAATCTGGAACATACTGCCTGAGGGGGTGGTAGAGGCAGGAACCACCACAACATTTTAGAAGTATTTAGATGAGCACTTGAAACGCCATAGCATACAGGGCTATGAGCCAAGTGCTGAAAAACGGGATTAGAATAGATAGGTGCTTGATGGCCAGGCCAGACACGATGGGCTGAAGGGCCTGTTTCTGTGCTGTATAACTCTATGACCATAAGATGTAGGAGCAGAAGTAGGCCATTCAATGAGATCATGGCTGATCTGATAATCCTCAACTCCACTTTCCTGCTTTTTCCCCATAACCCTTGATGCCCTTACTGATTAAAAATCAGTCTGTCTCAGCCTTGAATATACTTAACAATTCAGCCTCTACAGCCCTCTGCGGTAAAGAATACCACAGATTCACTACCCTCTGAGAGAAGAAATTCCTCTTCATCTCTGCCTTAAATGGGTGTCCCCTTACTCTGAGATTATGCCCTCTGGTCCTAGACTCTTCCACAAGGGAGAATAACCTCTCAGATTCTACCCTGTCAAGTTCCCTAAGAATCTTTTATGTTTCAATAAGGCCGCCTCTCATTCTTCTAAACTCCAATGAGTATAGACCCAACCTATTCAACCTCTGCTCATAAGAAAATCGCTCCATCCCCGGGATCAACCTAGTGAACCTTCTTTGGACTGCCTCCAACACCAGTATATCTGAGGGGATTATACAGCACAGAAACAGGCCCTTCAGCCCATCGTGTCCATCCCGGCCATCAAGCACCTATCTATTCTAATCCCGTTTTTCAGCACTTGGCCCATAAGGGGACCAAAACTGTTGACAGTGTTCTAGGTGTGGTCTAACTAGTGCCTTGTATAGTTTCAGCAAGACTTTCCTATTTTTACACTCCATTCCCTTTGAAATAAAGACCAACATTCCATTTGCCTGACCTATTACCTGCTGAACTTCTTTGTTAGTTTTTTGTGATTCATGGAGGACTCTCAAGTCCCTCTGTTCTGCAGCTTTCTTCAGTCTTTCTCCATTTAAATAATATTAGCTCCTCTATTCTTCCTGCCAAAGCACATAACCTCACATTTTCCCACATTATATTCCATTTGCACTTAACCTATTTCCCTCTGTAGACTCTTTGTGTCATCCTCATCTATTTTTGTGTCATCCACAAACTTGGCAATAGTACGTTCCTCATCTAAGTCATTAATATATATGGTAAATAATTGTGGCCCCAGTACTGATCCCTGTGGCACTCCACTAGCTACAGGTTGCCATCCTGAAAATGCACCCCTTATCCCAACTCTCTGTTTTCTATTAGTTAGACAATCCTCTATCCAGGCTAATATACTACCTCCAACACCATGGGTTCTTATCTTATTAAGTAGCCTTACGTGCGATACCTTATCGAACGCCTTTTGGAAATCCAAATATATTACGTCTACTGGTTCCCCTTTATCCTGCTTGTTACCTCCTCAAAGAATTCTAATAAATTTGTCAGACATGATTTCCAAGATTCTATTCTGGTTCTTTGTTAGACCAATTAAAAATCTATTACCCTACTTTTCCTTCACAGACCTGTGTCTTCCTTTGATTCAAATATTTAAATATTTTTCCTTAAAAATATGCGTTGATCTCTGCCTCAGTGGATTTTTCAGTTCTTGTATGAGGTTATCGAATCATCCGAGCACAGCAAATACTTGTTAAATAAAGTATCAGGGTGGCATGCATGTCCATAATGGAGCCTGCCTGATATTCTATCAATTTAAATTAATGGATGGAAAACCAGAGGCTCTCCCTTAGGGGCATGCACTGCTCCCCATCAAATTTCTTGCATTCACTACACCCAAGAAGAGGAAAATCTGCCCAAATTACTCCTTTTAGTACTATACACCATATTCAAACAATCCACCATGTGAGGACCTCTCTTCTCACTCTGTTAATGACTATTTTAAATTGATGGCCCCCTCATCCTTGTGCCACAACTAGAGGAAATAGTCTTTTCCAATTCATCCAGTTGAAGTGTTTCTTCATTTTTAGAATCTCTGTTAAATCTCTTCTTAGTCTCTTCTGTCCCAATAATGAAATCTAGCACTGTGCAGTTGTCAAAGTTTGACTCATTCATAAAACCAAAAAAAAAACATTGTTGGCCATTAAAGTGTATTGCTCCAGTACCCTAACTCGCCCACTCAAATTTCCAATTGTATTTTGAGCATTCCTATGCTGTGTAGCAAAATATTTCAAATATTTTTCAATCTTTGAGTAAATAATTTCTTTCTAATGTGTTTTTAATTTTTTCACTGATTTAAATTTATGTCCTCTAGTCCTGAGCTCTGAGTTTAAAGTAATAGTCTGATCTTTATATTATATATAATTACATGATTAATCTTTTAGTATTTATATATCTCAATGATGTTGCTACTTCACCCACTTTCTAGTCCATAGAGCTCACGTTTCTCTATCCTTTCCACATATCTGGTCCCATTTACCCTTCGGATCAGTCTTGTTGTTCTTCTTCCCTGTACTTTTTCAAAAGCCATGTATATGCTTTTTCTTCTTAAAATGTTCCTTATGCTGTAGTGAAAATTGATTTTTAACTATGCATTTAAGTCAAGTTTCATGGCTTATTGATACAAACTTTCTTCTGCAGTCCCACATTGAGATATTTGAGATTCTGAATTCTTTTTAAACATTCAACTTTTTCAACTTCCTTTTCCCCTCACTGATGAAAGCAATTTACCTCCTTACCACCTTATTTTTGCAAGGAGAAGGGCCAAGTAGACTAAGGCACAATTGGAGCAATCAAAAAACATGTATTATAGGAGCTAGAAATACAGTAATACTGGAATCAGGAGTTGGACTAATGATGTGTTTGGTGTGTGTGATATGAGAAGGATGGAGCTTGAGTACACAAGCATCTAAGCATCAGGACTTCTGGAAAAGTGCTGAGCTTAAGGGCCAGCTGGAAGAGCTTGCAAGATACAGGGGAGGAAAGGTTTCTGGAAAATGGGTTCCGAACAAAGGTCACTTGACAGATAGAAATTATGAAAGCCTGTGGGTAAAAGAGGGGAAGACAGAAAGAGCAATTGGTCTGGACATCTATAATACAGGCAAGGATGACACAAATTAATAACGACACCATAGCACTGCAAAGCAGAGATGGATTATCTTTTTTCTTCATTCTTGGGATGTAACGTCACTAATGAGGCCTGTATTTTTTTTTCAATTCCTCGTTGCCTTGAGATGATAGTGGTAGTGGCCCTTCTTAAACAATTGGAGGTAACAGTTTGATATAACTGAATGACTTGCTGGTTTACTTCAAAAGGCAATTCAGAACAGACCACATTAGTATGAGAGTAGAGCCACTTACAGGTCAGACTGGATAAAGATGGCAGGTTTTTTTCTCTAAGGGAAAATAAATTTTGAATTCTCAAATTGGCACTATAGGATTTTAATTCGTATTCTCTGGATTATTAGACCAGTAACATAACACTACCCTGATGCATATGGAAAGAGAGACACTAACCATAACATTGGAGAATGGTATTTTGGGGGGATTCTATGATTAAGTGATTCTATAATTAAACAAAAGGGGGGCTGTGAATGGATACGTGCAGACATTGCTGGGGATCTCTTGCAAGTAGTACCATAAGGATAAGGATTCTTGCATTTTCTTTTGCGGTTTAAAATATATATAAATTATTTAGAGCTAGGGATAGAAGCAAAGCTGTTTGTAGTTGACAATAAGTTGGAGAAGGATTACAAGTAATAAAGAAGAGGTAAACATAAATACAAAAGGATCTAGATAGGGTGGAATGGTGAGTAAATGTGTTGCAAATGACATTTAATATGGACAAATGCAAGATTGTGGGACTTGGGTTGAGAAATGAATGGTGAGTGTAGAAATGGGACCATACTGTGCTCATTTTCTTCATTGTCTTTTTTTACTTTTAGAATTTAATAGATATTGCACCAAGCAATCAATTTCCCATGGGGCTTATACCAGAGAGAAGTTATTTTTCAAATGATGTATCAGTGGTTGGTCCCCTGAAAACTAGATAATCTATATTCACCCAGGGTATTGTGTGTGTTGGGGTAGTTTTTAAAGCATGATATGCATCTTTCTTGCCATTAAGTAGATCTATTTCTAGCACAGCCCCTCTGCTTGCTGTCACATGTTGTTCATGCAACAGGCAGTAATGTAGTCAGATTGCTGCTGGCTTGACAGTTTTATACTTATCATGAGCTAGTAGTCACCTCTTGCTTGGAACTTGAAATATAACTAAAAGCATTAAGAGTGTGACTTATTGCCTGAATTTCTTCGAACTGCTTTAAGCACCTGTAATGGAATCAATCTGTCTTATCTCATATTTTATGTACCTATTTACCTAGTTCTTCTATGGTAGTTTATGTTGCTGTTTTTAGAGTACAGAGAAGAAACTACCAAGTAAGAATTCTTGTCAAATGAAACAGATTTTATCCTCTTCACACATGGGTTTAATCCATGCTCTTTTTTCCATTCTATCAGCTTACTTTCTGTACCCATATAGAAAAAATGGCATGAATTGTGACTTCGATGTTGTGTGAAAATACAAGTGACGTGTAAGCGGATTGTTTTAAAACAGAGAAAAGAAGTGTTCAGCTGGTCCAGAGATGAACACTAAATTTGACTTTGGGTGACTCTAAAAGAGATAATATCCAATCAACTGCCTTTATGCATCTCTCCCAGTTTTCATTTCCACAATAATGTCCACACAAGTGTCAGGCAATGACCATCTCCAACAAGAAAGAATCCAACCATCGCCTCTTGATGTTCAATGGCATTACCATCATTGAAGCCCGGATGGGATGTGGGCTTCGCTGGTTGGGCCAGCATTTATTGCCGATCCCTAGTTGCCCGTGAGAAGGTGGTGGTGAGCTGCCTTCTAGAATCGCTGCAGTCCATGTGGTGTGGGTATACCCACAATGCTGGTAGGAAGGGATTTCCAGGATTTTGACCCAGCAACAGTGAAAGAATGGCAATACATTTCCAAGTCAGGATGGCGAGTGACTTGAAGGGGAACTTATAATTGGTGGTGCTCCCATCTAGCTGCTGCCCCTGCCCTTCTAGATGGTAGTGGTCGTGGGTTTGGAAGGTGCTGTCGAAGGAGCCTTGGTGAATTCCTGCAGTACATCTTGTAGATGGTACACACTGCTGCTTCTGTGCATTGGTGATGGAGGGAGTGAATGTTTGTGGATGTGGTGCCAATCAAGCGGGCTGCTTGGTCCTGGACAGTGTCCAGCTTCTTGTTATAAAAACAAAAGCAAAAAACTGCGGATGCTGGAAATCCAAAACAAAAACAGAATTACCTGGAAAAACTCAGCAGGTCTGGCAGCATCGGCGGAGAAGAAAAGAGTTGACGTTTCGAGTCCTCATGAACCATCAACAGAACTGAGTGAATATTAGGAGAGGAGTGAACTAAAAGCTGGTTTGGGGTTGGGGGGGGGGGGAGTGGGGGTGTGGTGGAGGGGAGTGAGAGAAGTGGGGGGGTGTGGTTGTAGGGTCAAGCAAGCAGTGATAGTAGCAGATAATCAAAAGATGTCACAGACAAAAGAACAAAGAGGTGTTGAAGGTGGTGATATTATCTAAATGAATATGCTAATTAAGAATAGATGGCAGGATACTCAAGGTACAGCTCTAGCGGGGGTGGGGTGGAAAGGCTAGCAGGGCATAAAAGATTTAAAAATAATGGAAATAGGTGGGAAAAGAAAAATCTATATAAATTATTGGAAAAAACAAAAGAAAGGGGGAAGAAATGGAAAGAGGGTGGGGATGGAGGAGGGAGTTCAAGATCTAAAGTTGTTGAATTCAATATTCAGTCCGGAAGGCTGTAAAGTGCCTAGTCAGAAGATGAGGTGCTGTTCCTCCAGTTTGCGTTGGGCTTCACTGGAACAATGCAGGGAGCCAAGAACAGACATGTGGGTAAGAGAGCAGGGTGGAGTGTTAAAATGGTAAGCGACAGGGAGGTTTGGGTCTTTCTTGCAGACAGACCGTAGGTGTTCTGCAAAGCGGTCGCCCAGTTTACGTTTGGTCTCTCCAATGTAGAGGAGACCACATTGGGAGCAACGAATGCAGTAGACTAAGTTGGGGGAAATGCAAGTGAAATGCTGCTTCACTTGAAAGGAGTGTTTGGGTCCTTGGACAGTGAGGAGAGAGGAAGTGCAGGGGCAGGTGTTGCATCTTTTGCGTGGGCATTGGGAAGTGCCATAGGTGGGGGTTGAAGAGAAGGGGGTGATGGAGGAGTGGACCAGGGTGTCCCGGAGGGACCGATCCCTACGGAATGCCGCTAGGGGGGTGAAGGGAAGATATGTTTGGTAGTGGCATCATGCTGGAGTTGGCGGAAATGGCGGAGGATGATCCTTTGAATGCGGAGGCTGGTGGGGTGATAAGTGAGGACAAGGGGGACCCTATCATGTTTCTGGGAGGGAGGAGAAGGCTTGAGGGCGGATGCGCGGGAGATGGGCAGGACACGGTTGAGGGCCCTGTCAACGACCGTGGGTGGAAAACCTCGGTTAAGGAAGAAGGAGGACGTGTCAGAGGAACTGTTTTTGAAGGTAGAATCATCAGAACAGATGCGACGGAGGCGAAGGAACTGAGAGAATGGGATGGAGTCCTTACAGGAAGCGGGGTGTGAGGAGCTGTAGTTGAGGTAGCTGTGGGAGTCAGTAGGCTTGTAATGGATATTGGTGGACAGTCTATCAGACAGACAGTCACCAGAAGTTGAGACAGAGAGGTCAAGGAAGGGAAGGGAAGTGTCAGAGATGGACCATGTGAAAATGATGGAGAGGTGGAGATTGGAACCAAAATTAATAAATTTTTCCAAGTCCCGACGAGAGCATGAAGCAGCACCAAAGTAATCATCGATGTACCGGCGAAAGAGTTGTGGAAGGGGGCCGGAGTAGGACTGGAACAAGGAATGTTCCACATACCCCATAAAGAGACAGGCATAGCTGGGGCCCATGTGGGTACCCATAGCCACACCTTTTATTTGGAGGAAGTGAGAGGATCTAAAAAAGAAATTGTTAACACCAGTCCTACTTCCTCCCCCCCCAACCTTAAACCATCTTATATTTCACCCCTCTCCTAATATTCACTCAGTTCTGTTGAAGGGTCATGAGGACTCAAAACGTCAACTCTTTTCTTCTCCGCCGATGCTGCCAGACCTGCTGAGTTTTTCCAGGTAATTCTGTTTTTGTTCCAGCTTCTTGTGTTGTGGGAGCTGCACTCATCCAGGCTAGTGGGGAGTATTCCATCACACTCCTGACTTGTGCCTTGTAGATGGTGGACAGGCTTTGGGGAGTCAGAAGGTAGGTTACTTGTTGCACGATTCCTAGCCTCTGACCTGCTCTTATAGCCACAGTATTTATATGGCTAGTCCAGTTCAGGTTCTGGTCAATGGTAACCGCCAGGATGTTGATAGTGGGGAATTCAGTGGTGGTAGTGCCACTGAACATCAAGGACGATGGTTGGATTCTCTCTTGTTGGGAGATGGTCTTTGCCTGACACTTGGGTGGCGCGAATGTTACTTGCCACCCAAGCCTGGTTATTGACCAGGTCTTGCTGCATTTGGACATGGACTGCTTCAGCATCTGAGGAGTCGCAAATGGTGCTGAACATTGTGCAATCATCAGCGAACATCCCCACTTCTGACCTTATGATGGAAGGAAGGTCATTGATGAAGCAGCTGAAGATGGTTGGGCCAAGGACACTATCCTGCGGAACTCCTGCAGTGATGTCTGGAGCTGAGATGACTGACCTCCAACAACCACAACCATCTTCCTTTGTGCTAGGTATGACTCCAACCAGCGGAGAGTTTTCCCCCTGATTCCCATTGACTCCAGTTTTGCTAGGGCCCCTTGATGCCACACTTGGTTAAATATGCCCTTGATGTCAAGGGCAACCACTCTCACCTCACCTCGGGAGTTGAGCTGTTTTGTCCATGTTTGAACCAAGGCTGTAATGAGGTCATGAGCTGAGTGGTCCTGGCAGAACCCAAACTGGGCATCAGTGAGCAGGTTATTGCTGAGCAAGTGCCGCTTGATTGCACTGTTGATGACCCCTTCCATTACTTTAGTGATGACGGAGAGTAGACTGATGGGGCAGTAATTGGCCAGGTTGGATTTGTCCTGCTTTGTGAGTACAGGACATACCTGGGCAATTTTCCACATAGCCGGGTAGATGCCAGTGATGTAGCTACTGGAACAGCTTGGTTAGGGGCGTGGCAAGTTCTGGAGCACAAATCTTCAGTACTATTGCTGGAATATTGTCAGGGCCCATAGCTTTTGCAGTATTCAATGCTTTCAGCCATTTCTTGATATCACTTGGAGTAAATCGAATTGTTTGAAGACTGGCATCTGTGATGCTATGAACCTCTGGTGGAGGCCGAGATGGATCATCCACTCGACATTTCTGACTGAAGATTGTAGCAAATGCTTCAGCCTTATCTTTTGCACTGATGAGCTGGGCTCCCCCATCATTGAAGATGGGGATATTTGTGGAGCTTCCTCCTCCAGTGAGTTTTTTGATTGTCCAACACCATTCACACTGGGTGTGGCAGGACTGCAGAACTTGGATCTTATCTGTTGGTTGAAAGAACGCTTCGCTCTGTCTATCAATTGCTGTTTGGCACACAAGTAGCCCTGTGTTATAGCTTCACCAGGTTGACACCTCATTTTTAGGTTTGCTTGGTGCCGCTCCTGGCATGCCCTCCTGCACTCTTCATTGAAATAGGGCTGATCCACTGGCTTGATTGTTAATGGTTGAGTGGGGGATATGCCAGGCCATGAGGTTACAGATTGTGTTCGAATACAATTCTGCTGCTGCTGCTGATGCCCCACAGCACCTCATGGATGCCCAGTCTTGAGTTGCTATATCTGTTTGAAATCTATCCTATTTAGTGTGGTGTTAGTGCCACACAACATGATGGATGCGCGACTTCTTCTCCACAAGGACTCTGTAGTGGTCACTCCTATCGATACTGTCATGGACAGATGCATCTGTGGCAGACAGGTTGGTGAGGATGAGGCCAAGTATGTCTTTCCCTGTTATTGGTTCCCTCACCATCTGCTGCAGACCCAATCCAGCAGCTATGTCCTTTAGGACTCAGCCAGCTCGTTCATTAGTAGTGCTATCGAGCTACTCTTGGTGATGGACATTGAAGTCCCCCACCCAGAGTACATTCTGTGCACTGGCCACCCTCAGTGCTTCCTCCAAGTGATGTTCAACATGGAGGAGCACTGATTCGTCAGCTGAGGAAGGACGATATGTGGTAATCAGCAGGAGATTTCCTTGTTCATGTTTGACATGATGCCATGAGACTTCACCACCGATGGTGAATGCAATAAAAAATCTGGAATTAAAAGTCTAATGATGACCACGAAATCATTGTCGCTACTTGTAAAACCCATATGTGGCTCACTGCTGCCCTTAAGGGAAGGAAATCTGCTGTCCTTACCTGGTCTGGCCTATATGTGACTCCAGACCAGGAGTCAATGTTGAGGACTCTCAGGGCAACTCCCTCCCGACTGTATACCACTGTGCCGCCACCTCTGCTGAGTATGTCCTGTGGGTGGGACAGGACAACCCAGGGATGATGATGGTGGTGTCTGGGACATTATTTGTAAGGTATGATTCCATGAGGATAACTATGTTAGGATTTTGCTTAACTAGCCTGTGTGACAGCTCTCCTAATTTTGGCACTAGCCAATATGTTAATAAGGAGGACTTTGCAGGGTCAACAGGGTTGAATTTGCCATTGTCATTTCTGATGCCTAGGTTGATGCCAGGTGGTCCGTCCAGTTTCATTCTTTTTTTGAGGCTTTGTAGAAGTTTGATACCACTGAGTGGCTTGCTAGGCCTTTTCAGAGGGCATTTAAAAGTTAACCACATATCTGTGTGTCATATATAGGCCAGACCAGATAAGGACAGCAGATTTCCTCTCATTAGCGAACCACATATCGACAGTGGTCATTAGACTTTTAATTCCAGTTTTTTATTGCGTTCACCATATGTGGTGGTGGGATTCAAACCCAGGTCCCCAGAGCATAACCTTGGTCTCTGGATTGCTAGTCCTACAACAGTACTACTACACCATGGTTCAAGCTGCAGCCTTGCAATGCGGGTTAGGAGAATGCGTGCACCTGAACTGAGAGCACAGCATGCAGTCCAGTGGCCAAAATTGTTGCCAATTGGTCACATGGAGTGGGGCGGAGGTGGGTGGGGTTTCGGACAGCCAATGAGTGCACTACACACTGGCCATCCAAGTGGTGGCCAGCACACTCTGGCATGCATGAAGGGACCTTCAGGCTTAACCAAGAGAGGTTCTTAGTACACCCATGCTAACCCACTTGGGCCCCCTCTGATCCTGCAGGAGGAGACATCAGTATCATGGAGCCTGGTGATTTAGAAGTATGCATCATGGCTTACAGAGACCAAAGAAGAAGAAGAGAGCAGTGGAGGCACCTGGCTTGGCAAAGACAGGAACACCTCCATCAAGATGAAAGGTGGCTGTGAAAATAACCGCGGTGCTCAATTTTTACGCTAGTGGCTTCTTCCAGGGCTCCACAGGTGATCTGTGCAGGATCTCACAAGCCTCCACACATATGTGTATCCAGGAGGTCACAGGTGCCATATTCGCAAATGCATAGAATTTTGTGCATTTCGACCAGGGTCAGGAAATCCAGGAAGCAAGAATGCTAGGATTTGCGTAGATCTCAGGTTTTCCACAGGTATAGGGCGCCATCGACTGCACTCATGTGGTGCTTAGATCTCCATGGCAACAAGCAGTCGACTTCATCAACTCCAAGAGTTTCTACGCACTGACTTCAGCTGGTGTGCAAACACCACAAATGCATCCAACAGGTTTGCGCACAATTCCGAGGGAGTGTCCACAAGTCCTACATCCTTACGTCTCACATTGTTGACATCTTCCAGGGTCCACAGAGGCTGCAGGGTTGGCTCCTCTGGGATAAGGGCTACCCACAGAGGATATGGCGGATGACACTCATGTGGCAGCCTCAGACTGCAGCAGAGCGATGGTGCCACGAGACTCATGTCGCGATCCAGACTTTGGTGGAGCAAAGGATAGGCATTTTGAAAATGAGGTTCTGGTGCCTCGAGAGGTCTGGTGGAGCACTGCAATACAGGACCCAAAGGGTGTCACTTATCAATATCACTTGCTGCGCACTCTACAACCTGGCGCTGCAATGGGGAGAGGACCTGGCTGACGAGGAGATGGAGGAGTTGCATGTCTCCTCCGATGAGGAGGATGTCAAAGGGGAAGACGATGAGGAGGTCCTCGAAGGTGAGGTGCCGGCGATGAGGTCATCACACTGGTCAGATGAGGCAGGCGCCCTCGGGAGGTCCTCATGGCCGCATGATTCATGGAAGACGATGACGAGATGCAGTGAGGAGAGACCTGACATCCTCACCTTGCATTTCATTTGTGAACGTTTGACTCCTGTGTGATTGATGGCAACGCACATACCCTCAGTGCTCAGGCTCATGTGAAGGAAATGCAGTGGAGCCTGAATCAGTGCTAGATTAGGGGAGGCAATGGCATAGTAGTATTGTCACTTGACTAGTATTCCAGAGACCTAGGGTAATGTCCTGGAGACTGGGGGTTCAAATCCCACCCCAGCAGATGGTGAAATTTGAATTCAATGAAAACCCACCACGAAACCATTGCTGATTGTTGTTAAAACCCAACTGGAAGGAAATCCCTTCCTGGTCTGGTTTATATGTATGACTCCAGACCCACAGCAATGTGGTTGACACATAAATGCCTTCTGAACAGGAGCAATTAGGGATTGGCAATAAATATTGGCCTAGCAGTGAGGACATTCTATAGATCTTCACATTGTCTGACTCCTGTATGGCTGAGGGCAGCTCCCTTCCATTCTGTGATTAGGGTCATATCATGGAGACGCAGCCATGAAACTTTAAATTCAGCTGAACCTTTGTCAGCCTTGAGCATCTGACCCCGTTGGAGCAGAGTGTTGGTCATGGATGCTGAAGAGATGGGGGCCAGTTCCAAAAGGTGCTAAGAGCACACAGAGAGAATGACGGAACTCTGTGACGCCCACCCACGACATTCTGGCAGCAATGACAAGCACCATTGCGTTGTTGGCATCAGTAATGTGCCCAGGATCATCACTTTGGTCTGAAGGCTGCACAAAGTACTGGGAAGAGGCCCAGGACTGAGACACCTGCCTTGAACTTGTGTAGGAACCAAGGGTTCACATCTGAGCGACACGAACATGGCTCATCATGGCAAGGAAATATTCTTAGGAGTTTATTTACAATAATGAACATTATGTGCAAGCGATTAACATTCATGCCAGGCTGTGCAACTGCCTAAATAGCCAATGGTTATGGTACTGGGTTTGTAACCCCAAGATCAAGAGTTCAAATCTCATAATGGCAAACTATGAAACAATGTAACGTCATCTGAAAAACAGATGGAAACGTGTTTGTACTCGAAAGAGTTACATGAGGTTGTTCCTGGGCCTGGCCAAGTTGGCCATTAACAGGTCCAGGCAGCGGGTGATCGACGGGGGAGTCCCGCCCGATTGTTTGTCCCTCTTCCGTGGCTACGTTCGTGGCCTGGTGTCCTTGGAGAAGGGAGCATGCTGTGTCTGCCAGCACTCTCGAGGCCTTCCGTGCTCGGTGGGCACCGCGGGGACTGGGGTGTTTTATTGACTCCCTTAATCACAGTTTGGTTTAAAGTTTGTAAGTTTCCTTTGAACTTTGTCCTTAGTTTCACAGGTGACCTGAATTAGGGGCTGTGCTTGATTTATTCTAATTTTGTTAATTTAGTTTAATTTAGTTTTAACTCAAAAGCGTTACATGAGGTTGTGATGGAAGAATTAATCCAGACAGGTCTCTTGATTAAAGAGACCACTAACTTCCTCGTTGCTTCCAACCAAAGTGTTCCAGCTGTACCTTTTATTCTATTCAGTTGGGATAATTAATGCCCATCACCTGTTTAACTACCAATTAGTTTTAACAAGATGATTACCATTTTAACAGATTCCCCTCTTTTCTTTTTTAAATTAAAACCAAAAAACTTGAACACTTTTTTTAAACAAACGGAAGGAAATAATGTCACATATTTCCATGTCTATAATTCCCAAATTTCTTTTACCACATATATACACACACATACACAATTATTTAAAAAAAACATTTTTTTCATTGCAACATTATAAGACACCCCTTTTCCAACACATTTAATACTTTTTTAGAGCAGGCACTTTTTGCAAAACAGTCAACCCATTTTATCTTAGAGATCTCCTTTCTTTCTAATATCTCCTTTATGCTGGCTAGGTTTATTCGTAGTCTTTTTTCCATGGCACTTTTCGTTGTCCCAAAGAGACCGGTTATCAACATAACATTCTATGGGCAAACTTTTCCCACATTGCCCCCTGTCCAATATATTGACAGAAATATTATATAAGTAAACCCCCATATCTAATGCCTCTACTAAGGCTAACATTTCAGCAGCTAAGGTGCTTTTCACAACCTTTTTTATTTTCTTGGCCTCCCAAGCCAGTGGGCAACATTTATCGCTCTTTCCCACCAAGAATATGATGAACCCTGCTGTGCTAGAGTACCCATTTGGAAGAATGGCATGTGAAGCATCACTAAAAATGACCAACCTCATATTTTCTGGGTCACCCAAGGCTGAAAACTTGAGCACACATCTCTCAGAATTTAATTTTTAAAGTGTTTTATTTGCTCTCAGAACTTGTTTAACTGTTCCATGTTCCATCATGGTACTCAGCTCCAACACATCATAACCAGTGTCAGGCCTAGTCTGAGTGCACAACCAGTTCAACTGCCCAATCAAACTTCTAAACTGTTCCATTTCTTCCTTGGTAGTAGGATCTTTTTGTGAGGACCTGTCACAAGTTATTGGGATATAATTAACATTTTCTAGATAAGATTGTTGATTTAATGTCACTCCTAACTTGCTCTGTTTAATTTCTAAACCTATGTTTTTAAAAACCCCAGAAGCCTGACTTCCAACCTGGAATTCTTTCTTTATCTTCTCGATTACCCATTGTTCAAATTATACAGATCTTCCCCACAGGAAATAATCAACATGCATGATAAAGATCCCAGCTAGTTTCTCCTTATGGTACAACAGAACATCTCGGGGTCTGCCTTTAACTGAATGCAACCTGTTTTCAAAAAGACAGACCTCACAGAAAAATACCATACTCTTGATGCATCATTCAGCCCATAAACACACTTATTCAATTTCCATAGCTTTCCTTCTACATCCCCGGCTTCTTTGGGTCGTTTCAAAAATCTACCCTTTGAAACTTCTCCCCCTGTAAAATCGCACCCTTTAAATCAATCAATTTGCGCTCCCAGAAATAGGATGCCAAAACTGCTAAAAAAAAAATCTTCAAACTCACTTTCCCCGCAGTAGATGAGTCCACTCTGACATCCTGATCTCTCTTCAAAGTCTCAGGCTTTTAATCTTGCTTTAGCCTTATATGCGCCGTCTGGGAGTACCTTTTCTGAGAGATAAAGCTGGCTGCCCTCTGTCAGGTATTTCAGAATATACCCCAAATTCCTTCCAACTTTCTAACTCTTTCCATTTGGCTTCCTTTATTAGCCTACTTTCCAATTTATTAGCAGCTACTAGAATCTCTCTATCATATGGACTTCTACTTCTATTGAGATTGCTTGCTTGCTCTCTAGTCTTCCTTGTTAAGCTCTGGCCTCTACTCACATTCCTCTCTCTTTCTGGAGTACTACTATACTACACTGTATGGTCCTCCCATGCGAACAGAGCTCCGTTCACAAGTCCGTGATCTTTTTCTAGGGCTATGACCACTTTCTGGGTCCATTGTCAGAACTCATACTGTGCTTTCTGGGTTTCCACATCTTTACCTCGGTTTGCCAATCGATAGGTCTTATGTCCTGTCCTTCATCTTGCACATTCAGCCAATGTTTGTATTTACCAGTGTCCTTTCCTGCTCTCCCTATGATGGCGGCATCCCTCCACACACTGGTCCCTTCAGGCATATATGTTACCTTTGTTCCTACTTTGGGTAATTGCCCTTTTGGATGAATAGCGTTGCCCTGTACCTCAGAATTACTTAGTTCATAGTCAGTCAACCCTGTATCTGCCGTCATCTAATCCTCATTACTACCCAATGTATGTGTATGTGCAGTGCATGGTGCCTCCTTGCATTCTATGTCCTGTCAGAACCTCTAAAGGTATATTCAGTACCAATTAACTGTGAAGAATGTACCCTAACAGTTTGATTACGGTGTTACACAATTACAATTTCCCATCGCTCCTTATAACCTTGCCAGGTCCTTTCCACTCTTTCTGGCCTTCCTTTTTATAATATACCATGTCCCCTTGTCTGTATTCTTGATGGTCTTATGCGGTGCCATAAGGGCTGCCGAATTTTCTCCAAAACCTCAGCTTTAATGAAAGCTTTTCTGCCCGCATGCAAAGCATTCAAATGAGCAGAAAAGGTGGAGCTAATGCTAGTCCTTTCTAGAGCAGCGGGAGCATCTGACAACACCGCAGGTAATTTCAGATTTCTTCCATACACCAACTGATACAGACTGTACCCCCCAACCATTTGCAGAGAGTTCTTTGCGTGCACCATCCATGCTAACGCCGTTTGCAGTTTACAACCTGGTTGATCAGCTAATATTTTATGTAACATGTCATTTATTACTACATGGTTTCTTTCACAAAGACCATTACTAAATGGGCTCTCAGCTGCTGTGTGCATAACTATGATGCTTAAATTTTCGCACATAACTCGAAATTCCTCATTGGCAAATTCCCCACCATTTTCTGTGAGGAACTTCGTTAATGTTCCTAATCCTGTTCCTACCCATTTCTCCATGACCTTATCGACAATGGTCCTTTTGTCTTTACTATGTATCACAGTGGATAGACTAAATCTGGTTGCCATATCTATGAAGTGTAGTAAAAAAATGCCCCTTTCCTTGTCCCAAACTTTCAAGTCCATTGCCACTGCATCGTTAAACTCCCTGGTTAGTGACAAGCTCACAACAGGTCGCAGTGGTGTCTTGCAATATTTAAGGCAAATTTCACACTGAGCAGTGACTCGCTGAATAAGATCATCCATGTCCTTTATCGACCACTCCCGCATCTTGAAACAGAGTCTTCAGTTTCTGTGGTGCCAGATGTGCAAACTATCTATGTAATTTCCAAATGATCTTCTTTTTGTCCACCAAATTCTCATTCTCAGCAGTTAACAAAACTCCATGAACTTTTAGAGGAGCAGTCTCTGGCTTCCTTAGTGGCAATTAGTGGCATGACCAAGTAAGATGGAGATCCACATTTTCCCCCAAGCACGACTGCTCTATCATTCTTCATATCTAGCGTCATCTGAGCCTCCTTCATTGCAGATCGACTCAACAATAGTGGTATCTCGCTAGGAACCACATCAGTACTGATAAACAGATTGATCCCTGCTATCTTATAAATGAGGACCACCCGTTTGGAGGATGTTAATGTATTGTCATCTCTGAACTTAAATCAGGTAGAACTTTCATACTCCTTGACCTTCCGCCGGTCTGCCGCACGAAGAGATTCCAGATAGCAGTTAAGCCAGTCCATGCCACGTACCATAGAAGTGCAACCGCTGTCCAGAGCTGCACAGTTGAAGGAATCTACCATCAAGATACTCATCACCGGATTCAAACTCTCAGTGATCAATACAATTCTATCATGGCAGTCACCATCATCATTTTCAGTTTCAGATGAATCCATTTTGTGTGTCACTTCAAAAACACGATTCCTTCGCTGTGGGCAGTTAATTGCGTAATGGTACTGGGAATCACACTGAAAACACCGATTAACCATTCCCCGTGCATTTTTTGGGTTTAAACATCTACGGTCACCATCCCAGACAAGCTCTTTGTCCCGACTCTCAAATTGGCTAGGGTTACGACCACTTTCAGACCCCTTGTCATTAACCCTATCTTTGTATTGGAATCTTCACATAATATTTGGTCGAACACGAAACTTGGTCACCATTGAATCCTCTATCCTTTGTTTCCCAGTATAGTTTGCATTTGCTAAAAAAGTAGGAGGAAACGACTGTTTCCCCAGAATTTTTTTTTAGGGCAGCAGCCATTTGATCTAAGAGAGGCTCTTTCCCTTGGAACTGATCCCCTGTTGGTACTAAAAGACTAACAACATGGGAAACGCTGGCACAGTCCAATAATTTAAATGCCAATTCTGGAATTTCAAGTTCAAATCGCTGCAGTCTCCTGTGCCATTTTATCGAAATCCATGATATATTCTTCCATGGACTGACCATCTGATTTCCTAAACCTATCAAAGATCGTCCAAGCTTCATACGCTTCCAATAACTCATCCTTTTTATAAAACTTATCCAAAAATTGTATCAGATGGTTTAATCCCTCTTTATGATCCAAATCATCCACTTTCCACTCAAAATACTTTACTCCTTATCTTACTTTTGGCTGGTAATGAAAACGCCAAAGCCATACCTTACTTCTTCCAAGGTGTAGCGTAACTCAGGTCCACATTTCAACTTCAGCCTTCCATTGCTGATAAGGTTCAGAGTCAGACCAAATTGGTGGATAGTCAAAGCTTGTGATTTTGCACCATCCTTCTGCAATTCCATAACTTAAATTGCTAGCAATAGTACACTTCTTTTCCCTCAGAGGACTGAGGCAAAAAGCTTCACATACAGCAATCAATCAGCAAAGCTTAAAGTTCATCCTCTGCTACAACAATAAGAGGTTGTGGTGGAAGAATTAATCCAGACAGGTCTCTTGGTTAAAGCTGGGTTATTTCCAAGACAACTCCTCAATGCTACTGACTTCCTTGTAGCTTCCACCCAAAATGTTTCAGCTGTACCTTTTTAATTCTATTCAGTTGGGATAATTAATGCCCATCATCTGTTTAACTACCAATTGGTTTTAATAAGATGTTTGCCGTATTAATATTCCTAACCCTGCCGCTACAACTTGGTGCTACCCGACATCCACAGCAGAGGTGGAGGCAGCCGGCTGACTGCTACGCTCCATCTGTGATGCTCTTGATGGGTGTCCTCTGGAGGGCCCCAGCCTGCTCTCAGAATCCTGCTGTGTGGCAGTGGCACCTTCCTTGACCTGTGGAACTGGAGCTGCTGGGGTCACAGGAAGAGGAGATTTGGATAGTCTGGACACTCCTGGAGTCACCTGGGTGGATGGCCTTGGGGTGTGCACCTGCTGATCCCCCTCTCTATGGGTGCCCGAGGACCCCTGGCTGAGTCCTAGAGGAGAAGGGGTAGCTGGAGTGAGATCAAGCTGCCCTGCACCACTCTCATGTTGGCACATTTGGAGGCCAACTATGGCATCAGTGATGGAGTTCAGCCCACACAGCAGTGCAGGAGCGATGTCCTGGACCAAGGTCTCCAGCCACCATCCTTCCAGTATTGACCTTGGTGCAATGGCATGCCAGCGCTATCACCTCAGACTGAGGCAGATCAACTCCTCCATTGTGCCTTGCAATCTGAAGAGTGCAGCAGACATCCCTTCCTGATGTTCCCGAGCTTGCCTTTGTAGCTCCAGCAGCTGACATATGGCACCAGAGGCTCCTCATCTGACTCAGACTCAGCAGATTTCAGACCTCCAGAAATCCTCTGAGTGCCAGAAACCTGGAAAGTCCCTGCCGCCACCTGCTGTCGATCAGACTGTGCGATGTGCTCACCAGATTGTGACCCTGAGGCTACTGTAGAACTAGGTCCCACTGAGGTGTGTGTCCCTGCGCTGGTTCAGGGTGTGGGTGAGTGTGTGACGGGTCTTCAATTAGGGTGTCATCAGATTATTCTTCCGAGGTGACTTCGAGGCTTGAGTCAAGGACCTGTGCCATGGACCCCCTCGGCTGCTTCCCAGATGTGCGTGCGAAAACAAGGAGAGATAATTCATGCATGGCAGGGGACTGCGGAACAGGGGAACTGACTCTCAGCATGGTTATCTGATGGATGTTGCACTGCTGGATCCTCACTTGGTTGAGCACTGCCAAACTCACTGTCAGCACAGGAATAGTCCAGATTGTTGTCAGCCAGCTGGATGACTCCATTTTCAAAGTCTGGTGAGGACCTTGATGTCAGGCATTCCACCACCTGTCTGCGACCTCTCCCTTTTGTTGTGTGCCAGCTTGTCCTGCTTGAATACAGATGGAGATAGTGTAAGCAGGCCAGATGATAAGGATGCCTGGCATGTATGGGTGGTAAGTGGTGTTGTGGACTGGATGGGGGCATGATCCGCCAGGCAGATAAAGGTGTGTCTGAGAGAGTATCCACTTTGGTAAGAAAAACAGAAATGCAGAGTATTTCTTAAATGGGGAGAGATTGGAAAGTGTTGATGTCCAAAGAGACACAGGTATCCTTGTTCATAAGTCACTGAAAGCTAAAATGCAGGTACAACAATCAATTAGGAAAGCAAATGGTATATTAGCCTTTGTTGCAAGAGGATTTGAGTACAGGCGTAAGGAAGTCTTGCTGCATTTATATAGAGCCTTGGTGAGACCACACGTGGAGTATTTTGTGTAGTTCTGGTCTCCTTACGTAAGGAAGGATATACTGACCATAGAGCGAGTACAACAAAGGTTCACCCAGACTGATCTCTGGGTTGGCGAGATTATCCTATGAGGAGAGATTGAGCAGACTGGGCCTATATTCTCTAGAGTTTAGAAGAATGAGAGGTGATCTCATTGAAGTATGCAAAATTCTTATAGGGCTCGACAGGGTAGCTGCACAAAGGATGTTTCCACTGCTGAGGTGGCCTAGAACCAGGGGACACAATCTCAGAATAAGACATAGGCCATTTAGGATCGAGATGAGGAGGAATTTCTTGAGTCAGGAGGTGTTGAACTTTTGGAATTCTCTACCTCAGAAGAATCTGGAGGCTCAGTCATTGAGTAAGTTTGAAGCAGAGGTCAATAGATGTCTAGGTACCTATGACATTAAAGGATACAGAGTGTGTGGGAAGATGCTGTTGAGGCAGAAGATCAGCCATGATCTAGTTAAAAGGCGGAGCAGGCTCGAGGGGCTGAATGGTGTACTTCTTCTCCCATGTCGTATGTTCTTATGCATGAACCATGCTCTCTGTCTCATCAATGCCTAATGTTAGTGCAGGTGGAGGGGTGGGTGGTGGTGGGGAAATGGGTCTGGTCGAATTCAGGGTAGCCTGGATTTTGTTCCTGTCACTCCCAGATGGCATGCTGTGCTCCCGACCACTAACTATGTTGCTAGCTTGCTTCCTCTGAGTCACACTGTTGCACCATGCAATTGTACAGCTGTGAAGGTTCTGGTCAAGGATCACTTGAATGGGTGCACCCTGAGAGATGGGTGGAAAGAGGGTAGGTGGAAGGGCAAAGGTCTGTGGCAAATGTGGTGACTATCAGTACTGAGGTATAACAGTAACCTGACATTTTAGTATACAATTTCTCATTCTCTTATACTCTGCTGTGTCAATCCAAGGAAGTTCAGACACAGGCTGCTTTTTGAAAACACAGACTTTTCTGGCTTGAAACTGGATAGCTGCTTCAAATTCACAACTTTTCTCAGCACAGAGCGGGTCCCAGGATATGTCCTCCACACAGCCACCACAACTCAGCTAAACACCTTTCCTGAAATATCTTTTCCCTTTCATCTCAGACTTCATTGGCCTAAGCACCTCTTTGAACTCAACATTTCCAAAACATAAAAGCCTTTCATGTTTTCCCATTACACCTACTTTCAGGTCAAATAAAATTTAATAATTGTCCCTTAATTACTCATGAAACCATTGTAAGTGTAAAAGTACCTCAGACTCGCTTCAAAGTTTAGCAGCTGAAATGTCAAGTCCTTATCTATCACCTAAGGTGAATTTTAAAACCCAACCTATTTACTCATAATTCTAACTTCACCATAGCCACTCATTACAAATGCATGCATTTAGCACCTTTACCTTACATCTCTCAGTTCCCATAGACAAGCTGTCTCTCTGACCTTTCCCCCCAGTTTAATTAATCATAGGCACATACACACACAGTCTTCTTTCCAGAATACCACCATATTCCCGAAAATATTAAAAAATAACACCCACCTTCACATTTATCACCATGTATTCTTCACAATTGATTCTTAATCTGTATTCCTCGCTCCTTGCTTGCACTTTAGTTACAATTTCCTGTGATGCCTCATTTGACTCTGCAATCAGTGCAGTGTCATCTCAAGTTGTTGAAGTTCAGTCTCCTAATGTTGCAACCTGGTAGATCTCCTATGCCTGTATGTGATTGGAGTAGAGGCTTTTGAAATGGTGGGTATGGGCAGAGTACAAAGAGAGATGGCATTTCTTGTGCAGAGCTTGAAGTCTGGTCTATGCAAAGATGAATAGCAAGTAAGAGATGTGAAGAGAGCTTTACTTTGGCAATCCTGCACTATACTCAGGTCCAGGGAATTTTCTTGCTGGCATTGGCCTGGCTATCCGTTGCTTTCTACTATTAATGGCCATCTTGCAGGGGTATCTTTCACTCATGTGAATGAAAGAGAACATCCACCCTGCTCCTCACTTGATCCACAGGACATCCTCAGTAATATCTGAAAATTGTGGAGATCTATTCAGAGTATCCTGCTGCTGTCTACGCACCATCATTGAAAACTTCCAAATAAGAATTACCTTTAGGAAGCTGTAGGCCTGCCAGATTTCCCACCCTCCCTAATCCATAGCTGCCCATAAACAATGTGATTAATACTGACAATTTGCCTCCAATCTTTAAATGGACACAAGGCACTGCCTGGTCTATTTGTAGCACAAATGCAAGTCACTACCATCCCTGTCGCCACCGCCAGCCATGCTCACATTTATAATAGAAAGTGCCTATGTAAACTTGTCACACTGTAATTACTAAACAAAAACAGAATTACCTGGAAAAACTCAGCAGATCTGGCAGCATCGGCAGAGAAGCTGGTTCCCTCCCCCACCTTAAACCAGCTTATATTTCACCCCTCTCCTTGGATTCACCCAGTTCTGTTGAAGGGTCATAAGGACTCGAAACGTCAACTCTTTTCTTCTCTGCCGATGCTGCCAGATCTGCTGAGTTTTTCCAGGTAATTCTGTTTTTGTTTTGGATTTCCAGCATCCGCAGTTTTTTGTTTTTATCACACTGTAATTACTTCCTCCTATAGCACAACAGTGCACTTGGGGAAAAGTGTAATTATAGTCTTGGTAGAAAGTGTACACAGGTGGAAGATTTTTAATAAGGTATAGATAGTTGGGTATATTTCACCATACATGATGACGTAACATGTGGGGAAACCATCACTGGATAATAAGTGGGGCTCACTACCCCTTAATTTCCTATTTTCAAAGGCCAGAACATTGTGGGTGGTGGGCTGGAAGTTTTCTGGTGAATGCCTACATCTAAAGTACCTCTCTAGTTGTGAGAGTTTGGGAAAATCTAACCTAGCAGTTGAGAGTTGAAGTGGGCACCTTAACTGTACCACTGGCACCCAAGGCCCACTTAATGTTATTTTTCGGTGGACCTGTAAACCAAGGAGTCGTGTGACTGCTTATTTATGGTAGAAGGCTGTTTAAATATGCAAATCAAGTTTCTACACTATTTGTAAGATCATAATTGTAATTTTCAGGTACATAATGGGGAGAAACATATTATACGTAATGAAATTGTATTTTGGAGTACATTTTGTAATGTATTTAACTGGCTAAAAATTACCCATTTTTCAGGCTAAAAATTGCACACACAGTATATGTGCCAAAACCTAGAACTCTGGAGTATGTCTGAAATAGGACCATGGACTTCATTTTAATAATTATGATGAACTTTTGGTGCCTGTCAGTGCCTCTCAAGGAACTTCCCTGGTCACCACAGGACTAATTTGGGCTAGTTGCCTCACTGGCAGTGGCCCTCAGGTGGGCATGGGTAAGGGGAGAAGATCAGGAGGAGGCAGAGATAATCAGACAAGTTGGCAACATCCTTCAGGAGTGCTGTGGAGCTCCTGGAGGAGCACTCCTGCTCCTCTTGGCTCTGCATTAAGACAAAATGTAGATAGATTGCTTGTTTGTGCCAGTTTCTGGTTAGGCCACCTCCAGTGCTGGAAATCCAGAGCAGAGCGGGCCTTGCTGCCAAATTTGGAAAGCGATCTTTAAACAAGCAAGTAATATACGTAAGGGGCCTTGTGCTTGTTTAAGGTAGCTGACTGGAATACCTAAATATAGTCTGAGGCCAATATGGTGTCAGACATATGTCGGGTGTCTGGGATAGAGGAAATAGCCCCCAAAATTAGTCCCTTTTCCCCACTTTTCCTGCCTGTAAACTGGGAACAATTGCTCTCCCAGCAAATCATAAGAAACACCACATTCTCTTTAAACTAAAAATTTTACCTTGCATTTATTTGGAACCTTCTATCAAAGTATGAATAACAGTTATAATCATTATTCATGTGGTCATTTGGTATACAGAACTTGAGTATTGCTGACAAAAGCACATGTTGCCAAAGCTTTTGGTCTTGTACTCATCAGGACAATTTTTAAGAATACTAAATGTAAGGGGAATAATAATTGTTTCTTCATGAGAAGAGAGTACTGATTGGTTGGTAAGTTGTCTCTGATTGGTAGAGGTATTGCCATGGAGAGTGCACCAGTTAACTGATGACTGATAGTTAACTGCCAAGCTTTGTTTACATTAAAACCAGGCAGGTTAACTCAGGTCAAGGCATTGCCCTGAGGAATTAACCAAAGAATGTCGCCTATTTTGTTTAGTTGAACAGGCACAATGTGTGTCCATTTTCTTTCTGTTTGCAAAGAACAAGGCCCTGTGTATTAATATATGTAGCTTCTAGCACGTCAAAGTGAGCCACATTGTGAGCTCGACTGATAATCTTGAATTGATTGTCAGCGTAATTCTTAGCATACTCAGGGTTATTTAGCAAATGCTGTCCAATTGCAGAATTACATCTAATGTTGGACACTGTGTTTTGAGTTTTGCAAGCACGGACCAGTTGGGCACAGTCAACACTTTGCCCATTGTGAACAGCAGCTGGGACATGCTGTTTGATACGATCCGACAGTCTTTGGGATGTCCGACCTACATACCTAGCGTCACGCTGGCACTGAAATTCATATACCAAATTACTCATTTGTGTGATAGACAGGACGTCTTTTTGGCTTGATGGCAGCATCCTGTTAGTGGCGAACACCACTCGTGTTGCTACTACATAGTGGCAGAGTGAAGCGGCTAGCCTCACCAGTTGCTCAAATTTTTGAGATACTTTACCCTTCCAAGGTAATCTGAGGTAGCCTGGGCACTTTTCAGGACTGAAAGCAGTGGCTTAGACCCATTCATGAGTTTGCGTGATATACAAGCAATGATCTGATCAGGGTAGCCATTATCTCAAAGGAGCTTTTGATGCGCCCTATTTCAGCACCAAGCTTGCAGGGTGAGCAGATGGCTCGGGCCCTATTTACAAGGTTGCTGATAAGGCCAATCTTATAGCATGTGGATCTGTAGGAATCCCCTCGCATATATTGAACAGTGAAAGTAGGCTTGTGGTAGACAGTAGTAGAGAACCCCTTGATAAAAACAAAAAACTGCAGATGCTGGAAATCCAAAACAAAAACAGAATTACCTGGAAAAACTCAGCAGGTCTGGCAGCATCGGCGGAGAAGAAAAGAGTTGACGTTTCGAGTCCTCATGACCCTTCAACAGAACTAGGTGAATCCAAGGAAGGGGTGAAATATAAGCTGAGGTAGCCTGGGCACTTTTCAGGACTGAAAGCAGTGGCTTAGACCCATTCATGAGTTTGCGTGATATACAAGCAATGATCTGATCAGGGTAGCCATTATCTCAAAGGCTTATATTTCACCCCTTCCTTGGATTCACCTAGCTCTGTTGAAGGGTCATGAGGACTCGAAACATCAACTCTTTTCTTCTCCGCCGATGCTGCCAGACCTGCTGAGTTTTTCCAGGAAGTTCTGTTTTTGTAGAGAACACCTTGGCAGATTTCTCAACTAGCAATGGAGCCCATTGAGGTGTTTAAGGAAATGATTACATGCAGCTGCAGATTCAAATATGGCAAATGTATCATCTACATATTGGAAACATGCAAGCTGTCATTCCATCAAAGACGTATTTCTCGTGGAACCCAACAAAGATGTTTGTGAGAGCTGGAACTAGAGGGGATCCCATGGCAACACCATCTATTTGGGCATACATGGTGTCATTAAAACAACCCAACTGCATGTTGCCGAGTTCATGGGCAGAATTTTGAGGTCGATGGGCAGGCGTGGTGGGTGGGCCCAGGAGCGGCCAGGAAATGGCCTGCTGCCTGTGATCAGCCCCCAACTGCGATTTCACGCTGGCTGGCCAATTAACAGCCAATCAGCCAGCATAAAAGGCGTTCTGAAAGGCTCAGCACTGCCAGAGTGGGGACAGGAGGAGGGCGAGCGCTGAAGTCAGCACGGGCACGGGGGAGAGTGCAATGAAAGCTCCATGAAGGCAGGGAGCTGCCTCAGAGAGCTGAAGAATTTAAAACCATCAAATAAGGATTGAAAAGTGCAGAAAAAATGTCCACACGTCGGACTCACTCACCTAAATATATAGGTAATAAAAATTCTGCCCAGTTTTATTATTTTTTTAATTAATATCAGAAACCTCATCCTGCCTCGGGTGAGATTTCCTGAAAAATGCAAAGGCCGCCTGGTCATTGCACCTGCCCACCAACGTTGGATGGGCAGCGAAAAATCGGTGTCAATTGGCTTTTTAATGGCCTTAATAGGCCTCTTAATTGTCGGCGGGTGTGCTGCCAACTCTTGCGTGTGTCCATTGACTGAAATATCGCACGAGTGCGCTGTGACTTTGGGACGCTCACCCGACATCATCGTGCACTATTTTATGCCCACCCACCTACATGACATAAAATTCTACCCAATAAGTTCAATGAATACTGATTCACACAATGGCCAAGGGTCTAGATTGCCGTGATATACTGCTGCAGTACAAATGCCTATGGCTTCCTTGAACGGTACATTGATGATAGCAATGTCGAATGAGCACATGGACACGGCCTCGCTATTGCTATGCAAGTCCTGTATGGTTTTCGCAAACATGAAGGAATCCTTTCCAGTATATGTAGAAACCCTGCTCAAAACTGGTTGTAGCAACTTGCCCAGCCATTTGGCCAATTAATGTTGTGCACAACCAGTCATAGATAAGATAGAGTGTAAAGGGACATCACTTTTGTGTGTACATACACAAACATAATGAACCATGAGGACCAATCCTTTCATGGATACCACCCGGCAGCACATTACTCTTACACAAGTCCAGCAAGTATTTTTTTAGCTTGATTTTGAGAAAGGCTGCCTGGTCATGCTCAGTAGTAGGGCCATCATTAAGAATGGTGTGCATTTTGTTGATATAGTCACGCTTGTTAACGATGACTATTATAAGGATGGCTGAGGATGAAGTATAAGTTGTTCCCTTTACATTTGGTATTCTTGTGAATTGTCCTAATGAGTGCAAGAGAAAAGCTTCGACAACGTCATTTTTCAGCAATACTCATAATTCATGTCTTCTTGACATGTGCTATTTCAACTCTACCAGGTCTCTCTACAAATCTTTGGTTCTCTGCTGTTGTTATATTAAGTTAGTTTTTGCCTGGCAGTATTTCATAATATTTAGAAAATTTGTCTTTTACATATTGATCCAACAGTCATCAGGTGTTATCAGCCTGTTCCTGCTAATGTGGCAGTGCCAATAAAATACACTGAGGTTCAGCAGTTTCGTGTTTGGTTTTGATTGCCCCGCGTTCAAATCAGCAGCCAGAATATCTTTGTGTGGGAATAATAAATTAACGTGTTAAGCTTAATAATAATAAAAACTTGTTTCCAAAATTCCATTTTAATTATATATCATTTTGCAACTATAGCCATGGTTTACAATACATCTCCAATATATACTGGAGTGTTGTAACGACATGTCACATGCAGGGTCATGTGTTTATTTTCTAAACTATGTTTAGTCACATTATAATCAGGCTTTTACCATCACATGTCAAGTGAAAATTAAACCTATAAAGCGTTAGGTTGGCTTAATGTAAGAACGCTATTCTTGGATGGTTGTTGCTTTAGGGTCCCATGTAGATTTTCAGCACATAGTCTAGGCTGCCATTTCAGTGTAGTACTCTGAGAATTGTTGGACGTGCCATCTTCCAAAGCAGATATTAAGCCGAGGGACTGCATGTCTACCTGTTTCAGCAGAAGAGCAAGGATTTTTCCTGGTGTCTCAATTGGCTAGCCACCATCCCTCAACAACACTACCAAAACAAATAAATTGATCATTTATCTAATTTCCTATTTGTAGGATGTGTGTAGATATGCTGCAATTCAAAGGAAGTAATTCATTAGTTGTGTTAAAATCAATGAAGTGAAAGTCATACGTGCGATCTTCGCTGCCAGATTACCATCCTGGTAGTGTAGTGAAAATTTAACCCCTGCTTTCTACATCATCCACACCTTCAATTGCTTTGAACTATGACTGGCTAAAGTTGCTTTAGTTGGTGCTAAGCCTGTGTTAAGAATCCGGGTGCAAAAAAATCACAGCCAAAAACAGCTTTTTTTTATATAACTGCCTGCTCTTGAAATAAAAACTAATTACTGAAAAAACATATATTCCACCTCCACAATTGCCAGCGCCAAAAAGAATATATACATGGATGGTTATAGAGGTCTACAGGACAGGAAGAGGCCCTTCGGCCCATCGAGTCTGTGCCAGTCAAACAAGTACCTAACTATTCCAATCCCATTTTGCAGCACTAGGCCTTGTATGCCATGGCATCACAAGTGCACATCCAAATACTTCTTAAATGTTATGAGGGTTTCTGCCTGTACCACCCTTTCAGGCAGTGAGTTCTAGATTCCCACCGCCCTCTGGGTGAAAAAATTCTTCTTCACATCCCCTCTAAACCTCCTACCCCTTACCATAAATCTATGCCCCCTAGTTATTGATCCCTACACCAAGGGGAAAAGATCCTTCCTCTCTACCCTACCTATGCCCCTCATAATTTTATACAATTCATTAATGTCCCCCCCTTCAATCTCCTCTGCTCCAAGGAAAATTACCCTAGTCTATCCAATCTCTCCTCATAACTAAAACTCTCCAGCCCAGGCAACATCCTGGTAAATCTCTCCTGCATTTTCTCTAGCGCAAACACATCCTTCGTATAATGCGGATTCCAGAACTGCATGCAGTACTCTAGCTGTGACCTAACCAGTGTTTTATACAGTTCCAGCAAAACCTCCCTGCTCTTGTACTGTATGCCTAGGCTAATAAAGGCAAGTATCCCATATGCCTTCTTAACCACCTTATCTACCTGTCCTACTACCTTAAGTGACCCGTGGACATGCACACCACGGTCCCTCTGATCCTCAGCACTTCCCAGGGTCCTACCATTCATTGTGTACCCCCATGCCTTGTTTGTCCTGCCCAAGTGCATCACCTCACACTTATCCGGATTAAATTCCATTTGCCACTGATCTGCCCACCTGACCAGCCGGTCTATACCCTCCTGTAATATAAGGCTATCCTCCTCACTATTTGCCACCCCACCTATTTTCGTGTCATCTGCAAACTTACTGATCAACCCTCCTACATTCAAGCCTAAATCGTTTAAAAATACCACAAACAGCAAGGGACCCAATACTGATCCCTGTGGAACCCCACTGGATACAGGCATCCAGTCACAAAAACACCCCTCGACCATCACCTTCTGCTTCCTGCCACTTAGCCAATTCTGGATCCAATTTGCCAAATTGCCTTGGGTCCCATGGGCTCTTCCCTTCATTATCAGTCCCCCATGCAGGACCTTATCAGAAGCCTTGCTGAAGTCCAAGTCAACTCCGTCAAATGTATTGCCCTCATCTACACACCTGGTTGCCTCTTCGAAAAATTCAATCAAAATGGCCAGACATGACCCCCCCTTAATAAAACCATGCTGACTGTCCTTAATGAATCCCTGCCTCTCCAAGTGTAGATTAATTCTGTCCCTCAGACTTGCTTCCAATAGTTTCCTTACTACTGAGGTCAGACTGCCTGGCCTGTAGTTTTCTGGTTTATCCCTTCCTCCCTTCTTGAATAACGATGGCCAGAGACTAAAGCATGATCCCAAACCAACATACTTTGGAGCGACTCTAGAAAAGACTCTGTCCTTCCAGGAACATTTGAAGAAAACAGCAGCTTAGGTAAAAACTAGAAATAACTTACTAACCAGTCTGGCTGGCTGTACTTGGCATGCTGCACAACAATCTGGGCCTCAGCACTTGCCCTATCATACTCCTGTCTGGCAAAGGTCTTGTTAACACTCAGTTGAATGCAACAATACGCATCATAACTGGAGCTCTTTGCTCAACACCTCTCTGCTGGTTTCCTGTCCTTGCAAACATCACACCCCTAATTAAAACCCACAGGCTGGTTGGAACCACCCATGCTGCACCTCAATTACCACTCCAAGATGACCTGGTCAACCCACCTACTGCCTACCTTCTATCTCAGCACCCCATATGGAGCACCCTTCTTAAGCAAGATCTACCAGTAGACATCCTTTGGATCAAGGAATGGGAAACATAGAGAGTCACACAAAGTTCCTTGTGACAGATCCCATCTGTCGAATGGCAAGCTTTGAATTGTCACAGTGATGGTGGTCCTTGCCAAATAGGTTTAGGACAAGGTCCCTGTATAGGTAACCTTCACCGCTGGGGCCTCAGCACTTATGCACTTGTGGAAAGAAACAACCAATGCTGCGCATTACCAAGGAGTGTCCCCTCTACAGACTAAGTGGCGGACTAATCACCTTAGACTCACTTTGGGCAATTGCATGTGCTAAATAAATAAAATAATGGCTGAGTCCTCTACATTCCTCAAGTCAAAACACAAAATTCTTAGATAATCTTCACAAATAAACTGATGGAATTGTGGGGGAGAGTACCAATGGGGAATAGGCTATGACTAAAAGAAATGAAAAGGTTAACCACAAGGCCAATTTAAACTGTTAAGGCCTTGTTAGACAATGTAGTGCTGCTGGATTTTACTCCAAATGAGACTGATCTTAAAAATGGGAATGATTTTGAAGTATCCCCGCAGTGCTGAGAGAGAAATGAATCTTACAGAAATGCTCCCTTAGGTAAAGCCATCATTGGTTGATAATTTTACAGTGGAAAAGAGGAAAGTGGGTAGCTAAGGAGTATACATGGTATATAAAGCTCATGATTTACAGCAGTATGTTCTCTCTTTGTCTCCATGGTATATATAATGTATTTTCATATCCTTGCTATTCTCACATCTATTTTTTACTTCTTAAAGTACACCTTACTTCTTAAATCTCTACCAAAATATTTCCTCATCAGTAGTTTGTCTTTGTGTTTATCCTTTATTGGTTTTCTTTACATGCTGATATGTCCTGAGCCGCTGCTTGATAGTAAATTTTACAAGTCATTATGTATGCTGGGGGCCTATTTTCATCCTCTGGGAATTGTGCTTCTAGTATTAAATTACCATGTGTAGGTGTGGTTCAGGGCCTTACTAATTTTTTTCTAACATTTTCACACTCTACATCTGGATTATTAATCCTTCCAGCATGTATGGTGGTTAACTGCATCAGCTGCCTGAGGGTGCTAAACAATCAATACTGCAATTGTATTGCAATTGGCTGCTCCTTCTCTGTTGCCAATAACAAACTGCATTCACATAAGCTGCAGATATAAAACATGCATGTGTCCTCAATTTCATTACTCATTGTTGATATTGGAATGCAAGCTTCTCTGTCTTGATAAGTGAAAAGAATAATACTGGGCTCCTAATGTTCACACACAAGAGAATGTTACTTTTGGTGGGGGTGAGAAATGGTACTGGTGGATCTATTATACACATTGCCTGATTGAACTCAGTGGTAAGAAAAATCAGGCCAAGTGTACAAGATGGCCAATCCACAATTTGCAGTTTCTCACCCTCATCATTAGTGAAAGTGACTCCCCATAGACTTTTCAGCAAGACTGATGGGTAGTATCCAAAAGCTGGAATCCTGGCTGATATTTTTCCTGTCCCAATAGCAAATTGTAAATTTCAATTCTAATTCATTTTTGGAAGAAGTTTACTTTCTGCTCACAAATAAGATATAACTCTCACCCCAGATCATTCAGAGAGCTTAAACCAGAGCAAAATATTGTGGATAGTGAGAATCTGAACTAAAAACACAAAAATGTTGCAAATACTCAGCAATACTCTCTCCACATATGTTTTGCAGGATAAGATGCACAAAGATCTTAAAGCACACAAAGTAGTGGAAATGGTGATAGCTCGCTGCCAATGTGAGATCTTTTCCAGATTTTGGAATGGCAGTTATTTTTGTCATACATGAGTGAGTTTGTCATGAGTGAGTTTGAGCTGATGATTCTTGTGTAGAACTAATCAGCCAGGCATGCGTGTAGGGGCCATGTTGTTTCAGGAATTCTGATGCAATGTTGTCGTATCCTGATGCTTTGCCACATTTCAGGCCCCTTAATGCTTTCTCCAGTTCTGTGATCTTGAAGGGATCAGGACTGCTGTGTTCTGCATGTTGCTTTCATTTTTTTTTCAATTTATTATAGGTGATGCGTATTACTTTCTGTTCCGATGGTGTCCTTGCTACGTAGATCAGATGACTGGCAACTTGGTTCGGGGTGACTGATGGGTGATTTAATGTGGGTGATTTTTGGGCAGCTCCAAGATGGCGGCGAATCAGGCTCCAGCACTTCTGACTAGAATTAGCCGTGCTGTTGTTTCGCCTATCTGCAGCATTGAGAGATTCGATGAGGTAGTCTGCTATATCAGGGTCACCAGATGATTCATATTCCTTCAGGAGAGCTGAGTAGACTCAGCCATAACACCCTTGCATGATTCACAAGTGAAGAAAATTTTAATCCTAGCATGCTTAACATTCCATGTGCAGGCATGAAGAGATGAGGTCCTAGTCTATGGAAAGGAAAGGAAGGATAAGGGGTAAAAAGGGCGCAAACCTCCCTCAGTAGCTTGGATCAGTCCACTCAGAGTATCAGCTGACATCCGTGGAACACATGAGGAGCTGCATACTCTTAACATGATGGTTGCACTATTCACACAGTGGTTGCTGAAATGGATGCCTGATGTACGCCAAAAACCAGACTCATTAACCCTATCTGAGCCCAACCCATGAAGAGTGTGAAGGTACTGAGTGCTCCTCAGCATTCTCATCTTCCACCTTCCCAGTCCCTCTGCCAGAGCCCTTGTCAGTTGCACATGTGCCAGTGACCACAACTGCCCATGCAGAGATACAGAGGCTGTAGTCTGAAGGAGGTCCCCAATGGATGCCTGCACGATGAGGCAGGCCACCATGTTCTTCATTGCCATTTACTCAGAGACATGAGCAGCCTGCCTCCACCCCCTCTAAGGCAACATGCAGGGGCACTTGGTAGGAGTATGCGAGAGCAAAGGATGACATTTTGCCTACAGCACTAATGGGTTCACTGTGGTTACAGTTTTCACATTGTATATAGCACATTTCAGCATTTCTTTAATAGATTTACTTATACTTATGCATGACTTGGTATGTGCGTTTACACTAGAGCTCAAAAAGAATGAAAAAATCATTGTCTCACCAGTAATAATGAGGCGACATGGTGAGATTCATCTTAATGTGACTTCAGCAGGATTAAGGTTGTCAGCTGATTTGTGATGCCTTGGAGGGTTTCTTCCTTCTCTGCTGTATTACATAAGATTCCAGTGTTCAAAGGCTCAAGCTCTGAGATGCTCCTTGTATCTTTCATTGTCCATCCAAGTTTGCCTTTAAGGGAGGCTCAATGATCAGACTCCACGAATGGATGCTGGGTAGCAGGTGCATTTCAAACATGACCACTGAGTGCAAGGCATTCATCTGCACTGCAGTGTTACACATTGGCCTAGGTGTAGACACCGCAACACGAGAGGCCATGTATCATGTAGATAATATTGGTTGTCTGCTCTGCTCACTACTTTGCACTTGCATTCCAGGTGTCAGAGGATGTGCTTTGTGCAGTAGACAGAGGTATATGGAAGCCAAGAATGTTGCATGTGGTGCCCACATCAGAAACTGGACCATTGCCTAGAATGGATGGTGCACAAGTTCTTTCAAAGAGCTGTTGTTACACAGTTATTGACTCCTCGTGCGGGAGATGTCTTAACTGCATGCATCTGCAGCATACAATCCTACCAGCATGTACAGGGTACGAATTCTGACGTCGTGTCACTCAGCATTGTGTACATGGTTTGATTATAACAGCATGGGCCCCTCATTAACAATCACTGGTCTTCATGTGAGGGGGCCAGGTTTGAATGGATTATTACCATGTGTGTTTGCAATATATTGAGGCCATGGTTATGATTGTGAGGGTTACAGCCATATGAATGTCAATGAATCTAACTCATGTTTATTGTCTCCCTTGTGGGGGATGGGCAGTCCTTTGAATAATTGTGATGTCAATGTACAAGGTTCTTTAGGTGGAAGTATGTCACCAGGGACTGGGTGATGGCAAGCGCGATATTGGAGGACCTATGAGAATCTGTTTTGCACAAGGACCAATCCGGCGATGATCCCCTCCTGCTCAGAGTCATTGCTCTGTCACTGGCAGCCTCCTTATCCTCATTCTAATCTATTTCAGAATCTTCCAAATGGACAAGGGATTCACCTTCCCCCTCATCTTCCTCCTCCTCAAAGGTTGCAGCTCTGCCCATGGCATCATCATTAATTTGTATGCTCCTTCATTGCACAATGTTGTGCAGCATGCAGCACACCACTATTATTCTTGATACCCTTGCTGGGACATACTGCAGGGGTCCACCTGAGTGATCGAGGAAACTAAAGTGCATTTTTAAAGTGCCTGCTCAATGGTGCTTCTGGTAACAACGTGGCTGTTGTTGCCGTTGCACTCTGCCTCAGTTTGCGGGCTCCTCAAGGGAGTCATTATCCAAGTTCTTAAGGCCAGTTGGTGGGCTCTCCACATTACTGGCCCAATCACAGAGCTGGCAGTTCTGGTGAGGTGGTCACTGCTTTGGAATGCACAAGACCTTGGGAGCTAGGCTGACAATTAAGAAAAAAATTCCCGTAGCCAAGAGTTGGAGGGGACTACCCTCTGAGGAGGTCTTGGGGCAGGGGGTGCTGTCTTCTCTGATTGTGGCCCCTTCTTTGACCCGTGAGGCCTCCCCCTCACCCCAGGCTGCTAACAGGAAGCCACCTCCATTTAGCTGGCAGCCTCACCAAGCAGCAAGAAGTTGTTCTACCGTTGGAAAATGCCTTATTAAGACCTTTACTTCTGAGTTAGATACCTGCCTCCTTGGGGCAGACAACCTGTCTGCTTCTGGCCCCACTCAGTTAAGTGTCCCGACCGTGTTGGGGAGCCAATCTGACCTGGCTCCTTGTGAAAAGGTGGGAAAGTCTGGTGGATTAGTAGATTTTGATGAGCTTGTAACACTATCTTAAAAGCGGGTGGAACTGTTGAGTGTTAAAAAGGAATTTTTAGTGACAGGGAAAATTTTTGCAGTGATTAGTGTGGCAAGGGAATTAAATATTGGAAAACTTTAAGGCTCCAAACACACTAGCGACTGCAGTAAAAATGATTTTCAGGACCACTTACAGCATTCCCTTACTGCAACTAAGAATCCCTTTAGATACAACTGGAAATGGTCAATCCCCAACTTGTGCCATCCATGGTTTGTAGTTGGGTTCAGGAACTAGTCATAGTAACATTAATAGAGATGAACTTAACTGTATCATTTGATTTGCATATTTAATGAGGCCCACCCATGCTTCTGACAGGTGGCTGGTTACATTGAGGTCCACATGAGTCAGAATGGGCAGACAGCCAGTATGAAGTTGGTGGATCGAGTCTCCATATGGCTTTGGATGCATGAATAACCCATTATTCGTGGAGACAGATGAAAATCACCTCACTAGTAGTCAATGTGAGGACATAAAGTGATATCATAATCAATTAAGTGGAAACTTTGCATATCTGGTGCCCCTTAAGATGTCCCTTAAGTGGTCCTGGAAAGGCCGGATTTTCATGTTAGAGTTGGGATCGTGAGTTAGGCCATTTTCTAATGTCACATTCCCGCCTCCTGTATAAATCCACAGGCACATGCTATTTCTCCCCAGGGAGTCAGGGTCAGGCTGGAATCAGGGTAGCCGCCTCCCGAAACAGGCTTGACATGGGAACAGAGATGGGTGAATGCTGAGGCCGGTAGGTTAGCAGCCCCACCTCCATTTGCTGGACATTGGCCCAGTCCCATTCATTGACTGTTAGGTCCCCTAATGCTCACCCATTGCCCCACTACCAAGCCCTTATGCCCCCTCCATACCACCATGCCCCTCCATAGCCCCAATGCCCACCCTATAATTCCACTTGAAAAAATGGCTTCTCTTAGGAGATCATAAAATTGTCATTCAATCATGAAGCCATTCAAACTCCACTTGAAAACAAACTCACTCCTCTTTATTACTCATAAATCAGTCAAAATAAACAAAGTCATTCAAGTATTTCTTCAAAACACATTAATCCTATTAACTACTCATAAAATTGTCGATTACAGAAAGCTCACAATCCCCTTCACAGCTGTGTAAACAGCTCCTGCTGAGCTAAGATCATAAGAAATAGCAGGCCGTTCAGCCTATAGCACCCGCTTCACCATTCAATAAGATCATGGCAGATCTTATTGTAGCCTTTGGAGTTAACTCCATGCTCCTGCCTGCCCCCATGACCTTTGAGTCCGTTGTGGATCAAAAATCTGCCTAACTCAGCCTTAACTATATTCAATGACCCAACTTCCACTGCTCTCTGTACAAGGGAACTCCAAAGACTAATGTCCCTGTGAGAGGAGAAATTTCTCCTCAGCTCCATCTTAAATGGGAGGAGCCTTGTTTTGATACTATGCTCCCTAGTTCTGGTTTCCCCCATGAAGGGAAACATCCTCTCGGCATCTACCTAAGCACATTCAGAATCTTATATGTTTCAATAAGATAAGGAGAGGCGGTGGTGTAGTGGTATTGTCACTACACTAGTAATCCAGAGACCCAGTATAATGCTCGGGTTTGAATCCCACCACAGCAGATGGAATCATGCTTACCATGAAACCAGTGTCGATTGTCACAAAATAAAACCTCCATCTTGTTCACTAAAGCCCTCTAGGGAAGGAAATCTACTATCCTTAACTGGTCTGGCTTACACGTGATTCCAGACCTCCATCTTGTTCACTAAAACCCTCTAGGGAAGGAAATCTACTATCCTTAACTGGTCTGGCTTACACGTGATTCCAGACTCATAGATATGTGGTTGACTCTTAAATGCACTCAGTTGTATCAAAGTCAGTAAAAAGGAATGAAGCTGGGTGGACCATCCGGTATCAACCTAGGCACCGATGACAATGGCAAACTCAGCGCTGTCGATCCTGCAAAATCCTGGGGGCTAGTGCCAAAATTGGGAGAGCTGCAGCCTGACCTAGTCATACTCATGGAATCATACCTTACAGATAATGTCCTAGACACCACCATCGCTGGGTATGTCCTGTCCTACTGGCAGGGCACACCCAGCAGAGGTGGCAACACAGTAGTATGCAGTCGAGAGGGAGTTGCCCTGGGGGTCCGCAACATCGACTCCAGACCACAAGAAGTCTCATGGCATCAGGTCCAGCATCCTGGCATCCTCATCCTCACTAACTCTCCTGCTGATTACCACATAGCACCCCCATGTCCCACCCTCCCAAACCACCCAACCCAGCTGATGAATCAGTACTCCTGCATGTTGAACACTTGGAGGAAGGACTGAGGGTGGCAAGGGTACACAATGTACTCTGGGTGGGGGGTCTTCAATGTCCATCACCATGAGTGGCCCAGTAGCCCCAGTACAGAACTAGCTGGGCGAGTCCTAAAGGACATAGCTGCTAGACTAGGTCTGCGACAGGTAGTGAGGGAAGCAACAAGAGGGAAAAACATATTTGACCTCATCCTCACCAACCTGCCTGCCACAGATGCATCTGTCTGTCACAGTATTGGTAGGAGTGACCACCGCGCAGCCTTTGTGAAGATGTAGTCCCATCCTTACATTGAGGATACCCGCTATCATTTTGTGTGGCACTATGCCCAGGATAAATGGGATAAATTTCAAACAGATTTAGCAACTCAAGACTGGGCATCCATGAGGCACTGTGGGCCACCAGAAGCAGCAGAATTGTACTCAACCACAATCTGTAACCTCATGGCCTGACATATCCCTCACTCTACCATTACCATAAAGCCAGGGTTCAGTGAAGAGTGCAGGAGGGCATGCCAGAAGCAGCACCAAGCATACCTAAAAATAAGGTGTCAACCTGGTGAAGCTATAACACAGGACTACTTGCATGCCAAACAGCATAAACAGCAAGTGATAGACAGAAATAAGCGGTTCCACAACAAATGGATCAGATCTAAGCTCTGCAGTCCTGCCACATCCAGTTGTGAATGGTGGTGGACAACTAAACAACTCACTGGAGGAGGAGGCTCCACAAATATTCCCATCCTCAGTAGGGAGCCCAGCATATCAGTGTAAAAGATAAGGCTGAAGCATTTTCAACAATCTTTAGCCAGAAATGCCGAGTGGATGATCCATCTCAGCCTCCTCCGGAGGTCCTCAGCATCACAGATGCCAGTCTTCAGGCAACTTGATTCACTCCACATGATATCAAGAAACAGCTGAAGGCACTGGATACCACAAGGCTATGGGCCTTGACAATATTCTAGCAACAGCACAGAAGACCTGTGCTCCAGAACTTGCTGCGCCCCTAGCCAAGCTGCTCCAGCATCTAACCAGCAATATGGAAAATTGCCCAGGTATGTCCTGTACACAAAAATCAGGACAAATGCAATTCAGCCAAATACCATCCTATCAGTCTACTCTTGATCATCAGTAAAGAGATGGAAGGGGTCATCAACAGTACTATCAAGCAGCACTTGATTAGCAATAGCCTGCTCATTGACACCCAGTTTGGGTTTCGCCAGGGTCACTCGGCTCCTGATCTCATTGCAGCCTAGGTTCAAACATGGACAAAAGAGCTGAACTCAAGAGGTGAAATGAGAGTGACTGCCCTTGACATCAAGGCAGCATTTGACCAAGTGTGGCATCAAGGAGCCCTTGCAAAACTGGAGTCACGGGGAAAACTCTCCACTGGTTGGAGTCATACCTAGTACAAAGGAAGATGGTTGTGGTTGTTGGAGGTCAATCACCTCAGTTCCAGGACATCGTTGCAGGAGTTCCTCAGGGTAGTGTCCTAGGCCCAACCATCTTCAGCTGCTTCATCATAGGTTCAGAAGTGGGGGTGTTCGCTGATGATTGCACAATGTTCAGCACCATTTGTGACTCTGCAGATACTGAAGCAGTCCATATCTAAATGCAGCAAGACCTGGACAACATCCAGGCTTGGGCTGACAAGTGGTAAATAACATTTGTGCCACACAAGTGACAAGCAATGACCACCTTCAACAAGAGAGAGTCCAAGCATCGCCCCTTGACATGCAATGGCATTACCATCGCTGAGTCCTCCACTTTCAATATCCTGGGGGTTATCATTGACCAGAAGCTGAATTGGGCTAGCCATATAAGTACTGTGGCTACAAGAGCAGGTCAGAGGCTTGGAATCCTGTGGTGAGTAACTCAACCCCTGACTCCCCAAAGCCTGTCTACAAAGAGTGTGATGAAATCCTCTCCACTTGTCTGGATGAATGCAGCTCCATAAACAATCAAGAAGCTTGACATCATCCAGGACAAAGCAGCCCCACTTGATTGGCACTCCATCCCCAAACATTCACTCCCTCCACCATCGATGCACAGTTGTGTACCATCTACAAGATGCACTCTGGGAACTCACCAAGGCTCCTTAGTCAGCACCTTCCAAACCCATGACCGCTTGAAGGACAAGGGCAGCAGGTGCAGGGGAACACCACCACCTGGAAGTTATTCTCCAAGTAACTCACTACCCTGACTTGGAAATATATCATGTTCCTTCACTGTCGCTCAGTCAAAATCCTGGAACTCCCTCCCTAACAACACTGTGGGTGCACCTGCACCACGTGGACTGCAGCAGTTCAAGAAGGCAGCTCACCACCACCTTCTCAAGGGCAACTAGGAATGGGGAATAAATGCTGGCCTGGCCAGTGACGCCCACATTCCATGAAAGAATTTTTTAAGAAATCACCTCTCATTCTTTAAACCCCAATGAGTATAGGTCCAACTTGCTCAATATTTCCTCATAAGAAATCCAAGGAAACCTTCTCTGAACTGCTTTCAATGGAAGTATATCCTTCCTTAATTAAAGAGACCAAAACTGTGCACAACATGTGTACGTAACTATGTGTGGTCTCAACAATGTCTTGTACAGTTGTAGCAAGACTTCCCTATTTTTATACTCCAAACCTCATGCAATGAAAACCAACATGTCATCTTCCTTCCTAATTACATGCTGTACCTATATACCAACTATTTATGATTTATGTACAAAGGCACCCAGATCTCTCTGTACCATTGCATTCTGCAGTTTCTCTCCATGTAAGTGGTATTTTGCTTTTCCATTTTTCCTTCTAAAGTGGACAAGCTCACATTTTCTCACATTACATTCCAATTTTTTGCCCACTCACTTAACCTATCTATAACCCTTTGCAGACACTTTGTATCTTCCTCACAATTTGGTTTCCTACCTATATACGCTCAGCAAATTTGGCTACAATACTGTTGGTCCCTTCATCCAAGTCATTAATATAGATCGTAAATCGTTGAGGCCCCAGCACTGAACCCTGTAGCACTCGACAGCTTGCAAAGCTGAAACTCAACTTTCTGTTTCCTGTTAGCCAATCCTCAATCCATGCTAATATATCACCCCCAACAATGGGCTCTAACCTGGTGCCATAAACTTTTATGTGACACCTTATCGAATGCCCTTTGGAAATCCATTAATGGGGAAACAAATTGAGCCAAGCATTCATAATGAGATTCCATTGCACAACTATATCAACAAACCCTCCAGACCTCAATACAATAAAGCCTTTGAAGTTGACTACACAGCTAACCTTTCAAAGAGGGCAGGCATCTGTTCAAAGCCATGGATGTGGATTTTAAATCAATCCCCCAAGGCTCACGGACTTATTGACCTGATGTGTTTCACACAGGCTTTCGGAACCCACTTGCCTCACGTAAGATCTCAAACTCAGGCAAATTTAAAATTGAGTCAGGCATTCAAAGGACTATCACTTTGAGTGTGCCTTGAGTCACAACCTGCCACATTTCCTGCACTTGGTAATAATAGCAGGTGGCGAGAATTGGCTGTGAAATTTAAATTTGTGGTCCCTCCCGCTTCCGTTTTCAGCCATCTGACGCAGGTTTGCCCAATGTTGTGATGGCAAAATCCAATACATTTTCTTGGATGCTTAGAAGAGTAAGAATTTTTTGCTAGCTGTAATTTAGAAATGGTAAATGTCAATTTATTGCACATTTCTGCTAAATTTATTCAAAGCTAATGATGTGTCCAGAGAACATTACAAATCAGTTGCAACAACATCTACATCTAACTTTCAATCTTCTTGTTGCCATGTGGCTCGAGCATAACATGACATCATTAAGCTAGTTTTATACTAAAATACATATAAACATGTGACTTAGGAGCAGGAGTAGGCCCCTGGTGCCTGTGCCACCATTCAGAAAGATCATGGCTAATCTGATTGTTACCTCCCACCTACATCTGTGGAAACATTAGTTTATTTACAATATACTCAGCAGCAACTACACATGTGCTTTCAACTTGAACTCGATCTCTACACTGACTGCTGAGATAGCCTGCGCTTCTCTCAATTGGTTACCACAGATCATGTGCTCTTGTCTAACAAATATTATTCTTAAAGCTACATTACACAATAAATAAAACAATAATTACTACATTGCTCGCCCTTTAAGTTGGCTGTACATATATTTACAAGTACATATTTTTCAAGACAACATAATATTTACACTGGGTAAGTATTTACAAGTTCAGTCTTTCAGGTGGTTTCCTGGTATGTGTGGAACGTCATAGCTCCACAACTTCAGATTCCTTATCAAGAACCTCCCTTTCCGGAGTTGCCTGAACATCAGATGATTCGGTGGGCACTTGCAGTTCTATAAAACCATAATTACTACACCGTGATAACTTTTCACCCCCCCCGCAACTTATCAAGAATCTATCTACTTCTGCCTGAAAAATATTCAGAGACTCTGCTTCAACTGCCTATTGAGGAATAGAGTTCCAAAGACTTATCACCCTCCAAGAGAAAAAAATGTTCCTCATCTCCATCTTAAATAAACGACCCCTTATTTTTAAACAGTGACCCCGAGTTCTAGAGAAAACATGCTCTCCACATGCACCCTGTCAAGACCCTGAGGATCTTAAAGATTTCAAGTAACTCTTACTCTCCTAAACTCCAGTGTTATGACTGACGCAGTTGGAAATGCAGAGTTAATTAAAAATCCCAGAGGGAAACTTTAAACAACTGTATAATCTATAATTTTAAGTGTTATGTTTGAGATGCAACTCTAAATTCAGGAATCAGACCACCAGTTCTCCAAGTTTTACATTAAACTAATTGAAACGTTTTATTAATTTACACAGGTTAAAATATATACACACATGGCTACAAATTACTTCTATCATAACTTTTAACAAATTCCCAAACTAATTTCCAATAAGGCAACAGCAACCCATAGACTTAACCAAACACCAGGCAAAGTTTTTTCACTTTACAAATTCAAAATGAGGTTCTTTTCACTGTGGAGCCAGTTGGAGGTTTACGGCTGCCTTTTTTTTATCTTATATTGCCTCTGCCTGCACACCTGCAAACTACTGAAGTTATACCTACCACCACTGATTGAATTCACATTCTCATTGTCTCACCTTATTCTTTAACTTTTAACAATAAAACTCCATTCTTTGTACCAATTTTATTAGTAGTATAAACATATTGCTTGGTAGCTGCTAGAAAAACATCAAGTTTTCACCCCACTTCTTGAATGCTCTATTCAAAAATGCAAATGCACGCTATCTCGTTTATATATCAAAACTAGTACATATCAAAGTACCCAGACTAGCTGGCTTTAATCCAATTAAGACATACCCACAGAGTAAGCCTCTATTTTAAAAGAAAAATATTTTCCGAAATATTATATACATTAATAGCTTCATGACACCAGTGAATGCAAGCCGAAGCACCTGATGTTCAGGCAACTCCGGAAAGGGAGGTTCCTAACAAGGAATCTAAAGCTGTGGAGCTACGATGTTCCACACATACCAGGAAACCACCTGAAAGACTGAACTTGTAAATTCCTTACCTAGTGTAAACATTATGTTGTCTTGAAAAATATGTACTCATAAGACAACCCACCCATCCCTGGTATTATTTTAGTAAACCTTCTCTGAACTGCTTCTAATGCATTTACATCCTTTCTTAAATATGGAGACCAATACTGTACACAGTACTCCAGATGTGGTCTCAAAATTGAGTGCTATTGGGAACAGTGCTGGGGCCTCATACAAACATACGAAATTGGCCCTTTGAGCCTGTTCTGCAATTCAATAAGCTAATGGCTAATCTGTTGGTATTTCTAATTCCACATTCCCATCTACCCCCGATAGCCTTTTGTTTCCTTGCCTAACAAGAATCTATCTACCTCTGCCTTAAAGATATTCAATGACCCTGCCTCCACTGCCTTCTGAGGTAGAGTTCCAAAGTCACACAATCTCTGATAGAAAAAACTTCTCCTCATCTCTGTCCTAAAATGGAGACCCCTAATTTTAAAACAGTGCTCCCTAGTTCTGGACTCACCCATAAGAAGACACATCATTTCCATGTCCACCTCGTCAAGGCTTCAACTATTTATGATCTATATAAATGACTTGGATGCAGGGACCAACTATAAGACCATAAGATGTAGGAGCAGAAATAAGCCATTTAGCACATTGAGTCTGCTCCGCCATTTAATAAGATTATGGCTAATCTGATAATCCTTAACTCCACTTTCCTGCCTTTTCTCCATATCCATTGACTCCCTTACTGATTAAAAATCTGTCTATCTCAGCCTTGAATATAGTTAACGACCCAGCCTCTACAGCCCTCTGTGGTAAAGAATTCCACAGATTCACTACCTTCTGAGAGAAGAAATTCCTCCCCATGTCTGCTTTCAGTGGGCACCCCCTTAATCTCAGATTATGCCCTCTGGTCCTAGACTCTCCTACAAGGGGAAACAACCTCTCAGCATCTACCCTGTCAAGCCCCCTAAGAATCTTATAAATTTCAATAAAGTCACCTCTCATTCTTCTAAATTCCAATGACTACAGGCCCAACTGACTCAACCTCTCCTCATAAGAAAATCCCTCCATCCCCGGGATCAATTTAATGAACCTTCTCTGGACTACCCCCAATGCCAGTATATCTTTCCTTTGTAATTACTCTTATTTAAGTGTAACACAGTTGTTTCCGACCCAAGTTCTGACTCTCAACATGAATGCTAAATTCCACCATGTTATGGTCACTGTTTCCTATGGTATCTTTTACTCTGAGATCATTTATTAAACCTGTGTATTAATGTGCATCATCACACATTGCCAGATCCAAAATAGCCTGATCCCTGGTTGGATCCACAACATATTGTTCTTGGAAACTGTCCCAAATACACTCTATGAATTCTTGCTTGTGGCTACCTCTGCCAATTTGATTGTCCCAATCTACATGAAGATTCAAGTCACCCATGATTAATGTACTGCCTTTTTTGCATGCCTTCATTATCTTCTGATTTATTCTCTGTCCTACAGTATAGCTACTGTTAGGGGGCCTTTTGACTAGTCCCACCAGTGTTTTCTTCTCCTTATTATTTCTTACCTCCACCCATATGGATTCTACATCTTCCGATCCAACTGTATTGTAGCCAAATTTGCTGATGATATAAATATAGGTAAGAAAGCAAATGTGAGGGGAAGAAAAAGTATCTGCAAAGGAATATAGATAGGTGAAGTGAGTGGGTAAGAAATTATCCACAGCTATTTATTGCTGGATATGGTGGCAAATAAATCAGAGTATTCAGCGACCAGAGTAATACCATAGATCGCGGCATATAAGTCAACCCAGCATATTAAGAGGACCCCAATTTTTCCGTGCCAAAACGCATATTTAGGCTGATACTCGACAAATAAGTTGACCCCCATTTTTCAGCAAATACATTCATGTTTAGGGCTACGCTCACATTAGGAGTTGGCCTCAATTTCTCAGCTCAGATATGCCTGATTAGCGTTATAGTCGCCTTATAAGTTGATTAATGGGATCAAGCAGGCTATACGGGCCTTGTTACTGAGAAGATGCACAATAAATTAAGACACTCCCACAGAGCAGACCGTGTCTAGCAACTGACGAACAGAAATGGGCCCTCCTGCACCAATACCAGTGGTTCACATTTTATACTTAGCTTTAAGGCCATCTCCATTTTCAGAAGGACTTTTTGAAGCTTCACAGTTTGAATTATACACTGTGACCTACAGTAATCTAACCCCAACAGCCAATAATCTGTATGCTCTGAAGTATTAATCTAGTTAATTTGTCCTCCCTCTACAATAACAAAAGAGAAAAGGATTGATTTAGCTCCTGGGATAGTATATTATTATTTAGAGACCAGTTCAACAACAAAAATTGACTGCAAATAAAATTTTATTTTCATTACAACTGTCCTTTGATTGACAGTGAGGTTCAGGTAATACTTTTCAAACTTTATTTCTTTACTAGAAATGGTAACCACAGCTTTGTTGTTTCAAAACAGCAAAGCATTTTAACTGCACATTTTTTCTGAAAACTAATTAGAATAATTCTCATTATATGAAAAAAACAAAAAACTGCAGATGCTGGAAATCCAAAACAAAAACAGAATTACCTGGAAAAACTCAGCAAGTCTGGCAGCATCGGCAGAGAAGAAAAGAGTTGACGTTTCGATAAAATTCTATGAGGATGTTGACAGGATTGGAGAATATTAGCTATAAGAAAAGATTGAATAAACTGGTTTTGTTTTCTTGGAACAGAGGAGACTGAGGGGAGATTTCACTGAGGTGTGTAAAACTATGAGGGACCTCCCATTTGCCTTCACAGAGAGGCTAATAACCGGAGGCCAACAATTTAAAGCAATTGGCAAAGGGAAGTTGAGAATTTGGTTTTCACTCACAGAATAGCGGGGATCTGGAACTCACTGCCTGAAAGGGTGCGAGAGGCAGATACTCTCACAGATTAAAAAAAGTACTTGGATATGCATTTGAAGTACCATAACCTACAGCGTTATGGACCAAGTACTGAAAAGTATGATTAGGCTGGTTCGCTGTTTCTTGACCAGACAGATACATTAGGCTCAATGGCCTCCTTCTGTGCCATAAATTTTCTATTTTGCCATATTTCTAGGGCCAGAATTTTTCCCGAGTTGGGCGGGCTCAGCGGGAGCGGTCAGGAAGCCGACCGCCACCCGTAATAGGCTCCGCACCACGATTTCACACAGACGGGCCAATTAAGGCCCGCCCTGCATGGACCGCGAGCGGCAGCGCTCAGCGCTACCTGTGCAGGCGGGGGTAGGAGAGAGAGCAGGCCTAGCGCATAGTTCGCTGCCTCAGGGAGATTGAAGTGCCTTTTAAAAAATTAATAAAGACAGTAAAAATTTTAAAAAACATGTCTTCTCATGTGACTCTGACATGTTTTTAATTCCAAAATAAAGTTTTTATTTAATGTTTATTTGCTTTAGGAAACCTCATTCCGCTTGTGGATGAGGTTTCCTAAAATATGTAAATGGCCGCATGGCCTTTTCACCTGCCCGCCAACCATAAGATTGGACGGGCTGCGTAAATAGATATCAGTTAGCTTGTTAACGGCCTTATTCGGCCTTTCAATTATTGGCTGGTGTGCAGCTGACTGTGGCGCACACCCGCCAAATGAAATATCATGTGAGTGTGCGATGACATTGCGACGCACGCCTGACGTCATTGTGCATCATTTTACGCTCGGGCATGTCAACTGCATGCCCTGCATAAAATTCTGCACTAGATGTTTTGCTGTTAATATATCACCAAACATTAAAATAGAATTCTTCTATAAATCTTTTTTTCAGTAAACTTTGATGGAAATTACTGAAAAAAATGTGAACTGCATTTTTTTTCTTAATGTGGAACACAATTAAATGCTAGATTGAGTGAGTAGAATTGCTGGAGGAATGAGCTCAATGGATAAATAGCCCCTTTTTGTCTTTTTATGTTCTTACCTAAGAGTAGTTACTGATGTTGTTTCTATGGGGGTCCTCCCAATATCCCTTCAAAATTTGGTCTTAAAATCAGCAGAAATCATGAAGAAACAATATAAAGAGACATTTAAATCACTTCTGTGGGATTTCTGATGATCTTCTGCCAAAGTTGCATCAGAAAATTGGAAAAGCCTCGTGGAAATTCTAACCTCCCCATCTCTTAATTTTTTGAGTCTTTTCACCTCTCGCAAGTATAATCAAAAACGGTTAGCTCTAATAGATTCATCCTTGCTCATTTTCATCATTCTTAGCTTCAGTATCCCCTCTGATCTCAAATAAAATTCACACTTCTGGCCCCTGCTTTGGAAGCTGAGTACTATCTTCATGTCAAACACATTTCTAAGCTTCTCTTAATGCTTAGTCTTAATAAAGTCTTAGTCCCTCCTAGACTTAAATATATCAGCTGTATGGAGAGAGACTCTTTTATTAATGAAAAAATTGCCATATGTTCCTTTTCTGTTAAAGGTAACTTACTGAAGTTAGCTGTAAACCTCTTGCATCATTACACCGCATTTCACAATGCAGAGTTGCTATCCAGCATATCTATCAACTGAAATTGGCATTCCATATTTAATACATGAAAGAACTTGATATTTCAGTGATCTATCGCTCAATGGCACTACACACATTGTACCATTAAGCCAGCCATAATTTGGATAATTTAAATTATATTTCAACCAAATCTGTTGTAATTTAAATTGAATGTTGGCTGTTATAATTTTGGACTACAGTTGATTCAACTTGCTCTCAGAAATTGCATGGAATGTTTGCATGTGACTGAGAGTTTTTATTGATCTTCTAATCTTCTGAACAAAGGTTAAGCAAACTATTAAAAATGGATTTTAAATTTGTATCCTTTTTCAAAGAGCACTGATATTAAAACAAAAAGCTACCATTTTTATTTGCTCTTTAGTGATGTAAACTTTGGAATCTCAGCATCCTTTATGTTCTTTTGAGATTTTCCCCATTGTTTGAAATGTCTTTGAACATTTTGTGAAAACGTCATGCATGATTTCTTTTTGCCTTTCTTGTTAAAAGTTATCTTTGATATCCAGCACCATCAATTGTAGCATTTTGGCTTGTTCTTGAAATTAATATTTTTACAGCTGTTTAATCATATTCTGGCTCTCTCTGTTTTCTTGATGCTGCAGTTGCAAACATACTGTGGCGAGAGGAAGGTACTGAAGCAAGTTTTTCTTGTAGTGATTACATACTTGTCATGTTTTGATCATCGCAATATTTGTTAAAAATTGATTTATTATTAAAACTATTGTCATGAATGTTTTCTGTATCCAAACGTTTTAAGTCAATAGTAAAAGTGATCTTGGTACTATTTGTAATAAAAGTACATAACTACCAGTCATTAAAAGCGGTAGACATATAAAATTCTAAGGAGAATGTTTAATTGTTATCAGCAGTATTACAATTTAATTTTCACCTAGGTCAGATGTACATGTTTCAAATGTAGTTTACTTGCTGAATCTTTTCAACTAATCTTTAAATTAGTTTTAAAAAATTAAATGAAGGAAATGCACAGCAGGTCAGCCAACCATGTTACTAAGTAAGAGGATGCTCCCAAGAAGTGGAAGTAGAAGTGGTAGAGCTATTGGATGGGTTGAAAATTGATAGGCTGGATGTACTGGAATGTCTGGCTATGCTTAGAGTGGATTAGGCACATGGTCCGGATGGCTCACTTCTCAGATTGCTAAAGGAGGTGGGAGTGGAGATAATGGAAAGGCTTGCCGAAATCTTCTAATCTTCCTTTGATATTGGGCAAGTGCCAGAGGATTAGAAAGTGTCAAAAGCATTCCCGAAATTCCCACCTCCGTTACGATAGACATGCCTCCCATCATCTTTTCCACCCACACCCCACATCCCCCCCCCCCGGTCCATGTCACTTTCCACATCCCCAAATAATCGTCAGTTCCCCCTCACTTGACCTTGCCGCCCGTTAACCTCCCACGCTACTGACTCCCACTGCCCCCTTTAGCCATCACCATCTGTCATACCATATGTCCCCCAGGAATCCTCCCTTTGAACTCCTTTCACCTTTGCATCCCCCATTCCCATCCACACCTGCACAAGCTCCCACGCCCATTCAGCTTGGATACAAAAAATGTCCTAAGGACAGAAAATGGCTAGTTATCATGAATAGTTGCTTTTCAGACTGGAGGATGGTAAACAATAGTGTTCCCCAGGGGTCAGAAATAACATTTCAAAATTTGCCAGTGATACCAAACTTGGAGGTGTGGCAGACAGTGAGGAAACAAGATTTAGGGGAGTTTTGACAGAGGGGTGCGCAAAATTATGACAGGTTTGGATAAGGTAGACAAATAAATGGTACTGACATTAGCTAGCTGATGGTACCAAGACTAGAGGACACAGATTTAATATAATATTTTGGCAAGAGACGCAGGAGGGAATGTAAGAAAAATCTTTTATGCAGCAAATGCCTTCGAGGGTGGTAGAGATCAATGCTTTCAAAAGGATAACGTTCAGGTACTTTAGAGAATTATGCCGGGCTGTAGAAATAGAGCAGGGTGTGGGATTAATTGTATTGCTCCACAGAGAACTGGCCTGGAGCCAATGGGCTGGATGATTTCCTTCTATACCATATTGGCTCTATTGGCTGGATTTTCGACCCTCAAGGTGGTCGGGTTCAGAAGTGGGCTAGTCCGTTTTTGCAGAAGCAGAATTGGGGCCAGCAGGGCCCCATCCATAAATTGTAATAGCTGATTCGGATTAAGATTCTGGAGATTGTCAAGGCAAAGGCCTTCCCTGCCTGCCTGGGTGCAAGAGCAGCCTCGGGCTCCCTTATAGAGGGATTTCCACCCCTCCACCACCCTGTGGTGGATTGATTGCTGATACTTTTTTAATTAAAGATGAAAACATGTTGGAGAGTACCTCCATGTTGAAGCACCCTCTCTGTTACTTACCTTTCATTACAGACTGCTGTTTCTGTCAAGCTGGATTGGCCCTCCAGCTTCAAGAACCCACCCACCACCTTTAATTGGACAGAGAACCTCTCTCCAGGCCAATTAAGGGATGTCCCTGTGAAATTCCCAATAAGTGACTGTTCCCAGTGATACCATTCCAGTCCCATGACTTTATGGCCTCTCTGAAGGAGAATATTCAGTTAATCTTGTAGGCCCTTCATCAAAACGGAATTGTCATCTAAAATGTTAACAGCCTTTCCCTTTCACATGCTGGCTAACTTTCTGTGCATTTGTAGCATTATCTGTTCTGATTTTGACTCCCTACACTGTTGTGTTTCCTTTTCTCTCTTGAAATGTGACTTATTTCTTTACTTTTTGCTAGGATTGGGAGTAGGAAACATGTTCTATATATTTTACGAGGATGGAATCAAAGTGATTCAACCAATAGAATGTGAGATTCAGAGACACATTAAACCCTCAGAGAAAATCCTAGGATATCAGGTGAGCACACTGGTGGAATTGCAATCATTCTGATTGATTTATTGATATAGCACAAAAGGTAGTTATCAAACTTAAAGCCTGTCACCAGCACTGATCCTATACATGGTTCCAGATTTACTGGAACTGAGTTTAACTCTGTGCAAGTGGGTGGATATTGAATGAGTTAAAATCTCACCAGGTGTTTCCTCAAATTGTAATGACTGTGCTATGACAGAACTGCAATCAATATTTTCAAAATGATCACTTTCTAATGTTAGTCCCATCTTCTTATGAGACTGTCTTTGTTAGCATGGACCAGCAGTTACAAAGCATAAATGATAGTCTTAAAGTGATGTTTCCCTCAGCAAAAACTAAGTCACAATGTGAGTTTTAAAATTAAGTTTTATTGATTGAACTTACAGGATCATTAAAACTCAGTCTATGACTAGATATATGTTTTAATTCATTCCTGAGATTTGGCCTTCATTGGTAGTGCCAGCATTTACTGCCCATCTTTGGTTGCTATGAGAAGATGGTGGGGCTTTCTCCTCGAATGCTACTATTCTTGATGCAGCTGAGTGGCATCTCAAGCCATTTCAGCAGGCAATTAAGAGTCAGTTGGTATGGACCTGGAGTTTCATATAGGTCTGACTGGGCATGAGTGGCAGGTTTACTTTCCTCAAGGGCACTGGTGATCCAGTCAGATTTTTACAGCAATCCGACAAGTTCTTGGAGCTGGATTCTCCCCTTAGAGTCAGGAACCTCGGCAGAATTTTCTCACTGGCGTGCAGGGAGGCAGGCCCCGCACACTGACACGTAAACTGACGTGCGGTGATGTTGGGTGAGCGTCCCAATGTCACCGAGTACTATCGCAATATTTAGGTGGGTGGGCACACGATGTTCTCCGATCCGTGCCCGCCATTAATTAATCATCCAGTTAAGGCCCTTGAGGCAACAATTGTCTGCAATTTTTCGGGGCCCGAGTGATCTTCAGGACGTTGCACAGGCGCAACAGGCAGGCGGGTAGGAGACATTTGTATAAACCTCAACCACGGGCAAGATAAGAAGGGTGAGTGGGGTCGCGAGTGGTATCTGTCAGATATTTAAATGTGAAAGTTACTGACACTTGCCTGTGTGAGCAGGAATAATTCAAAACTCTTTACAGCTGCTTGGACAGGAATAACAGGTTAGGACTCTACAGTAAGGATCATTTTTGGGGCCTGCAGGTTCCACGAAGCCTTCCCATAGCCTGGGAATGGGAGTTGTGCTCTCCACTGGAAGAACTTTCTCTGGGGAGGAAGGAAGGGCCAGAAGGGGGAGGAGACCAGGAGTCCACATTCAGCCTCCAGGGGAGCCACCTTTGGGAGGAGAGGCGCAGGCACAAGGGGCGCAGGGCTAACAGGAAGTCCAAGGCAGAAGGGGCCGCAAAAGACGCCATTATCCTGCTGCCAGGGTTTACAGGCGGCGAAGCAGCTCCCTCAAGATGTCTGAGGTGCAGTGCCGAAGGAGGCTCTGTCTCTCAAGGGAGACAATGACCTACATTTGTCAGATGATCAGGCCTGAGTTCTGCACCAACTGTATGGGTGGTCACCCCATGCCAGTGGCGCTGAAGGTCACGGCTGCCTCAACCTCTATGCCTCTGGATCCTTCCAGGGGTCGGTGGGTGATCTTTGCGGAGTCTCCCAATCAGCTGTCTACACTTGTGTCAAGCAGGTGACACACCCTCTGTTCAGGTGTGCATTGACCTTCATCCACTAACGCTGGGACCAGGCCAGCCAGACAGAACAAACCAGAGGCTTTGCGGCCATTGCTGGCTTCCCCCGCGTCCAGGGTGCTATAGACTGCACACGTGTCACACATCAAGGCGCCAGCAGGTGAGCCAGGTGCCTTCGTCAACAGGAAGGGCTTCCACTCCATGAACGTGCAGCTAGTGTGTGATCACAGGATGCAGATTCTACAAGTTTGTGCAAGGTACCAAGGCAGCTCCCATGTTGCCTACACCCTCAGACCACTCTCAGGTGCTGAGGCTATTCAGTGCTCCAGCATGGATGGATGAATGGCTGCTGGGCAACAAGGGCTATACCCTCAGAAAGTGGCTCATGGCGCCTCTCCGTCATTCAAGAACAGAGGCTGAGCAGCGGTACAATAGGAGCCACGCCTCCACAAGGGCTGTGGTGGAGAGAGCCATTGGTCTTCTCAAAATGCGCTTCCAATGCCTGGACCATTCAGCGGGTGCACTCCGGCACTGGGTACTCCGCAGATCATGTATTGCTGATAGTGGTTGCATGCTGCGCTCTCCACAATCGTGCTCTGGAAAGGGGTGACACAGTGGACAAAGAAGATGTAGACGCAGTTGCTCCAGCTGCACATGATGAGTCCAGCAGTGAGTCCGAGGATGAGCATGCACAGGAGAATGCTGAGGGGGTAGACACTGACAGGGACATACTCCAGGGAGTCAGGGACATCCGGGAGGCTTTAATCCAACAAACCTTCAGCTAGCACACCACAGATGGACCTTCAACATATGCCATGGCTGCAGGCTCCACACTTGATACCTGAGTGCAAAATCTGCCTGGATAGGAACATTAACTAAGGACCTTGTCAATAAAACTCAATGCCAGAAAGAAGCCAGGGTTGACCCCCCCCCAGCCCAAATGCTGCCTCCATCACATGTGGCACCACAAGGTGTAACCTTGCTAAGCAAGGAGGCACAAGCACGTGGATCGCAAAGACCAGCAGATGGATTGGTGCTCTGCCACCTGGAACCTATCCCCTCCCAGCATGTCAGCACCCTGACTTTGACATGCTTCGCAGTTCCAGCAATGCGCCTAGGTGCAGATCCTTGAGTTTGCTCCCGAATTTATACTCTGGGTGTCAGTGTCACACATGCTGCAGGTGCAGAACCCATCTCAGCACTACCCTCTCAGGGTGAACTAGGCATGGGCATTATCTGCTGGCCCACCTAGTGAGGTACACATGCTGCGAAGTATTCAGTGCTGTAACTGCACTCAGAGTTGTTGGGGTTGGAGGGAAAGGTTGACTGCTGCATTAAGTGACCTCTGCCAACATGGTACTCATCCTTCCTGAACACAGGAGATCATTGAATCTCTTGCGGCACTAGACCCACATGCGCCACACCACATCATGGGAGCTCGCTGTCTCGGCTGCCTCCTCCCAGGCACTTTTGGTCAGGTGGGGAGGCCCCCAACTCCCTTCCCTGGGAAGCAGGACTTGCCGCCATGCTGCCACCTCCCCCAGGAGAGCAGCTAGGCACTCATCCGAAAACCAAGGGGCACACTGCCCCGCTGCCCTACCCTCCATCATGGCCTGCTCCGCTGGCCTACCCTCCAGATTGGTCTGCTCACCAGAAGCCCCTGGTGAGCCCTTCTATTTGCCATTGTGAGCAGCCTTGCCAAGGCGGCCAGCGCTTCATTTAAACAGGCCACCGGGTCGCCATTGGACCCGGCAGTCATTGCACTCCCACTGGTTGCCCATCTACTCACGCTATCCTTGGGAGTCATGCATTACGCTGTGCGGGCCTTAATTGGCCCGCCCGCGTAAAACGGCAGTGCGGACCCGATCATGGGCAATGATCAGGTCTGCACCCGCCCATGCCCGCTCCCATACAACCCATCCGACATGGGAAAATTCTTCCTAAGTCACGTTATTTTCTAACATTGCGTTCCCACCTTCTGAAAGTCAGGGAACTTTCATGGGATTTTAGATTCCAGGAGTCCAAGTTGGGAATGTCACCTCCTGAAGCAGGCCCAAGGTGACAACAGAGGCATGTGGGTGGTGAGGCAGGCTGGTTAGAAGGCCTGCCTCAGTTCATTGGCACATCATCCCAATCATGTATATGGTGTCTCTAGTTGTTAAGCACTGCTAGCCATCACCCCTCATGTCCCCTATGCCCCTTTCATGCCCCCTCATTTCCCCTATTCCTCCTCCATGCCCCCTCATATCCCCACATGCCCCTTCCATGTCCCCTTATATGCCCTCAATTTCCCCATTCCCCCTCCACCCTCCATACCCCTTTAAAACCCCTTCTGTTACCCTGTGTCCCTTTGAACACCTTCCATTAACCCCATGTATCCTCCATACCTACCGTCCCAGCTTACGCTATGTATAGAAGGAATAAACCGTTGGCAAGTCTAGCAAGTCTTTGTAAAGTTCCTGAAACTGACACAATAAGCAAAGAGTCTTTGAAAATCTCCTTTGAAAAAAACTGTTTATCTTACAACCTCATAAAAGTTCCAATCTACCACACTCTATTCATAATATTAATGAATAAAGGGGCATTAGAGTACTGGAAGGGGTATTGAAGAGGCAAGGGGGTGGAAGGTGCATTGGAGCAGTGGAGAGGGCATTAAAGTGCCATGGGGGGTTGGACAGGGAATGGGCATGCACAGGGGATATGAGGGGCATTGGCAAGACTTTTTAAACTTATTTGTCAAAAGGTACCCAACTCTTCAACAGGCTTCCTCCAAGGTTCACGCATTGACACACCTGGATGGGTTCCCACAAGCTTCCAAATCACTCCAGTTGCAACAAAAATAGCATGGGGGATGAAATTCTAATTTCCCCTCGGCCTTTAGAATGGTGACTCTAACCTCATAGGCTATGCATGCCTGAGACATTTCCCGACTAGGAGAAGATGGTGTGAATCAGGATGGGAGGGGTAAGTTTGAAATTTCGGCTTCGTGGGCCTCATTTTACCCATTCCAAACTCAATCCTGTGCAGGAGTGGGAGGGGAACATCTAGCCCATGGTTTCGATTACTGACACCAGTTTTGTAACTTCCAGATATTCTTAAAACTAAATTCCAATTTTCAAACTGCCGTGGTAGCATTTGAAATCAAGTTTCCTGATTAGTCCAGGCTTCTGAATTATTAGTTCAGTCACATCCCATTGCTGTATCATACCCACTCAGAATATTATTATCTTGTACACCTTAGAATCTAGAGATAATTCTTGTTTCAAACAGGTGCTTGATGATTATTTTGACTTTCATACAATGGGTTGTCTATTGTATTTTTATTATCACAAATGTGTGGTTTGAATACAAGTTTTTCCAAATTGTACAGGGCAACATATGCTTCGGCTTTTTATAATCTAATCATCCTACATGCTTCCAATCACCTGCTATGCTGATTTGCCCCTCTATTTCAAACAATGCAACACTGATGGTTTGATATTGAAATTGGAAAGGATTATCTTTAACTGCCAATAATATTTGTTAAATATTTTTATCTGTAAGCATGCAGTTTAAAATTAATTAGAAGCATAGACAAGGGCAAGTTTTTGATCCAAAAACTTAACAGAACGGCACATCAGGAAAGATTGCTTACCCTGGATCTTTTCTTTCTTGAAAATGTGAGACACACAGTGGTAGATTAAACTAAAAATAACATCAATCTGAGAGGTGATAAGACAGAGGTCTTGACAATTATGAAATATTTAAACAAATTGGATTCAAATAAGCTTTACTGCCACATGCATAATTTAAGTGCAAGAGGTCACATTAACAAATTAAGGACTACTAAAGAAAATGAGAAAAGCAGGAGTTTTTTTTTTAGATTCAAATGATGCAATCGCAGTCTAACCTCTCTGTCCACCCCCACACTCTCAGATATGTAATAAAAACAGAAAATGCTGGTAAATCTCAGCAGGTCTGGCAGCATCTGTGGAGAGAGAAACAGAGTTAATGTTTCGAGTCCATATGACTCTTTAACTCAGCATTTTCTGTTTTATTTCAGATATCCAGCGTCCACAGTATTTTGCTTTTAATCTCAGATAGGCCACTGATACTGTAACATTTGAAACATGACTTCCTTCTCTTGCACTTCTTATTCCCTTGATGTAATATGATTTTCATTGATTTTTTAAAAATTCATTCATGGGATGAGGGCTTTGCTGGCTGGGCCAGCATTTATTGCCCATCCCTAATTGCCCTTGAGAAGGTGGTGTTGAGCTGCCTTCTTGAACCGCTGCAGTCCATCTGGTGTGTATACACCCACAGTGCTGTTAGGAAGGGAGTTCCAGGATTTTGACCCAGTGACACTGAAAGAACAGCGATATATTTCCAAGTCAGAATGGTGAGTGACTTGAAAGGGAACTTATAGGTGGTGGTTTTCCCATTTACCTGTTGCTCTTGTCCATCTAGATGATAGTGGTTGTGGGTTTGGAAGGAGCTGTCAAAGGAGCCTTGGTGAATTCCTGCAGTGCATCTTGTAGATGGTACACACTGCTGCTACTGTGTGTCGGTGGTGGAGGGAGTGAATGTTTGTGGATGTGGTGCCAGTCAAGTGGGTTGCTTTGTCCTGGATGTTGTCAAGTTTCTTGAGTGTTGTGGAAGCTACACTCACCCAGCCAAGTGGGGAGTACTCCATCACACTCCTGACTTGTGCCTTGTAGATGATGGACATGCTTTGGGGAGTCAGGAGGTGGGTTACTCGTCACACGATACCTAGCCTCTGACCTGCTCTTGTAGCCACAGTATTTATACGGCTAGTCCAGTTCAGTTTCTGGTCAATGGTAAGCCCCAGGATGTTGATAGTGGGGGATTCAGTGATAGTAATGCTATTGAACATCAAGGAGCAATGGTTGGATTCTCTCTTGTTGGAGATGGTCATTGCCTGACACTTGTGTGGCGTGAATGTTACTTGCCAGTTGTCGGCCCAAACCTGGATATTGTCCAGGTCTTGCTGATTTGGACATAGACCGCTTCAGTATCTGAGGATTTGTGAATGGAGCCAAATATTGTACAATCATCAGCGAACATCTCTACTTCTGGCCTTATGATGGAAGGAACGTCATTGCTGAAGCAACAGAAAATGGTTGGGCCAAGAACACTACCCTGAGAAATTTCTGCAGTGATGTCCTGGAGCTGAGATAACTAACCTCCAACAACATCAACCAACTTCCTTTGTGCTAGGTATGACTCCAACCAGCAGAGAGTCTTCCCTCTGATTCCCATTCCAGTTTTGCTAGGGCTCCTTGATGCCACACTCGGTCAAATGCTGCCTCGATGTCAAGGGCAGTCATTCTCACCTCATCTTGGGAGTTCAGCTCTTTTGTCCATGTTTGAACCAAGGCTTTAATGAGGTCAGGAGCTGAGTGGCCTTGGCAGAACCCAAACTGGGCATCAGTGAGCAGGTTATTGCTAAGCAATTGCCGCTTGATTGCACTGTTGATGACCCCTTCCATTACTTTACTGATAGTTGAGCTAGGGGTGCAGCAAGTTCTGGAGCACAAGTCTTCAATACTATTGCCGGAATATTGTCAGGGCCCATAGCCTTTGCAGTGTCCAGTGCCTTCAGCCATTTCTTGATATCACGTGGAATGAATTGAATTGGCTGAAGACTGGCATCTGTGATGCTGGGGACCTGAAGAGGAGGCCGAGATTGATCATCCACTCGACACTCTGGCTGAAGATTGTAGCAAATGCTTCAGCTTTATCTTTTGCACCGATGTGCTGGGCTCCTCCATCATTGAGGATGGGGATATATTTTATAAGATTTATTTCTTTTTGGATGAATATGCCACTATGAGTCTCACATTTTTGAACTTAACATGTGGTCACAACTTCACTCAGATTTATAGCACAATTTATACCTTACTATCTTATAAATGTTCCACTTTTTAAAATAAAATCACTTAAAAAGATTGATAGCACCTTTCCAAACTGCAGAATAAGAAATGGATTTGACAATATCGCCCCCATATTATTAAGATGGCAGCTGTGCAATTTTCCCCTGGTAGATAACTCATTGACCATGAAACTCAGATACACAAAGAATCTTTCTGGATAACGCCATTACTTTGTTTTAAGTATAAATTTAATTTCAATATAGTGTCAGTAACATGGTGCATTATGTGATCTTTGTACATAAGGCATTTGATGTTTGGGATTAATACTTGCATTTGTTCATTGGAACATGTTTTCTTTTTAGTGACTTCACATTTGTCATGACAGTTACCTAGGGTAAATTTTTTAGCTCAGCAGACAGGCATGTGCCTGACCTGACTGAGTATAAAATGACGTGCAATGATGTCGGGCGTGCGTCCTGACATCATCATGCATTCGCGTGATATTTTGGTCGGTGGGCGCGCGCCAGACTTGTCAGTGCGCCCACCGACAATTAAAAGGCCTTTTAAAGCCATTAAAAAGTTGATTGAAATAAATTTTTCGCTGTCTGTCCAACCTTACGGTTGGCAGGCAAGCAAAAAGGTCAAGCGGCCTTTGCACTTTTTTGGAAACCTCATCCGTGGGTGGAATAAGTTTTCCAAAAGTAAATAAAAATCAAATAAAAACTTATTTTTTCATTAATAACATGTTCCTGCTCATGTGACAGAGTCACATGAGGGGACAAGTTTCATAACATTTATAAAATCTTTAATTGTTTTTTGAAATCAGTTCACCTCCCTGAAGCAGCTCTCTGCCTCAGGAAGATTATGTAGCGCGCACTCACCCAGCTGCGCGAACTTCACGCTCACCCGGCTCGCTCTCTTCCTCCCGTCTGCACAGGCAACACTCAGGCTGATACAAAGACGTTTAGTATATAAAATTACTGACTTTAAATAAAGAACATAATTAGCAAGATAATAACAGGAGCAGGCCATTCAAACCATTAAACCTTTACTGTCATTCAATTAGCTCATTTTTGATCCTGTTCTAACTCCCTTTATTGATCATGGTTCCACACCTATCGATCTCAAAGACAAAATTGTTAATTGATTTAGGATCTATAGCACGTCATGCCTGGTTTAACTAGCACTACCTTTAAAAATTTTGGCAGAATATCGATATTAGTCTGTGATGCCGACACAACTAAAGCAGCTTCTAGTAGAAGGGACTTTCACACTCCTGCCACCTTTTTAATGAAGTGCTTCCAAACTTCTCTCCTGAATGGCAGGGGTCAGATTTTAAGGTTATGTTCCCTTGGCCTACAATCTCCACCAGTAGCAACAGATTCTCTCTTTATCTATCCTTTCAATTCCTTTTGAAATACTAAAAAAACCAAATAAAATTATATCTTAACCTTTTACATTTCCAGAGATGGCAAGCCTAGTTTATGTAATCTCTATTCATAATTAACTTTTGGAACCCTGGTAACATTGAGGTACATCTGCTCTGGACTTCTTTCAAGGTCCACATATCCTTTCTAAAGTGCAGTGCCCAGAACTGTGCACGGCTCTGCAGGTCTAACCAGGGTTTTAAACGCCTGTAACAAAACTCTTTGGCCACTTGGCCAAATTGGTAGCCACAGGGGCTTTTGCCCCTTTAAAGGGCAGGCACCTGTCCCCAGGAGATGGTTATCAATCAGAGGGCTGGCAACTGAGCAGTCTCAGCAGCACCACTGGCAATGTGGTCACTGCTGGGACTATGCCTGGAAGGAAAGGATCACATGGGAGCAGGCCTCCATCCCAACAAGATAAGTGTGGTCATTTATAAGTCAGGCATGTCCAATGAGGTGTGGATAGGGGTTGGGGTGGCGTTAGTGAGGGCAGGAGGGGTTGCAGCGAGTGTGGCCATTGCCCCTGGGGGGACTATTGTACTCAAATAAGAGGCCTGCTCCTCGAGCCCAAAAGAAAGCTGCAAGGGTTGACCAGGCAGTTTCCTATCCTATCCCATGGAAACCACTGCCATGTGACTGCTCCTCACACAGTAGAGGCTTCTGACCCCATTTGAGTCCTGAAGCCCATGGAGAAAATCCTGCCCCATGTCCTTTCCTTTAATTATTAGGATGGTAATTGTGTAACTTTCAATGTACACAAGTATAGACATTGGGGGATGAGGGTAGGTTGGAAATTTCCAGAGGTTCTCCCAATTTCTCACTGTAATGTTCACAGAAACCCATGTTAGGAACATTGGAATGTAAGAAATAGGAGCAAGAGTAGGCCACATGTCACTTATTTGGGATTTCTACTAGAAGCCGCCCCCCCACCCCCATGGAAATTCCAGGCATAAAATATGACAGATTGGCCCCAGTTATGATGCCACAAACTATCGAGCAGCCAATTAATAGTTCCTATGCAAGCTGGTTCAGGAAGAGTCACTGCTTGGGTGAGGACTGACAGTAACCATGGAATTACACCCTGGCATGAGCCACTACCCCCTTGGAAAAGAGTGATCTTGAGAAAATGTAGAATAAAGGGTTAATACCAGAAGCACACACAATGCTGATCTAATAATGATGTCAGATCACATGACTGAGAAGTAAGAGTGACCTGGAAGGAGATGCTCCAACCTCATCAAAGGTCCTAATGTGTAAATACTTGCTGTAAATAAAGAGTAATGGTTTTAAGAAGCTACAGATTTGAGCAGCATACTTTGGAAGAATAGACAAGCATCCAAAACCTCGTCTAGGCCCTGACCAGACAAAATATGGTGGCAGCAGATAGCGAGTAAAAGACGCAGAGAGCCTTAAAAGGAAGCTACAGAGCTCACAAAAAAAAATCCTTGAAGGAAAGACAAAACAGAACAAATTCAAGACCCACCAAGATATCAGAATGTCACAGGTACAGCAGATACAAGCTGAGACTCAGACCCGGAGTCCAGACAGCAGTAAGCGTGGACCCGAAGCAACAGGCAGCACCAGAAAAGCAGCAACAATTCCAGGGCCCAGTAGAAGCATGGAATGCACACGGCCACTCCCAGAACCATTTCGGCTTGCCACAGGCCCAGAACTTGGACAACTGGAGAAAAAGGTTCACAAGATACAGAACTGCTTAAGGCTTACACAAAAATGATCAAAAAGACCAGGTCAGTGCTAGTGTGATGCCAGGTATGTAGGACGTACATCCCAAGGACTGGCGGATTGTATCAAACAACATGTCCTAGCCGCTGTTCGCAATGGGCAAGGTACAGACTGTACCCAACCAGCCCATGCCTGCAAAAATCAAAACACAGTGTCTAACATTAGATGCACAATTGCATGACATTTGCTAAATAATCCTCAGTGTGCTAGGAACTACGCTGTCAACCAATTTAAGATTGCTAGCCGGGCTCGCATTGTGGTGCATTTGCGTATACTGGAGCTACTTATATTAATACACAAGGCCCTGTTCTTTGCAGACAGAAATAACACATTGGGCAGAATTTTCTGCCTTCCAGGCAGGTGGGCCCGACCCAATCTCCGGCGGGTGGGGAGCCGATCCCTGCCGGAGAAGCGGGTCCCGCTGACATTTTAAATGGGCAGGCCAATTAAGGCTCGCCCAGCGTGACGCCCGGCGGGAAGCGCTAAGCACTTGCTGTGCCGGCAGTGGGATTCCCTAAATGCGAGTGCACTTTTTTGCGAATGCACATGAAAGAGCGTTCATCTCCCTGAGGCTAAGTGCTGCCAGAGATCACTGATAGTTGTGAAAATATTAAAAATAGAAAAAAAATCCTTAACATGTCCTCCTCATGTGACATGAGATGGGACATGTTCATAAATTTCACTAAAACTTTATTAAACTTTTTAAATCCCTACATGAAACCTCAACCCGCCGGTGGATGAGATTTCATGATTTTTTTATTCCCCACCGGGGCTCCTGGCCTGCCCAACAACCTTAAGGTTGGACAGGTAGGTCCTTTAATTGTTTTAATGATCCTGTCAATGGCCTCAATTGGCCATTGACAGGTCGGCGGACCCGCAGCTGATTTCGCTGTGCCCCCGCCTTCCTGACTATTTAAATGGGGCCAGGATGACATTGGGGGCCCCAGCCCCTGCTCACCGATGGCAAAATTCAGCCCATTGTGTTTGTTTCAGCTAAACAAAATAAGTGACAACTATTTGCTGACTCATTCCTCAGGGCAATGCCTTGACCTATCAGGGTCAAGCTGCCTGGTTTGAAATTCAAACAATGCTTGGCCGTTAACTGTCACCATCCGTGGTGCATTCACCATGGCAATATCTCTACAATCAGAGTCCACTTGCCAACCAATCAGCACTCTCGTCTTACATACTATAAATTGTTGCTTTCCCCTTATTTTGGTGTTCTTGCAAAGCATTTTGGTGAGCGCAGGATGAAAAGCTTCAACATTGCAAGAATCTTAACCAGGGGTCTCACTATCCTCTAAGGTCCTCACCTTACTTGGTATCAATGACATGAAACACACTATGGATATAACTTCCACTTTACATGGAAAGCCTTTATTAACCCACTAAGCAATTGTGTATACTTGCAATACCAGTTGCTTAGTAAGACTCACATGCAGGAGCTCATCCCCGGGCGGTCGGCCCGCTGAATGAATTCCTCCATGCGACTTCCAGTGACTGATCAAAACACACTTCCTGGTTGTAGCCCCAGTGTCCTTGGGAGCTGTGGCTTTATACCTGTTTCAGGCAGATAAGGTAATGTCTTAAATCGAGTCATCTGATTTGATTATCAATCCCACCCTGACTGTACAAAGACAATCTGCACATGGTCGTTTCCTGCTCTTAACAGGGGGTGTCTCCAGGTACCTGCCAGCAATGGATGTGATTTCTGTATCTTGGTAAGGCAGAAAAAAAGCCATTCACACATACCCAAGAGACCACTGTCTAGGTCATTTTCTGTAGTCATGGTGTCTGGTGGTTAGCCACAGCCTCAGAAAGTGTCTGTGTCTGTATGCGTGTATACCCTTGTCCAGTCTTTTATTTAAAGTTCTATATTGGCCTCAGAGTTGATGTCATCAGTCAAAAATCTTCTCCCTTCATCCGATATCCTCCACAGTCCATGTTCCTACCACCCGGTCCTGAGCTCAGGATGTTGGTCCTCCCCACAACCGGTAACATTTTAACACAAGTATAAAGATAATACATATTCAAAAGAAATAAAGGGAGGTGTTACAGCATCACAGAAATACTAAAAATATCAAAATTCCTTACAGGATCCACCCTTAAGTGTATAATTTTTCCTATGAATATTTCTACACTTGCAAATCTAATCCATTCACCTCATTCTGTCAGTAACATTTTCGTCCGCTGTTCTGCTCTCTTACATTTGCATCGATGACATAGATCATACAACAAATATACATTAATAAATGACTGTACAACAACCAGTACATTGGCTTTAATTCATATCCAAGAATGTGTTTCGAGGCTAAGACCAAGATCCCACCAGTGGCTATCATCACCAGTGCCTGCTATTTCTACCTTAATTTCCCTTTCTTTTGCTGAATTTTGTTGGAATGTTTGTTGGAAGTTTTAATCCTCTGTAACAGTTTTATAAGATGTTGGGGCAATGGGGTTCCCAAAACAGGCATGTAGCTGTCCATTTAAGTCATCCCTTACAGTAATAGTCTCCTGTCCATGATACCTGTGCACCCAGTCTAACAGGTCGAGCTGAGATAAAACAAAATGTCCCATCCAGAATAGGACAGGTCAAATCCTCGAACTGGTATTCCCAGTGTGTGGTTGTGACACAATATTCCTTTCCTTTGTATGTCATATGTGTAGGGAACACTGCTCCTTGGGTCACCGTGACCATGCAGTTGGGCCCTTCCTGATCCCAAGTGAACCTGCAAGTTGGTGGTGCAGTTACATCGTACAGGCAAACAAAAGTATCCCCCCGGCGAGCGTGCCCAGACAAGTCCGGGGCTACGCAAGTAATCCCGTCCACTTGTGCCATGCAACTAGGGTGTTGGTCATAATGTGACACATGGTGACTTGCTACCCCAATGTTTTCAATTCTAAAAAGAGGATTAGGTTTCTCCACTTTCTTTAAGACAGGATAATATGGAACCAACCCCAGCATGACCATGCTACTGTTCCCCAGTTGGCACTCATGTTACACCAGGGAGACCTGATTTTACAGATATCGGTGGTAAGTTGATAAGTGGGCATAGCCCTGAGATGTTTATCAGTGACCCAGGAAGACGATCTCCCTTCCACAATCCTTTGGAGGTTTTCACGGGCTTGTTCCATCAACCATACGATGTGCAAGCATCATTTTCCGCAGCTTCCACAGAGGCATTTTTATTCTTTCCGATTCCCCCACCACATCTTGCAAATGAATGGTCATAATTTGGTCCTCCCCTAATTCATCCTGTTTCACATCATTCATTTCATTCAATATCTTCCTTAACCTATCTCTAACAGTTTTAACTGATCCATCTAAAGTAAATCCATCCCTGAGGCTGGGTAATCACATAGGCAAAGGCAGCCAGCTCAGCCTGTTGGGCACTGAGGTAATTTTACAGTCAACTTAATGCCTCGGAGGGGGTCATAGATTCCACAACCCGTCTTCCATTCTCTTTGTTCCACAGAACTAGATGTGTTCAGATAAACGTCTCTCCTTTAGGGATGTATTCCTCCCTTGAAACCCGCCCCCACCACCTCTTCAGTCACCCTATACGGTGCACGTTCAGTGGTCCTTCATGTTAAACATCACTTGGAGGAAGCACTGAGGGTGGCAAGGGCAAAGACGGTATTCCTGGTGGGGGACTTCAATTTCCATCACCAAGAGTGGCTGGATAGCACCATTATTGACCAAGCTGGCCAAGTCCTAAATGACATAGCTGCTAGACTGGGTCTGCAGCAGGTGGTGAGGGAACCAAGAAGAGGGAAAACATACTTGACCCCATCCTCACCAACCTGCCTGCCACAGATGCATCTGCCCATAACAGTATTGGTCGGAGCACCGCACAGTCATTGTAGAGACGAAGTCCTGCCTTCACATTGAGGATACCTGCCATCGTGTTGTGTGGCACTACCACCGTGCTAAATAGGATAGATTTTGAACAGATATAGCAGCTCAAGACTAGGCATCCATGAAGCGCTGTGAGCCGTCAGCAGCTGTAGAATTCACAGAATCACAGCGCAGAAGAGGCCCTTCGGTCCATCAAGTCTGCACCGACACGTGAGAAACACCTGACCTACCCACCTAATCCCATTTACCAGCACTTGGCCCATAGCCTTGAATGTTATGATGTGCCAAGTGCTCATCCAGGTACTTTTTAAAGGATGTGAGGCAACCCACCTCCACCACCCACCCAGGCAGTGCATTCCAGACCGTCACCACCCTCTGGGTAAAAAAGTTTTTCCTCACATCCTCCTAAACCTCCTGCCCCTCGCCTTGAACTTGTGTTCCCTCATGCCTGACCCTTCAACTAAGGGGAACAGCTGCTCCCTATTCACCCTGTCTATGCCCCTCATAATCTTGTACACCTTGATCAGGTCGACCCTCAGTCTTCTCTGCTCCAACGAAAACAACCCAAGTCTATCCAACCTCTCTTCATAACTTAAGTGTTTCATCCCAGGCAACATCCTGGTGAATCTCCTCTGCACCCCCTCCAGTGCAATCACATCCATCCTCACAACCATCTATGTCATTTATATAAATGACAAATAATAGGGGACCAAGCACAGATCCCTGGGTACGCCACTGGACACGGGCTTCCAGTCACTAAAGCATCCTTCTGTTATCACCCTCTGCCTCCAACAACAAAGCCGATTTTGAATCCACCTTATCAAATTACCCTGTATCCCATGTGCATTTACCTTCTTTATAAGTCTCCCATGTGAGACCTTGTCAAAGGCTTTGCTGAAATCCATATAAACTACATCAACTGCACTACCCTCATCTACACACCTGGTCACCTCCTCAAAAAATTCAATCAAGTTTGTTAGGCATGACCTCCCTCTGACAAAGCCATGCTGACTATCCCTGATCAAACCTCTCCAAGTGGAGATAGAGTCTCTCCTTCAGAATTTTCTCCAATAGTTTCCCTACCACTGATGTGAGACTCACTGGCCTGTAGTTCCCTGGCTTATCTCTACAACCCTCCTTAAATAGCGGAACCACATTAGCTGTTCTCCAGTCCTCTGGCACCTCCCCCGAGGCCAGAGAGGAATTAAAAATTTGGGTCAGAGCCCCTGCGATCTCCTCCCCTTGCCTCCCTCAGCAGTCTGGGACACAAATCATCTGAACCTAGAGATTTGTCCACTTTTCAGCCTGCCAACACCTCCAGAATTGTACTCAAACACAATCTCTAACCTCATAGCCTGGCATATCTCCCTCTCTACCATTACCATCAAGCCAGGGGATCAACTCTGGTTCAATGAAGAGTGCGGAAGGCATGCCAGAAGCAGCACCAGGCATACCTAAAAATGAGGTATCAACCTGTGAAGCTGTAACACAGGACTACTTGCCAAAAACAGCATAAGCGGCAAGTGATAGACAGAGCTAAGCGATTCCACAACCAACGGATCAGATGTAAGCTCTGCAGTCCTGCCACATCCAGTCATGAATGGTGTTGGACAATTAAACAACTCAGTGGAGGAGGAGGCTCCACATATATCCCCATCCTCAATGATGGAGGAGCCCAGCACGTCGGTGCAGAAAAAAAAGCATTCGCAACAATCTTTAGCCAGAAGTGCCAAGTAGATGATCCATCTTGGCCTCCTCTGAAGATCCCCATCATCACAGATGCCAGTCTTCAGCCAATTCGATATCAAGAAACGGCTGAAGGCACTGGTTACTGCAAAGGCTATGGGCCCTGACAATATTCCGGCAAGAATACTGAAGACTTGTGCTCCAGAACTTGCCGTTCTCCTAGCCAAGCTGGTCCAGTACAGCTACAACACTGGCATCTACCCAGCTTTGTGGAAAATTGCCCAGGTGTGCCCTATACACAAAAAGCAGGACAAACCCAACCCGGCGCGGCCAATTATCACCCCATCAGTCTACTCACGGTCATCAGTAAAGTAATGGAAGGGGTCATCAACAGTGCTATCAAGCGGCACTTGCTTAGCAATAACCTGCTCACTGATGCCCAGTTTGGGTTCTACCAAGGCCGCTCAGCTTCTGACCTCATTAAAGCCTTGGTTCAAACGTGGACAAAAGATCTGAACTCCCAAGGACATCAAAGCAGCATTTGACCGAGTGTGGCGTCTAGGAGCCCTAGCAAAATTGGAGTCAATGGGAATCAGGGGGAAATCTCTCTGCTGGTTGGAGTCATACCTCGCACAAAGGAAGAATGTTGTGGCTATTGGAAGTCAGTCATCTCAGCACCTGGACATCACTGCAGGAGTTCTTCAGGGTAGTGTCCTTGGCCCAACCATCTTCAGCTGCTTCATCAATGACTTTCCTTCCATCATAAGGTCAGAAGTGGGGATAAAAACAAAAAAACTGCGGATGCTGGAAATCCAAAACAAAAACAGAATTACCTGGAAAAACTCAGCAGGTCTGGCAGCATCGGCGCCGATGCTGCCAGACCTGCTGAGTTTTTCCAGAAGTGGGGATGTTCGTTGATGATTGTACAATGTTCAGCCACTCTACAGATACTGAAGTAGTCCATGTCCAAATGCAGCCACACCTGGACAATATCCAGGCTTGGGTTGACAACTGACAAGTAACCTTTAAGCCACACAAGGGTCAGGCAATGACCATCTCCAACAAGAGAGAATCCAACCATTGCCCCTTGATGTTCGATGGCATTACCATCACTGAAAACCCCACTATCAACATCCTGAGGGTTACCATTGACCAGAAACTAATTGGACTAGCCATATAAATACTGTGGTTACAAAAGCAGGTCAAAGGCTAGGTATCATGCGACGACTAACTCACCTCCTGATTCCCCAAAGCCTGTTCACCATCTACAAGGCACAAGTCAGGAGTGTGATGGAATACTCTCCACTTGCCTGGATGAGTGCAGTTCCCACAACACTCAAGAAGCTGGACACCATCCAGGACAAAGCAGCCCGTTTGATTGGCACCACATCCACAAACATTCACTCCCTCCCCCACCGATGCACAGTAGCAGCAGTGTGTACTATCTACAAGATGCACTGCAGGAATTCACCAAGGCTCCTTAGACAGCACCTTCCAAACACACGACCACTGCCCCCTAGAAGGACAAGGGCAGCAGCAAGATGGGAATGCCACCACCTGGAAGTTCCCCTCTGAGCCACTCACCATTCTGACTTGGAAATATATCGCTGTTCCTTCAATGCTGCTGTGTCAAAATCCTAAAACACCCTAACAGCACTGTGGGTGTACCTACACCACATGGACTGCAGAGGTTCAAAAAGGCAGCTCACCACCACCTTTTCAAGGGCAATTAGGGATGGCAATAAATGCTGGCCCAGCCAGCGAAGCTCACATCCCGTAAATTAATAAAAATACAGGACTCCCCTGGATCACTGAGGTTAGCTGCCAGCCAAGGCTCCAGCAGTGCCTTGATCTTTAGGATGGTGCTCTGCAACAAAAGTTCCACCTGGCTACTCATGCTGGAGATGATGCACCCTTCCAGTAATGGTCTGGTGGGGTGTTATAGGTGGTCAGTGTCACTACCTGAGTGCCCGTACACATGCCAAACTGTTTCACTGCCCAGAAGGTAGCTAGCAGATAGCACTCACACACTGAATATCCCTTCTCTACCTTTGTGAGGACTCTGGACAAGTACGTTATCAGCTGCTCGAGGCCATGTACCTCCTGCATCAAAACTGCGATTAGGCTGGCAGCCACTTCCATGGTGAATTCCCGGGTTGGGTCCACCGTATCCAGTGCAGGGCTGACTGTAAATTTCCCTTCAATTGGACAAAACCCTCCTTACACTATGATGTCCATTCCCAATCTACTCCCTTCTTAATAGTGGCACTGATTTCCCACCATAGTCCTCAAGTAATTCCCTGCAATACCCAGTAAGGTCCAAAAGGATCGGAGGGCTGGCACTAATCCTGGATGGTTAAGTGCCTCTGTGGTTTCGCATCTCCCCTGGACTATGGTCCGTTCCCCTGGCCTGATTGCTAAGTCTAGAAATTGGACTTCCCTCTGTCCTATTTGTGCCTTCTTGGGTATTTTTTAAAACCTCCCTCTCTTAACAAAACCAGCAGTTCTGCAAGGAGTTCCTTATGATCCTCATTGGTCTTAATGAAGAGGAGCAAATCATTCACATATTGGATGAGGTGGCTCGGACAACTAAATCCTTTCAGGACATCAGCCATAAATGGAGGAGCTGTTATGGAAGCCCAGGGGTAAAGATGTCCAAGTATACTGCCAACCTTCCTCTCTGGGATGAAAAGAACCTATTTGATGTTTCTAGAACAGTAAAAAATCTGGGAATTGACCAAGATAACAGCTATCAAGTCTGCTGCCGCGGCAACCATGGGTGCATAAGCTGGGATGTTCTTATTCAAGACCGGATAGTCCACTATCATCCTCCATGACCCATCCGGTTTCTTCACAGGCCAAATGGGGGAATTGACATGGGTGGCTATTGCTTGGAGGCTATGGGCCCACTTGGGATCCTACCACCTTCTCCAAGTCGTCTTCTGCCTCTTTTGGGTAACTGTATTGTTTCTGGGGTCGTACCATTGCTTCCCCATCTACCTGCACCTCCATCCCAGTCACTCTCCCGCAATCATGTTTATAGGTGCGAACAAGGCTCACTGTTTCCCAGTTAAATCTTTATAATCAGAAGGGGTATGCTGTATCAGGGCGTCGGGGTCATACAACCTCAATGAGGTGATGGGCCACCTTTGCCAGGTTATTCCCAGGAAGGTCTGTCTTCTCCAACTACCCCTCCCCGTAAGCAATTATTTGCCATATTTACCGCCACGTGGTGGTGGAGCATCCAATCTGTTCCCAAAACTCCTACACAGGACCACAAGCGTTCAGAGGTCTGACCCGGACCCCTAATGGTTTGGATATCACCCCAGCTGCTGAGAAACTCTCGAGCGTGTAGGGATCTCCACTGGACATGGAGATTTTAGGGGTCAAGAAGAGTAGACAACAGTGTGGGAAGCTCCCATATCTACCAGGTACCTACCCTCCTTTCCCTTTACCCAAATTTCCACACAGGTTCACAAGTACTCGTTGTATTTGAGTGGACACAGTTACTCCAGCTGGGCACAGTCCTGTCAATTCCGATCCCCCTCAAGGATGCCAGCATCATTCCTCACCGAGCACACCTTGTCTCTACCTGTCTCCTTTCTAGAGGATGGAGCTGCGGACAATTTATCAGGAGCCTCAAGCCTGATCAAGCTTCGATCCTCTCTTGTCATGAGGAGAATTTTTACATTCCCATTTTAAGTGACCCTTACCCCCACAGTTGTAACACTCGGGGGCTGACCTTTTTCTGCCCCCTCTTGGTGCCAGTATTTCTGGCTGTGCCCTTTTATTTCATTTACTTTCCCCCTTTCTTTAGGGATTTCCCCTTTGGTTGCCTTTTCTCCCTGTTTCCTTTCAAATCTAAGGGTCATTTTCCTGAGGACTCCTGCCTCCGTATTATTATCAGTGTTTGGGTCAAAGTCCTCAAAGGCTGTCTGCAGTTAGGGTAGAGAGTGGGCTATAAGGGTCCACGAATGAGGCAAAGGCAGGACAAGGGACATGGGATCAGATGAAAACCTGAGTCACAGCAGCCATGGGACTGACCAGAGGGGACCATTTAACTTGATGGACAGTACTCACCAGAAACCGAGGGTTACCCAGGGTGATTCAAGGTGCCAGCCTGTAAGTGTGCACGAACTCAAGTGACATCCCCATACGCCTGATCATACACTGCCCAAAGCCTGTCGGCGAACACCGCCAGTGACCCTGGGTGAGTACTGTCCATCAATTTAAGTGGTCCCCTCTGGTCAGTCCCATGACTGCTGTAACTCAGGTTTTCATCTGATCCCATGTCCCTTGTTCTGCCTTTGCCTCATTCAGCAGAGTTGCATAAATAGAGAGAGCCAAGGTAAAAAGGCGCAGTCGACCTTTCTGCTCATCATCCAAGCTATAGAACTCGGCCGCCTAGTTAATTTCCAGGAAATGACAGTACTGTTCCTCCCCCGGCTGGAGTTTCTTTAAGTTTCCGGCAATTTTTGCAATTTCTCGGTTGAATAGGGAATAATAAATTTGGCATCGAGAGCACCCTGTTGCTGATCGGGATCTGGGGCTTGAAGTCACATCTGGTGCATTGGCATCATCCTCCCTCTCCTCCCTTCTGGCTAACTGGAACGTTGCCCATCCAGCATTGATGTAGTTTTTCCCCACTTGTTATCCTCAAACTCTTCTTTGTCTACAGCTCCTCCTTACCTTAGCATGCAAATGACACCTGTTGTTGCAATCTTGCTTTCAGCACCTCAATACGTCGCTGACAGCATGTGTGGTCAGCAAGCCTCATGCTGCTGAACCCTGTAAGCTGCTCCGATATCATCTCTCTCTCCCTCAGCACGCTCTGCCCTCATTCTTTGTTCTGTCTCTTTCTCAGACCAGAGTTTGCACTGCTGCTTATTATGGACACACTGACTCTCTAAGTACTCTGTCTTACTGGCTCATCTTTCCACATCTCAATCCTGATTCTGTCTCTCTTAATCTCTTTCCTCTCTCTCCCACCTTAACCATGTTCCATGGCTCTGCTCACTACAGCTGATCTTTCCACTTCCTCTATTCTCAGTTTAATCAGTTCTGCTTCCATTTCACGCACTTCCTTTGATATGCCATCAACCAGACTGCCTTTATTACCAATCGTTTACGTGTGGATCCCTATGTCCACTCGTCAGCTTCTACTAGGGGGTCATCTGCTCCCAAGATCACCCTAATCTACCCCTCCTTCAGGGGCAGTCCCACCGCCACATATTTTGCAACTAATTCATCCGTAGTCGGTTTTGTCATTTCTCTACCTTTCGGGATCCTACTGCAATCACCAGAAATCTGCAAGACTCTTAACCAGGTCCTCATCCTGTACTTGGTATCAACGACACCAAACAAACCATGAATTCAATTTCCACTTTATGTGGAGAGCCTTTATTAACCCACTAAGCAATATTATATACTTACAACAACAGTTGTTTAGTAAAACCCTCATCCCTGGGTGATCGGTCTGCTGAACGAATTCCTCCACATGACTTCCAGTGACTGACCAAATCAGACTTACAGATGTCCTTGGGAGCTGTGGTTTTCTGACCCTGCTCTCTCGGCAAATAAGGTAATGTCTTAAATTGAGTCATCTGATTGGATTATCAATCTCACCCTGGCCATGCAAAGACAACCTGCACTTGGTCATTTCCTGCTCTCCGCAAGGGGTGTCTCCAGGTACCTGCCAGCAATGTTTGTGATTTCTGTATATTGGTAAGGCAGGAAGAAAGCCATTCACACATACCCGGGAGACCATTGTTTAGATCCATTTCTGTAATCAGGGTGTCTGGTGGTTAGCCACCGCCCCAGTGACAAGCCCTGACACGTCTGTGTCTGTGTGCGTGTATATCCTTGTCCAGTCTTTTTTTTTAAAGTTCAGTATAAGCCTCAGAGCTGATGTCTTTTATCAAAAACCTTCTCCCTTCGTCCGATGTCCTCCCCAGTCCATGTTTCTCAGGACGTTGGCCCTCCTCACTACTGGTTTCATTTTGACACAAGTGTAAAGATAGTACATATTCAAAAGAAACAAAGGGAGGCCTTACAGCATCACAGAAATGCACAAAATATCAAAATGCCTCACATGTCTCCTTTGTCAGCAGTACACAGTAGGATCTATCGCTGGTGGTGTGATAGCAAGACAGGGGGTTGATGAAACTTCAATTTAGAACCATAGAACACTACAGCACAGAAAAACAGGCCATTTGGCCCTTCTAGTCTGTACCGAAATATTATTCCACTAGTCCCATTGACCTGCATCTAGTCCATAACCCTCCAAACCTCTCCCATCCATGTATCTAACCAATTTATTCTTAAAACTTAAGAGTGAGCCCGCATTTACCACGTCAGATGGTAGCTCGTTCCACACTCTCACCACTCTCTAAGTGAAGAAGTTCCCCCTAATGTTCCCCCTAAACCTCTTCCCCTTTCACCCTAAAGCCATGTCCTCTCGTGTTTATCTCTCCTAATCTAAGTGAAAAGAGCCTACTCGCATTTATTCTGGCTATACCCCTCATAATTTTGTAAACTTCTATCAAATCTCCCCTCATTCTTCTACGCTGCAAGGAATAAAGTCCTAACCTGTTTAATCTTTCCCTGTAACTCAACTCCTTAAGACCCGGCAACATCCTAGTAAATCTTTTCTGCACTCTCTCAATCTTATTGATATCTTTCCTGTAGTTAAGCGACCAGAACTGCACACAATACTCCAAAGTTGGCCTCACCAATGTCTTATACCACCTCACCATAACATCCCAACTCCTACACTCAATACTTTGATTTATGAAGGCCTGTATGCCAAAAGCTTTCTTTACAACCTGTGATGCCACTTTCAGGGAATTATGTATCTGAACTCCCAGATCCCTTTGTTCCTCCACACTCCTCAGCGCCCTATCATTTACTGTGTATGTCCTACCTTGGTTTGTCCTTCCAAAATGCAACACCTCGCACTTTTCCGCATTAAATTCCATCTGCCATTTTCTGGCACATTTTTCCAATTGGTCCAGATCCCTCTGCAAGCTTCGAAAGCCTTCCTCGCTGTCCACAATGCCTCCAATCTTAGTGTGATCAGCAAACTTGCTGATCCAATTTACCACATTATCATCCAAATCATTGATATAGACAACAAACAACAATGGTCCCAACACAGATCCCTGAGGCACACCACTAGTCACAGACCTTCTTATGAAGAAGTCCTGCAAGCTTTCAATTCCTATTTCAGCCTTCGTAGAAACTTAATAATTGGAGAGCTAAATTTAACAAGAGAAAGCAAAGACCAGGCAAAAGCATGGATTCATTTATCAATGATCTGTATAGGAACTGCGATTATGGAAACTTAAAGGATGAGCTGATTTACAACCGAATTGTAGCTGGGGTCCCAGATGAAGCATTATCAGATCTCTTACACACAAGAGAGGATTTAATACTAGTAAAGCAGTACAGATTGCGAGGCAAACAAACTCAGAAAACAGAATCAGAAAAACAGAATTTGTTTGAGGGGAAGGAGCAGTGCCATGGAGAAAATTGAATGAGACCATTCAATTTGTAGGCCACAAGAGAGATAATGCGCCAAATCCTAATTCTGCCAAAACGGGGAAAAGCACAGCAACCGCCATCTTGAAATGTCTTAGGTGTGGCGGGAATACAATAGCTAATTGACTAAAAGGAAAAATATATTGACTAATGTCATTTGTTTAGTCAATATATTAGAAGAGGTTAAGTAATTTTCTTTATCTCATTTAGTATATTAGCATCATAAAACGAGCAAAAATAATCTTAAAAAGTCCAGGCAGGAAATAAAACAAGCCCAGCAGCTTGAGAGTGAGAAACTTAGTTCGGAAACATCTGTGCTAAACTTAAGTAAGGGTAATTACAGGAAATGAGGGCAGAGTTGGCTGGAGTGGACTGGGAAAGGAGTTTAGCAGAAAAGACGGTTGATGAACAATGGCAGATGTTTAAGAAATAGTTCATGACTCACAACAAAGATATATCCTAATGAGGAAGAAGGATTGTAGGAGGGTGATAAACCAACCATGGTTAACCAAGGAAGTTAAGGATAGTATCAAAGTGAAAGAAAAAACATACAATGTGGCAAAGATTAGTGGTAAGCCAGAGGATTGGGAAAGTTTTAAAAACCAACAGAAGATGACCAAAAGAATAATAAAGAGGGAGAAAATAAACTTTGAGGATAAACTAGCAAGTAATTTAATAATGGACGGTAAGAGCTTCTTTAAATATATAAAAAGGAAGAGAGAGGCCAAAGTCAATATAGGACACTTAGAAAATGAAGCTGGGGAAATAGTAATGGGGACCCAGGAAATGACAGAGGAGTTGAATAAATACTTTGCCTCAGTCTTCACAGAAGACACTAATAGCATACCAAAAATACTAAATAATCAGAGGACAAAAGGGGGTGGAGGAAATAAATACAAAAACTATCACAAGAGAAAAAGTACTAGGGCAACTAATGGGGCTAAAGGCCGATAAGTCACCTGGATCTGATGGGCTGCATCCTAGGATATTAAAAAAAATAGCTGCAGAGATGGTGGATGCATTGGTAGTAATCTTCCAAGAGTCCTTAGATTCTGGAGAAGCCCCAGAGGATGGAAAACTGCCAATGTAACACCCTTATTCAAAAAGGGAGGGAAACAAAAAACAGGTAACTACAGGCCAGTTAACTTAACAGCTGTCATTGGGAAAGTGTTAGAGTCTATTATAGAGGATGTAATAGCAGGGCATTTAGAAATACATAGTCTAATCAAGCAGAGTCAGCAGGGCTTTATGAAGGGGAAATCATGTTAGAATTCTTTGAGGAGGTAACAAGCAGGATAGATAAAGGGGAACCAGTAGATGTAATATATTTGGATTTCCAAAAGGCGTTCAATAAGGTACCACACATAAGGCTACTTAATAAGGTAAGAGCCCATGGTGTTGGGGGAGTGTTAGTATATTAGCATGGATAGAAGATTGGCTAACTAATAGACAACAGAGTGTTGGAATACGGGGTCGGGGCTGGGGGCACTTTCAGGATGGCAACCTATAACTAGTATAATGCCACAGGGATCAGTACTGGGACCACAATTATTTACAATATATATAAATGACTTGGATAAGGGAAATGAATGTACTATTGCCAAGTTTGTGGATGACACCAAAATAGGTGGGAAGGCAAGTGGTGAGGATGACACAAAGAATCTACAGAGGGATATAGACAGGTTAAAGTGAGTGGGCAAAAATGTGGCAGATGGAATATCATATGGGTAAATGTGAGGTTAAGCACTTTGGCAGGAAGAACCGAGGAGCTGGATATTATTTAAATGGAGAAAGACTGAAGAAAGTTGCAACACAGAGGTCCTCATGCATGAATCTCAAAAAGCTAGCATACAAGTTTAGCAGGTAATAGATAAGGCAAATGGAATGTTGGCCTTTATTTCAAAGGGAATGGAGTATAAAAATAGGGAAGTCTTGCTAAAACAATACAAGGCACTAGTTAGACCACACCTATAATACTGTGAACAATTTTGGTCCCCTTTCTAAGGAAAGATATACTGGCATTGGAGTCAGTCCAGAGAAGGTTCACCACGTTGACCCTGGGGCTGGAGGATTTTCTTATGAGGAGAGGTTGAGTAGGTATGTCCAACCTATTCAATTGGAGTTTAGAAGAATGAGAGGTGACCTTATTGAAACATATAAGATTCTTAGGGGGCTTGACAGGGTAGATGCTGAGAGGTTGTATCCCCTTGTGGGAGAGTCTAGGACCAGAAGACATAATCTTAGGGTAAGGGGACACCCATTTAAGGCAGAGATGAGGAGGAATTTCTTCTCTCAGAGGGTAGTGAATCTGTCGAATTCTTTACTACAGAGGGCTGTAGAGACTGGGTCGTTAAGTATATTCAAGGCTGAGATAGACAGATTTTTAATTAGCAAGGGAACCAAGGGTTAAGGGGAAAAGGCAGGAAAGTGGAGTTGAGGATTATCAGATCAACCATGATCTCATTGAATGACGGAGCAGACTCAATGGGCCGAATGGCCTACTTCTGCTCCTACGTCTTATGGCTTATAGCAGCGGAATGATGAATGTCTCCAAGTCTGAGAATATTGTCTTGAAGGATGGCCAGACCATATCCCCAGTAATCTGAAATTACAGCAGTACTTTAAACAGTGCAAACACCTAACTGTCATTGATGACTTATTAGTCTTCAATGAGAGAATAGTCATACCGAGAGCACTTAGGCATGATATTCTTAAAAGACTTCACCAAGGTCTTCCAGCAATCAGTCTGGAAACCAGGCATCACTCATTCTATCGAAGAAATGATTTCTAACTTTCTTACGTGTGCTGTAAGTAATTGAGAGCAAAAACAACCACTTCTTCAACTTTTTCATCAAGACCGTGAAAGTGCCTGTGAATGGAGTTATTTGAATTTAAGGCAAAAACATTCCTTATTACCATTGATTACTGCTTATAGTGGATTGAAGTAAACCAATTGCACAGCAGAAACAGTCATTTATTTGCTCGAGAATTTGTGCAACACATAGCATTCTGGACATTGTAGTGTCAGAAAATGGGCCACAATTTGCTTCTGAGTTATTCCAAAATTTCACAAAAGACTATGGCTTTGTTCATGTAACCAGCTCACCTCGTTATTCTTAAGCAAATGGAGAAGTTGAGAGAGGGGTATGGATCATTAGGGATCTACTAAAGAGAAACAATGGCCTTAATCTAGCTCTTCTGAGTTATCAAACCTCACTACTACAAAATGGTTTCTCACCATCAGAGTTACTACTGGGAAGGGGATTGAGAACATAGCTTCCATCTCTGACACAAAAGCTCAAACCCAATATCACCACGAACGACCACAAGGGCTGAATTTTCTGGCTGGCGGGGGGTGGGGGCTGTGGGGGGGCCATACGGATGCGGGCGGGCGTGGACCTGATCACCACCTGCAGTCGGGTCCACGCCGCCATTTTACGTGTGTGTGCCAATTAAGGCCCTCCCAGCGTGAATCGCAGCTCCCAAGGACATCAGGAGTGGGTGGGCAGTGGTGGGTCTTAATTGACCGCCAGATCCAATGGCGACCCGGCAGCCTGTTTTAAAAAGTTGCTGCAGCCTTTCCAAGGCTACGAATCATGGCTAGTGGGAGGGCTCCCCAGAGCGTTGCAGGCCAGGCAAGAGGGTAGGGCAGGGTCGCACTGTGCCCCTCGTTTTTCCGATGATTGCCTTGCTGCCCCCCTTGAGGAGGTGGCAGCATGGTGGGAGGTCCTGGTACCCCAGGGCGGGAGGAGGAGGCACCCCCTCGCCCCCCCCACGTGACCAAACATGCCTGGGAGGAGGTGGCGGAGGTGGTGAGCTCCCGTGTTGTGGTGCAGCGCACCTGGGTCTAGTGTCACAAGCGTTTCAATGACCTGTTGCGCTCAGGAAGGGCGAGGATAATGTTGATCTTGGTCACTTAACCCAGCAGGTAGGCTTTCCCCCATGGTGCGACCCCCCACCAAATCTGAGTGTAGTGACTAAATTGAATCATTGACGGCATGTGTCCGTCGCTGGGTGGGCCAGCAGATATTGCCCGGGAATAGGTCACTCTGAAAGGGTGGTGAAGAGATGGGTTCTGCACCCGCAGCATGTGGTACACTGTGACCCACGTTACTGTTTTGGGGGCAACTTGGAGGAGCTGCACCTAGGTTCAGTGCTGGAACTCCAGGACATGTCCAAGTCAGGGTGATGACATGCTGGGAGGGGAGCTTCAAGGTGGCGTGGCACCGATCGATCTGCCGTCCTCTGCACTCCATGTGCTTGTGTGTTCTTGCTATGGAAGGTTAGACCATGTGGTGCCAAATGTGACGTAGGGGGCGGGGGTGTGGGAAACAGTCCTAGCATCTTTGTGTGAGTGTTCAGCAGCAGCGAGGTGAGAAAACACTGGAACCCTGCAATATCCCATTATGCTTGGGGTGGGTCATCCGTGAAGAGAGTCCAGGTACAATTTGTACTAATCAATGCTCTTCTCTCCATTTCAGGAGAAGAATGCACATAATGCAGGTAAGGACTGGCGGCACAGTGAGCAACTCTGAGCTCTTCAAGCAGGAGGCCCGAGATTTGGAGATGCACCATGCACCCAGATCCACCGATGTCGGTGAGGATGTGGTGCCATGCGTCAGCACAGCAGCTGCCTGTCAACTCTGCAAACTCCTCTCAGGGCACTCCAGATGAGGGCAGCAGCTCCTCCGCCCCTCTGCCAGCAACTGTTGTATCCGGTGTGGCTGCGACGACTGGGGAGATGCCAGCTGTAGAACTGGCAGCTCCCTCCCAGGTGGGGCCAGCACAGGCTACACGGGCCAGAGGACGACCGCCAAAGTCATCAAGGCCAACAGGACATCAGAGTGAGCAGGCTGTCTCAGATGCCACTCACAGCGAGGAGTCAGCACCAAGACATAGCACCCGAAAACGTAAACACAAGGCACCTTAGGCACACCACGGGTTTATCACTGGTGCTTTTGTGTTGGCCAGCTATGAGGTCTTTATGAGTTGGCGTGATTTTTAACACCTTTTTTATTTTGTTTCATTAGGTTTCTTTGGTTGCAATATTAAATTCAGACATGTCACCATGGTTGCCTCTTTTGTTCTGCAGGCAGATGATTTCCAATAATGTAGAGTGTTTCGTGGGACATTCAGCTTTATTAACAAGGACCTTAGTTAATGTTCCTAACCAGGCAGATTTTGCACTTAGGTCTCGAATATGGAGCATACAGCCCAGACTTGTCCTGGAGGTCCGTATGTGGTGTGCTAGCTGAAGTATGATTAAAGCCTCCCGGGTGTCTCTGTCTCCCTGGAGTATGCCCGGGTCAGCATCTACCCCGTTAGCATTTCCCTGTGCGCGCTAATACTTGGACTCATTGCTGGACTCATCATGTGCATCCGTAGCCAATGCGTCTACGTCTTCATCGTCCACAGCATCCCCCCTTTCCAGTGCAAGATTGTGGAGAGCGCAGCATGCAACCACTATCAGCGACGCACGATCTGAGGGGTACTAGAGTGCGCCCCCTGAGCAGTCCAGGCATTGGATGCGCGTCTTGAGAAGACCAATGGCTCTCTCCACCACAGCCCCTTGTGGAGGCGTGGCTCCTATTGTATCATTGCTCAGCTTCTGTTCTTGGATGATGCAGAGGCATCATGAGCCACCTTCTGAGGAGATAGCTCTTCTCACCCACCAGCCATCCACCCAGGCAGGCTGGAGCACTGAAGAGCCCTAGAACCTGGGAGTGTCTGAGGATGTAGGCGTCGTGGGACCTGCCTGGGTACCTTGCACAGACTTGAAGAATCAGCATTCTGTGATCACACATTATCTGCACATTCATGGAGTGGAAGCCCTTCCTGTTGACAAAGGCACCGAGCTCTCCTGCTGGCGCCTTGATGGCCACATGTGTGCAGTCGATTGCACCCTGGACGCATGGGAAGCCAGCAATGGCCACGAAGCCTCTGGCTCGCTGTGTCTAGCTTGCCTGGTCCCAACGGTAGAGTATGAAGGTCAATGCACGCCTGAACAGAGCGTCTGTAACCTGCTTGACACAATTGTGGACAGCTGATTGGGAGACACTGCAAAGATCACCCACCGACCCCTGGAAGAAGCCAGCGGCGTAGAAGTTGAGGGCAGCTGTGACCTTCAGAGCCACTGGCATGGGGTGTTCACCCACATGGTTTGCAGAGATCTCAGGTCCAATCATCTGACAGATATAGTTAACATCTCTTTTGAGAGATAGAACCTCCTTTGGCACTACACCTTAGACATATTGAGGTAGCTGCTTCGCTGTCTGTATGCCCTGGCACCAGGATAGTGGCGTCTTCTGCGACCCTTTCCGCCTTGGACTACCTCTTGGCCTTGCACCCCTTATGCATGTGTCTGACCTCCCAAAGGTGGCTCCCCTGAAGGCTGAATATGTATTCCTGGCCTCCTCCCCCTTCTAGCCCTCTCTTCCTCCTCAGAGGAGGTGCCTCTAGTGGAGAGTTCAGCTCCCATTCCCAGCCTAAGGGAAGGCTTCCTGAAACATGCAGACCCAAAAAGGATTCCTCACTGCAGAGTGCTGACCTGAAGGTTGTGAGTCCAGTCCAAGCAGCTGAAATGCGTTTTGAAGTATTGCAGATCATACAGGCAATTATCAGTAACTTATTTGACAGAGCACACTTGCGACCCTACTGAGCCCTCTTAACCCACCTGTGAATGAGGTTTATACAAATGTTCCCTATCCACCTGCTCGTTGCGCCTATGCGCTGACCTGAAGATCACATGGGTGCTGAAAAATCGGTGTTGATTGGTGCCTCAAGGGTTTTAAGTGGCCCATTAATTTAATGGAAACATTGGAGAGCATCACACGCCCGCCCAACGAAATACCGCGATGGCGCGTGGTGACGTCGGGACGTTCACCCAACGTCCCCTCGCGTCATTTTACACACGAGCGTGCGGGGCCTGCCCCTGCACACCAACAGGAAAATTCTGCCCCAAGTATCTAAAGAGGAAGAACAGAGAAACAAACAAGCTCAGAAACTGTAAACACAAGCATAGAGCACGTAAGTTACTGCTGAAGTCAGGGCAGAGAGAAGGGGTCTGAGACCAACAGAGGGGATGCATAATCATTGAAAACACTCCATAACCAAGATTGTACAGGATTGAGGCAGACCAGGGTATCATAACGAGAAATTGCAGCAGCTTAATATCCTTGGAAAGGATGCCAGCGGAATCTTGAGCTTACTACTCAATCCTGAAGATGAAGAAAAAGTAAGACAAGTCTCTGCATCCACTCAGGAGAAGAACACTCACACAGACAGAAGGGAGAATACGGAATATCCTTGACCTCAAAAGGAGATCAAGCTCAGAGAGATTGGTCAAGGCACCTCAGAGACTAACCCTGTGAAATCTGAGACTTTGGAGGGAGACATAGGTGGATGTAAATACGATAGGGATAAAAACTGGGGTGGGGGGGGGAAATGTAGAGTAAAGGGTTAACATCAGAAACATATATTATGCTGATCTAACAAGGATGTTCGATCACATGACTGAGAAGTAAGAGAGATCTGGAAGGAGGAGAAGCTCCAACCTCGTACATAGGTCTTAATGTGTAAATACTTAGAAAAAGAGCAATCGTTTTAAGAAACTACAAACTTGAGCAGCATACTTTGGGAGAATAGACTAGCCCCAAAATCCCCATCTACAGACTGACCACACAATGAAACAGAAAAAAAGAAGGAAAAGGTTTGAGAAATGTGTGAAAGACTCAAGATATTACAAAATTTTAGACAATTGTACAGCATTTTGATCAATATGTATTGTAAAATAAAAACAGAATTACCTGGAAAAACTCAGCAGGCCCGGCAGCATCAGCGGAGAAGAAAAGAGTTGACGTTTCAAGTCCACATGACCCTTCGACAGAACAGGGTATTGTTCATGCAGTTCTGCAAATGCCAGTGTGCTGCCTCTGCAGTCATAATGCACTTTTCCCTAGGCTATGATGGAAAGGGTTTACAAATTTAATCTTAACAAAGTTGCACCAATTTACTTTGACCATCTAAAAAATGGGGTACAAAGAGACCTTGGGATGTGTGTCCATAGATCTCTGAAGGCTGAAGGGCATGTTAATGGGGTGGTGAAAAAGGCGTATGGGACACTTGCCTTTATCAATCGAGGCATAGATTACAAAGGTAGGGAGGTTATGTTGGAGTTGTATAGAACCTTGGTGAGGTCACAGCTGGAGTGCTGTGTGCAGTTCTGGTCGCCACATTATAGGAAGGATGTGACTGCACTGGAGGGGTTGCAGAGGAGATTCACCAGGATGTTGCCTGGGATGAAACATTTCAGTTATGAAGAGAGGTTGGATAGACTTGGGTTGTTTTCGTGGAGCAGAGAGGACTGAGGGGCGACCTGATTGAGGTATACAAGATTATGAGGGCGTGGACAGGGTGGATAGGGAGCAGCTGTTGCCCTTAGTTGAAGGGTCAGTCACAGGGGGACATAAGTTCAAGGTGAGGGGCAGGAGGTTTAGGGTGGATGTGAGGAAAAACCTTTTTACCCAGAGGGTGGTGACGGTCTGGACTGCGCTGCCTGAGAGGGTGGTGGAAGTGGGTTGCCTCACATCCTTTAAGATGTACCTGGAGGAGCACTTGGCATGTCATAACATGGGCCAAGTGCTGGTAAATGGGATTAGGTAGGTAGGTCAGGTGTTTCTCATGTGTCAGTGCAGACTCGATGGGCCGAAGAGCCTCTTCTGCACTGTGATTCTGTGAAAATGCTTTCAGATCTTTCACCATGTGGCTTCAAAACATGTTGGCCTTATTTAATAGGACTCCTTAAAGACATGTCAACCATTTCCAAAGAAATATTTAGGTTAGTTTTTTTTTATATAATAATTATGCACACTTGAAGTTTAGTGGTCCCATTTTCCCATGTGAAGCAGGAATTGAGAATCAGGATCGAATTCAAGTAGTGTTCCCACTTCCATCCCTGGCTGAGTGTGATTTTGCAGTTCCCTTGGGGGTGGGGCTGCCACCCAATTAGGCACATTAGAGGCAAGAGTGAAGTGGGCCTTTTCTGGAGAGGGCAGGTTAAAAGGCCCACCTCCATTCCTGTCTGTTCCCAAATACACGGGATGGATATGCTGTATCGGGAAGGCTTCAAAATGTATTTTAATGCATTTAAAAGTACTTTAAAAATATATCAAGAGTATTTTAAATTTAAGTGTATTTCACCCCCACCCAACCCTCCACCTGCCCACCCAACGCAACCTTCCCTCATAATTTGGTGGCCTCCTTTAATCAGAAATGAATTGAGTTTTCTTTTTATTTCCATTACTAAATTATTCAATGCCCCCACTGCTCTCTGATAATAATGGTGCACTGAATAAACAAACTCAAATCAATGCCTGGACTTATTTTTGCTCGTTTTATGATGCTAATGTACTAACTGAGTGAGATAAAGAAAATTACACTGACCTTTTCTAATGGGTTGACTAAACAAATGGTACATTAGCCAATATATTTTTCCTTTTAGTCAATTAGCTGTTTTGCAGCATGCTTCAATTTGAAGCAATTACTTGTGTTTTGTATTTAAAGTGATAGTGCTTCTTCTGCCAAGAGAACACTGAAAATATTAATGACTCAACAATCTTGCCGTATAATTGTTTTTATAACCATTGCAGTCACGTCCCAGCGGGGCAATTTCAAATGACAACAATGTGGTTGAAAAATGAATTCTTGTCTTTAGGGCCTTTTTTTAGCAGAATATAAAAATAATATATGCAGGACTCTGCATCGAATTTACAATACAGAAACAGGTCACCTGCTCACCTGGGCCTGGATTTTCCAGCCTTGTTGCGGGCGGGACCAGCCACAGGCAAGGCAGTGCCCCAGCCAGAAGTCCATTGACTTACAGTGGGACCGTAAAACCCCAGCCCTGGTCTCTGCCAGTGTCTAAGTTCCTCACAGGCCTCGCGCTTCCACCCCTGTTCATCCAACTCAACCAAAAATGTAAATGTACAGTAAGGATGTAAACTTGTAGTTGTCAACTTAATACATCAAATTCACATGGCAACAAATGTTAAAATAACGTTTCAATTTAGTCTATCCAGTTGTAAAATAAATCACCCAAAAAACCTGACTCAAAACAACATCAGAATTCTTAGCGGCAGATTTCTGAAAGCCTTTGGTATTATAGGTGATGCATTCACTGCCTGATTGAGGGACCCTTGTTGCCATACCCCTCCCTGCAATCCTCACCCTATGATGCCCCCCACACCATCACTCACCTCAGTATTCTTGGGCCTCAGGTGGTTGTAGTACCAGCAGCTGGCACTACCTCCTCAGTGATGCTGCCACGCAGTGAAGCACTGCCAGCCTCTGATTGGCTGGCAGCTCTCGAAAGGAGGAGATTCCACTTCAGGGATCCTTAATCCCTTGAAAGGCTCATGCTGCCCAGTTGAGTGCCTGATTGGTATCTAATCAACTGGGCTTCCCTGAAAAGAGGCTCTCATCATCTCTCCAGTCGACATCAAGACCCCGCCTACATTAAGTTCCGCCCAGTTTGTCAGTTTAACATGCAATAAGGATGATATACATTTACAATCATGAAATCTGCATTTTTGAAAGGGAATAAAAAAAGTACCTGCTGCTATTTCTCTGCTGCCCAAGCACTTTCTAAATTTTATCATGTGATACGTTTACCTTGATTTTCCTGTAGTCATGTCAAATCTGATCCTAATTTCAGCTGACTATTATTAGTTTGAGTTGGTAACTGAAGATCTTTTTCCCCCCCACATTGTTTGTTAGGATGAAGTCTGCCCCAAAGCTGAAGGTGAAGCAGTCCAGCGGTGCATTTGGGCTACTGCTGTGAACATCAAAGACAAGTATATCTATGTGACGCAGCCAAAGCTGAACAGAGTGCTGATTGTTGATATTCAGTCTCAGAAAGCAGTTCAGGTCTTTATTCCTTCTTTTACATTGTTCAGTTGGTTAAATACGCCATGATGATAAAATATAAGCATAGTTTACAATGTCACCTATGCAGGACATGAGTTTGCATGAAAATTAGTTGAATTAATTGATTATTTTTTTCTTGTGATTTTAACACTTTAAAAACCTTATAAAATGAATTGTTGACTAACACCTTGGAATGTCATGTAAAAATGTTTTTTTGAGCTTACTATAGTGCATGAGCTTAATATAGTGCATGAATTTTCTAATGCACGTAAAATGTTAGAAGAAAAACACTGGGGTGCTTAATTTCTCATGTTAATTGTATAATTGATTTGTGTTTATGCAATACTCTGTTCACAGCTGCATTACTTAAAAAAAGTCAACAGTGTTTTTATAAGCTTTATTTTACTTTCTGTTTTCTTTACTCCCTTTCAGGAATATTTTGTTTAAATATTGAGCGCTGATGAAATCAGGAGGCTTGAAATTCCCCCCCATATATACTTTTATTCCTTTGCTTTTCTAACAAAATTGTTAACCCATTTATTTTAAACAGGTTGCTAACTTTATTAAAAAGGCACTGTCACCTTTCAGGGTTTCTGAAAGTGTTGCAATGGGAGGACCTTGATATAATTTATGCTAAAAATTCTATTACTCAGTTAGATATTTAGATTTATCTCCAAACGTGTTAGATGCGCAGAAGCAGGAAATATTGATTAGGATCCAGAGTGCTTTAGACAATGGAATTTATTTTAGATATCCCATTGAACTTCCAGACCCTTTTGACAGAATCTTCCGCTCTAAAGTCTGAGTTTGGTGGCGGACAGGAAAGTGGGAGTGATTCCTGTTGGGCAGCGAGACAACTGAACACGCACGATCTTGTGCTGTTCAGCTCATTATTTATGCATCCATGCAGAGCACAGCAAATTTCATGGCAGGGCAGGCAGCAAGTTCGAAGGTCTGGGTGCCATATTTAAATGGCACATGAACAGCCACTGCAGGCCAGGAACTCTGGACAGAAATGTGTAAGAGAAGAGAGCAACCTGTGGCCCCATGGATCAGTGATTCCTCCCTGGAGGCTGTCCTCCAGGCTGTCCAAGACAGGGAGGAGGTGCTGCTCCATGGGATAGGAACAGGAGGTTCTCTCATCTGACCACAGTGGCCTGGATGGAGGTTCCCGGCATGGTTAGCGCCCATGAGCCCAGGCAAGAACTGGCCTGCAGTGCAGGCAAAGGATGAATAATCTGCAGCGCTCGTCCAAGATATGTGCACTGTCTACTCACTGCAAACTCACACTCTCATAAGGAGATCAAGCAGTCTGATGGTTAGTGCACAGTGATGTCACACACGACCAGCAGATGGGATGTCAACATTGAATTTATGCCTGTCACTTTAAGCTCTCAATCTCATGTCAGTTGCAGGACAAATGGCCTCTTAATCACTTACTAGGGAGGGCTCAACTGCAGCAATAGGCGTATATGCTTCAGAACTGCTCATTCACCCAATGGTCCCACAATCAAACCTTTTGTCTTTCTGCAGGACAATATAGCCCATAACAAACATAAGCGAGCCAAGACCGAAGGGGTATGGCAGAAATTCATCTGTTCAGCATGAGAAGCAGGCCCCTGGGATTGCTGGTGAGAATCATGACCTCATGAGATCAAAGGACCAGGCACCATATATAAAGGGCACCTGGACTGGGAATGGTGTGGAAGCTGAGATCAGACTCCCCCAGGAACCATGTGAGGATGCATCCAGGCTTCAGTTCCAATATGCACGTATACTATGACTGATCTTTAATATATGAGCCTGCTTGGTTACTAAATCTCTCTTTTCTCTATTCCAGGCATCAACAAGAAATGGGGAAGGCCATCCAAAGGGGCATGCTGCAGCCCCAGCTCTAAGCCCACTTCAGTGGAGGATGCCTCAGTATCCTCAGAGGATGCACCTTCACTGCGTGCACCTGCACCCTCCACCACCGCAGATACACGCACCCCAGTGGGTCCTAGGTCTAGAGTAGGTCCAGGGTCACAATCTGGTGAGCACTTCAGAGACACCCAAGGTCTCTGACACTCAGAGGACTGCGAGAGAACAGGCCCCTGCTGAGTCCGAATCAGATGATGAGCCTCTAGACTCAGCCCTAAGATACCTCTCGGATATGCAAAGACAGGCAGGAAACATCAGGCAGAGTTTCCAGACTGGACCAAAGGTTGGAGTAGTCAATTCACATTCTGTCTGCTGGCATGGCACTGGCATATGAGCGCTTAGCTGTCTCTATGGAAATGGTGGCACCCACCTTGGAGACTCAGGCCCAGCAGAATACACAGTTTCTGCCAGATGTATGCTTGGACCTGCACTCTATTGCTCTAATCATGGGTGCAGTGCAGCAGTGGCTAGGTAGGAAGGGGACGGGGCACCTTGATCTCCCTCCAGATGGTCCTTCTCCTCAAACCAGGAAGCTGCCCTGGGGAGGAGGAGTGCCAGACAGACACCCATGGGGCTTCATCCCTGGATGTTTCAGGAGTGCCCTGCTGCTCCACATCCCTCTGCCAGTGACCCCATCATCTTCAGCAGGTCAGGCCAAGGAGGGTGCACTTGCACCTGAGCGGGAAACCCTTAGCAAGCCAGGGCCTAGGCCTCGGGCCACCAGAGGATGCCCACCAAAGTCGCCTCAGACAACAGGGCAAAGCAGTTAGCAAGCTGTCTCCGCCTCAGCTGTGGATGTTGGGACTGCATCTCGACATAGGAGTAGGCAACAAAAGATTAAGAAGTATTGAAGGCTCGCAGGTGGCATGGGTGTACACTGATTGTATATTGTCTGCACATTTGTAAATATATTTTGAATTTAACCATTTGCAAGTCACATGGATTCTATCTTGCTAATAGTTGCTTCAGTGCCCTGCAGTCAGTTAAGGCTCCACAATGTTGCCCCCGCATGAGAATCCGATCAGGCACTTCTATTGTTTCCGTTCCCTCACATTATCACATGTGCAAAGTTAAGCACTGGTCATCAGTTGTCAGTGTACTGTCTGGCTACTCCTCATGTCAGCCATTTCTCGCAGCTCACAATGCTGTGGCCTCAGGATATGTGTTCATCAAGCTCATAGCATTTCCTGCTGCTGTTGCACTGTTGTAGAAACATAGAAACTAGGAGTAGGAGTAGGCCATTCGGCCCTTCGAGCCTACTGTGCCATTCAATATGATCATGGCTGATCATCCAACTGAACAGCCTGCTCCCGCTTTCTCCCCATACCCTTTGATCCCTTTCGCTCCAAGAGCTATATCTAACTCCTTGAAAACATACAATGTTTTGGTCTCGACTACTTTCTATGGTAACGAATTCCACAGGCTCACCACTCTCTGGGTGAAGAAATTTCTCCTCATATATAAAAACAAAAAAACTGCGGATGCTGGAAATCCAAAACAAAAACAGAATTACCTGGAAAAACTCAGCAGGTCTGGCAGCATCGGCGGAGAAGAAAAGAGTTGACGTTTCGAGTCCTCATGACCCTTCGACAGAACTTGAGTCAAGTTCTGTCGAAGGGTCATGAGGACTCGAAACGTCAACAAATTTCTCCTCATCTCAGTCCTAAATGGTCTACCCCATATCCTCAGACTGTGACCCCTGGTTCTGGACTCCCCCACCATCGGGAACATCCTTCCTGCATCTATCCTGCCTAGTCCTGTTAGAATTTTATAGGTTTCTATGAGATCCCCCCTCATTCTTCTGTACTCCAACGAATATAGTCCTAATCAACTCAATCTCTCCTCATATGTCAGTCCCGCCATCCTGGGAATCTGTCGGGTATACCTTCACTAGACTCCCTGTATAGCAAGTACATCCTTCCTCAGATAAGGAGACCAAAACTGCACACAATATTCTAGGTGTGGTCTCACCAAGGTCCCGTACAATTGCAGCTAGACATCCCTGTTCCTGTACTCGAATCCTCTGGCTATGAAGGCCAACATACCATTTGCCTTCTTTACCACCTGCTGCACCTGCATGCTTACCTTCAGCGACTAGTGTACAAGGACATTCCTCTCTCTCAATTTATAGCCATTCAAGTAATAATCTGCCTTCCTGTTTTTGCTACCAAAGTGGATAACCTCACAATTATCCACATTATACTGCATCTGCCATGCATTTGCCCACTCACTCAGCTTGTCCAAATCACACTGATGCATCTCTGCATCCTCCTTTCAGCTCACCCTCCCACCCAGCTTTGTGTCATCTGCAAATTTGGAGATATTACATTTAATTCCCTCATCTAAATCATTAATATATATTGTGAATAGCTGGGGTCCCAGCACCGATCCCTGCGGTACCCCACTAGTCACTTCATGCCATTCAAAAAAAGACCCGTTTATTCCTACTCTATGTTTCCTGTCTGCCAACTAATTTTCTATTCATCTCATTACGCTACCCCCAATCCCATGCGCTTTAATTTTGAACGCCAATCTCTTATGTGGGATGTCAGTTTGTGGATGGCACAATTAATTGTGGGGAGTTAAATCAGTTATGTGTGTGTCAAGGTTCATTGTAAATGCAATTTCAGAGGTGAGAGATTATAGTTGGACACTGCCTTCTTAACAATCAAAATCCAAAAGCTACCCTAACTGTCTGGAGGAAGATGTGGTAGGCACATTCAGTTGGGCATTTCCTTCGTTGGTGATTTGTTGATTTCAGCGACCATGCAGCTGAATAAGGCAAATAAAGCTGCAACGGGCACATTAGCCTTGACTGCAAGGGGGATTTGAGTATAGGATTTAAGAAGTGTGCGTGCATCTGACTGAAGCCAACTCTCACATGGAGAATTACCTGGAAAAACTCAGCAGGTCTGGCAGCATCGGCGGAGAAGAAAAGAGTTGACGTTTCGAGTCCTCATGACCCTTCGACAGAACTTGAGTTCGAGTCCAACTCTTTCTTGGACTCGAACTCAAGTTCTGTCGAAGGGTCATGAGGACTCGAAACGTCAACTCTTTTCTTCTCCGCCGATGCTGCCAGACCTGCTGAGTTTTTCCAGGTAATTCTGTTTTTGTTTTGGATTTCCAGCATTCGCAGTTTTTTTGTTTTTGTTTTTATCTCACATGGAGAGTTGTTTGTCCTGCTAGACACCTTATCAAAGGTTACTAGAAACTGAACTGGACCAGCTATATAAATACTTTGGCTACAAGAGCATGTCAGAGGCTGAGCATTCTGCAGAGTGTAACTCACCTCCTGACTCCCCAATGCCATCTTCAAGGCACAAGTCAGGAGTGTGATGGAATATCCTCCACTTGCCTGGATGAGTGCAGCTCCAACAACACTCAGGAGGCTCAACGCCATCCAGCACAAAGTAGCCTGCATAATTGGCACCCCATCCACCGCCTTAAACATTTACTTCCTCCACCGTGGCAACAGTGTATACCAGATGCACTGCAGCCTTCAACAGCAGCTTCCAAATCTGCAAACTCTACCGCCTGGAAGGACAAAGGCAGTAGATGCATGGCAGCTCACCACCACCTTCTCAAGGACAATTAGGGATGGACAATAAATGGTGGCCTAACCAGTGATGCCCACGTCCCGTGAAAGAATTTTTAAAAGTGTGCAGTCGATGGCACCCTGCATTTGCGGAAAACCAGACATCGCTGCGAATCTCACTGCTCTGGCAGCCTGGCTTTCGGCATTCACGCAGAACTGGACACAATGGTGCGCTCTTGTGAACAGAGCACCTGTCACCTCCCGTAAGCATTTCTGTGTTGCCGGTGTGGCGTTGCCCTTCAATGCCACCAGCATGGGATGTCACCCAAGCCCCTGCAGCTGCAGCACACCCTGTAGAAGCTGGCAAATATAAGCTACCACATCCATGGGCAAGCGAAGGTCCTGTGGCATTGCCTTTTGCTCATTTCCTTATATGAGCAGCACCAGCAATACACCATGGTCGGGCCAATGGTCATCATTGCATTTGCCCCTCCTCGGGAACAGCTTGAACTTCTTGGGGCCCCGCTCCCTATTGCTGCTTAGGCACTGCTCTTCCTGGCCCTGTGCCAATCTACGATGGGCCCATTTTCTCCACTTTTGTATGAGAGTCAGAACTAAGGCATCTTTAGCCTGAATCCTTGATGCCTATTTGGATCTCTGAACACATCGATTTGATACATTTATTGATCATATCCTTAACAGTTTTCCTCCATCTCCAAGCCAGCAAGCCAGTGCTAAGACCTTGGCCTGGCCTCTATCTTGACATGTCATGCACAGCCCACCCTTTGCAGGTGAAGGACATCCTGGAGGACCACAGATGGGTGTTCTTCCCCTTCATATATGACTGCGCATGGAGACACTGTGCATTGACCCAGGTGATGATAGCCATGTATGAGAACCCTCCATCAGGCAATTGTCAGCTTGCCTCCCATACCGTTGATGCTGTATAGAGAAAACATAGCCTTGGCTTGATGGAAAGACTTTTGGCGCCTTGTGAACCATAAGCATTTAGCAGGAGTTTGGAGACTCGGCGTATGCATCTAGCTACCCCCCAGCAGCCCATGCCCCTTAGATGAATTCACTTCTATCCCTTCTTTCCTGCCTCTTACAGGAGCAGATAGCCAATCACATATACTCAATGCCAGCTTCAAACCTTAATGGATCCTCGCAGGAATAGAAGCCATTAGTCATGGAGCAATGCTCCTCCAATGGACATTTGAACTTTGAGAACAGTATCCAGTTGAGCAAATAATAAGGTGCTCCTTCATTCGGTGCAAAAGAGGAATCATAAACTCCTCCCACCCATATTGACACCCCTCCCATTTTGTTTTTCATGATAGCTTTTCAGAACTGCGTCATTATTTTCGAGACTTCAAGGTGGTTCACATAAAATTTGATTGCTTCCAGGACCTTTCAACCTCCCTCCTGTCACCCACCAAATTTCTCCCATCCTCCTCCTCAGTCACTGCCTTCTAATTTCTCTCTCTCCTGTCACCATTCACCCTGTCCCCATTACCCTTGACCCCCATTATTACATATGGAGATTTCCCTGTTCTCCCCCCATTCCCCTCAATGTTGACATCCTCATACCCCTCATGATCCTTCCCATTCTTGAGGCCAGCTACTGCCACATTGCAGAGACACATGTCCATCCACCCTCCCTCCCGTGAAATGAGACCATTGATTACCCCACTATGGGACTTGAACTGTACTGGATCTAACTGCCTCCCCAGAATGTGACTTTTCCCCCTACATCCCAGTACCATTCTTCCAACCAAGTAAATCACGAATATTGCCCTTCCATACATGCGCTGCAGGAACTCACCAAGGCTCCTTAGACAACATCTTCCAAGCCCATGACCACTAGAAGGTCAAGGGCAGCAAATGCATGGGAACACCACCACCTGTAAGTCCCCTCTAAGCCCCTTGCCATCCTGACTTGGAAAGATATCATCATTCCTTCACTGTCACTGTGTCAAAATCCTGGAACTCCCTTCCTAACAGCATTGTGGTTGTACCCACACCACATGGACTGCAGCAGTTCAAGAAGGCAGCACATCACCACCTTCTCAAGGGCAATTAGGGATGGGCAATAAATGCTGGCCTTGCCAGCGGTGCTCACATCCCAAGAACAAATTTTTTAAAAATTCTCTCAAACATTCACTGCCCAAAGAACCCTTTGCCTTCCCAAGACCCTGGACACCCTGGTTTCATTTCCTGGACAGTCTCTTAAATATGCCCTGTACAGTCTGGCTTCATTCCCCGGACAGTCTCTTACACAAGTCCCATACAACCTGACTTCATTCCCCGGATAATGTCTTAAACAAGCCCCATACAGTCTGGCTTCATTCCCCAGACAGTGTCTTAAACAAGCCCCATACAGTCTGGCTTCGTTCCCCAGACAGTGTCTTAAACAAGCCCCTTACAGTCTGGCTTCATTCCCTGGACAGACTCTTCAACAAGCCCCTTCCAGCCTGGCTTCCGGACAGTCTCTTAAACATGCCCCATACAGTCTGGCCTCATCCCTGGACAGTCTTTTAAACATGCCACAGACAGTCTGGCTTCATTCCCCGGACAGTCTCTTAAACATGCCCCTTACAGTCTGGCTTCATTCCCTGGACAGACTCTTCAACAAGCCCCTTACAGTCTGGCTTCATTCCCTGGACAGTCTCTTAAACTTGCCCCTTACAGGCTGGCTTCATTCCCTGGACAGACTCTGCAACAAGCCCCTTCCAGCCTGGCTTCATCCCCGGACAGTCTCTTAAACATGCCCCTTACAGTTGGCTTCATTCCCCAGACTCTTCAACATGCCCCTTACAGTCTGGCTTCATTTTCCGGACAGTCTCTTAAACATGCCCCTTACAGCCTGGCTTCATTTTCTGGAGTCTCTTAAACATGCCCCATTTAGTCTGGCTTCATCCCTGGACAGTCTCTTAAACATGCCACAGACAGCCTAGCTTCATTCCCTGGACAGTCTCTTCAGCATGCTCCAGACAATCTGACTTCACTTTCTGGACAGTCACCTAAATATGCCCGGGAGAGTCTGTTCAACATGCCCCAGACAGTCTGGCTTCATTCCTCAGAGGGTCCTTCAATATGTCCCGGACTGTTTTCCACCCTTCCCCGATGGTTCCTTGCCCCATCCTACCGCCATCTCACTTTCCTCCACTGATCTTTTCCCCTCTTAGTCCTGCCTCCATCTCACCCTTCCCCTCTGGTACCTCACCCGCCTTATCCTACCTCCTCTCCTTTCCTTCCCCATTAGCCCTGCTAATACCCAGCCTTGGCGCAGCTTTTGCTACTGGCATGCAATATGAAGGAGACTGCGAATTGTCAACAAGAAGGTGAAAGGAACGTCTACTGACCTCAAAATCACGGATGAAGTGAAGCTCGCCAGACGTGCACCATTATATACAGTCGTAAAACTGAACGTTATAATTAACCGCTGACAGGAAACTTAATTTTGAGGGTGAACTTAATTCCAGTGAGGTGGCCTTTTAAAGAGCATTCATGAGATGCTAGTACATCTAGGTGGGGTTCCCAACATTATTTTTTGGGAAGCTCGGCCCACATTGAACCTACCTTGGAAGTCGGGAGAACAAAATTCCAACAGGTTCCCACCACCAGGAAACAGATTTTTTGCATCCCACCAAATGAAGTGTCCCTGCCTGCCACAATTTCTGCTGTTGGCAGGACCAGAAGTTTCTGCCCTTTCTCATTGCCACAACCAATTCATTGGAATCCAATATAGGCATCTGGGGAGAATATACTTTTTGGGAGGGAATTAACCAGTTTGTTTGGCAGGCTTACTGGTGACTTGGTAACAAAAGAAGATGTTGGAGAGTTTGTCCATCCACTTCATGTGATCAGAAGAAACAAAAAGGGGAGAAAAATTACTGTTCGGGGTCAGACAGTCTAGTTATGTCTTGGAAAGGAGCTTAACCTCTGGAGAACTTGCTCCGGGTCAGTCAGAACAAGCAAGCTCATCAGGAAAAGTTGTTAGCCCAAAAGTTGTTGGGAAAGTTTCTTCTAATTCATATTCAGGATCTGGGCATTCCTAGCAAGGCAAACAATAATTGCTCATCCCTAGTTAAGCTTGAGAGGGTAGAGGATCTAAGATATGAGATAGGTATTCAAGGACTTTTACCGAGCATTGATGAAGTTATGATATTTAACCAAGCCAAGATGGTGTGTGACATCAAACCTGGTTCTGTTATTGTAACTTATACACATGTGTCCTGCTCCTCCTTAACCTAAGTCAAATACAGATACAGTTGACTCCCTTCATTACTTTAAATACTACAATCAAATTGCCCCAAAGTCTATGCTGTCCAGAGATGAAAAACCTAGTTCTCTATGCCCATTATGATAACTAAGGGCTTTTAAGCTCATTTGATCATTTGCGTAATCCTTGTTTGAACTTCTTCCATGGCTTCTAAAGTTCACCATGTGTCGGGAACAAAAACTGCACACAATATTCCAAATAATGCTTAATTAACGTCTTGTGCAAGGACAATATGGTGTCTTTTGTTTTCTGTTAGGCCATCGTAGTGGAACATTCCAAAAAGCTGTTAGCCTTTGCTATAGCATTGTGTTACTGATTGTAAACTTTTAAAGATACATGCTTTATAACATCAAAGCCTCTTTCTGGGCTAGTAGACTTTAGTTTGGAGTCCTACATGGTATAGTCGTGGTTGGCATCAGCCCTATCCACATTATCTAAATTGAATGACATCTGCCAGACCCAGGTAAATTCATTTACATCCTTCTACACTTCTACGTCTGCCAGCAATCTGATTTTTGTGCACCACAGTTCTAAAACCAGTACAAATTGTGTCATTTGCAAACTTGCTGAAAATTAAGTAACACCTTCAAATCATTAATATAGATACTGGAGGGCAAAGTTCCTAACACCATACCCTGTGGGATTCTACTCATTACCAGTCTCCACCCAAGCCCATCAACAGGAGGGATGAGAATTTTCTTTTACAATGCATGTGTTCTGGTGTGGAATGCACTGTCTGAAGGTGGTAGTACCTTCAATGAGGAATTGAACGTATACTTGAATGGAAAAGATTTGAGGGCTATGGTGAAAGGGAGCAAGAATGGGGCTCATTGCATTGCTCTTTCAAAGAATCAGCACAGCAATACTGGATCAAATAACCTCTTTCTGAGCAAGAGGGCAGAATTTTGCCGTCGGCGAGCAGGGGGCGGGGCCCACTCACCGACGTGTAAAATGACACGGGGTGACGTCAGGGGGAACCCCCGATGTTATCCAGGCCTATTTAAATTTTCATGAAGGCAGGCCCGCAGCTGACTTTGCTGCGGGCCCGCTGACCTGTCAATGGCCAATTGAGGCCATTGATAGGATCAATTATATAATTAAAGGACCTGCCTGTCCAACCTTAAAATTGGTGGGCAGGCCAGGAGCCCCAGCGGGCAATAGAAAAAACACAAAACCTTATCCACCGGTGGGATGAGGTTCCGTTTAGGGTTTAAAAATGTTTAATAAACTTATAATGTAAAATATGAACATGTCGCATCTCATGTGACATTGTCACATGAGGGGGACATGTTAAGGAATTTCTTTTTCTATTTTTAATATTTTTAAAGGTGTCAGTGATCTCTCTAGGGCAGCACTCTTGCTTTTGGGGAATCCCCCCCCGCCCGCACAGGAAGCGCACAGCGCTTCCCACCGGACATCATGCTGGGCAGGCCTTAATTGGCCCGCCCACATAAAATGGCGGCAGGGCCCCCTTCTCCGGCGGGGATCGGTTCCCCACCCGCTGGAGATTGGGTCAGGCCCACCTGCCCGACAGGCAGAAAATTCTGCCCATATGGCAGGATTTTCCAGCCCCGTCCGCCATCTGGATTGTCTGGTGCTGCCCACTGAAAGTCAATGGACTTTTGACTGGGAAAATCCCAGCCTTTGGGACTATAATTACAACCCTCCAACTATGAGAATGCAACTCTTTATCCCCTTATCTGCCGTCACATCCCACAGGATGACATAGCTTATAATTAGCCTGTCATGTGACACTTAGTAAAACTGGGTTACCATTATCCACTGAGCTAGTAACTTCCTCAGAAAATGTAACTCAAACCATGTTGAAAGTTTTTAATAACTCTTCTGTCCAGGTAGTCATATAGAGTATCTTTAATGATCCCTCATAGCAAATTGCCTGTAACCAAAGTCAAGCTAATGGACCTATAATTTCCCAGTTCTGATTCACTGCTCTTTTTGAACATTGGTAGATTAGCCTCCATTCTCACCCTAAGGAGCTGTTTCATTAAGATATCAGTAGTTTACTTAGCACAGCTTCTACCTATTGGGCCACATTTGGGTGGATTCCATAGTCACCCGCAGTCCTATCTAGTTTGAGATTGCTTATTTTTTATGTTCACTTTCACATTTACAACTTTGGTGACAACTGGTCATTGCATTAATGGCAACTGAGCGTAGCCTGCTGAAGACAAGACTGATGCATAGTGTGGTTTGTCTACCTTTCATCTGTCCTCATTCTGAAGATTGGCTGCACTAAGAACAATCTTTCTTCACTGATTCCTATTCTCTGCTGCCCTCACTACTTGTCCAATAGAAAGGCCAGTCCATGTTCAGATAATATCCAGCTTTGCCATTTTGGGTCTTCCTTGTGCACCTTTCCCAGGTGTATGTCCTTGCATTACCCCTTTTCTAAATGCTCCCCTCTGGTTTGCATCACTTGTCCAAAATATACTTGATATCGCTGTCTCAAACAAGTTCTTCTTAACACCAGCATTCTTGAGCACCCACTTGGTTGTTCATGACACATGTAATATCCAAGTCCTTTCATTTCAAGTGCTCTTATTCATCACTCTTCTCAATGGTCCAGCTTTTACAGCCATACAATGTCACCACCACACAAGGGCTTTCAGAAGACAAATTTTCATTATAACCGAGATACTGTGGCTACTCTCTTTGCTAAGTCTAGCCTGGATTTCTTTGATAGACTCTGCATCTTCCGTGATGAGTGACCTGTTCAAGCACAGTAACCATTTAAAATCTCTGTCATGTCCTATATGTACGTCTGAAACTGCCCTGGGGAATCTTTTAATGGACTTTTGCAGTCCTTTATTGGCCCTACCCGTAACATAGTTGAAAAATAGATTTTACTAATATTAACCGCTATCCTTCCCCATTGCCATTTCCACCACTCGGCTTCTGTTCTCAAATGGTTGGCTACCCCTTTTAACACTAATCCTCATTGAGCAACTCTGTAGGACTGCCCTTGCTGCCTCCATTGTTACTGATACAATCAGTACTGCAACATATCCAGCAATGGCTCCTGTTCCTGCACCATTACCTCTGAAATCATGGAATCATAGAGCGGTTGCAGCATAGAAGGAAGCCATTCATCCCATTGTATCTGTGCCAGCTCTCTGAATGTACAACTCACCTAGTCCCACCCCATGGCCCTGCATTTTTTTTCTTCAGTTAATTATTCAATTCCCTTTTGAGTGTCTCAGTTGACCCTATCTCCACCACACTGTCAGGCAGTGCAATCCAGATCTTAATCATTCACTGCATGAAAAAGCTTTTCCTCATGCTTCTTTTGGTCCTGTCCTTAAGTTGCAGTCCTCTGGTTCTCAATCCTCCTGCCAATGGGAACAATTTCTCCCTAACTACCCTGTCCAGACTCCTGATGGTTTTGAACATCTCTATCATATCTCTCCTCAACCTTCTCTTCTCTAAGGAGAACATCCATAGTTTCTCCAATCTCAATCTAACTGAAGTTTCTCATCTCTGGAACCATTCTTGTGAATCTTTTCTGTACTCTCTAATGCCTTCACGTCTTTTCGAATGTGTGGTGGCCAGAACTGGACACAGTACTTCATATGGGCCAGAATCAGTATTTTATACAGCTTTATCATAACTTCCTTGCTTTTGTACTCTGACTGGCAGTCTTCCAATTCTTAAGGTGATGGTGGTCAACTCTGTGTTAAGCTTTACCTGGTCTGACTGAGGAGCCCCACTCTGTCACATTTGGAGATACCCAAGTGCCTTCCTTGGCTCCCTCCTTTTTCTCACCTACATCCTAGTCCTTGATGAGATCATACATGTACGGTGATAACTATCAACTCTACCTTTCTACCACCTTTCATGATCGATCTATTCCCCCTGTCTTGTCACTTTGCTTGCAAAACAGCCAGTTGTGATGAACTGTGATTTTGTTCCAATTAAACATAGGCAAGATTAAGGTCATTGGGCGGAATTTTTATCTGGTTCTGGAGCTGTGTTTCGGTGTGCGGATGGCCATGGGTAGGGTGGAATTTTTTGGAGGCATTGGGGGTTTTTCCTGCAGGCTGGTGAATCACACGGCATAAGGCAGTAGTGAGGCAAATGACGGGCTTTCCCCTGGAATCCATGACCCCAGGGGCGGAACCCTCACCTACTGAGAGCTGCCCGCCAAACAGGCCAGCAGCTTTTGTGCTTGGCATCACCACTGGGAAGGCTACTGGAAAGACAGGCACCAAAGTCCCAGGATTGCAGAGAGGCCCAGGCCACAAGTAAAACTAATGTTGGGGGTGTGGGATTCATGGAATGGGGTGTCATGGGGAGAGAGGTGCAGGGCAGCCAGCAGCAAGGTCATGGAGGTGGCTCTCAGCAGGTCACCTCCAACCCCCCTCCCCCCCACCATTCCCAATGTCCAGTGCCTTGATGAGGCACTCAGTGCCTTTGATTGAAGGGTCAGAGGTGACAAGCTGGCCCCACGGTTTTAGGTTCCATGCACCCTGCATGGTGACAGGCCTGACCGCCTCTGGGATGAAACCATTAAATGATCATTAATTGGCCACTTAGGGGCCTCAATTGATGGTGGAACAGGGAGGTCAACTGTGGTCCTTCCTGCCCAAAACATAACTCTAGCAGAAGCGAGAAGGCAATGGGGCTCTGGTACATCACCATCCCACTTCCAAACTCACCACCAGTGAGAGCACAAGATTCCGACCTTAGCTTTTTTTTTGAGGAAATCCAGTTTTCCTCTGCATTCCTGACCCTGCGCATTTTCCTCTGGCCTTTTTGTGGGTCAGGAATGCCCAGTGTGCAAAATGCATACCCGCTCCTGCTGATGTTGGGTTCCCCATTTTAAATGGGGCCAAAAATCAGATTTCCTCCCCAACGCCATTTTTGTCTGAAGGTGCAAAGTTTTGGAATCCCAATAAAGGGATTAAGAGATTTGGAAGGAAATGGAAAGCGTGCAGGGGGGCCTGGAACATTCTGAATGGTAGGTGTGAAGCGTTTTCACACCTTCAAATGCCACTACTTGGTGCTGTTTTGTATTTTGGATGTGTTTTTAATGCAGTGATACATCATATCCTTTAAATAAATTGTAAGTGATGAGCCATATGTATTTGTTCAAGTGCATTATGGTGTTTTTCCAATGGCTAAAACACCATAATGCAGTGAAAATGTTACAAAATATCACAAGACCATAAGATGTAGGAGCAGAAGTAGGCCATTCGGCCCAATGAGTCTGCTTTGCCATTCAATGAGATCATGGCTGATCTGATAATCCTCAACTCCACTTTCCTGCATTTTCCCCAAACCCCTTGATTCTCTTACTGATTAAAAATCTGTCTATCTCAGCCTTAAATATACTTAATGATCCAGCCTCAACAGCCCTCTGCAGTAAGGAATTCCGGAGATTCACTACCTTCTGAGGGAAGAAATTCCTCCTCATTTCTGTTTTAAATGGGCTGACCCTTACTCTGAGATTGTGCCCTCTGGTCCTAGACTCTCCCACAAGGGGAAACAACCTCTCAGCATCTACCCTGTCAAGCCCCCTAAGAATCTTATATGTTTCAATAAGGTCACCTGTCATTCTTCTAAACTCCAATGAGTACAGGCCCAAACTACTCAACCTCTCCTCATAAGAAAATCCCTCCATCCCCGGGATCAACCTAGTGCCTTGTATAGTTTTATCAAGACTTCCCTATTTTTATACTTCATTCCCTTTGAAATAAAGGCCAACATTCCATTTGCCCTATTACCTGCTGAACTTGTATGCTAGCTTGTTGGGATTCAAGCACGAGGACCCCCAAATCCTTCTGTGCTGCAGCTTTCTTCAGTCTTTCTCCATTTAAGTAATATTCGGCTCCTCTGTTCTTCCTGCCAAAGTGCATAACTTCACATTTTCCCACATTATATACCATCTGCCAAGTTTTTCCCACTCACTTAACCTGTCTATATCTTTCTGTAGTCTCTTTGTGTCCTCCTCACCACTTGCCTTCCCACCTATTTTGTATCATCTGCAAACTTGGCAATAGTACATTCATTTCCCTCACCCAAGTCATTAATATATATTGTAAATAATTATGGCCCCAGCACTGACCCCTGTGGCACTCCACTAGTTACAGGTTGCCATCCTGAAAATGCCCCTCTGTATCCCACTCTGTCTTCTTTAAGTTATCCATGCTAATATACTACCCCCAATGCCATGGGCTTTTGTCTTGCCAAGTAGCCTTATGTGTGGTACCTTATCGAACACCTTTTGGAAATCCAAATATATTACATCTACTGGTTCCCCTTTATCTATCCTGCTTGTTACCTCCTCAAAGAATTTTAATAAGTTTGTCAGGCATGATTTCCTCTTCAATGAAGCCATGCTGACCCTGCTAGATTATATTATGCATTTCTAAATGCTCTGCTATAACAACTTTTGTAATAGACTAACATTTTCCCAATGACAGATGTTAAGCTAACTGGCCTGTAGTGACTTGTTTTTTGTCTCCCTCCCTTTTTGAATAAGGGTGTCAGACTTTTCCAGAATCTGTGGATTCTTGGAAGATTTCTGCCAGTGCATCCACTATCTCTGCAGCTTTTTCCTTTAATATTTTAGGATGCAACCCATCAGGTCCAGGTGACTTATCAGCCTTTAGCCCCATTAGTTTCTCTAATACTTTTTCTCTAGTGATAGCTTTTGTATTTATTTCTTCCCCCCACTTTTGTCTCATGATTATTTAGTATTTTTGGTATGCTATTAATGTTGTCTTCTGTGAAGACTGATGCAAAATATTTATTCAACTCCTCTGCCATTTCCTGGTTCCTCATTATTATTTCCCCAGCCTCATTCTCTAAGTGGCCAATATTGACTTTGGCCTCTCTCTTCCTTTTTTATATATTTAATGAAGCTCTTATATTTAACAAAAGTTGCTTGTTTTTATAGTTTACCCTCAAAGTTTATTTTCTCCCTATTTATTATTTTTGGTCATCTTCTGTTGGTTTGTAAAACTTTCCCAATTCTCTGGCTTACCACTAATCTTTGCCACATTGTATGTTTTTTCTTTCACTTTGTTACTATCCTTAACTTCCTTGGTTAACCATGGTTGGTTTATCCCTTTCCTACAATCCTTCTTCCTCACTGGGATATATCTTTGTTGCAAGTCATGAACTATTTTCTTAAATGGCTGCCATTGTTCATCAACTGCCTTTTCTGCTAAACTCCTTTCCCAGTCCACTCCAGCCAACTCTGCCCTCATTCCTTTGCAATTCCACTTATTCAAGTTCAGCACAGTTGCTTCTGACCCAAGTTTCTCACCCTCAAACTGAATGCTAAATTCCACCATGTTATGGTCACAGTTTCCTATGGGATCTTTTACTCTGAGATCATTTATTAAACCTCACTCATTACACATTACCAGATCCAAAATAGCCTGTTCCCTGGTTGGATCCACAACATATTGTTCTATGAAACAGTCCCAAATACACTGTATGAATTCTTGCTCATGGCTACCTCTGCCAATTTGATTTTCCCAATCTACATGAAGATTGAAGTCACCCATGATTAATATACTGCCTTTTTTACATGCCCTCATTATCTCTTGATTTATTCTCTGTCCTACAGCATAGCTACTGTAAGGGGGCCTTTTGACTACTCCCACTTCTTCCCCTTATTATTTCTTACCTCCACCCATATGGATTCCACATCTTCTGATCCAAGAACATTACTTGTATTCATACTTATTCCATCTCACACTAACAAAGCTATCCCACTACCCTTTCCTTTCTACCTATCCTTTAGAAAAGTCACATACCCCTGAATATTTAGTTCCCAGTTTTGATTTCCTTGTAACCATTTCTCTGTAATAGCTATAAGATCATACCCATTAACGTCTATTTGTGCTGTTAATTCATTTATTTTGTTCTGGATATTACATGCCTTTAATTTTGCCTTTTTACCATTTTTTCCCCCTTTGACCCCATATCCTGTCGCCTATGCTATCATCTTTTCTACTGTGATTTAATTGACTCTCGCTGATTAAAAAAAGGTTTTGACACTTGAAAAAATCTAACCACATGCTCCTTTACATTGATTGACAGGCACTCTACTTTGAAATTGAAATGAGAACATTTTGTTCTTTGCTTCCCAGAGAGCAGTCCATTGTTTGGATATCTGCAGCCAATATCAAAGCTTGGTTGAGCTTCATGTGCTAATGGGTTTCAGAACAGTAGGTGTTCCATTCGTCTGAGAATGAACAACAGTTTCAAAAGGTTGTAATGACTGGTAAACCCTTTGATGTAGTTTTTAGTTTGTTGATTCAAGCTAATGGGATTACAAGTAGTACAAGACTTTTTTTCATATGGCAGAATGTATTTTTTTTGTATCAAGGATAAGGAGGCTTTTATTTGATAGTCAGAGGTTTATATTTCCCCCCAAGCAATGTAAAATATTTTCCATTGATATTGCATGGAATCTGACGATTGTACATAGTGCAAATTGGGTGAGTGGCTATGGAGAATACATGGAGGCCTCAGAGATGGCATGGGTAATCTGAGGGAACATGGAAGATAGATGGGGATCATAGAGCTGGCACGGATGATCTGAGGGGCATGGAGGATACATGGACATAGAGATGGCATGGAATGGCTTGGGAGTGGGGAACGGAGTGACAGATAAGGTTTAGAAGACCTTGAAACACCATTGGGAGCTTGGCTACTGTTTAGGTGAACCAAGATGGCCCTTCTAACCACCTGCTAAAAGTAGGGAAAGTCCCAAGATATTCTATAAGTATATCAATGGGAAGAGGATAACCAGGGAAAGAGTAGGGACCATGGGGGCAATCTGTGGGTGGAACCAGAAGACATCGGTAAAGTGTTGAACGAATATTTCACATCTGTTTTCACCCAAGAGAATGAGGATGAAGGTGTGGAACTCGGGGAGAGAGACTGCGAGGCTCTTGAGCAAATTGATATAGGGAGTGACAAGGTATTGGAGGTGTTGGCAGGCTTAAAAGTGGACAAATCTCCAGTTCTGGATGATTTGTGTCCCAAATTGCTGAGAGAGACAAGGAAGGAGATTGCAGGGGCTCTGACCCAAATTTTTAATTCCTCACTGGCCACGGGGAAGATGCCAGACTGGAGAACAGCTAATGTGGTTCCGCTATTTAAGAATGGTTGTAGAGGTAAGCCAGGGAACAACAGACCAGTGAGTCTCACGTCAATGGTAGGGAAACTATTGGAGAAATTTCTGAAGGAGAGAATCTATACTACTTGGAGAAGCAAGGTTTGATCAGGGATAGTCAGCATGGAGGTTTGTCAGAGGGAGGTCATGCCTAACAAATTTGATAGAATTTTTTGAGGAGGTAACCAGGTGTGTAGATGAGGGTAGAGCAGTTGATGTAGTTTATATGGATTTCAGCAAAGCCTTTGACAAGGTCCCACTTGGGAGACTTATAAAGAAGGGATACACATGGGATACAGGGTAATATGATAAGGTGGATTCAAAATTGGCTTAGTTGTATGAGACAGAGGGTGATGACAGAAGGCTGCTTTAGTGACTGGAAGCCAGTGTCCAGTGGCGTACCACAGGGATCTTTGCTGGGGCCCCTATTATTCGCCATTTATATAAGCGACATTGATGACTATGTGGGGGGTTGAATTAGTAGGTTTGCTGATGGCACAAAGATCGGCTGGGTGGTTAACAGTGAGGTTGAGTGCCTTGGGCTACAGGAAGATATAGATGGGATGGTCAAATGGGCAGATAAGTGGCAGATGGAATTTAACCCTGAAAAGTGTGAGGCGATACACTTTGGAAGGAGTAATTTGACAAGGAAGCATTCAATAAATGGCATGACACTAGGAAGTTCTGAGGAACAAAGGGACCTTGGCGTATGTGTCCATAGATCTCTGAAGGTGGAGGGGCATGTTAGTGGGGTGGTGAAAAAGGCATTTGGGACACTGCTTTATCAATTGAGGCATAGATTACAAAAGTGGGGAGGTCATGTTGGAGTTGCATAGAACCTTGGTGAGGTCACAGCTGGAGTACTGTGTGCAGTTCTGGTCGCCATATGATAGGAAGGATGTGATTGCACTGGAGGAGTTGCAGAGGAGATTCACCAAGATGTTGCCTGGGATGAAACATTTAAGTTAAGAAGAGAAATTGGATAGACTTGGGTTGTTTTTGTTGGAGCAGAGAAGACTGTGGGCCGACCTGATCGAGGTGTACAAGATTATGAGAGGCATGGAAAGGGTGGATAGGGAGCAGCTGCTCCCCTTAGTTGAAGGGTCAGTCACGAGGGAACACAAGTTCAAGGTGAGAGGCAGGAGGTTTAGGAGGGGTTGTGAGGAAAAGCTTTTTTTACCCAGAGGGTGGTGACGGTCTGGAATGCGCTGCCTGGGAGGGTGGTGGAGGCGGGTTGCCTCACATCCTTTAAGATGTACCTGGATGAGCACTTGGCACGTCATAAATTCAAAGCTATGGGCCCAGTGCTCGTAAATGGGATTAGATAGGTAGGTCAGGTATTTTTCACTTGTTGGTGCAAACCTGATGGACCGAAGGGCCTCTTCTGCACTGTGCGATTCTAACTATCCCTCCCCATCATCTACACTCCTCACGCACTCCAGTGTGGCACTCCAAACTGCACTGTGAACCTGATCCCATTGTGAAAACGCAACAATATTGTGTGACCTCACACATGAGTATGGTATACAGTTTGTGAGCCATCAAAGTGCGCAGGTCAGGTTCTTCTGATTCCAGAAGAAGATTTGGCCCGTTGTCTTCAGCTATTGCTTCAAATTCATACTTTACCACTGATTCCATCTACTTGACTGGCTGCTGTCTCACTTTGAAGCAGGTTAAACCTCATACTTAATGCTAATTAGTTCAACCTGCATGATATGCTCTTCTTTGTAAACATTTCCTCCTTCCGACTCCGTATTATTGCCCATGTCTGATCCTGCAGAGCCCATCTGGAAGAAAAATAAATTTGATGAGGTACTTACCTGTTTTGAAAAATGGCCATGGATAGTAAATTAAAACAACCAGACCAATTTAGGCTAAAGCAAGGGCCACAACAGACCCAAAATTGGTTGCCTTAGAGAAAGATTACAGTACATCAGGAGTAAGAAAGAAATCAGGTTAATATTTTTTATACTTGTTTGGTGTATTTACAGATGAAGTGATTCTAAGAAAAGGTAAAGCAGAATCCTCAACCACATTTGGTGGGATACGAAAAGCCTTTAACCAGTATTTTAAACTCCAGGCTGTAGACAGTGCAGACTTTAAAAAAAGGTCTAGAACACCCCCAATAAAGCAAGGGAGACAGGAGACCCCAAAGAGAGGGAGACAGAAGACTCCAAGCCAAAGGAGTATTCCTTAGGTATTCCTAAGCAAACCACAAGATGGTGACAGACCATGTTAGTGCAATGAAATGCAAGAGCCGAAAAACTTAGTGCAGAAGAAAGAAGAGGCTGAGAAGCAGCCAAAAGGCTTAAAAACAGAGCTTTTTGAAAATGCTGACTCATTACCGAAACTGCATCTTCACTGGAGAGATGGTGGTGTAGTGGTAATGTCACTGGACTAGTAATCCAGAGACCCAGGCTAATGGCCTGGGGACAGAGGTTCAAATCCCACTTTGGAAGATGGTGGAATTTAAACTCAAAGAATAGAATCTGGAATTGAAGGCTAGTCTCAGTAATGGTCACCATGAATTCACCATGCGTTTTCATTTAAAATCCCATCTGGTTCACTAATATCCTTTAGGGAAGGAAATCTGTCATCCTTACCTGGCCTACAGACCCACAGCAATGTGATTGACTCTTAACTGCCCTCTGAAATGGTCTAGCAAGCTACTCAGTTCAAGGGCAATTAGGCATGGGCAATAAATGCTGGCTTTACTAACAATGCCCACATCCCATGAAAGAATAAATTGAAAACAAATGTTAAAAGTAGAAGCTGGCTGTGAATAAAGGAAAGCTAACTGAGGTAACCCAAAATAAACAAAACCTGGAAAAAGAAAATGAAGCAATTCCACAGGTAAATGGCTGTATCAATGCTGAGTTGAAGGAACTCAACCAGAAGTAGTGCCAGGCACAACAGCAGGTAGAAAAGGTACTCAAAGAAGTCACTTTGAAAGACTCTTTGAAGAATCAATATGTAACCCTGGAAAAACATGAGATGTTGAATGCTGTTTCAGAAAAAAAACTGCATTAGAACTATCGGTAGTGACAAAGTAATGCACTGAAGCACAGCGTGAATTGGTAAGAGGTTAACAAGAAAATAAACACTTGAAAGAATAGTTAATTGCCCTTCAAGATCAAATGGAAAAGGAGTACATAACCTTTCAGCATCATGAAAAAATTAAGACTGTCTTGAATAACAAAATGGAAGGAAAGCGGAAGAAACTTATGAATACTTTGTTGAGTTACAAGATAACTCAAGACAAAGCATTTGAACTTTGTCTCTGGAAAATTATGAAGAGAAGCAAAATGAAATTGGTGTCTCTCCGAACAAACTGAAAAACCAGTTGACCTGTTGACTTCAAGTACTCATCAATGTTCAATATTCCAGGAGAAAGCCAAGAGTTACAAGGAAGAGACTGAAGAGCTGAAAAACAAGCTGAAGGAAAAAGAGGAGGCATTTAAAGGAAAAGCCTTAGAGCTTTCCAAGCTGTGAGCAGATAATGAAGCCATGAATAGCACAATTACAGAACTGAAACAATTTAAGACTTCAATGGAGACAGACCTGGCCGACAGTGAGAACAAAATTAAGGACAAGGACAAAGTCGTGCTGAAGAAACTGAAAGAAAATACAGGAATAAGATTGGGAAATGCAAATTTGACATCGAAGATCAAGGGACTGAAAGGAAAAGCACTGGATACCTCAAACATATCACTGAGTTGTTGAAAGTTGACATGGTTGAAATGAAAATCGAGGACCTAGAATGTCAAGAAAAAATTAAGCAGTTGTAAAAGAAATTAGAAGTTTTCACAAAGGAGCATGAAGAGTCTCAGAAACAATTAGCAGAAGTAAAATTAAAGAATGTGAGCTTGAAGGGTAGTATGCAGCAATTAGGCTCTGCTAAGGAAAAACTGTTTAGTATAGAAAACCAATTTTCATGTATGGAATATGAGCTTGATGAAATATTGGAACTTCATGGTGAAAATAGCAATGAAATTGTAGAACTTTGATCCAGTCTGACGAGCATGAATGGAAGAGCAAATCCAGTCTTTAAAGCGGATAACTCTGAGCTCGCCAGAGTAGTTATTGAGCTGAATGAAAAGATTCATAAGCTTGAAAAAGGATTGGTAAATAAGAAAGTAAAAAAATGTTTGGCTGAAATTGTGAGACAAGTGGAAACGAAGGCTCAATTTTTGAAATGTCAACATTCAGCAAGAGCATGGCGGACCCCAAATAAAATCCAAGTCCGCTCCAGGAATGAACGGAGAAAACATTACTTTTGGAAGGAACAGGACGAACCCCCAGTGTCCAAATAAAGCAGACAGGTTGTTGATAAAGAGAAATGCAATTTGAAAAAGTGCAAAAAGTGAATCACATGGAGACAACCAAATGCCAGAAACACTTTCAATGCCTAACCAGCAATGTCAACCCAAAGGAACTGAGGCTACTATTTCTTCAAATGTGAAAGAACATAGTCTGGAAGAATTGTCAGGTCTCCAGACCATCCAAATTTATCAGGTCTGATACTTGAGGGAGGGAGGGAGGGTGGGGGCAAGGAGAAGGAGTAGCAAGTAAAGAAGATTGTATTGTAAATATATTTGGGCAAGAACTTATGGGGAAAGTTGTAGAATATGGGTGTTCGGACAAAGAAAGGGTTAATGTGGGACTGGAGAACAGTACCGCCACCAAGTCTGGAAGAACCAGCATGGAGACAGCCCCATTCAGGGCTGTACTGGGAGATGTATATAGTTATGGGTTACCAATAAATAGTTAATGTTCAACCGTGCAAGCCTCCAGAGCTCTTAGTGAGACACCAAACAACTATACAACACTTAGCTCTAGAATCTGCTTCCTAAATTTCTCCCCCTTCCTCTCATCTCTTAAGATCCTCCTTGAAGTTCATCTCCTTGATCTGGGTATTGATCACCCCTCCCAGTATTGCCTTCTTTAGCTCTGTGTTGAGCTTCTGTCTGATTAAACTTAAGTGAAGTACTTGGGAGATTATTTTCTGCATTATAACTGATGCAGGTTGTCAATGTTGTTAGCCTTAGCTGAGCTCAATACTTCCCCTATACTTTTAAAAGTTATTGGGGGTCTCATCAGTATCAAAGGAAGGGCAAAGCAAGGAATACTGAATTAGCAGCCCATTTTATAGCATGCCTACATCTCCACTAAAGACCAATTTTACTGTCATCTGTATGAGTATTTTTGCTGAGTTTATCAGAAACAATTAGTTACTTCACATTTGTTCTGACATGTGCCCTTCTTTTGACTCTAGGAACATAAGTGGCTTCCTTTTGCATGAGAATGGTTTTGAAGGTATTCCACTTTTCTTCTCATTACCCCTTCTCATAGGATTGCCAATCCATGATTCAAGCACGCTGCCATTTTCGCAAACTTTAACCCTTCTAAAATCTGCAGCTGGCATTAACTTCTTGGAAACTCTTGTTTTACTAATGAAATTAAATTGAATTATATTGTCATCACTGATGTTCAGCTTTACCCCCCACGCCACCCCACCTCTGCACAATAAGGAGGTTTGATACTGCATCAATATCATTTCTAAAAACTGAATAAATGCCTGATTACTCCTAGCTTCCTCACTAACTTGTTGTATTTGAAAACAATTATTAATAATACCTACAGACCTTTCAGCTGATTTGACCTCACTGCTGGGTGGCTCATCAAATGCCTGGGAAATTAAAATCATCCAAATACAGGTGTTTTCTAATCAAAATGCTTTAGTAATTTGTGTTTAGGGTGTCTCATCACCCTAAAGTGGGATAGTGTATCAAGATTTGATGTAGGCTTTCTTATTCATAAAGAAGAAGTAATTAAGTGAGTTTTGATCACAGGCGTCATGTTATACAATCATTTGCTATCTATAAAATAGACTAACGATTCATGCCTGGCCTTAACTGGCTAATATGTTTTCAGTCCACGTACTGAATAATTGAAGATGTGCATGTAAGGGCGAATGAATAAGATTCAATACCAAGTTCTGATGAAGGAGACATTGTTGTTATATCCCCATATTATCCAGTGGTAGATCTTGGTAACTATGGAAGCAAAACTGAACAAATAGAATGAAGGTCACAAGACTGACCAGCACCATTGAACCTAAAACCTATCAAAAACTAACTGGTACGGCCAGGGGGGAGAGGCAAACCTGAACTCCTTAATTTTCTTGCCATCTGCCCGTCAGCAGAGGTATTTTAATTTTTGAAATAGACTGTGGTGTGTTTTTCCAAACTGTGGTTTATGAGGTAATATTTTAAAAGTGACTTGTAGCAAACTCTCTTCAGAGTTTATTCAGAAGTATTGTTTATTCATATATTCAAACCTGGGAGATGGTCACAACACACAACATAAACACACAATAAGAAGATAGGCATGAGGAGTTTTTACAATTATGAATAACTTAAAAGAAAACACACACATATATGGATATCAGTTCACATGATTGCGAGGGTCCAGAAAATCAGAGTCCAGTGAGGAGGAGTTCATGGAGGAGTTACAGTTCATGTGGGTTCAGCTAGCGGAAGCAGGATTGTTGAATTCCTTTAAAATTGATGGTGACGCAGCCTCCCTACCATCCGACTATCCTCCTGACCAGACCCGACTAAACCGCCCCCCCCCCCCCCCCCAGAACCAACCAATCAACCCCTTCGACCTGACCTAAGTATCCCACTGACCTGACTGCCCCTCAAGCCCCTCCACTACCCTCCAACCCAATTAGACAACTCCCCTGACCACCTGACTATCCCCGATCCTGATTGCCCTCGACCCCCAGCTATTCCCTGGCCCAACCCGACAACTCCCCTGACCACCTGACTACCCCCGACCTCACTGCTCCTCAACCCCTTGACTACCCCCGACCCAATCTGACAACGCCCTGACCACGTGACTACCCCCCAACCTGACTGCTCCTCAAACCCTTTACTACCTCCCAACCCAACTTGACAACCCCTGCCAACCACCCCCAATTACCTTCCTGACCCGACCTGACTACCATCCCAACCCCAACCCGACCCCCAACCATCAAGCCAACCTGACTACCTCCCCCCCGACTCACCTACCCCTGACCTGACTACCCACATACCCACTTAACCACCTCATCCACCCACCCATCTCACTTACCTACCACCCACTCACTTACCCACCTCATCCACCTATCCATCTCACTAACCCACGACCTACCCACTTACCCATCTCAATCACCTACCCCCTACCCACTCACCCATTCACTCATTCACTCATACATTCACTAACATTGAAACTGGATCTTTAAACTTACCACATGGCAGCTAGTACCATAAAAAGAGGATGTGTTCTACCTTCCTCCGACTCTACACTGTTCCGTTGGAGCTCCCCAATGGAGCACTGCACATTTCAGTGAAAGCAGGGCTTGGCAGGTACCATAAGAAATGTGCAGCAGCTTCGAGTTGGGGCAGTTTTGTGCGCTGTGGCAATCCAACTATCATTGCTGCTGCTCGGAAAATCCTGGCTAGAATTTAATATGGCTACTTTGAATACAATACACATTGCTATTGGGAATCTGAAACAACACAAAATGATAGATTTAAATGTAATTATATAAAATTCACTAGAATATTTGGGCAAGATAAATTTGTTGTGAACAAAGCCTGTCAAGTACCAGTTGATATCATGACAGAGTTTATAGAAATGCAGTTTTAAGTCTAGTTAACCCATTGGTCAGGGCACATTTGAAAAACTGTATGGTCAAGGACTTCTTTTCTCAAAAGGGCATTTGTGATTTGGAGAAATTTTGGACCACCAAGTAAGTGCACGTCGCCTGCGCGCTATTGTGAAACACATTGGTGTGTTTTCCCGCCGATGTGGATGGACGATACTGCGGGGTTCCAAGAACCTGGCGGGATGGCCTTTTAATTATATGCTAATGTATTACAATTAGCTCCCCGCCGACCAATGGTGGGAAACGCAGCCCTCCGTTGGGCTGAGCGGAAGATCGTGACCTGCCTTCACGCTGTCGTGAAGTGGGACCCGCCATATTTTCCGCACATGCCACCTATCACACCAGCAGGCTCAGAAAATTCCACCCCATGTCAGGGAACTTATGAAGGATATGAGAGGCAGAAATTCCACTATGAATCTTCAAAGGCCTTGAAATTACTTTGTATGATATTAGCATAGGTATACACAATATATATTGCCTGCAGATGTTAAGCAAACAGGTTGATTTCTTCTATAATATAGCAAAGAAATGCATATGAATGCATTATGCTATTGTTCACCGGGCATAACTCCAAAACTACAGAAATTTCTTCTCAAAAACTGTCCATGATGTGATCAGAATTTGAATTTATTTATAAAATAAAGCATGTCTATAATATGGAACCTCTGAAGTGTGAAAAGAACTAAACCAGCAATTCTGTGAAACCAGCAATGTTCTGTAATGTTAAATGGGGGAAAGCTGAGGAAGATTAACACCCCTGTAAGCCAGATATTGCCTTCACATCATTTGCTTCTAAGGCAGTTAATAATGTTCCTGTGTGTGAATCAACATAGTGGGAAGGCTATTTATGGAAAGTGAACCATTTATTGCAAAAGCTCTTTCACAACAGCAGGAAATTTTATTTTACAAATTATTTAATATACCTAATTCATTAGAACTTTCTTCAAACATGACTAGTTTTGGTCTTCTCTTAAAAGTAAATGAAATGAGCATTTTACATTGTCTTTTGTCTATTTGTAAGCAATTGTCCAAATGCAATTACATTCAAATAATTATAGTAATAAAGAGTGAATATTCTGCTCTTTGCTTTTTTTAAATAAATTAGTTTCTGAATGTCCATAAAAATAAATTGCAATGTTCTTTTATTGATCATAAGATTGAAAAGGGGGTAATTTTCAACAGCTGAATGCTGGCTTTCTTATTGTTTAATTAGTAATTTAATGTAAACTGCCAAATTGTTGTGCAGAAATTGCTGTTACTACACGTAAACAATTCACATGCTGCAAAGTGTTATTCATTTTCACATGCTATTGAGGTCATTAAAAAAAAAGTTTGTTGATGCTGCACAATGAGATACAAATACAGATGGACATTAATTGCAGCATATGCTTTTGAGCACTTCCCATTCATTCCCAGGACCTGGTTACAATCCAGCCAACAGTTTGAACACTTTCCTCTGTCTGATTGCTGTTAGACCCAACCTTAGACCTAAAAAAATGTTTCTGAAGAATTGGCTTATGATTGAGGTGAAAGCATAAATAAGACAAAATAGATAAGTATAGTTTAAAAATGTTACGTGCTTTATAACTTTCATCTTAAGAAGATAAAGTATAGAATCATAAAACCATAGAAAATAAAAGCACTGAAGGAGACCATTTGATTCTTCGTGCCTGTGCTGACTCTTTGGGAGAGCAGTCATGCTTAATCTCACATCCCCACTTTTGTCTGTAACTGTGTGCAATCATCATGCTCACTTAACTATCCAACTCCCTTTGAAAATTATTTATGGAATCAGCTTCCACCATCAACTAAAGTATCCCCACAATGCGACAGTGGCCCCGCCTATTGGGTGAAAATTGTGGGGTGGTGGCGGGATGGAAGTGGAGGTGAGCCCAAATCCTCTGACCCAGGAGGCCATGATCGGATTTTACAGACATCAAGCGGTTAATCATCAGTGGCTAGCAGCTCTCCAGTCGCAGCAGCCACGGGGAGCAGTGACCATTGCTGGGACTGCAGTGAGTTGCTGATGAGCCATGGACGAAGCCTGGTAACAAAATAAGTCAGGATAGTTTCACTAGGTCCAGCCAGGCAGACCCTGCCAATGGGGGGAAGGGGAGCATAAAATCCAGCCCTTGAATGAAACATTTCCCCTCTCCTCCCCTCCCCGCTAGATCTTTTCCCAATGTTTTAAAATCTCTGGCCTAGTTACAGATCCATTCACAAGAACAAAATAATTGCTCCACCAAACCAGTTCCTTCCAAAGTCTAAGTTTAATATACTCTAACATGAATCCAATCCCACACATACTGTTAAACCACTTGAAACTCCAAAGGTAATCTCATGAAAATTTCAAAATATTTATCCATTCCTCCATCTAATATTTGCAATCATCTCTATGTGGAGAATTATGTCTTATTTTTGTTACAATTCCTACTTCGGCGCAGAAATAATGGGCAGAATCTCCTGCTTGTTGGGCAGGCCAGCCGGGAGAGGGTGCAGACAGGCACGGAGCCAATCAGTTGCACGCCACCATTTTATGTGGGCGGGCAAGACTGGCCCAGCGTGATGCGCGCCTGGTAGTGCTCAGCGCTCCTGTGCGGGCGGGGTGAGGAGGGAGAATCGGCGCATGCACGACAGAGCTCAGAGCTGCCTCAGGGAGATTAAGTTCAAACTGCAAGTTTAAAATAAAGAAAGAATAAAATTATTTAGACCTATCCCCGCATGTGACACTGTCACATGAGCTGGGACATGTTTATGAAATGTGTAAAAAATATTTATTTTTCAGGAAGCGTCATCCTGCCCGTGGATGAGGTTTCCTGAAAAACGCGAAGGCCGCTTGGGCTCTTTGCCTGCCCGTCAACTTTAAGGTTGGATGGGCAGCCCTGTCAATTACCTAAATTGGTTTAGGCATTGACGAGGGGTTGAGGGGGTGAGTATTGTCGAGGCGTTGAGGGAGTGAGCATTGTTGAGGGGGTGAGCATTGTCGAGGGGGTGAGCATTGTCGAGGGGCTGAGGAGGGTGAGCATTGTTGTGGGGTGAGTAAGGTGAGCATTGTTGAGCAGTTGAGGAGAGAGAGCATTGTTGGGAGGGTGAAAAGGGGGTGAGCTTGTCTGGGGATGAAGAAAGTGAGCATTGTCAAGGGGTTGAGGAAGTTGAACATTGTTGTGGGGGTGAGGAGGGTGAGCATTGTCGAGGGTTGAGGAGAATGAGTATTGCCGAGGGGTTGAGGGGGTGAGCATTATCGAGGTGCTGAGGAAGGTGAGCATTGTCAAGGGGTTGAGGACAGTGAGCATTGTCGAGGGAGTGAGCATTGTCAAGTGGTTGAGGAGAATGAGCATTGTTGAGGGGTTGAGGAGGGTGAGCATTGTCAAGGGGTTGAGGCAGTAAGCAGTGTCAAGAGGTTGAGGAGGGTGAGCATTGTTGAGGGGGTGAGCATTGTCGAGGGGTTGAGGAGGGTGAGCATTGTCGCCGGGTTGAGGAGGGTGAGCAATGCTGAGGGTTTGAGGAGGGTGAGCATTGTTGTGGGGTGAGTTGGGTGAGCATTGTTGAGGGGTTGAGGAGAGTGAGCATTGTCGGGAGGTGAAGAGAGGGTGAGCACTGTCTGGGGGAGAGGAGGGTAAGCATTGTCAAGGGGTTGAGGGGGGGTGAGCTTTGTGAGGGGCAACAAGATTTGTCAGGGGGAATGAGCTTTGTCAGGCCTGGTGAGCTTTGTCAGGGGGGTGAGCTTTGTCAGGGGGGTGAGCTTTGTGAGGGTGAGCTTTGTCAGGGGGAGCTTTTATCAGAGGGGGAGCTTTGTCAGAGGGTGAGCTTTGTCAGGGTGTGAGCTTTGTCAGGGGGTGAGCTTTGTCCAGGGGGTGAGCTTTGTCAGGAGGTGAGCTTTGTCAGGGGTTGGGTGAGCTTTGTCAGAGCGTGAGCTTTGTCAGAGGGTGAGCTTTGTCGGGGGGGTGAGCTTTGTCAGAGGGTGAGCTTTGTCGGGGGGGTGAGCTTTGTCAGAGGGTGAGCTTTGTCGGGGGGGTGAGCTTTGTCAGAGGGTGAGCTTTGTCGGGGGGGTGAGCTTTGTCAGAGGGTGAGCTTTGTCAGAGGAGTGAGCTTTGTCAGAGGAGTGAGCTTTGTCAGGGGGGTGAGCTTTGTCAGGGGGTGAGCTTTGTTGGGAGTGAGCTTTGTTGGGGGGTGAGCTTTGTCAGGAGGTGAGCTTTGTCAGGGAGAGCTTTGTCGGGGTGGGTGAGCTTTGTCAGAGCGTGAGCTTTGTCGGGGGGAGTGAGCTTTGTCAGGGGAGTGAGCTTTGTCAGGGGGGTGAGCTTTGTCAAGGAGAGCTTTGTCAGGGGGTGGGTGAGCTTTGTCAGAGCGTGAGCTTTGTCAGGGGGGTGAGCTTTGTCAGGGAGAGCTTTGTCAGGAGGTGAGCTTTGTCAGGGGTTGGGTGAGCTTTGTCAGAGCGTGAGCTTTGTCAGAGGGTGAGCATGGTCAGAGCGTGAGCTTTGTCAGGGGGGTGAGCTTTGTCAAGGAGAGCTTTGTCAGGGGGTGAGCTTTGTCAGGGGTTGGGTGAGCTTTGTCAGAGCGTGAGCTTTGTCAGAGGGTGAGCTTTGTCGGGGGGGTGAGCTTTGTCAGAGGAGTGAGCTTTGTCAGGGGGATGAGCTTTGTCCGGAGTGAGCTTTATCAGGGGGTGAGCCTTGTCAGGGGGAGCTTTGTCGGGGGGAGCTTTGTCAGGGGGGTGAGCTTTGTCGGGAGGTGAGCTTTGTCAGGAGGAGCTTTGTCAGAGGGCTGAGCTTTGTCGGGGGAGAGCTTTGTCAGGGGGGTGAGCTTTGTCAGGGCTTAAGCTTTGTCAGAGTGTGAGCTTTGTCGGGGGGGTGAGCTTTGTTTGTGCGTGAGGGAGGAGTGAGCTTTGACAGGGGGTGAGTCTTGTGGGGGTGAGCTTTGTCAGGGGGAGCTTTGTCAGAGGGTGAGCTTTGTTGGGGGGGGTGAGCTTTGTCAGGGGGAGCTTTGTCTGGGGGGCTGAGCTTTGTAGGGGTGAGCTTTGTCAGGGGGAGCTTTGTCAGAGGGTGAGCTTTGTTGGGGGGGGGTGAGCTTTGTCTGGGGGGCTGAGCTTTGTAGGGGTGAGCTTTGTCAGAGGGGGAGCTTTGTCAGAGGGGAGCTTTGTCTGCGTGACGGAGGAGTGAGCTTTGTCGGGGGGGTGAGCTTTGTCGGGGGAGATTTGTTATTGGGTGAGTTTTGTCAGGGAGGTGAACTTTGTGCATGAGGGAGGAGTGAGCTTTGTCAGGGGGTGAGCTTTGTCAGGGGGTGTGGGAGGGGTGAGGAGTGTTGAGTGAACTTTCTCAGGATCTGAGGGTGGAGTGAGCATTGTTGGTCTAGAGGGGACATGTAGAGGTGGTGAGGACGAGGGTGAGCGTTGCCAAGGGGTGACACGTCTATTTGAAAACACTACAAGCCAATTACCTGAACACAGACCTTAAGGGGCATCTTCAGTCATGATGCAAAACATGATGCGACTTTACTTCAGTCCCTTCGCCATTATACCTCCCACTTTGCTCATCACTGGATTCAAGTCAGAACCAGAACCAGAAAGTTCAAAACTCCAGCATAAAATAGTAGGTAGTGGGTAGTTTAAATCATAGTTAGCAGCAGCACACCCACTCTTCCACTGACCGAAAGATCTGGACAAATGAAAATAAAATAATGAATTCCTCTTTGTTGTCTTATAAGTTATTATAGATTTTGGAAATGATGTGGGCTTTTTATTTATTCTTAATTTAGAGTATGTACAGCAGCCCTTCATTTGATTCCATTCTCGATTACAGGTTGTAGCCACTGATCCAGTTCCAGTAAAACTTCACTATGATAAATCACATGATCAAGTCTGGGTTCTCAGCTGGGGTGATAATGAGAAAAGCTCACCAACACTGCAGGTAAGTATGTTCATTTCCAGTATCTCATTAGCTGTACTCTATTAACAACAAATGTTGCATCACTGTTTTACATATTACAAATCAATATTCTGCCAACTTCAAATTTTAATAAGAAGTAGTGCCATTCAAGGAGATTTGCAGGTGAAATTAATACACATATACTACAGTATTGTTTTCTGTAGCTATATAGTTTTAGTGTAGTGTGGGAAATGGGGAGAGTGAGGGGGATGGCTGGATGGGGGTGAGGAGGTGGGTGGGAATACATTTAAATTTTAATATACATTTGAGATCCTTTTGAAATTCCTTTCGGCCGATGTATTTGTGAATGGATGGGAATGAAGATCAGCCTTTTAACCTGCCTGCTCCAGAATCGCCCTGCCTCCACCTCGGGTCTGCTGAAGTGGGCAGCTGACAAGTCTCAAGGCCAAACTAAGGCTCTGGAAACCTCAAAATTGTGCTTCCACAGTGGTCTGGAGACAGGCAGAAACACAACTTGTGTTTGGTTTTGACTCCTGATTCTTCCTATGGGAAAATTGGCCCCTTTGTTTCCCTCTACCTCTCCATTTTAGGTCCAAGGATAAACATAGTATTATGAAAGTCTTGTAAAAATATAAATCCATGCATTTAAATCACCCCTGTCTCTTTACAATTAGCGCCAACGAATCAATTGCAGTCTAAAATGCTGAATGTGCTCACGTCTCACAGATAGGTTTTAAGTGCAGGACTTTCTTATCTATCGATTATTGCAGGCCAGATTGAAACCTTGTTCAAAAATTAGGGGCCCAATTCGGGCTTGCTTCTACTTCTCTTTTTATTTTTAATATATTTCTTAGCTTCCTTATTACCCTTGCTACCTTTAATCCAATACCACCAAGCAACATTTCCATTTTATTTAGGACTTCTTAATCAGGATGAGACTTGTAGCTTCCCATGATTCACCAACCTACCCCTTATATAAGCTTTGTCTTTTATATGGCCAGAGTGTCAGAGTATTCAAAGCACTTATGCTATATGACTTTCTGTACTTTTAATTGAGGTGTTGGTTAATTTGTTAGAGCAATATTCAGCTATAACAATGTCACTTATATTTCTCATAAATAATCTATGCTAAGTGAAGATAAAACAATAATTATTGCTTCATAGTGTTAAATATACCTCAAAGAGCAAATTTCAGTGAATTTGAATTGATCATCCAAGATATTCAAATCAAAATACCTTTACATTTTTTGGTGATACATCAAGAAGAGTCAGAATCATTGACTCTGTGATTGTAGTAAAGCTTTATATAACTTTCTAATTATATATTATCAGCAAATATAACAGGAATTAAAATCTTGTGACCTTTTACAATCAGCAACAAATTACGTTCTTTTTAAGTTGAATAACAATTATGAAGTAATTCACCAGGGCAAAGAAGTGCCCTTTTGAACTACAAAGATTATTAGAAGCCTATTTAAATATTGCTGAAAAGTGAGGCATGTTAGTGGAGCTTTTCATTTTGCAAAGGCAAGATGCCAAATTTAAAATGATCACAACAGTTTATACTACAGGGGAAAAGAGTGCCAGTAGTAGCCTGTTGTATAAATTGGGATTGTTTGAAATTTGGCATTCTTGCCTTTGTCCTGATGAGTGCAAGACTTCAAGCTTCAGCAACATGTCTCTTCTTTTCAGCAATATTCAAGTTCTGTATTACCAAAAGTCTATTTGCTAAGTATTACTTAAATAACATTTTTTAAAAAAAAACACCCACACACTTTAATAAATGACACTATTTTTTGTGGTGAATCACAATTGGTTATTTTAAGAACCTTCACAAAATTGAATCTGTATTAGGCAAATCTTCTATTTCACTTACTTTTTCTCTACAGGTAATTAATCAGGCCAGTGGGAGTGCAGCCCATCACACCATCCATACCCAACCAGTTGGCAAGCAGTTTGACAGGGTGGATGATTTTTTCATTCCATCTACAACCCTCATCATTAATCACATCAGGTAGGTGTGGATGTGCAATCCATAACAGGATCAATTTCACTCCCAGTTTAGGCTTTCTGTGGGAGAATAAATTTAAAAAATCCAAAGATAGCAACAAAAATTTTACTATGGAGATAAAACTGAAGATTCCTGATTTTACTTTAATATCTCCCAATTAATTAGCATAAGATTCAGTTGACCTTAAATTAATTGAAACATTAGTAATTTTCTTAATTAGGTTTTCTGTGTGAAAACAAAGGGGAACCAAATGCAGTCAAGTTAGTGGAAAATGTAGCAGCAGATAGCTGAGAGACTATCAGACCCAGGAGGAGTAGGAGGGTGAGAGATGCAATTTCTGCCATGTGGGTTATATTGGATTTAAAATCGACTCCTGTCCTGGATACTGTTTTCTCCATGTTGATGAAAATGGAAAAATATTGACCTTCAACCAAGCACGCTAACATAGTGAATTAGTAATTGTCTTCACAATAACACTGATGTACAGCAGTTGGTAAAGGCACATATTGTGTAGTGTTTAAGCATTTAATCTGTCACAAATCTGAAAATCCATTTGATTTATACAACAGATGTACCAGGTAATGTGGGTAAAAATATAAATATAAAAATTATCATATCAATCAAAGTTGGATTCCTGTCCCAGAGAGGACAGAGTATAAGCCACAATCATGGAAGTTGAAGTTTTGAGTATTAATAGTGGAGATAAAGCTTTCTTATGGCCAGAATTTTATGCTCCCCCACTGGCATATTTTTAGGTGAGGGTGGGGGGAGCGTGAAATTGAAGGGACGGGATTCTCTACGGGATCCCGCCTGCTCCGACCACATGATTTAATACTGGGACGGGCTAGACCTTACCCCAGCTGAGGCCCTTTCCCACCCAGCCTCAATTTTTCAGCTGGCATGAGGATTGACCTTGCATGTAGATTTCGAGCAGGAAGCTGGGGGTGGGGGATGCTTCCAACAGAAGCCCCCTTCTGAAGTCGGGCAAGGGATTCCTTAATGTCTTGTGGCCTCTGGACCTCCCTTCCTCCACCCCGGCTTCTCCTTGGAGACCCCGATCGCACCGCCCCAGGCTTTCCCTACCCTCCCCACCCTGCGACCCCTCGAACTTACCTTGGCCTCTGTTGCCCGGACCTAGTCTTCGGCATCCTCATGCAATTCACCTTCAGTTCACTGCAGCTCTTGTTGCAGCAGGGACTGGAGAGCTGCCAGCCAATCAGGTCCTGCCTGCAGCCATTTAACGGTCATTCGGGGCACTCAGAGTTGGCAGGGATGTGTTCCTGCAGGGAAGTGAGACCCCCGCCATCTGAAAAGTTCAGGCCTAGGTGACAGTATACCACAAAAGGGGTCAATCAGGTGATTTGCTTGGTACAGATATTTGCCCTAAGGGAACTCATTGTGACCAATGATATACACAATTAAAGACCTGACAGTTCATTTTTACAGACAGGGGACAAGTAAAAAATTGAAGTACCATTAATACATGCTACCAGGTACCACACATGGAGAAAACGGACTGTCACAACTTTGTAACTAAGGCATCATATTCTGTTAATTACTCTTAAAAAGGACTCAGCAGGAGGTTTGCACTCATACTACATTCTGCCCTAGATTAATATGTGACTTTATAATTATGACTATAAAGAATCAAAGAGTATGATTTCTGTACATGGAAATTATCAATGTTTTTTAAAAAGATGCTTCGAATTCGTTAAAAAAAATACTGCATACAAAGTCATAATCACATTTCAGAATAATTATAATTGAAAATTTACCTGCCTAATCTCCCATCTTGGTAGCATATATAATATGTACTCAAATCTGTTCTTGGCTAAAGCACATTGTGTTATACTGAGCTTCATGCAAGTTTTTATATGAAGCCAAATTTAAAATACTACTGTATTTTCATTTTCGTTTACTTAGATATAATGGGTGGAATTTTGCCAATCAGGCGGATGGTCAGATCTTGGCTGGAAATGCAGACATACAAGGGCAGCTTACCCCTCAATTATACGGGCAGCATCCAATGAAGTGGCTGCTGCCAGATCTGCTGCCCTATGAAGGATGGCAGCCTGCCCCCCGAGAGTAGCTGGCCCAATCACAGAGCAGCTCAGGAGCCTCAGCAGCGCCACCAGGAGTGGTGGTCGCTTCTGAGGCAGGCAGGAGCCCTGCAACCACAATATGTAGGCTGTAAAAAAATAAACAAGTATAAATGCAAGTGATGGAGGGAAACCCCTCTGAGGAAATTGCTGGGCTATGGGAGCTGTCTTTGCTGCCCAAAGCCTCTCTGTGGTTTTATAAACAATAACCCCTGTGCTGCAGCTGGAAGTTTGCCTCCATTTAGCTGGCAGTCTCCCCACATGGCAGGGATAGATCCATCATCGCCTGATAAAATGACCCCTAATAAGCCCTTTGCATTATTTGAATTGACTGCCCGCCTCAATGTGGCAGGCAACAAGACAGACCCTGTTCCCGCCTTCGGTAAAATCCCCGAACAGCAGGACATGGTCAGAGAGCCCATCTGATAATGGCTCTCCACAATTTTACTGGCCCCCCCCAGTTCCCTTCCCTCTTCCTTAGGGCTGGTAAAATTCTGCCTAATGTGTATGTATAAAAGGTAAGAAAAAAGCATGATTAATTTTATATTGGGTGTGATTAAGCTGATTTATGTGATTTATTTATGATTACAGATGGTAAAAAAAAATACAGCTGAATTAAAATCATCAGCAAAAGCAATTGTCAATGTAGTTAAACTTATGTCAATATTTTTGCCACTAGGTGATTAAGTAGATGTGATGTGATTTCCAGTTTGCTACCTGCTAAGATTTAAAAGCAACTGAGGTCTAACTGGTCAAAACTAAAAGACTGGGGAGTGAAATTGGCCTAGGCCAGCAGCATGAAATGGGCTTGTAACTAATCGGCAGTCAGGTTTCACGGCGCTGGTTTTTATGTTAACTTGGAAAATATTGCCAAGACTTATTAATTTCAAATCAGGTAAAAGTGACAGTGAGACTAGGAAACAAATCTCCAAGAAGAGCTTGAACTATGGTTTTGTGAAATTCTGTGGAAAGGAGATCAGGCACATTGAAAGAATTGCCAAATCTCTATGTGCCCATATCACACTGCTGGTATAGACCAGCATCAATCGCTACTTTTTGCATCCAAGAGACATTTAGGGCTGAATTTTCAGCTCAGCGAGCAAGGGTGGGGCCCTCTCGCCGAGGCGTAAAATAACACAGGTTGACGTTGGGCATGCATCCTGACATCACCGCGCATCATTTAGCATTTCAGTTCGGCAGGCGTGCCACCGAACTGTCAAAGGCCTGTTAAGGCCATTAATGAACTAATTAAGCCTATTGAGAAAGCTGCCCATCCAACCTTAAGGTTGGCGGGCAGGCGAAGAGCCTAGACGACCTTTGCATTTTTCATGGACCTTCATCCACAGGCGGGGTGAGGCTTCATGAATGATTTTAAATTTTCAGAAAAATTTTTATTAAAATTAATGCACATGTCCCAGCTCATGTCAGTTTCACATGAGGGGACATATCATAAAAATTTCTAAAACACTATTACACTGTTTAAACTTAAAACTAATCTCCCTGAGGCACCTTTGTGCCTCAGGAAGATTTCTGCACTCCCGACTCAGGGAAACCACGCCCCCCACCCCCACCATCCCCCCACCACATGCACAGGGAGCGGACAGCGCTTCTGGGTGCGCGTCATGCTGGACAGGCCTTAATTGGCTCACCCACGTAAAATGGCAGCACGGACCGGATTGGCATCCCCAATCTGGCCCGTGCCCGCCCCCACACAACCCCCCCTAATGGGGAGAAAATTCTACCCTTAAAATCAAGTTTGACAGTAGCAAAGAATCAAAGTGTCAAAGAATCAGTGCTGTGGAATTGTAGACCTGTCTCTAATCTACACTCCCTGTGAGCAAGGTTTGCTGCTGGCAGCAAAGTATCACTGAATTTATCCTATCTATTATTATGTCACTCACCATCTGCCCATTGTATTCATTTGCCTTGTATAACAAATTCTTGATAAATTTTGGCAATTAGGGCAGAATTTTCTGGCTGACATGTGGGTGGCGTAGCCCGCATGTCAGCGCGTAAAATGTCACGCGAGCATGCCAACGTCAGTGCACGGCATCGCGATATTTTGGTTGCCAGATGCACTCAGTTCACCCGCCATTAATTGAAGGTCTTGTTAAGGCCCTTAACTTGCTGATTACCAGGATTTTGAGAGGCCAGTGCGAACTTCGGGTCAGCGCACGGGCCCAATGGGCAGGCGGGTAGGAGATTATTTAAGAAAACCTTTGCAATGTCGGGATATGTGGACTCAGAGGGGTTGTTCGTGTTTTACATGAGGTTTTAACTGATGAAAGTGTTTAAAACTTGCCCATATGATTGTTAGTAGTTCTCGATGTCCAAGAGATTTTTGTATAATTTGAAACTAGTCTGCAGACAGCATTCTTTTTCGGCCTTGCAGCTTCCTGGAGGCTTCCGTTTAGCCTGGGGCTATGGGTTCTGACTCTCCAGCGGACGCAGCTCCCCTGAGGAGGAAGGGAGGGATAGAATAAGGAGGAGGCCAGGACTGAACAATCAGCCTCCAGGGGAGCCACCTTTGGGTGTCCAGGTGCAGGCACAAGGGGCGCAGGGCCAAGAGGTTGTCCAAATGCAAGAGGCCGCAGACAACGCCACTATCTTGCTGCCAGGGTATACAGGCGGCGAAGCAGCTACCTCTGTATGACTGCGGTGCAGTGCCAAAGGAGGCTCCAACTCTCAAGGGAGACAGTCAACTATACCTGTCAGATGATTGGCCCTGAGATCTTCCCTAACGGTGTGGGAGGACACCCCATGCCAGCAGCTTGGAAGCTCACAGTTGCCCTCCACTTCTATGCCTCTGGCTCCTTCCAGGGCTCAGTGGGTGATCTTTGCGGTGTCTCCCAATCAGCTGTCCACACTTGTGTCAAGCAGGTTACAGATGTGCTGTTCAGACAGGTATTCACCTTCATCCACTTCAGCTGCGACCAGGCAAATCAGGCACAGCAAACCAGAGGCTTCACATCCATTGCTGGATTCCCCCGTGTCCAGGATGCAATAGACTGCATACATGTGGCCATCAAGGCACCAGCAGGTGAGCCCGGTGCCTTCGTCAACAGGAAGGGCTTCCACTCCATGAACGTGCAGATAGTGTGTGGTCACAGGATGCAGATTTTACAAGTCTGTGCAAGGTTCCCAGGCAGCTCCCACGACACCTACATCCTCAGACACTCCCAGGTGCCGGGGCTCTTCAGTGCTCCGGCTCGGCTGGATGGTTGGCTGCTGGGTGACGAGGGCTATCCCCTGTGAAGGTGGCTCATGACGCCAGTACGCCGTCCAAGAACAGAAGCTGAGCAGTGGTACAATAGGAGCCAGGGCACCACAAGGGCTATGGTGAAGAGAGCCATTGGTCTTCTCAAGATGTGCTTCTGTTGCCTTGACCATTCAGGGGGTGCACTCCAGTACCCCCCAGCTCACGTCTCTCTGATCATGGTAGTCTGCTGTGCCCTGCACAATCTTGCGCTGGAAAGGGGGGATGGAATTGATGATGAAGACCTTGACGCCCTGGATGAGGCTGCACATGATGAATCCAGCAGTGCCTCAGAGGATGAGGAATCACAGGGTGATGATGAGGGCCACAACAATGACCCGCGATTACACCAAGGAGGCAGGGACACCCAGGACAATTTAATCCAAAGAACCTTCAGCTAGCTCCACATACATGGATCAGCATTGCATGGAATTTCCACACATGGCACTTAGGTGCTACAGCTTCCACCTTATCAGCTGCAAATAAGGCCTTAGTACAGAAACATCAATGTCCACTCAAGCACTCATGATAATTATGTGAAAAAGAAAAAAGCACCACAATGAAAAGACCCTCAGCCATGGTAACAGAGGTGGACTTTATTTGTCCAAAATTAAAGCACACATGATTATTTCACAATGACAGAAAAATGGGTCCCTATTCTAAGGCCAACACAAAATCACCAGTGACATACCCGCGGAGTGCCTAAGGTGCCTTATGCTTACGTTTCTGGGTGCTATGTCTACGTTTCTGGGTGCCGCCCCATCGCTCGGAGTGGCTTGTGAGACAGCCTGCTGACTCTGCTGTCCTATTGGTCTAGATAACCTTGGCGGATGTCCTCTGGCCCGTGGAGCCTGTGAGGGAGTGGCCTGTTCCTGAACTGGCACCTTCCCAGTTGTCGCAGCCTCAGCGGAAGCAACGTTGACTGGGAGAGGGGCAGAGGTGCTGCTGCCCCCATCCAGAGCACCATGAGAGAAGCTCGCAGCGACGACAGGTAGCTGCTGCGCCGACATGATGTCCATTTCGACCTCCATGCTCACCGCAGATGCATGGGCACCGAGTGCCAGTGCTTGATGTCCACAACATCTCCCACAATGGGAAAGACCACCTTTGGCCAGTACCGTTGTGAGGGCTTGCAAGTCAGAGCATAACCCTATCATATTTTGATCCATTTGGTTAAAACCCCTCTCTATGAGAGTCGCCAATCTCTCATTGAAGGAAGGCTGAAGCTCTGCCCTGAGGGCGGAATCTTCACACGCACTCTGCCTACACTCCTCCGTCGCAGAGAGCAACTGAACCACTCCCTTATGCAACCTTGCCAGATGCAAATGCACTTCCAGCCGCCTTTTCTGCAATTGCTGCAATGGAGACAACTCCAGAGGCACGTCATCAGTGCCGGCCTCAGCATGTGCCTCATCCCCTGCAGCCCTCCGGCTGCTGGAGCCATCAGCACTCTCTGTCTCTACCATCTCCTTCGGCAATCGTGATGTGCCCTCTCCACTGTGACCCGGGACACTGGCCGATGGTAAAGTCCCCACCGAGGTGTGTCTGGCTGGCTGGAATGATGTGCCGCAAGTTGCGCATGTTGCCCCTCAGGTGTGATGGGGGGGCTGCGTTGAGGACGTGTGGGTCGCTCTGGTGATGCTGAAATTAACTACAAAGACAGTGCATCAGTTAGCGTTCATTCACTTCAATGTTTCATCCCTTTTCCCCCCCAGCCTCATAAGTCGCTCACCCTTAAAGACCCTAAGGAGAAGAACATTGGTGAGGTGGAAATAAGTCAAGACAGGCCGCAAACATTAAATGCACATGCAGACAGGCTGATCAGATGGCCTCATGAATGCCACATGGCTTGTTATGAACCATTGGATTTGGGAGAGTGCAGGGGTACCTGATGTGGATGCATTGTTACCTGGATAGTTGTGGGGCCGAGGAAACATCTCAAACAGTTGTGACATTTTCCACCGAACTCAGGAGATTGAGAGGTCATATTATTGCCCTTCATTCTGTAAGGAGGGGCATAGACTGGGCGGGCAGAAGACAACATTTCCCCTTGGCGCAGGAATGGGTAACATAGTGGCATTCTTCTAAGTTGAGATACACAGTTGAGGTGCTGAGGACCTTTTGGACAAAGTAATGTGGGGTGCACTGGCTGAAAGGGTGCAGGAGTTCCCAAGCCCCCTAGAATGGAATAAGCCTTTAGCTGTGCAGCAGCGATCCAATGGCAGGTTAGACCATGGTGATAGTGGTCACAAATGGGATAGGGTGAATTTGGAAGATGGTGGAGACGCTATTCCTCAAGGGGACGAGGGTCCCTCGTGTATGACCCAAACGTCAGAATGTCTCAGTCTGTGAATGAGCATTGTTGCAGCATTGATTGCGGATTGGATGGATTGGATGGTGCGCAGACAGAGTGGATGGGACTGTGGACCTCAAATACCTGCCCGCTGGACCCCAGCCTCACCACCCATGGCCTCCTGCCTCCTGTCCAGCTCCATGGCCTGGTCCTCGAAGGGTGTGAGGCGCTGGAGGAGGGCGCGTCCACCTCAGTCCTCAGGTGCTCCTGGGCATTGTGGTTACTATTTGCCTGCAAAACAGAGAAGAGGATTTATTGGGGCGGCTCGCTCATGTACTCTGCACACGCATGCTGCACCCCAACCACAGTGGCCCATCTGAGGCCTCCAGCAGCTCCTGTCCACACCACTAGTGATGAGTCCCCAGAAGATAGTACGGCTGGTCTCAACTCCCTCCCCCAACAGTCCCCTTGGACACATTTGGCGTCCATCACTTTGAATAGCACACAGGTCCTAGCATCCATGGCAAGGAGGAGCAAATAGGTGTGGCGCTGATGCCAGCTGATGGGACTTGGCCAAAAGACCTTGAGGCACCCTTTGGACCATCTCATTACCATCAATATGACATGTGTTGGAGTTCTGAGTATGTGTCCACTGGCATCCCCTGCAGCTTGCCCCCAAACTACTCAAATGCCACAGAAACCAACATATGCTGCGGGGAAAGCCTTTCTTCTCCTCAACCACTAAGGCATTGTCAGTACCCATTTGCCCACCCAGCGTGCAACAGATGCCCTATGCAGTAACGACAGCAATACATGGTGGGGGGTTGGGTGGTCAAAGGCTAAGGCTGCCTTATGGGTCAAATGGCCAGGAGAGACATGGTACTCACCTGTCCGAAGCACCGCAAATCATTGAATCGTTTTCTACACTGTGTGCCAGTACGCCGGACATCATCATGGGCACTTACAGCCTCATCCACCTCCTCCCACGCCTGGCTGGTGACATGGGGGACCTTCCTCCTCCTATCCTCAGGATACAGAATCTGACGCCAGTTTCCCACCTCTTGCAGGAGGACAGCAAGGCATGCATCCGAATATCTGTGGGCACAGTGGTCCCCCGCTGGCCTCTCCTGCAGCCTGCCCCCACCTCCTCCTCTGCCCTCCATGCAACATTTCTTGATCTCTGAGTGGCCATGGTGCACAGATTCAAGCAGGCTGCCTGGCCACTCTTTAAACAAGCTGCCGGCTCCCCATTGGAACTGGCAGTCTGAGGCCACCCGCCCCCGCAACTATTTTCCCGTTCTCCACTGGAGTCGCAAAGCAGCAGTGCAAGCCTTAATTGGCCTGCCTGCGGAAAATGGTGGCGCGGCCCATTTCGCCAGTGGCAATCGGCCTGCCTGCCCAACTGACGAACGTAAAATTCTGGCCTATATCCCTAACCATGAAAACCATGGTGGGTGAATTTGGTCTCTGCCAACAGTGTGAAACAGGTTCATAGTGAATCAGCTGCCCAATATACACATTGACTTTCTTTTACATTGGCTTTATTGGTAAAGAAAATAAGACGTGATATAGGAATGGCTACCGATTCAGCATGAGCCCATTTAACACTACTAACAGAGGCAAAAATTCACTCCTGAACATCTCAAGTCTACTTCTCACTGTTGTGATGTCCTCCAGAGTGGACTGGGAGAAAGTTGTATGGGAGTCAGTCTTTAGAGAGTTTAATCAAATCTTGGTTCTGCTTTGTCTTCTGGCCTCCAGATCATATCTGAACTGTTAGACCCACTATAGTCTTGGGAAATTGTGCCAGTTCTCAATTTAATATTGAATAAGCTGATGGAAGGTGGCCAGTTAGCTCAGTTGACTACCATGTTAGAATATTGCCAACACCATGGTTTGATACCCATTCTGGCTGAGGTATACCTGCCTCCTTTCCCTGTCTCTGAGAGTGGAAATCAATTGTAAACTACCATTGACAAAAACTGCCAAGTAGCTGGCTCAGAGTGAAGCATCAACAGACAATGAGCCAAGGACCTGCCTTTGGTCGGAGCACACATGAATGAAAGAATGAATGAATGAATGAAAGAAAGACTGATTGAATGATTTTGTGGTTAGTTGAGTTCTTGTCAAACACACCATTTTTGACTACACTTCATCAAGCAGGCTAGCATTAAAGAAGATGTCACAAATGTCCTTTATTGTGGTATGGTGGCCATTGAGAAATGGCAATTAAGAAGTCAATTGCAAATGCTGCTGTCAACTGCCTAAATAATGGAATGTGTTGATTTTTTTTAATCAAACTCTGACATGTGAAGCATTGAGCAAATATTTTTAATAACATAATGGTGAGAATATAGTTCTTCCTCTGCAACACCTTGCTTGTTTGGTCCTAACACTTTCTGTGGCTAGTGAGCCAGTGCATGAATTAGTATAGTCCTGCTGCCTGGGTAGCTCTACAAGGTGAGATCAGAAACTGGAATGAACAGCACTTGAACGCTCATAATTTCTAATAGTGTTCCACAATTAACAAATAGAGCTGATCCCAACAATAATAACAGCTTGCATTTATATAGTGCCTTTCATAAAACAACCCAAGGAGGAGCATTATCACATGAGACGAGAGAGACATATTCATGGTGAAATTTTCCACAAGATGAATGGCAATGGATTCATAAACTCGTAGCTCATGATATGATGCTGAAGATAGGTCTTTATAAGGAACTGTTTCTATCTTGATTTATCCTTTGCCACCATTACAGCTAAGTAAGTAGTAAGTCACCTGACTACAGTTCTAGCTTCAAACTGCCTGTGATGAAAGAAGAAAGACAGATAAAGAACAAAAATTAGGTAGTAGTGATTTAAAAAGGATGAATTTTAAGTTAGTCAGTTTTAAAATAACTTCTTATTACTATTGACAGGAGTCTTACAAACCAAATGCTTTCTGCCCCAGTTCCATTATCTATGGTGTAATTTGGAGCAGAAATTGGCAAATATTTGATTAAAAAAAATAAATTAAGCTAGGGAAGATATATTTCAAAAATTCAGCTACATGTAGGAAATCAATGAAGTTTGTTGTCATAATTAGAATTAGAACACTGTAAATGTGGTTAAAAGCTCATAAAAATGCAACATGTACAACATTTATATAGCTCCTTTAACATAGTAAAGCAGAGGGTAGGTTTTTTTACACCTAGAATTTAAAAATTTATGGGAAAAACCACCATAGAATGCAATGAACGCCAACTTTATTGAATAATTAGAAAGGTGAAATGGTCTGGTGGTACAATAGATTTAGGACTTTCCATTTGTCCTCAAGTCCAGGTTTGAATTTAACAGCATTCTTAATTATAGGGTAGCTCCTTTCTTTTAAAGTATATAAAATCACCTGATACATCTTAACACAGCATATATTTTAAATAAAAGATTCACGGTAGTAGTCTTACTTTATAGATACTAGAAGTTGTAACTATTTGTTTTCTTCATCCTGCATGGGATTTTTTGCCATGAAACAAATGATATGGCCGTCAGAAAGTAACTGTCTAGATCTTGAATTTTATACCTTCATAGAAGATAATAATTGTGAATTTGAAATTGTATCCTCAAATGCAGACTGGTGAGTGTCAGAAACCCAGGTCAGAACTACTCTGTCCAACCTATCAACAAAGCTTTTACAATGGCCTGCAAGTTAATTCCCTCAGTATTTGCTTTTCCAAAATGTGCTGCCATGGTTACTGTTGGAGGTAGAACTATTTGCAAGAAATGTAAAGTGTCTTGGTTGGAAAGTAATTAACTTCTCTTGAGACAATAGACACAAGACATTCCATTACCATTACTAACCACTCACCACCCCCTCATAGTTTCCTTTAGTTCTTAACAGCCCACACGTAAGAAAACCTTTAGAATAATGCTGCAGAGCCTCAGAGAAAAAGATTAGTCTAGATTTGGAATTAACCCTGCTGGCATCCTGGGCGTGGCTCAGAATCTCCAGAAATCCCATTAACATACATCAATAAACTACATTTGTCAAGAGTAGGTGCTAATTTGAATTTACTACAGTGCTCAGTGTTCTGAAATACATTTCCTACAATTTTGGCATCTATATTCTGGATGTTGCATTGCTTTCAGTAACTGTGTAGAAAAGATAAGGTAAGAAATTTAACTGTGAAGAAAGTCAAAGATTTATAAAAGAGTAGATTTTGATCTTGGCCTGTTTTCTGGCTCATTCTTGATGCTTGCTCAAACAGCATTCACTCAAACCATTGTGATTCCTGTGGAACTGGAAGAGCACTCCTACTGAGTTACACTATGATGCAGGACCAAAGCCCCAGTCAATGCCAACAAATTTCTTGTTGAGGTCCTTCAACAGGTGTTAGATCCCTAATTCACTTAACTAAAGAGCCTAAATGTCTCTTGTAGGCACCTACCATGGATGCCTAAAGAACGATCCTCACAAATTTAACAGTTGGACCAATACTAATGGAATTTGGGCACATTCAATCCACCTTTAAATTGATAAGCTATGTATTTATTTAAACCTGAATTGAAATAACTTGCTCCAATATTTCCCGTTCTTACTCCAAACTCAGCAATTATTTTTTGTCATTTTGGTATTTTCACATGGAAATCTGATTAAACCCTGGTTAGCTGACTTGGTGGAGGTGACAATGTTACACCAGTTTGCGATGTTTGTTGCAATGACTGTAGGAGAAATAATAAAGGTTCAATAACAAAGTGTCGGCTGTGACTAATTTGGTAGCACTCTTGCCTGTAAGGTGCCTAGTTTAGAGAGTCATAGAGGTCTACAGCACAGAAAAAGGCCCTTCGGCCCATCAAGTCTGTGCCGGTCGAACAAGTACCTAACTATTCTAATCCCATTTTCCAGCACTAGGCCCATAGCCTCGTATGCCATGGCATCACAAGTGCACATCCAAATACTTCTTAAAAGTTATGAGGGTTTCTGCCTCTACCACCCTTTCAGGCAGTGAGTTCCAGATTCCCACCACCCTCTGGGTGAAAGAATTCTTCCTCACATCCCCTCTAAACCTCCTGCCTCTTACCATAAATCTATGCCCCCTGGTTATTGATCCCTCCACCAAGGAGAAAAGTTCCTTCCTGTCTACCCTATCTATGCCCCTCATAATTTTATACAACTCAATCATGTCCCCCCCTCAATCTCCTCTGCTCCAAGGAAAATAACCCCAGTTATCCAATTTCTCCTCATAACTAAAATGTCCCAGCCCAGGCAACATCCTGGTAAGTCTCCCCTGCATTCTCTGTAGTGTAATCACATTCCTCCTGTAATGCGGATTCCAGAACTGCACGCAATACTCTAGCTGGGGCCTAGCCAGTGTTTTATACAGTTCCAGCATAACCACCCTGCTCTTGTATTCTGTGCCTTGGCTAATAAAGGCAAATATCCCATATGCCTTCTTAACCACCTTATCAACCTGTCCCGCTACCTTAAGGGACCAGTGGACATGCACACCAAGGTCCCTCTGATCCTCGGTACTTGCCTGGGTCCAACTATTCGTCGCGTATTCCCATGCCTTGTTTGCCCTGCCCAAGTGCATCACTTCACACTTATCTGGATTAAATTCCATTTGCCACTGATCAGCCCATCTAACCAGCCCATATATACCCTCCTGAAATCTATGGCTATCCTCCTCACTATTTACCACCCTACCAATTTTCATGTCATCCGCAAACTTACTGATCAACCCTCCTACATTCAAGTCTAAATCGTTTATATGCACCACAAACAGCAAGGGACCCAACACCGATCCCTGTGGAACCCCACTGGACACTGGCATCCAGTCACAAAAACACCCCTCAACTATCACCCTCTGCCTCCTGCCACTCAGCCAATTCTGGATCTAAATTGCCTTGGACCCCATGGGCTCTTACCTTTGTCATCAGTCTCCCATGTGGGACCTTATCAAAAACTTTGCTGAAGTCCAAGTAGACTACATCAAATGCGTTGCCCTCATTTACACACCTGGTCACCTCTTCGAAAAATTCAAATTGGTCAGACATGACCTCCCCTTAAGAAAACCATGCTGACTGTCCTTGATTAATCCCTGCCTCTCCAAGTGTAGATTAATTCTGTCCCTCAGAATTGCTTCCAGTAGTTTCCCCACCACTGCGGTTAGTTTGACTGGCCTGTCGTTCCCTGGTTTATCCCTTCCAATCTTCTTGAATAACAGTACCACACTGGCTGTTCTCCAGTCCTCTGGCACCTCTCCTGTGGTCAGGGAAGTATTGAAAATTATTGCCAGCACTCCTGCTATCTCCTCCCTTGCCTCACTCAACAGCCTGGGATACGTTTCATCTGGGCCTGGCAACTTATCTACTTTTAAGCCTGCCAGACCACTTAGAACCTTCTCCCTTTCTGTGCTAATTTCTTTAATTATATCACAGTCCTTCTGCCTGATTTCCATATCCACGTCATCCCTCTCATTTGTGAACACCAACACAAAGTATTCACTTGGAACCCTACCTACACCTTCCGGCTCCACATGCAAATACCACTAGGTCCTTAATGGGCCCTACTCTTTCCCTAGTTATTCTCTTACTGTTAGTGTATTTGTAAAATAACTTTGGATTTTCCTTTATTTTACGTACCAATGTTTTCTTATGGCCCCTTTTTGCTCTCATAATTTCCTTTTTAAGTTCCTCCCTACACATTCTATACCCCTCCAGGGCTTCCGCTGTTTTAAGCCCTCGGTATCTCCCATAAGCTTCCCTTTTTCTCTTTATCCAATCCTGTATATCCCTTGACATCCAGAATTTGTTGGTCCCACCCTTTATCTTTACTGGAATATGTTGACCCTGTACTCTCCTTATTTCCCTCTTGAATGAGTCCCACTGCTCTGACACAGATTTACCTAAAGGTAGCAGCTCCCAATCCACTCTGGCCAAATCATATCTGATCTTATTAAAATTGGCCTTCCCGCAATTTAGAACTCTGATTTCTGGCCCATCCTTGTGCTTTTTCATAACAACCTTGAATCTAACAGAGTTATGATCACTATCTGCAAAATGCTCCCCCACTGATACCTCTACCACTTGCCCAGCTTCATTCCCTAAAATTAAGTCCAGGACCATCCCCTCTCTTGTAGGACTTTCTACCTACTCGCTTAAAAAGCTCTCTTGGATGCAGTTTAAGAATTCTGCTCCCTCTAAACCTATCACACTATGACTAACCCAGTTAACGTTGGGGAAGTTGAAATCCCCCACTATTACTGCTATTATTATTTTTACACTTCTCTGAAATTTGCCTACATATCTGCTCTTCTATTTCTCTCTGACTGTTTGGGGGCCTATAGTACACTCCCAGCAATGTGATTGCTCCTTTTTTGTTTTTAAGTTCTACCCATATGGGGCTTCATTTGAGGAGCCTTCTGAGAGGTCATCCCTTCTTACTGCTGTAATTGATTCCTTGATCAATATTGCAATAACCCCTCCTCTTTTACCTCCTTCGCTGTCTCGCCTAAAGATCCTGTATCCTGGAATAAGCTACTAATCCTGCCCTCTCTCAACCATGTCGCTGTGACAGCAATGACATCATACTTCTATGTGTTAATTTGTGCTCTCAACTCATTTGCCTTATTTGTCAGACTCCTTGCATTAAAATAAATACCATCCAACCTTGCTAAACTCCCTTGTGCCTTAACTGGCCTATAATTTCTATGCTTTCCAGACTCACTTGCTCTCTCTTCTAATTTTGACTGTGCTTCTCCCCCTGCTGAACCTCCTCTCAGGATGCCACACCCCCCCTGCCAAGTTAGTTTAAACCTTCCTCAACAGCACTAGCAAACCTCCCTGCAAGGACGTTGGTCCCATTCCGGTTCAGGTACAACCCGTCTGCCTTGTACAGGTCCCACCACCCCCAGATACGATCCCAATGTCCCAGAAATCTAAAGCCCTCCCAACTGCACCATCTCTCCAGCCACGCATTTACCTGGACTAACCTCCTGTTTCTGTACTCACTCGCGCATGGCACAGGAAGTAATCCAGAGATTACTACCTTTGAGGTCCTGTTTTTTAATCTGCTTGCGGGACCTCATCCCCCTTTCCACCTATGTCATTAGTACCAATATGTACCACGATCTCTGACGGCTTGTCCTCCCCTTTAGAATGCCCTGAGAGCCGTTCAGGGACATCCTTGACCCTGGCACCAGAGAGGCATCATACCATCCTGAAGTCACATCTACAGCCGCAGAAATGCCTGTCTGTTCGCCTTACTTTTGAGTCTTCTACCACTATTGCTCTTCCCTTCGTTTTTCTCCCCTTGCTGTGCAGCTGAGCCACTCACAGTGCCAAGAGTGTGGCTGCACTCCCCAGAGGAACCGTCACGTGAACACAAAAATTAAAGCTCCAGGGCGCAGTGTTAGATTTAATGTTAACTTTGCCCCCTCAGTTGGACATAAAAGATTAAATGGCACTATTTCGAAGAAGAGCCAGAGAGTTATCCCCATGCTCCTGACCAATATTTATCCCTCAATCAACTTCACAAAAATAGGCTATCTGCCCACTATCACATTCCAGTTTATGGGAGCTTGCTGTGTGCAATTGATGTTGCATTTCCTGCATTACAGTACTTCAAAAGTGCTTAATTGGCTGTAAAGCACTTTGGGACGTCCAGTTCTCTTGAAAGATGCTATATAAATTCAAGGCTTTTTTCTTTTCCCTTATTGTCTTTTATACCTCAAACATTGTGCGGCTTTTTTGAGATAGTCAAGTACATGGTTCAAGTTCAACATTACAGACTGGACAGTAAGCTGAGAATAGAATTGAGTGAAAATCAATGAAAATCAAAGATGGATTTCATTTAATTACAGATTGGCTAGATCTGCAGATGAAAGAGGATGTTTATACTGCAGTAAAATACATGATGATTTACAATAGAATATACAATATTATATAATATATAATAGTGACTATAAAATTTCATACTATGGAGAAATTTCCAATAGCATACATCCATTCCTTTTGGTTGTCTCACTATCTTAACCCACAAATGGCATTAATTAAGAGTAATAAACAGTATATTATTGCAGAACCTGAGCTTGTAGGGGTAATTTTGCAGATCCTCACAAACATAGGTGAGCAGTATGTTCGCAACAGAATGACTTCAAATTTCCACTTCATGCTCATCACAAGTGAGGCCTGCAAAATTACCCTTCAAACATAGAAACATAGAAAACAGGAGCAGGAGTAGGCCATTCAGCCCTTTGAGCCTGCTCCACCATTCATTATGATCATGGCTGATCATCCAACGCAATAGCCTGCTCCCGCTTTCGCCCCAAGGGCTATATCTAACTCCTTCTCGAAAACATACGATGTTTTGGCCTTAATTACTTTTTGTGGTAGCAAATTCCACAGCCTCACCACTCTCTGGGTGATGAAATTTCTCCTCAGCTCAGTCCTAAATGGTCTACCCCATATCCTCAGACTGTGAACCCTATCTAGTCCTGTTAGAATTTTATAGGTTTCTATGAGATCCCCCCTCATTCTTCTGAACTCCAGTGAATATAATCCTAACCGACTCAATCTCTCCTCATATGTCAGTCCCACCATCCCAGGAATCAGCCTGGTAAACCTTTGTTGCACTCCCTCTATAGCAAGAACATCCTTCCTCAGATAAGGAGACCAAAACTGCACACAATATTCCAGGTGTGGTGTCGCCAAGGCCCTGTATAATTGCAGCAAGACATCCCTGTTCCTGTACTCAAATCCTCTCGCTATGAAAGCCAACATACCATTCGCCTTCTTTACTGCCTGCTGCACCTGCATGCTTACCTTCAGCGACTGGTTTATAAAGACACTCGGGTCTCGTTGCATATTCCCCTCTCTCAATTTATAGCCATTCAGATAATAATCTGCCTTCCTGTTTTTACTACCAAAGTGGATAACCTCACATTTAAACACATTACATCAAGGTGCAAACTGTAAGGGAAAATGCAACAGGGTAGAAATTCATCATGGGGGCTATCACAAAACAGATGGGCCAGAATTTTCAGGTCGGTGAGCGGGAGCTTGTTGACATGCAAAATGACTTGCGGTGACGCTGGGCATACATCCCGACATCACCACAAGTCATTCAGATTTTCAGTTTGGCAGGCATGCACTCGAGACGGCTGCGTGGCCGCCAAACTGTCAAAGGCCTATTAAGACCATTTAAATATCAATTAAAACACTGAACGGAGCTGCCCGTCCAACCTTAAGGTTGGCGGGCAGGCGGTGAGCCTAGGTGGCCTTTGCATTTATCATGGAACCTCATCCACGGGCAGGATGAGGTTTCGTAAAGGTATTTAAACATTTTTAATAACATTCATAGACATGTCCCAGCTCATGTGACACTTTCACATGCGGGGACATGTCTTAATTTTTTTTTTCTTTATTAAAATTTTCAGAACTTCAACTGTCTCCATGAGGCAAAGAGCTCAGGTGCGATAGAGCGCATTCCTCGACTCAGGCAATCCCTCCATGCAGGGAGCATTCAGCACTTCCGGGCGTGCGTCACGCTGTGCGAGCCTTAATTGGCTCGCCCACGTAAAAGAACGGCGCCTAGCCGATCGCATGCAGCGAATCGCTGCGTGCCCGCTCTTGCTCAACTACCTCGACGGGGAGAAAATTCTCCCCATGGTTTCACAAAAAGCCAGAAAGACTGAATATCAGGCACGGTGCAATATCAGGTATCTGTTTTCTGCTCCAGCCCAAACAATTTTTTACTCCAATTTGTTTGGGTAGCAGAATGTATAATATGCATTAATAAATTCTAAACTCAGCTACTGAGAAATCCACATGGTAAAATTAATTTTTTCTCAGTTTGGAGCTCTGTATAGGGACACATCCTGCTCATTTATATCTAGACTGTTAGGTTCAAGTTGTCAATGTGCACAGGGAGACTGCTGGTGTTTAACTAGCTAAAGCCATTCCACTTACCAACTCAGGACTGGTAAACTCCTGGCTTCTTGTCAAGCCAGGACCAGCATTTCCATTAGAGCCTTAAGCTTCCAGCATTATCTGAAGTGGAAACAGAGACCCCTGGGGCTAATAATGAGCCAAGCCAATCATCACCTGTGTCCTGGAGTCCTCGCATCTCTTAAACCTGAATTTCCATCAGTGGACATCTCATCTTCTAGAAATGTCAACCCCAAGGAGATCTTGCCTGGCCCACCAGAGTCTCACCATTTGTTGAGACAACTGGTACGAGAGCTAACGGATGCCCACCATGCATGTCAGTTCTTAACTATGAAAGAAAATTATTTTTCTCATGTCTTATACAACAAGCTTTACCTGTATTGTAACTTTGTTTCATTGAAGAAAGATGAGAAATACATTTCACTTCTCAATGTGATTCTAAACAATTTATTCCAGCTGAAACCAGCATCTACCAGGACTTCAAAATGCTAATATGGACTAACACTTGAGACGGATACACTTCTATCTTCTTTCCATTACTTTTGAGAGCCCCCTCTTAAATAGTGCAAGCCAAATACATCATTTGATGGCACCTATAACCATAGTCCAATAGTTAGCCCATTGTTCAAGATATACCCCATTAGATTTCAAGATGAGACCACCAACAATGCAAGGTCATCTGAAAGAAAGAGAGATATCCCAAGCATATCCTTTAGATGTCCTTTAGATGCTATCCAACATTCAGGAAAGTTCTGCCCTGAAGGAGAGTCATATTGGACACAAGAAGTTAACCTGTTTCTCTCTCCACAGATGCTGCCAGACCTGCTGAGTTTTTCTCGTGCTTTCTGTTTTTATTTCAGACATCTGCAGTGTTTTGATTTTATCTGCAGTATTTTGCTTTTATTCAGGAAAATAAGCTTGATGTGGAAAATACATGAAAGTAAAAATTAGATGGAGGGGGCTCAATGGGCATAATTACACTTGACTCAATAGTAGCATTTGTCGTCTGAATCAGAAGCTTATGGCTTCAATCCCCACACCAGAGACTTGAGAATATAATCTAGGCTAACACGTCAGTGGAGTACTGTGGAAGCACTGAGCTGTCAGAGATACTGTGGGAGTTTTAACTCCAAAGAACAGACTGTTTTGAGTCAGCTAGGAGGTTAAGGTGTTAAAAATCTGAATGTCAACTCCAACCCACTCACTTCTAATTTGGTGGCCAACATTTATCCTTCAACCAACACCACCAAAAGCAGATTTCTAGTCATTTATTGATGTTTATGAGACCTTGCTCTCCCCTGATTTTCAGTTACTTTTTCCTACATTACACAAGTAACTGCACTTCAAAAGTTGACTCAATTGTCTGTGAACTTTGTGCCACCCTGATATTGTGAAAAACGCAGTATAAATGTAAATTCTTTCTATCTTATTCCCATAATGTTCTTAATAAACATTTAAAGGTTTACCTCCCATTGATTAAGCGTAATGTTTTACCCTCCAGCAGGAATTAGTTTGGGCCTCACACTGAAGTATGTCAATTTACCATTTGTGCAAATGAAGTGTTTCTCATGAGCAAACACGCTTGTAAAGTTAAAAATAAACATCTAGCCCAGGGCAATAGGTTTCTACCAAATTATCAGTTTAAAGAAATCAAGACCATAATTACAGAGAAATCACAGTGAGGACAAGGCTGTAGTGTTAATTTCAAAAAGAGACATTTCAACGGTAGTACAGATTTGGTTGAACTAATTTTAACAGTGCTACAAAACTGAATGTGGGTAAAACAGAAATGTGTTATTGCACTTCTGTTATCCGTTTTCATAAAATGGACTCATGACTACGGCTGACAGTTAAGACGTTTTATATTTATAAGTACCACACAGTTCTTTACAGTGTAGTACAAGTTACTCACCATTATCTCAGAGTACTCATTTTCTGAAAGGTTAATTTTAAAAAACAGCAAAATCCATGCAAGTATAACAAAGCTTTGAGGAAAAGTAATATTATGCTGGTAGATTTGGAATTTGCGCAATTAATTTTCCTGTGGCTCTTAGCATATTTGGTTGCTCTTTTAGCACTTTGAATGTGGAGAGACTGGAAAAGCTGGGATTGTCCCCTTAGAATAAAGAAGGAGAAGGGGACAATTAATGAATGTATTCAAAATCGTGAGGCGTCTTGATAGAGCCAATATGAAAATCTGTTACCAGTGGTGAGCAAATTAGTAGAATCAATCTTGAGAGATAGGATTAACTGTCATGTGGAAAGGCATGGACTAGTCAGGGATGGTCAGCTTGGATTTGTTAAAAGAAGGTCTTGCCTCACAAATTTGACTGAATTCTTTGAGGAAGTGACAAGAAGGGTTGATGAACGTAGTGCAGTGGATGTTGTGTACAAGGCATTTGACAAGGTCCCACATGGCAGATTGGTCAGGAATCCCATGGGATTCAGGGTAATGTGGCAAACAGGATAAAAGGTTGGCTTTGTAACAGGAAACAAAGGGTAATGGTCGATGGATGCCCTTGCGAATGGAAAGCTGTCTCAAGTGGTGTTCCACAAGGCTCGGTGTTGGGACCCTTGCTGTTTGTGTTATATATGAACGATTTGGACGTGAACGTGGGGGGCACGATTGGGAAATTTGCAGATGACACAAAGATTGACCGAGTAGTGGATAGTGTAGAGGATAGCCATAATCTCCAAAACATATAGATGGGTTGGTGGAGTGGGCGGTAAAGTGGCAGATGCATTTTAACATAGAGAAGTGTGAGATCATACATTTAGGGAGGTCAAACAACTGGGATTAAACAATAAATGGGAATATACTAAGAGGGGTAGATGAAATGCGAGATCTTGGCATACAAGTACACAGGTCCCTGAAGGCAGCAGTTCAAGTAGACAAGGTTGTAAAGAAGGTATATGGAATGCTCTCCTTCACTGGCAGAGGTATAGAATATAAAAGTAAGGATATAATGTTGGAATTGTATAAAACACTGGTGAGGCCACAACTGGAGTATTGTGTGCAGTTCTGGTCACCACATTACAGGAAGGACGTAATAGCTCTGGAGAGAGTGCAGAGGAGGCTTACAAGAATGTTGCCAGGGTTAGAAAAGTATAGCTATGAGGAGAGATTGGACAGGTTGGGGTTATTCTCCTTAGAACAAAGAAGGCTGAGAGGTGACTTGATTGAGGTGTACAAAATTATGAGGGGAATAGATAAAGTGGACAGGATAAAATTGTTTCCCTTGATGGAAAATTCTAGAACCAAGGGACATAGATTCAAGATAAATGGCAGAAGGTGTAGGGGAGACATGAGGAAGAACTTTTTTACGCAGAGGGTAGTGGGTGTCTGGAATTCACTGGCCAGGTTGGTGGTAGAGGCAGAAACTCTGAACCTTAAGTGCTGTAAGCTGCAGGGCTATGGGCCGGGTGCAGGAAGGTGGGATTAGAAAGGGCGCCTGGGTGTCCTTGGGCTGGCATGGACAAGATGGGCCAAATGTCCTCCTTCTGTGCTGTAACTTTTCTATGGTTCTATTGTATGTTTTCAAGAAAGAGTTAGATATAGCTCTTGGGGCGAAAGGGATCAAAGGGTATGGGGAGAAAGCAGGAGCAGGCTATTGAGTTGGATGATCAGCTATGATCATGATGAACGGTGGAGCAGGCTCAAAGGGCCGAATGGCCTACTCCTGCTTCTATTTTCTATGTTTCTATGACAGAACGATTAGTAACCAGAGGACACAAATTTAAAGTAATTGACCAAAGAACCAGAGGTAAAATGATGAGAGTTTATTTTATGGAGTGAATTGTTATGATTTGGAATACACTGCTTGAAAGGGCAATGGAAGCAGATGCAATTATAACTTTCAAAAGGGAATTAGGTGAAAGTTTGAGGAAAAAAAAATCCCAGAACGATGGAGAAAGAGTACGGGAATGGGACTATCTGTATAACTCTCTCAAAAAATGGCATTATGGGCTGAATGGTTGTGTCTGTGCTGTGTCATTCTGTGGTTTCACATAACTTCGCTGTTTCAACTGGAAAATATTTGCAAATTATTCTTGCATTTTTTAGCTATGAACATTTCAACTGACCAGAGTCACTGATCTTCACAAGCAGTTCTGGCAAATACTGTTGTCCTTAAACAACACTGTAGCATATTCTCTTCTGTACAATTCTGGATTCTGTCTGCACAATTTAACAGCATTTACTCTTTTCAGATGCAGAGTGGTATGCTTCTGCATATTCTATGCTCCAGGGCGTGACATAATATTTGCAGTCAGAATCTCTAATTTGCTTTTTAGCAAATATACGAATAATCAATTATACAGAGAATTCCAACTTTTTTGTTTCCTGATGATTTCATTTGATTTCATCTTCCAAAATTATTTATTTTGATCTATAAGTCAGCCATGCTTTTTCTCTTTCATTTCATTACCTTAAATCTACCTTAACCCATTACACTCCTATTCTAATAATATAACATCTAAATATTGTGCAGATGGTGCTTGCTATTGAGACATTAATGAGAGATTAAAAGAAAACAACAAAGTCTGAAGATCTGAAACAAAAACAGAAAATGCTGGAAATACTCACCAGATCACACAGATTCTGAAAGGAAAAAGAGCTGGTTAAAGTTTCAGGTGGGATCCTTCATCAAAACTCTGATAAACTGCTGCACCCAAAATAATAACCTATCTCCCTTGTTCTGTCACAAAGCACAGGAACAGGCCCTTCGGCCCTCCAAGCCTGCGCCGATCATATTGCCCGTCAACTAAAACATTTTGCACTTCCGGGGTCCATATCCCTCTATTCCCATCCTATTCATGCATTTGTCAAGCTGCGTCTTAAACGCCACTATCGTACCTGCTTCCACCACCTCCTCTGGCAGCGAATTCCAGACACTCACTACCCTCTGCATAAAAAACCTTGCCCCGCACATCACCTTTATAGTTTTCTCCTCTCACTTTAAATCTATGTCCCCTAGTAATTGACTCTTCCACCCCGGGAAAAAGCTTCTGACTATCTACTCTGTCCATGCCACTCATAATTTTGTAAACTTCTATCAAGTCGCCCCTCAATCTCTGTCACTCTAGTGAGAACAATCCAAGTTTCTCCAACCTCTTCTCATAGCTAATAACCTCCAGACCAGGCAGCATCCTGGTAAACCTCCTCTGCACCCTCTCCAACGCCTCCATATCCTTCTGGTAATGTGGTGACCAGAATTGCACGCAATATTCCAAGTGTGGCCTAACCAAGGTTCTATACAACTACAGCATGACTTCCCAGCTTTTATACTCAATACCCCTGCCAATGAAGGCAAGCATGCTATATGCCTTCCTGACTACCTTATCCACCTGCGTTCCCATTTTCAGTGACCTGTGGACCTGTACACCCAGATCCCTCTGCTCGTCGATGCACTTAAGGGTCCTGCCATTTACTGTGTAACTCCTTCCTGTATTAGACCTTCCAAAATGCATTACCTCACATTTGTCCAGATTAAACTCCATCTGCCATTTCTCCGCCCAAATCTCCAACCGATCTTTATCCTGGGGTATCCTTTGACAATCCTCTTCACTATCGGCAACTCTTCCAACCTTGGTGTCGTCTGCAAACTTACTAATTAGCCCAGTTACATTTTCCTCCAAATCATTTACATATACCACAAACAGCAAATGTCCCAGCACTGATCCCTGCGGAATTCCTCTAGTCACAAATCTCCATTCAGAAAAGCACCCTTCCACCGCTACCCTCTGTCTTCTATGACCAAGCCAATTCTGTATCCATCCTGCCAGCTCACCTCTGATTCCGTGCGACTTTACCTTCTGTACCAGTCTGCCTGGAGGGACCTTGTCAAAGGCCTTACTGAAATCCATATATATAACATCCACTGCCCTTCCATCGTTGATCATCTTTGTCACTTCCTCGAAAAACTCAGTCAAGTTAGTGCGACACGACCTCCCCTTCACAAAACCATGTTGCCTTTCTTTAATACGCCCATTTGCTTCCAAATAATAGTAAATCCTGTCACGAAGAATCTTCTCCAATAATTTCCCTACAGGCTCATCGGCCTGTAATTTCCTGGATTATCCTTGCTACCCTTCTTAAACAATGGAACAACACTGGCCATTCTCCAGTCCTCTGGGACCTCACCCGTAGCCAGTGAGGATACAAAGATTTCTGTCAAGGCCCCAGCAATCTCCTTCCTTTCCTCCCTCAGTACACTGGGGTAGATCCCATCTGGCCCTGGGGATTTATCCACCTTAATATTCTTCAAGACGCTTAACATTTCTCTTTTTTGATCTCAGCACGATCCAGGCTATCTACCACTCTTTTCCCTAGACAAATTGACCGCTAAGTCCTTCTGTTTGGTGAATACTGATGAGAAGTATTCATTCGATATCTCTCCCATTTCTTCTGGCTCCATACACAGATTCCCACCACTGTCCCTGAGTGGGCCCACCCTTTCCCTGGCTATCCTCTTGCCCTTTACATATGTATAAACGGCCTTGGGATTTTCCTTAATCCTGGTTGCCAGTGACTTTTCATGTCCCCTTTTAGCCCTCCTGACTCCTTGCTTAAGTTGCTTCCTACTTTCTTTGTATTCTCCACAGGCTTCATCTGTTCCCAGCCTTCTAGCCCTTAAGAATGCTCTCCTGTTTTCCTTATCCACCAGTACCTTGAAACTTACTGCATTATGATCACTTTTCCCGAAATGCTCTCCTACTGAAACTTCAACCACCTGGCCGGGTTCATTCCCTAACACCAGGTCCAGTATTGCCCCTTCCCTAGTTGGACTGTCTACATATTGTCTCAGGAAGCCCACCTAGATGCACCTTACAAATTCTGCACCATCCAAACCCCTAGCACTAAGTGATTCCCAGTCAATATAGGGAAAGTTAAAATCACCCACCACAACAACCCTATTGCTCTTACATCTTTCCAAAATCTGCCTACATAACTGTTCCTCAATCTCCCGCCGGCAATTGGGAGGCCTATAGTAAACCCCCAACATTGTGACTGCACCCTTCCTATTCCGGAGCTCTACCCATATTGCCTCGCTGCATGAGTCCTCCTGTCGTACAGCTGTGATATTCCCCTTAACCAGCAGTGCAACTCCCCCACCTCTTCTAGATCCCTCTCTATCCTGCCTGAAACATCTAAATCCTAGAACGTTTATCTGCCAATCCTGTCCATCCTTCAACCAAGTCTCTGTAATAGCAATTACATCATAGTCCCAAGTACTAATCCAAGCCCTAAGCTCATCTGCCTTGCCTGTTATACTTCTCGCATTGAAACAAATGCATTTCAGACCCCCAGTCCCACTGTGTTCAGTAATTTCTCCCTGCCTGCTGTGTTCTTTGAGCATAGCAGTGTGTGTCTATGAAATAGTTACAAAATGGAACTTAAACTTAACATGTACAATGACTGGATATATGGAAAAGGAAGCTTTTTCCTTAGCTAATGTATATAACAGGTTACTTTTGAAAGAGTTTAATGTCATTTTCTGTTAATGTAAGAATTCCAAGCCACGAATAGTACATTATCTGAGTTCTTATCTGCTGCTAAACAAATGTCGGAAAATTGTGGCTGCCTGCCTGCCATTTCCCAATAGCAGAGCTGTTCAAAATTATGAGAGGTTTTGGTAGAATAAGTAGAGATAAGTTTTTCCCATTGGTTGATGGTAAGGTAACCAGAGGATACAGATTTAAGATCAAAAGCAAAATACAGGTACAGTGGCCCAACTCTGGCATGCTCAGGACTGAGACCATTCTGGATTTTGGATTTTCCCAGATTTTGGAACCGACACAGGCTGTCCTTGTAGCACACTCCGTACTGATCACTAATGTCATAAAGATAACTAAGTTGTAGCTCATAGGACAGAAAATGCAAAGTCCTTGGGCAGAATTTTCCATTCTGGAGACTAAGTCCGGTGATGAGCGAGAGAGTCTGTGCGACGGGAAAGGTGAACATGTGCTATCTTCCGCTTTTCATTTAATTAATTATGCATCCTTGAGTAGCTTGGCAAATCTCATGGTTGAGTGACCATGTTACCTCATGGGGTCAAAGGTCCTGGCATCATATTTAAATGACACCCAGATACACATTCACTCTTTGCAGTCCAGGAGTTCTTCACTACTCCTACAGAATCCTTGCTGCCACAGCTCATACTGGAAAAGCTGGCAGATGTGAGCATATGAACATATGAAATGGGAGCAGAATTAAGGTATTCAGCCACTTGAGCCTGCTTCACATTCAATAAGATCATAGCTGATCCGTTTGTGTTTCAAAGTCCACATTCCCATTTACCCCCAAAACCTTTTATTCCCTTGCCTAATAAGATAGATTCATCTACCTCCACCTGAAAAATATTCAATGACCCCCACCTCTGCTGCCTTCTGAGGCAGAGAGTTCCAAAGTTGCACAACACTGAGAGAAAAAATTTCTCATCTCTGTCCTATAAGGGCAACCCCTAATTTTAAAACAGTGCCCCCTACTTCTGGACTCACCCACAAGAGGGATGGGCAATAAATGCTGGCCCAGCCAGCGAAGCCCACATCCCATGAATGAATTTTTAAAAAAACATCCTATCCACATCCACCTTGTTGAGTCCATTCAGGACCTTATTTACTTCAATCAAATCACCCCTCACTCTCCTAAGCTCCAGTGGAAACAAGCCCAGTCTGCCCAACCTTTCTTCATAAGATAACCCACTCATTCCAGGCATCAATCTAGTAAACCTCCTCTAAACCACCTCCAATGCTTCCTTAAACAAGTTATTCAAGATGTGGTCTCCCCAGTGGCCTGTATAACTAAAGCATAACTTCCTTACTTTTATCTCCCACAACCTGGGACACACGAGGTTGTCTCCAGCACTTCCTTTCACTTATCTCTAGATAAGTGAATACACCCAGCAATACACCCATGCTCAGGCCAATGCTTGCCATTGCATTCATGTTTGCCAGTCTTTCGACCCGCTATTTTTTGCTGATCAGGCCCTTGCTCCTTCTGGCCCTGTGCTAACCTGCAATTGGCCCTCTTTCTCCTCATCTGGATGAGAGCCATTACCAAGGCTGGGTTGTAGATGTGTGAATGAATTGAAGTGATAGTTAAGTGAGCATGTACTTTACTGGTTTTCCTTCATCTTAAGCCAAACAGACAAGCCTTTCACCTGGACTCTGTCTAGACATGGCATCTCACCCTAGCCAGAGATGGGTGTTCCTCTCATTCATACTGGCTGCACATGGAGATATTGTTTTACGACCAGGGTGTGAGAAGCTTCCCTCTGACAGTATTCCACTTGCTTCCACTGCTCTTGAGACTCTAGAGACCATTGTCTTGGCAACATAAAAAGACTAATCACATCAGCCCTTGTCAGGCATTACCATTCAACCAAGAGGATGGAGGTTTGGAGTCACAAGTTGGCTGCTATTCATCAGCCTTGGAGGCATCCACTTCCCTCCCTCCTCCATCCCTCCCTTCTGACTGCAGCAGATGGTAAATGGCACAGAATGAACAGCAGCTCTAGATCTTGCAGGGATGTCAATGTTATGAGATCCATGAATAGGGAACAAATCTGCTGTGTGGGCTTCACCATGGAGCGGAGAACACAACTGAGCATGGTTAACATTTAATTACCTCATAACTATTAACATGTCCCTTTAGTTGGCCATTTGTGTTAACCTTAAACTTCACCCACCTGAAAAGACCATCCTCCCACATTGAGGGGTCACGCTTACTGACTCAGTGTGTTCTCCAGGTCAGATTTGAAAAATGGTGCACGTCCACCACCTTCCAGCCTCTCTGTGTCACCCACCAACTTCGCCCACCACCTTTGACTCACCCAATTCAGTCAGCCCTCATGTTGAGGTTTAAATGGATTCGCCAGAAGGTGGTTTTTGTTTATGTCCCACTTCCTCATTACAAGTGCCGATCTCCATAAAGCATTTTCTCCCATTTTGCTTGTCATCACATTTTGCACGTCATTAGGGCCTGTCTAGTCGGTGCCATTGTAAAATGCTATTGTGTGGCATTTTATTTGAGGCAACATTGATCTTTTTTTAAAAAAAAAAACAGAGGCAGAGTTTTGGGTGAGACTTTTAAAATGTTTTTTATCAAACAAAAGGTTTGGAGATTTAAACTTGATTTAAATTTTAGAGTTTTGTTGTGGGTGAGACTTTCAAATCACTTTCAAACATGAGCGAGAAACATCCAGTACGTGATGGGAGTATGCCTGCTGCAAAGAAATCAAGAAAAGCCATTGGTCTAGCTAAATTTAATTTCACTAAATTGGATGTTTTAAAATAACTTGAGGCCGGAGAATAAGTAGTCTATATTGCTAGAGTACTGGGTTACCCCCTACATCAGTGGGAATAAGCCGTGTGTGACAGAAGTTGTGGCCCGAGTGTGTCAGTGGCCATGGAGAATTTCACAATGCTGTCCCTGAGGTTCATCATGAAATCATCACCTTGACAAGGAAGGCTGACTTTGATGAAGCGGATGAGGCTGATGTGGTCGAGTTGCTTGTATCCACAGAAAGAAATTGTCCAATGATGACCTAATACAGCTAGAGGGCGGTATCGTCCCAGATTTGCACTAAGTGTGGTAGTAGGTGGGTAAAACAACAATGGCGGGTTTTCATGCCGTATCATCCCAAACCCGCCCCATTATTTATGCATTCAAGGGAAACACGCTGTTTCCATGGCAGGAGGGCTCTCTTTGCCCGCCATCATCTCACCACTTCATCACTTTGGGTGCCATATTTGAAATCCAGCCTTGCGAACACATCTCAGTGCTTCCCGACCACAACCACTGCAGGGAAGATGTGCACGAAAGGCAAGAAGACTGCAGCGACGCGTCACTGGAATGCCTTTTGGATGCCATGGAGGCGCGCCGTGATCTGCTCCACCCTTGCTCAGCCAGGATAGGCAGCGGTTACCAACCAGGCTTGGGAGGCGGTGGCAGCAGTGCCCAGTGCCAATGCCCTGCAAAAGAGGACAGCCACCCAGTGTCGCTACAGGATGAATGATCTCATCCATTCCACCACAGTCACTCACTCTTCTCGTCACTCTCAACTCACACACATTACACATCCACAGGGATCTCACACCTCAAGGAACAACACCACTAACTCTCACACAACCCTCACATCTCCATCAGGCTCATATCCTCTCGAGCTCACATCCTCATCCTGTCCATGGCTCCGCTCATCACACAAATATTCTATGCAGTGCCATGCATCCTGCTCATATTCTCTCCATCTGTTTTCATACAGGAGAAGCTGGCTCACATCAGCAGGAAGAGGTCAAAGACTTGGGGTGGAGTGGACACATTAGGCCCCTTAATCAGTTTGAGGAGCGTGCCATCGTGCTGACTGGTGAGGATGCAGACCCTGCCTGAGGCAATGGTGAGATCAGTGGTGAACACCCACCTGAGATTCCTGCACCACATCATCCCTCCCTCAATGCAACTGTGAGTGCTCTCTCCTCCTTTTGACTCTGCTGCCATTCACTACTTTCTCTACTTTGGCTGACCGGGAGCTCTGCCAAGGGACCATCACCCTCAGCCAGCCAATCTCTCAGCTCCATCCACGTCCTCCTCTGCAGCCAAGAGGACTCCTCCTCCAGCGAAGAGGTGGAAATAAGCAGCCTGGAAGACTGCAGAGGCAGCAGCTGGCCCACAACTGATTCTGGAGAGAAAAGTGTGTGCGTAGCAGGGCCTTTTGAAGCCTTGTGCAAGCATTCCCATGAACGTGGATCCTTCACATATCACACTCATCTCAATGTCCTGAGCATTTTGAATGCTGCCTGTTGGGGTTCGCTTTCAGTTGTCCATCTGAGCTGACTTGCATCTCTGCCCACCCACTGATCACATTCCTGTGCAGCACATGATTTCACTGACCACAACTTTCCATTTGGACAGCATGGTGCTAATTGGGTTTTACTTTCGCTGCCCCATCCTTTGCCCTCCCTCAGTCACCCATTTCCTTTCCCCCATCACAGTTGACCTTCCCGGCTGATCCTAGCCCTTCCTCTCCCACCCCCTCGACCATCATTCATTGTGAGCATCAACAGTGACTTTCCAACTTCTGTGTGCTACTTCGCAGCAGCACCATGTCCATGCGAACCCAGCCAGCATGCCATGGATGTTCCTCCAGTGTGCCGTCAGCGTTGGGCTCCAGCATCTTTTGCTCTTCGGATGTCTGCGATGTGAGCAAATATCTGGCAGATAAGTGCCGACTTCTGCACGTCACAGTTGTAAAGGCATGTTCTACGCCGGCATGTTTTCCCACTGACATGGGTGGATGTTCCAGCAGAGTGGATGATTCCGGCAGGCAGGCCTAATAATGATATGTTGGTGTATTACGATAAGGTTCCTGACGTCCAATTGCAGAGAACACGCGGGCTGAGCAGATGGTCACGAACTGCTTTCACGCTGTCATGAAACCGATTACGCCATCTTGTCTGCTCATGCCACTGAGCACGCCTGGTGCCGGCAGGTACGGAAAATCCTGGCCAGAGAGTCAACGGGCAGAATCGTTCCAGATTTGCACTAAGTGCGGTAGCGGGCTGCTGCGATGGCAGGTTTTTACGCTGTATCGTCCCAAACCCCCCCATATTAATTATGCATTCCCGGGATGCACGCCATTTCAATAATGGGCGGGCTCTGATTCGCCTGCCACGCTGTCACCATACCACTTCATCACATCAGGCAGCACATTTGAAGTGCTTTCAGCCCAAGACTGCAGCAAGATGAGATGGCCCTGAAAGGCAAGAAGCCTGCAGTCCTCCAATGCCTTTTGGCCGCCATGGAGGCCTGTTGTGATGTCATCTACCCCCCGCTCTGGCCTCAGGAGGGGCAGCTACATTATCATTCCGACTTCAGAGGTGATGGCAGTGGCAGTCAGCACCAATGTTGGATAGAAGAGGTTGGCCACTGCAGATGGAGAATGAATGATCTCACTTGTGCAGCCAGGAAACGGCAACCATCTCATCACTCTAAACACACACTCAAGCCCATCGCACCTTCACTGGCATCTCACTCACTGCCAGCTCAAGGGACATCACAACCTGTTCTCACACGCACCCTTACATGTCCATCTGGCCTCATCTCCTTTGGAGACTGCCTCCTCAGCCCTCACCATCTTGAGGCCACTTGCACAGATCAACATGTGCCCTCACACACACACCCTGGGACACCCTCCTTCCCCAATTCAACTCTCATCCTGCAGCCTCTTCCCTTGCCTGAGACCACTTCTACACCTCCCCCGAGCATGACCTTGCCCTGCAGCCATTGGCTGATCTGGTAGGTAGAGAGGTACCTGTGAGCCCCCCCCCTAAAAGTGATGTGGTGCTGTCTCCAAAATCTGGCTGGTAGTGACGACTGAGAGTGCTGCCCGAAGCAAGGTAAGCAAACAAATCTTAATGTCCTGAGTGAAGTGCAGCCTGTCAAGTGCACGCCTTATATATGCTATTGTGAAAGATGTCGGCGTGTTTTCCTGCTGACATGGGCAGATGATCCAGCAGTGGTGGGGGATGAGTCCGGCAGGCTGGCCTTATAACGATATGCTGATGTATTACAATGAGGTACCTGATGGCGGGAAGCGTGGCCTGCCAATGGCAGGCGGAACACACAATCGTAAACTGGTTTCACGACTTTGTGAAACCGATTTTTGGCCTTCTTTCCATACTGTCTGCTCACGCCACTGAACATGTTCAACACCGGCGGGCCTGGAAAATCCCAGCCAATAAGCTAAAGAGAAAAACTGCACTGAAACACCCCACCACCCCACCCCACCCTTCTCGGGTTTTGTCATTGAAATGACTGTCAAGAGCTTTCCAGCTCTTAGGACAGGCAATGATAATCATCACGGAGGATGACCCTAACAGAGAAAATGAACTGGCATAAATTTTTCAAGGTTGATGATGATCCTGGCACTTCATCCCATTAACTCCACCAGGACCTAGCTGTCACGTGCCACCTTCAATTCAAAACCAAATCACTCCATTTCAGTCATTGAGCTTCTCATAAGAAGAGGATCAGGATCTCAAAATCTCAGGTACGCAGGCAGCTCAAGGCAGTGCTTCAAAAGATCCTCCAAATCCAGTGGTAAGAAAGGCAGTGCAACAGCCCAGTCTCCCCCAAGCCAACGTGCCCAGCATTGAGGCTCTAAATCACTCTAAGCCATCTCCACTGAAATGCTTTGGGGATGTCCTCAAAGTATCCTTGAAGAGGTCAAACATCTCCCCAACCCATCAAGCCTGAGTGGAAGCAAGTCATCTCCAAACCCAAGAGACTGCCTAAGAAGAGAGAGAAAGACTGGTGAGTGTTAGCCAATTTGAACTTTTACAAGATTTCTGTTATATTGAGTGATTTATTTTATTTTGCACATTATTTCAATTAGGAATGTACAGTGCTGCACACGTAAGGTATAGAATTTCAAATTGTACATGGTTTTCTCCTGGGCGAGAAATGTCAGACGGAATCTTACACCAGCTATGATTGCTTCGGGAAACCATGATTCACATAAAATTGATTCACTTAAAGTGGTGATTTTCAGGAATACAACCATCACATTTGGTAGAATTTACTGTTTCACCATTCCGCTTGACTCTTGAAACTCTGCCCGTTGCCCTGAACCCTATTATCATCCACCTCCATGTGTCTTCTCTTCCCTCAAAGCCGACAACCGTTACCATCCTCATGCCCACCCTGACCCTGCCTCTTGTCTAGTCTGCCACATGACCCCACCCTCTACCCAGTTCAACCCCCAGGACCCCACCTTTGACAGCAATGACCTTGCCCTCTAAGATACTATTTCCTACTCCCAACTTCCTGAGTCACTTTCCTCCTTCCCCAGAAACTCTTTGTCCTCACCCTCCCCCACCTTCCCCGAACACTCTCCCCACTTCCCCAGACACACTCTCCCCATCTTCCCCAGACAGCCTCATCTCCCTTCCCCACTTAGCCTGCTTCTCTTATCCAGCCTTTGCTCCACCCGACCCTACTTTAGCCTGCCTCCCTGTCCAGAATTTGCTCCACCTTACCCCCCTTTTCACTCTTTGCTGCCTCCAATGCCCAGCCTTTGCTCCATCCTACTCCCCCTTTCCACCTTTCGCCTGCCTTCAATGCCCAGCCTTTGCTCCATCCTACTCCCCCTTCCACCATCACCTGACTTCAATGTCCAGCTTCGCTCCACCCTACCTCCCCCTCACGGAATTATTATGGCGCAGAAGGAGGCCATTCGGCCCATCATGCCCACCAGCTCTCTGAATGAGCATTATGACTCAGTGCCATTTTCCTGCCTTTTCCTTGTAACCCTGCACATTGTTTCTTTTCAAATAATCATCCAATGCCCTCTTGAATGCCTCAATTGAACCTGCCTCCACCACACTTCCAGGCAGTGCATTCCAACCCTACCTACTGTGTGAAAAAGTTCTTTTCTCACATCACATTTTCTTCTTTTGCAAATCATTTTAAATCTGTGCCCTCTCGTTCTCAATCCCTTTATGAGCATGAACAATTTCTCCCTATGTGCTCTGCCTAGCCCCCTCATGATTTTGAACATCTCTATCAAGTATCCTCTTAGCCTTCTCCTCCCAAGGAGATCAGTCCCAATTTCTCCAATCTATCTTTATAACTGAAATTTCTCATCCCTGGAACCATTTTTATAAATCTCTTCTGCACTCTCTCCAGTGCGTTCACATCCTTCCTATAGTGTGGTGCCCAGAACTGTACACAATACCCCAGCTGAGGACTATCTTGTTCCCTATACAAGTTCAGCATAATCTCCTTGCTCTTGCACTCTATGCCCCTATTAATAAAGCCAAGGATACTGTATGCTTTATTAATTGCTCTCTCCACCTGTCCTGCACACCCTTTAGAGTTGTACCCCTTATTTTATATTGTCTCTCCATGCTCTTCCTACTAGAATGAATCACCTCACTATGATCCGCTGTGGAGGCCAGGTCATTGAGTGCATTTAAGACCAAGATAGATAGGTTCTTGATTGGTAAGGGGATCAAAGGTTATGGGGAGAAGGCGGGAGAATGAGGTTGAGAAACTTATCACCCATGATTGAATGGCGGAGCAGACTCGATGGGCCGAATGGCCTAATTTCTGTTTCTATGTCTTATGGTCTTATGTTCTCTGCACTGAACTTCATCTGCCACCTATCTGCCCATTCCACCAACTTGTCTATGTCCTTTGAAGTTCTGCACTGTTCTCCTCACAGTTTACAATGCTTTCAAGTTTTGTATCATCCGCAGGCTTTGAAATTATCCCCAGCACTCCAAGATCTAGATTATCTATAGCACTTAAAGATCTAGATTATCTAGATCTATATTAGGAAAAGCAAGGGTCCCATACTGACCCCGGGGAACTCCACTACAAACTTTCCTCCAACCCCAAAAAAATGTATTAATCATTACTCGCTGTTTCCTATTGCTCAGCCAATTTTGTATCCAAGTTTATTCCATGAGCTATAACTTTTCTCAACCCTGTTTTGCCGCACTGTATCGAATGCCTTTTGGAAGTCCATGTACACCACATCAACAGTATTAGCCTCTTCAATCCTCTCTGTTAGCGCTTCAAAAAACTCCAGCAAGTTAAACATAATTTTCCCTTAAGAAATCCATGCTGGCTCTTCTTAATCAACCCATAATTTTCCATGTGACTATTAATTCTATCCCGAGTAATTGTTTCCAGAAGCTTCCCCACCACCGAAGTTAAACTGATTGATCTGTAATTGCTGGGCTTATCCTTACTATCTTTTTAAAACTAGGGTATAACGTTTGCAATTCTCCAGTCCTTTAATTTCTTATGAATTAAAGTCAATGGTTTTCTTATGAATTAAACACATATGTCTGTGTATAGGTTAGCCCTGGTTAAAGGGGAGTATTGCCCATTTTGTAGTGATTTGCAGAGAAACAGTGAGTGCTGGTTCTAGGAATAATGCTTTTTTAAAATTCATTCACACGGCAAGGCCATTGCTGGCTAGGCCAACATTCTCATTGCCCAACTCTAATTGCCCTTGAGAAAGTGGTGGTGAACTGCCTTCTTGAACTGCTGAAGTCCATGTGATCGTAGGTGCACCAACAGTGCTGTTAGGAAAGGAGTTCCAGGATTTTGACCCAGCAACAGTGATGGAATGGCGATATAGTTCCAAGTCAGGATGATGAGTGGCTGGTGGTGGTGTTCCCATGCATCTGCTGCCCTTGTCCTTCTAGGTAATAGAGGTTGCGCATTTCGAAGGTGCTGTAAAAAGGAGCCTTGGTGAGTTGCTGCAGTGCATCACAGAATCTTTACAATGTAGAAGGAGGCCATTCAGGCCATAAAGTGCACTGGCTCTCTGAAAGAGTATTCCACCAAGGCCCATAGCACTGTCTTATCCGTAACCTTGCACATTCTCTTTTTTCAGGTAGCAATCAAATTCCCATTTGAATATCTCCACCACCCTTTCATGAAGTTTGTTCCAAACTCCACCTTTCTGGGTGAAAAAATGTTCCCTCACATCACAGTTACTCCTTTTGCCAATTGTTTTGAATCTTAGCCCTCTAGTTCTTGATGTTCTCTTGATTGGGAACAGTTTCTCGCTACTTACCCTGTTCATACCCCTCAGGATCTTTAATACGTCTATCAAGTCTCCTCTCAGCCTTCTTTTTCCCCAAGGAAAACAGTTCCAGCCTCTCCAATCCACCCTCATAGCTACAGTTCTCCATCCCAGGAAATTTCTTGTGAATCTCCTCTGTACTCTCTCCAATGCCTTCACATCCTTCCTCAAGTATGGCACCCATAACTGGAGGCAGTACTCCAGATGAGGCCATCTAGTGCCTTATACAAGTTCAACATGACCTTACTCTTAGAATCATAGAGGTCTACAGCACAGAAAAAGGCCCTTAGGCCAACCGAGTCTGCGCTGGTCAAACAAGTACCTAACTATTCTAACCCCATTTTCCAGCACTAGGCCTTGTATGCCATGGCATCGCAAGTGCACATCCAAATACTTCTTAAATGTTATGAGGGTTTCTGGCTCTACCACCCTTTCAGGCAGTGAGTTCCAGATTCCCACCATCCTCTGGGTGAAAAAAATCTTCCTCACACCCCTCTAAACCTCCTGCCCCTTACCATAAATCTATGCCCCCTAGTTATTAATCCCTCCACCAAGGGGAAATGTTCCTTCCTGTCTACCCTATCTATGCCCCTCATAATTTTATACAACTCAATCATGTACCCCCTCAATCTCCTCTACTCCAAGGAAAATAACCCCAATCTATCCAATCTCTCCTCATAACTAAAACTCTGCAGCCCAGGCAACATCCTGGTAAATCTCCCATGCACTCTCTCTAGTGCAATCACATCCTTCAGAAGCAGATTCCAGAACTGCACACTACTGTGCCTAGCTGTGGCCTAACCAGTGTTTTGTACAGTTCCAGCATTTCCTCCCTGCTCTTATCTTCCATGCCTCGGCTAATAAAGGCAAATATCCCATATGCCTTCTTAACCACCTTATCAACCTGTCCCTCTACCTTAAGAGACCGGTGGACGTGCCAAGGTCCCTCTGATCCTTGGTACTTTCCAGGGTCCTACCATTCATCGTGTATTCCCAACCTTGTTTGTCCTGCCCAAGTGCATCACCTCACACTTAAATTCCATTTGCCACTGATCAGCCCACCTAACCAGCCTGTCTATATCCTCCTGTAATCCAAAGCTATCCTCCTCACTATTTACCACCCCACCAATTTTCATGTCATCCGCAAACTTACTGATCAACCTACATTCAAGTCTAAATCGTTTATACCACAAACAGCAAGGGACCCAACACTGATCCCAGTGGACACAGGCATCCAGTCACACAAATACCCCTTGACCTTCACCCTCTGCTTCCTGCCACTCAGCCAATGCGGGATCCAATTTGCCAAGTTGCCTTGGATCCCATGGGCTCTTACCCTTGTTATCAGTCTCCCATGTGGGACCTTATCAAAAACTTTGCTGAAGTCCAAGTAGACTGCGTCAAATGCTTTGCCCTCATCTACACACCTGGTCACCTCTTCGAAAAATTCAATCAAATTGGTCAGACATGACCTCCCCTTAAGAAAACCATGCTGACTGTCCTTGATTAATCCCTGCCTCTCCAAGTGTAGATTAATTCTGTCCCTCAGAATTGCCTCCAGTAGTTTCCCCACCACTGTGGTTAGACTGACTGGCCTGTAGTTCCCTGGTTTATCCCTTCTCCCTTCTTGAATAACGGTACCACACTGGCTGTCCTCCAGTCCTCTGGCACCTCTCCTGAGGCCAGAGAGGTATTGAAAATTATTGCCAGCACCCTTGCTATCTCCTCCCTTGCCTCACAACAGCCCGGGATACATTTCATCCGGGCCTGGCGATTTATCTACTTTTAAGCCTGCCAGACCACTTAGAACCTTCTCCCTTTCTGTGCTAATTTCTTTAATTATATCACAGTCCTTCTGCCTGATTTCCATAAGCATGTTGTCCCTCTCACTTGTGAACACTGACACAAAATGTTTATTTAGAACCCTACCTACATCTTCCAGCCCCACACACAAATTACCACTATGGTCCTTAATGGGCCCTATACTTTCCACAGTTATTCTCTTATCTTAATGTACTTGTAAAATAACTTTGGATTTTCCTTTATTTTAACTGCCAATGTTTTTTCATGCCCCCATTTTGCTCTTCTAATTTCCACATTAAGTTCCCCCTACACATTCTATACTGCTCTAGGGCCATGTATCTGCTCTGCTATTTCTCTCTGACTGTTTGAGGGCCTATAGTATACTCCCAGCACTGTGATTGCTCCTTTTTTGTTTTTAGGTTCTACCCATATGGCTTCATTTGAAGATCCTTCTAAGATGTCATCCTTACTGCTGTAATTGATTCCTTGATCAATATTGCAACACCCCCTCCTATTTTCCCTCCTTTGCTGTCTCACCTGAAGACCCTATATCCTGGAGTATTGAGCTGCCAATCCTGCCCCTCCCTCAACCATGTCTCTGTGACAGCAATGACATCATACTACCATGTGTTAATTTGTGCCCTTAACTCATTTGCCTTATTCGTAAGACTCCTTGCATTAAAATAAATACCATCCAACCTTGCCAAACTCCCTTGTGCCTTAACTGGCCTATAATTCTATGTCTACCAGACTCATTTGTTCTCTCTTCTACTCAGTTCGCTTCTCTCTTCACTTCCCTTGTACTCAATGCGCCTACTAATAAAGCCTAAGAAATGATATGCTTTATTAACTGCTCTCTGAATTTGCCCTGCCATCTTCAATAACCTAGGTACATATACACTGAGCTCCCTCTGTTCCTGCACCTCCCTTAGAGGCTCTCCCTTTATTTTATACTGTTTCACCATCTTTCCTGCCAAAATGACTCACCTCACACTGACCTGTACGTTTAACTTTATGTGGATGAGCCGCTGATACCATTGATTGCTGAAAGATGTTCCTGGGAACAGAGATTGTCCTTTTAAAATGGCCACTTCGGCATTGGCCCATCTCTGTTTCCGCCTCAGAGGAGGTAGGTTAGACTCTAGGCCTATCACGGCTTGGTCCCCTGACGATCCTGCCTGCTGTACTCCCAAGGTGGGAACAGGACCTTGATGTTATTATTAAGCCTGACCCCTAACCTCACCTCCAACAGGAAAGTTCCAGCCATAGAGTCACCATGGCACAGAAGAAGACCATTCAGGCCCTCAAGTCTATGCCAACCCTCTGTAGAGCAATTCAGTTAGTCCCAATCCCATGATTTATCCCCCATAGCCCTGCAAGTTCATTTCCCTGAAGTGTCCATCCAATTTCCTTTTGAAATGATTGATTGTTTCCACTTCCTCAACCCTCATAGACAGAGAGTTCCAGGTCATTACCATTGTGTAAAAAAATGTTCATCCTCACATTCCCCCTGTATCTCTTAACCAAAACCTCAGATCTGTGTTCCCAGTACTTGTACCATCAGCTGATGAGAACAACTTTTCTTTAACCTGTCATAACCTATCAAATCTCCCCTCAGTCTCCTTTGCATCAAGGAGAGTAACACCAGTTTCTTCAACCTAACCTTTTAGCTAAAATCCTTCATCCCTGGAACCATTCTGGTAAATCTCCACTGCGCCCTTTCAATGACCCTCATATCCTCCATAAAGTGCAATAACCAGAACTAGACGCAATACTCTAGTTATAGGCTAACCAGAGTTTTATAAATGTTCATTCACTACTGGGATAGAGTAGAGGATTGGGACTATCTGGATTGCTCTACACAGAACTGGCATGGATTTGATGTGCTTCTGTGTTATGACTCTATGGGCTAATTTTTTCACTTTGGGGGCGGGTAATAGGATCCAAGAGTCTTTCTGGGCCCTGAATCTACCCCCTGGGGAAAACAGTCATTCATTGGGATTTTCACAGATGCACCCTCTAAATTGACATGAAGACAGGTTCTCTTCTAGTTAAGTGTGGCAGGTGAGCACTCAAAGTTGGAGAGCCAATTAGAGGCTGCAGTGAATGGCAAGTAACCATCAACTTTTAAAAGAAAAATCAATTAAAAACACAGAGAAAGCATCCAGGCCATTACTCTGGAGGTGGGTGGGGGTGGTGGGGGGTGGGGGGGGGGGGGGGGGGGGGGGGGCGTTGCTGGTTGGGGAGGGGGTGTGCTGTCGGGGGAGAGGGGGGAAGTAGAGTCGCCTTTGGCTGCAGCCGTAGCTAGGTAAGCCTGCCTGGAGTATTGCTATCCCAGGCTGACACTGGGTGCTAGCCTCCATGGAGCTGAACTGCGCCCCCCTCCCGCTGAATGAAAAATCCCAGTCAGCCTTCCCTACAGCTTAGTGAGCCTAATTGTCTGCCTGCCTAATGGGGATGGGCAGCATTGCTCAGCCCTGAACCCACCTTAGCCAAAATGTCCAATGCCTGGAACCAGAACAGGAAATGAGCATGCTGGGCCTTTGCCAGTATTTTCAAGTCCCGTCTGCATCTGTTCCCCACCATAGCAGGGCCTGAAAGCCCTGTCCTATAATTCCATGATTCACAGGTACTGAATTAGACATGGATTAAAAAGCTTACTCGTAATAGTAAAATTGTGCCTAGTTATCCACACTTAAAGATATCAAGGAAAAGGTTTAATGTATTTTTTCAGATTACCTTCCAATGCACATCATAATTGTGTTGAATAAAAGATTTAAAGTGCTGATACACATTGAGCTTGAGCAGAAACATGAGCAAAAATGCCCGACTTCTGAACACCTGTGTTATTAGCATTCAGATTGTGCTCAAAGTAGAAACTCTTGACCAGTGTATAGTAAGCATTCTCATCTCCGTTTATGCAGGTTTGTCTGAAAAGAAAATGCCAGCTGGATTTGGAGTTGTTTGCAATTAAAATAGCTGGTAACTTTGTTTTAGTAACTTATTCACTCTACTTTCACTTGACTTGAGAACATAAGAAATAGGAGCAGGAGTAGGTCATTCAGCCCTTCGAGCCCACTCTGCCATTCATATCTGATCTACTTCAACACCATTTTCTTGCACTATCTCCTTGTCCCTTAGTGTTTTTAATATGTAGAAATCTATTGATCTCAGACTTGAACATGCTCAATGCTTCCACTGCCCTCTGGGGCAGAGAATTCCAAAAACTCACCACTCTCTGAATGAATAAATTCCTTTTAATCTCAGTTCTAAATGGCCTGCCCCTTATTCTGAGATTGTCCCCTCATCCTAGAACCCCAGACAGGGGAAACATCCTTCCGACAATTACCCTGTCAAGCCCTGTAAGAATTCTGTGTATTTGAATGAGATCATCACTCATTCTTCTAAACTCCAGAGAATAAAGGCCCAGACTATTTAATCTCTCCTCATAGGACTATCCCTCCATCTCAGCAACTAATTTGGTGAGCCTTTGTTGCACCCCCTCTATTGCAAAGATATCTTTCCTTAGATAAGGAGACCAAAACTGAACACAATACTTCAGGTGTGGTCTCAGCAAGGCTCTATATAATTGCAGTAAGACATTTTTCTTCATATACTCAAAACCTCTTGTAATGAAGGCCAACGTACCACTTGCCTTCTTAATTGCTTGCTGTACATGTTAGTTTTCAGTGCCTCATGAACAAGGACACCCAAGTCCTTGGGTGTCCCCAGGTCCAAGACCTGCCAACCTGAAAATGACCAATTTGTTCCTACTCTCTGTTCTATGTCCGTTAAATAGTTCTCTATCCATGCCAATATATTAAACCTAATCCCATGGGCTCTAATTTTGTTTACTAACCTCTTGTGTGGGACCTTGTCAAAAGTTTTCTGAAAATCTAAATATACCACATCCATCGGTTCCCCCTTATCAATTTTTCTAGTTGCATCCACAAAGAACCCCAACAGGTTTGTTAAACATGATTTTCCTTTCATAAAATCCATATTGACTCTGGCCAATCCTACCATTATTTTCTAAGTTTCCTGTTACTACATCCTTTATTATAAATTCTAGCATTTTCCCTACTACTGTGTTAAGCTAACAGGTCTGCAGTTTCCTGTTTTCCCTCTCCCTCCTTTCTGAAATAGCGGGGTTACATTTGCCACCTCCCAATCTGCAGGAACCATTCCAGAGTCTATAGAATTTTGAAAGATGACCACTAATGCATCTACTATCTCTGCAGCCACCTCTTTCAACACTCTGGGATGTGAATCATTAGGTCCAGGGGATTTATCTACTTTAAGATCCATTAATTTCTCTAGTACTATATTTTACGAATATTAATTGCTTACAGTCCCCTGTTTACACTAGTCCCTTGATTCTCCATTATTTCTGGGAATTTTTAGTATTTTTCTCCTTGAAGACAAACATGAAGGCTGGGATTTTCTGTGCCCACTGTTTGGCGTGTTCAGTAGCGTGAGCAAACAATATGACACAATCGGTTTCACAACAGCTTGAAAACAGTTTGCAATCGTCTGCTCACCCCGCCAATGGCAGGTCATGTTTCCCGCCATCAGACGTCAGGAACCTCATTGTAATACATCTGCATATTATCATAAAGCCAGCTTGCTAGACTCATCTCCCTCCACCCCCCCAACTGGATCGTCCGCCCACGTCAGCACAAAAACACGCCGATTCGTTTCACAGCAGCACATAAACAATGTGCACTTGATAGGTTGCACTTCGCTCAGGAATTCAAGGTTTGTTTGCCTAACTTGTTTCAGTCAACACTCGCAGTCATCAGCACCAGGCTTCACAGACAGCACCAGATCACTTTTAGGGGGGGCTCAGATCAGCTTTTCAGTGGTTGCAGGGCAAGGTTTTGCTTAGGGAAGGGGGAGAAGTGGCCTCAGGCAAGGGAAGAGGCTGCAGGATGAGGGCTGTACTGGGGCTGGAGGGTATCCCAGGCTGTGTGTGGGAGCACATGTTGATCTGTGCAAATGGCTTCAAGATGGTGAGGGCTGAGGAGGCAGTCTCCAGGGGAGATGAGGCCAGATAGACATGTGAGTGTATGCATAGCAGAATAGCTGGTGATGTCCCTTGAACTGGCAGTGAGTGAGATGCTAGCAAATGTGCGATGGGCTTGAGTGTGTGAGTTTAGAGTGATGAGGTGGTTGCCTGGCCGCATGAATGAGATCATTTATCCTCTGTCTACCCTAGATGGCCATCTTCTTTTGTACAGCATTGGCACAGATCACCACTGCCATCGCTTCCCAAGGCAGATATCACAGTGGGCCTTTGTGGCGTCCAAAAGGCACTTGAGGGCTGCAGTCTTCTTGCCTTTCTGTGCAGCAGCCCTGTTCTCGAAGCACTGAACGCAGCCGTACTTTAAATGTGGTGCCTGGTGTGATGAAGCAGTGAGGTGATAGCGTGATAGGTGAATGACAGCCCATCTGCCTTGGAAACGGGAATTTTGCTTTCAGTGCAGCGGGTTTGGGATGATACAGCGTGAACACCCACCATTGCACTTAGTGCAAATCTGGGACAATTCCACCCAAAGTATTTTAGTTTCTCTGCCATTTCTTTATTCCTATTATAATTTTCCTGTCTCAGCTTATAGTGAAACCACATTTCATCTAGCTGATCTTTTTACACACCCTACACAGCTTTCACAGTCCAATTTACACGTTTCTCGCTATTTATTCTCATATTCTGTTTTCCTTTCTTAATCTTTTTTTTGGTCCTCCTTTGCAGAATTCTAAAATGCTCCCAAACCTCAGGCTTACCGTTTTTTGGAAACTTTATTTTTTCTTTGATCTAATACAACCCTTGATTTGTTTTGTTAGCTATAGCTCAAACACTTTCCTTGCTGGTTTTGGGGCATTAAAGGAATGTATTTTAGTTGTAAACTATCTATTAGCTCTTTAAATGTTAGTTATTGCCTGTCTACTGTCATAACTTTTAACATAGTCTCCCAATCCACCATATCCAATTTGCCCCTCATTTCTTCATAGTTTCCTTTGTTTAGATTTAAGATTCTAGTTTCTGATTGAACTACATGACTTTCAAACTGAACATAAAATTCAACTTATTATGATCACTCTTTCCTAAATGCTCCCCTGGAACAAGATCATTAATAATCCCTTTTTCATTGCACAATACTAAATCTAAAATAGCCACTCCCTAGTTGGTTCCTTGATGTACTGTATTAGAAAACCATCTTGCATAAATCCCAAGAATTTGTCCTCCACAACACTATTACTAATTAGGTTTACCCAGCCTATCTGTAGATTTAAATCCCTCATGATTATTGTATTCCCTTGTTACATGCACCTCTAATGTCCTGATTTATACTGTGATTTACCATTGCTGTTTGGTGGCCTATGAAGAACCCCCACCCATGTCTTCTGCGGTTTCTTAGTTCCACCCAAACTGAATCTACGTCTTGATCTTTAGGACTAAGGTCATCTGTCTCTTTCCTTGCTAGTCCAAATATATTTTCCTCTCTACTCCTGGCATAAACTGCAGGCATATTCACGTTTGAGAATGTTAAACATTGAAAATGATGAAAGAGTCCTAGGAATATTGAACCTTGAAACATGGGCCTAAAAGTTGGACTGTGTCCAAATTGTAATGCAATCCTTGCACAGCGCATGCTTAATTAAATTCATGGTAGGACCACAATAAATTGCTCCACCAGCCTTATTAATACTAGCCAAAGGCAACTCACCAGTTACTAGTTTGAAGCAAGAGGGCCTAAGGAAGTTAGGTTACATGGAAACCACGTAATTCTGAACTTTTATCTCTCTCCCTTGATCTCATATTTCTTTCCTCCTCTATTAAGTTTTTTCTACAGGAGTTTACTTTGCATTCAATGGAAATAAAAGGAGTTTACATACTGCCCAGGTGTTGGATTGTCAAATCAGTGGGGTTTTTAAAATACCATTGTAGTGACTTAAAAATTGCCCAGGAAAAATATTTATTTTATTTTGATGGGCTGAGGAGGAGAAAACATTTCTGGTCCACTCCTGCATAAGAGCACCTGGACCCGATCTGCTGCCCTCCCAGAACTACTGAGTTGAGTGGGGTGCTCACAGGAACAAGGAGGCCTGAATCTCAAACTGGCACTTCCTCCTCAGCAAGGATCCTTCAATCTCCTGCTCTTATTTCTTATGTACATATGGCAGGAAAATAGAAATGAGGCCACAATCGGATCAGCCATGAACGTATTGAACGGTGGAGCAGGCCACTGCCGAATGGTCTTTTCCTGCTCCTATTTCTTACATTCTTACAATTGGTTAAGAAGATCCTTAGCTGCTTGACCTGTTCACACAGATCTCAGATCTCATGTAGAGGGAATTGTTCTTAAATAGCTTTCTAATTACTTCAAGCTTCAATACAAAATCCCATTGAAAGCCTGAAAGTGTAAATGAAATGAACCATTCATTCGCCACAAAGTCTGGGCCATTATATTCTGGTAATACTTTGTTCTCTGGACCAAACCTAGTGTTTATAACAGTGTAGTAACATTGTCTGTTTAATATATAGCTAAATATTATAGTATATATAACAGAAGAGGCAATATTCTACTGTTTCTAACTAGTAATGATGAGTGATGGAAATGAACTAAATCTCCGTACAACTTTTCAAGCGTGGTGTGTTCTGAAAACTCAGCAGCTTATGAATGGAAGGTGATTTCCAGTCACATCAGTTTTGCATATCATTCATTATCTTTTGAAGTTAAGTGTATTCTGTAATTATCATGTGCTCACATTTTCTTAATGAATCATCAACTAGATGTATTAATGTATAATAAGAATAGTAAATACTCTGGTATCTAATAGTCCAGACAGTGTCTCCTTTTCATGAACAGCTGCTTTGCTCCTGTAGGGTCTAACTTGCCTGTGTAGTAAACTCATCCAACACATTGACAGTTACTTCACTGTCTCCAGGGCATGTTTCTCTGTCTATTGTTACTGCTGAAAACAGCTGTCTTCTGATTATAACCCAGCAATTATAAGTGTGAATTAAAGAAGAGCAAATGAAATCAGCAATATGCACAGTGTGAAAGCTTACTCATATGGCAGAAATTTCCCCCTGTTAGTGGGGTTGTGCAGGGGTGGGCACAAACCTAATCGGCGTCCTCGATCAGGGCCGCGCTGCCATTTTACGTTGTCTGGCCAATTATGATGACATACACCGCGCTGAGCGCTCACTGTGCGGGGGGGGGATTCCCTGAGTCAGGGCCTGTGCTCGTTCGTGCACGCCCACCCAACGTCACTGCGCATCATTTTACGCATCAGCGAGCGGGCCCCGCCCCTGCTCGCCGACCCGAAAATTCTTCCCATAGGGTCAAGACTTGCAGCTTCCGTAGCTCATGTGGAAAAGATTTACTGCTTGGTCAGGATGGTTCATGACTTTGAGGAGACTTGCAGGTGGTGATCCCCACGTGTCTGCTGCCCTTGTTCTTCTAGGTGGTAGGGGTCACGGATTTGGAGGTGCTGTCAAAGGAGCCTTGGTGAATTACTGCAATGCCTCTCATAGATGATACACACTGCTGTGTTGGTAATGGAGGAAGTGAACCTTTAAAGTGGTGGATGCTTTGTCCTGGATGGTGTTGAGCTACCTGAATGTTGATGGGGCTCATTCAGACAGAGTTTACTATCACGCCATTACCATTGAATATAAATGGGAGTTGGTAAGATTCTCTCTTTTTGGAGATGGTCATTGCCTGGCACTTGTGTGGCTTGAATATTCATTGCTGCTTACCAGCTGAAACCTGAATGTTGCCCAGGCCTTGCTGCATGTGGGCACAGACCACTTCATTTTCTGAGAAGTTGCAAATTGTATTGAACACTGTACAATCATCAGCAAATATCTCTATTTATAACCTTATGATAGAGGGAGATCATTGATGAAGGTGCTGAAGATGGTTGGGCCTAGGGCACTACCCTGAGGATGTCCTGCAACAATATCCTGGGGTTGAGAGGATTGGCCATCAAAAACCACAACCATCTTCCTTGTGCTAGATATGACCCTAGCCTGTGGAGAGTTTTCTCCATTTCCATTGAACTCTATATTACATAGGCTTCTTGGTGTTGCACTAGGTAAAATGCTGGCGTCAAGGGCACTCTCACTCACAAATGGAACTCAGTTATTTTGTCACAGTTTCAACAAAACTGGTACTGAGGTCTAGAGCCGAGTCGTCATGGTGGAACCCAAACTGAGCATTGGTGAGCAGATTCTTGCTGTGCAAGTGCCGTGTGTAAGCACTGGCAATTACACCTTTCATTACTTTGCTCATGATTGACAGCAGATTAATAGGAAGGAAAACACTCCTTTCAAGTGAAGCAGCGTTTCACTTGCATTTCCCCCAACTTAATCTACTGCATTCGTTGCTCCCAATGTGGTCTCCTCTACATTGGAGAGACCAAACATAAACTGGGCGACCGCTCTGCAGAACACCTGCGGTCTGTCCGCAAGAATGACCCAAACCTCCCTGTCGCTTGCCATTTTAACACTCCACCCTGCTCTCTTGCCCACATGTCTGTCCTTGGCTTGCTGCATTGTTCCAGTGAAGCCCAACGCAAACTGGAGGAACAACACCTCATCTTCCGACTAGGCACTTTACAGCCATCCGGACTGAATATTGAATTCAACAACTTTAGGTCGTGAGCTCCCTCCCCCTTCCCCACCCCCTTTCTGTTTCCCCCTTCCTTTTCTTTTTTTTCCAATAAATTATATAGATTTTCCTTTTCCCACCTATTTCCATTATAAAGAGGAAGAAGGGGGGGGCAAAGAAAAAAAAAATTTTTTTTTTCTTTTTTTTACAACTTTTATGCTGTCCCCACCCCCACTAGAGCTATACCTTGAGTGCCCTACCATCCATTCTTAATTAGCACATTCGTTTAGATAATATCACCAACTTTAACTTTAACACCTATGTGTTCTTTTGTACTATTGTTGTTGACATCTTTTGATGATCTGCTTCTATCACTGCTTGTTTGTCCCTACAACCACACCCCCACTCCACCTCTCTCTCTCTCTCTCCGCTCCCCCACACACACACCTTAAACCAGCTTATATTTCAACTCTTTCTTGGACTCGAACTCAAGTTCTGTGGAAGGGTCATGAGGGCTCGAAACGTCAACTCTTTTCTTCTCCGCCGATGCTGCCAGACCTGCTGAGTTTTTCCAGGTAATTCTGTTTTTGTTTTTGTTTTGGATTTCCAGCATCCGCAGTTTTTTTGTTTTTATATTAATAGGGAGGAATTGTGTTACTTTTTTTTGGACAGGACATACCTGGGCAATTTTCTCAAATGAGCATTTAGCCAGTGGTGTAGCTGTACTGGAACATACCGCAATGCAGCTTTGTTCTGAAGCATGAGTCTTCAATCTACAGCTGATAGGCTGTTGGAGGCCATAGCTAGTGCACTCAATCATTTCTTGAGCTATTGCACTCAATCATTTCTTGATATCACATGGTGTGAATTGAATTGGCTGAAGACTGACTTATGCAATATTGAGGACCTCAGGAGGAGGCCAAGATGGACCATCCACCTGACATTTCAGGCTGAAGATGGTTGTGAATGTTTCAGCCTTGTCTTTTGCATTGGTTTGCTGAGCTCTACCAGCATTGAAGATGGACACGTTTGTGGTGCTTTTTCCTCCTGCTTGTTGTGTAATTACCAGGATTCATGGGTGTGGTAGGACTGCAGAATATTGATCTATTCTGCTGGTTGTGGGCTCGCTTAGCTCTGTCTATATTATGCTGCTTCCTGTGTTGTAGCTTCAGCAGGCTGGCAGTTCATTTTTAGCTATGCCTAGTGCTGCTTCTGGCATGCTACTTCACTCTTCATTGAACCAGGGTTGATCCCTTGGCTTGAGGTTAATGTAGAGTGGGAGATATGCCCAGGCAATGAGCTTATAGATTGTGGTTGAATACAATTATGCTGCTGATGGCCCACAGTTCCTCATTGATGTCCAGTTTTGAGCTGCCAGATCTGCTCTGAAACTATTCCATTTAGCACAATGGTAGTGTCACACAATGGAGCATATCCTTGGTGCAAAGGCAGGACTTCATTTCCACAAGGGCTGGTGGCTCGACAGCGAAAGTTCAGGGGATAAAACAGCGAGTGTTCAGGGATAAAACAGTGAAGGTTCAGGGATGAAACAGCGAAAGTTCAGGGATAAAACAGCGAGGGTTCAGGGATAACACAGCGAGAGTTCAGGAGATAAAACAGCAAGAGTTCAGGAAATAAAATAGCGAGAGTCTGGAAGATTAAACAGCGTGAGTTTGGGAGATATAACAGCGAGAGTTTGGGAGATATAACAGCGAGAGTTTGGGAGATATAACAGCGAGAGTTTGGGAGATATAACAGCTGGAGCTCGGGAGACAAAACAGCAAAGAGTTCGGGGATAAAACAGTGAGAGTTTGGGAGCTAAAACAGCAAAGAGTTCGGGAGACAAAACAGCGAGGGTTTGGAGACAAAACAGCGAGAGTTCGGGAGACAAAACAGCGAAAGTCCGGGGGATAAAACAGCGAGGGTTTGGGAGAGATAACAGCGCGAGTTCGGGAGACAAAACAGCAAGAGTTCAGGGGATAAAACAGAGTTTGGGAGCTAAAACAGTGAGAGTTCAGGAGATAAAACAGCGAGTGTTCAGGGATAAAACAGCGAAAGTTCAGGGATGAAACAGCGTAAGTTCAGGGATAAAACAGCGAGGGTTCAGGGATAACATAGCGAGAGTTCGTGAGATAAAACAGCAAGAGTTCAGGGGATAAAATAGCGAGAGTCCGGAAGATTAAACAGTGAGAGTTCGGGAGATATAACAGTGAGAGTTTGGGAGATATAACAGTGAGAGTTCAGGAGACAAAACAGCGAGAGTTCAGGAGACAAAACAGCGAGAGTTCAGGAGACAAAACAGCGAGAGTTCAGGAGATAAAACAGTGAGAGTTCCGGAGATATAACAGCGAGAGTTCGGGAGACAAAACGCGAGAGTTCAGGGGATAAAACAGCGAGAGTTTGGGAGATATAACAGCGCGAGTTCGGGAGACAAAACAGCAAAGAGTTCAGGGGATAAAACAGTGAGAGGTTGGGAGCTAAAATAGTGAGAGTTCAGGAGATAAAACATCAAGAGTTCAGGGGATAAAACAGCGAGAATTCAGGAGACAAAACAGCAAGAGTTCAGGGGATAAAACAGCGAGAGTTTGGGAGCTAAAACAGTGAGAGTTCAGGAAACAAAACTGCGAGAGTTCAGGGGATAAAACAGCAAGAGTTCAGGGGATAAAACAGCGAGAGTTCAGGGGATAAAACAGCAAGAGTTGAGAGGATAAAACAGTGCGAGTGGAGGGACAGTCGGCGATTGAAAACAGCATGAGTACAGAAACGTAAACAAGCACAGGGAAAGAAAGAATTTATAGGCACTGGAAAGGAAGCTGATTTGTGAGTAAAGACAGAGAATTTCTACTTTCTACTAATCTCCAGTTTATATTTAATAGTACAAGAGTAAGGTTAAAGTAAGTTAAAATAAGTAAAAATTAAACTAAAGTTAAAATATCACAGAATCACAGATTTGACCCATTGTGTCTGCACCAACTCTCCAAATGAGCATTATGACCTAGTGCCATTGCCCTGCCTTTTCCCCGTATTCCTGCACCTTGTTTCTATTCAAATAATCATCTAAAGCCCTCTTGAATGCCTCGATTGAACGAGCCTCCACCACACTTCCAGGCAGTGCATTCCAGACCTGAACCACTCGTGTGAAAAAGTTTTTTCTTATGTCACATTTGCTTCTTTTGCAAATCACATTCAATCTTAGCCCTCTTATTCTTGATCATTTTACAAACCGGAACAGTTTCTCCCTATCTACTCCGTCCAGCCCTTCATGATTTTGAACATCTCTATCAAATCTCCTCTTAGCCTTCTTCTCTCCAGGGAGAACAGAGTACAGTCCCAAACTCTCCAACTTATCTTCATAACTGAAGTTTCTTATCCGTGGAACCATTCTTGTAAACCCCTTCTGCACTCTCTCCAATGTGTTTACATCCTTCCTATAATGTGGTGCCCAGAACTGTACACAATACTCCAGCTAAGGTCTAACGAGTGTCTTAAATAAATTCAGCATAACCTCCCTGCTCTTTGCTCTATTCCCCTATTAATAAAGCCCAGGATACTACATGCTTTATTAACTGATTTCTCCACCTGTCCTGCCAGCTTCAATGATCTATGCACATATACACCCCCTCCAAGATTTCACCCTTTATTTTATATTGTCTGCCCATGTTCTTCCTACCAAAATGCATCACCTCACACTTCTCTACGTTGAACTTCATCTGCCACCAACCTATCTATGTCCTTTTGAAGTTCCACACCATCTTCCTTGCAGTTTACAACACTCCCAAGCTTCATTATCAGCCGTGAACTTTTTCCCCTGCACACCAAGGTGATTAATATATATCAGGAAAAGCAAGGGTCCCAATACTGACCCCTGGGGAACTGCACTACAAACCTCCCTTGGAAAAATTGCCCATTGTAGGGGTCAATTTATTCTAGGTAATGATATAGCTGGATTGCACATGTGGGTGATGCCTATGGTAGTTGAGCAGCCTGTAGAAGTGTTTTCAACAGAAGTGTTACAGAAGGAACATCCTGGATTGTTTCCTGATTGTGTCATAATGAGATCAAAGGCTCATAGGGAAGAACAAGACAAACAAGATAAGCAGGCAGTTCAAAGGCAAAAATAATGTGTTGAAATCCAATTAGCTAGCACTGTATTTAATAACGTTGTTCAAGAGGAAGGAATACAGGACAATTCAGCTGAAATGTTTAACTCAAAGAGTTTAGTGGAGTTACAGAAAAATGATTTGCAATTAAAACAGTTATATCAGAAAGCTTATTCAGAAACAGAAGCATAATGCGTTCTCAGTATGTTATTAACTTCGGGAAGGTATTTTGATGAGAAAATGGAGTTCGGATTATGTCTCAACAAATGAAAGCTGGAGGGAGGTGCACCAGATTGTTATCCCATTAGGGTACAGTAATGAGATTCTGAGGATTGCTCATGAAATTCCAATGGGGGCACATTAGGAAAACACAGGAAAAGATACAGAGGTTTTTTTGGCCAGGATTGCATAGGGGTGTAGTCAAATTCTGTAGAACCTGTCAAATAGCAGGAAAACCATGAGCAGTGACTAAGCCGGCGCCTTTAATCCCAATACCAGCATTTGAAGAACCTTTTACCAGGGTCATGGTTGATTGTGTAGGACCCCTCCCTAAGACTAAAAGTGGAGATCAGTATTTATTGACAATAATGGTCTACCAGGTTCCTGAAGTGATACCTTTAAGAAATATTACAATTAAGAAGATTGTGGAGGAGTTAATTACATTTTTCACACGATATGGTTTACCTAAAGACACACAGTCAGGTGGAGTGTTATGAGATAGCCTTTCGGTAAAGCTGAGTTATGTAAAAATTCCGGAGAGAAAATTTAAACAACTGTCAGAACCTATGTTTTTAAGTGGTATGTTTGAGATGCAACTCTAAATTCAGGAATCAGACCAGTTCCTTTTTATTCTGAGAAAAAATTTCCTGAGAACTTCCAGCTACTTCTTCACTTCCCTGACTATGTACCTTCCTTTCACCTTCCCACTTTTTATCCTTTTCCAATTTGAAAGGGTGATGAAAATTAGGTTTAGCTCTATGAACTAACTCATAATCATCAGCCATCTCTGCTGCTTGTCTTGCAGAATCAACCCTCCGTTCCTCCACTTGAGTTCTCACTTCCGAAGAGATTGAATCTTTAAATTCTTCCAAAAGAATGACTTCCCTAAGAGCTGCATACGTTGTCTCTATTTTTAACGCCCATATCCACTGGTCAAAATTACTTTGTTTTACTCTTTCAAGCTGAGTATAAGTTTTCCCAGGCTGTTTTACATATTCCTAAATGTATGCCTGTATGTTTCAGGAACCAACTCATAAACACTCAAAATAGCCTTTTTGACCACATTTCTTCTGATAGCGAAGTGTATACTTCATGCGCTCCATCCACCAACTTAGACGAATAAAAATGTCCAATTTTCCTGTGGCCATTTCATCTGTTTAGCTAGCTTCTCAAATGAAATAAATAATGCTTCAATATCTTTTTCTTCAAACTTTGGAATAGCTTGTACAAACCTAAACATCTCCCCACTGGGTTCTCTTCTGGAGATAAGTCCTTCCTCACCTACTTGCGTCTCTTCTTTAACTGCCAACATTTTCAGTTGGAACTCTCTCTTTTTCTCTTTTCTACCTCTCTATCTTCACAATTTCTAATACCCTTTACTGTTTTCTTTCTCTCTCCTGCCTTTTAAAAGCCATTTCTCTGTCCTTTGCTTCTAATTCAAGTTTTTTCAGTTCCTTTGCTTGTTCAAATTCAAGTGTCTTCATCTGCAACTGAAGTCCTCCAGCTGTGACTCACTAGTGTCAGGTTTCACTTCCAACTGTGGATGTTGTGCTATACTGTTAATTATATCTGATTTCCTAGCCCCTGCAGGTAATCCCAATTTTAACTTATCTGCCAACTCTGTTAACTTACTCTTGGTTATTTGTTGCAACCCAATCTTCTACTCCCAGACAAGTCTTAGCAATTGCCGAAGCCATCTTGCAGTCTCACCACTTCCAAAATACCTCGCCGATTCCTGAATTCAAAGTGCTTCTCATACTCGTAACCTTAAGTTTCACCAATTCCAAACCAATCAAGGAATTATAAATATTATCCCGCCAAGAGCCCCCAGTTGTTAAGACACAGCAGTCTGTAAAGGCTGAGTTATTTAAAATTCCAGAAACTTTAAACAACTGTTATAACCTATATTTTCAGTTGGTATGTTTGAGTTGCAGCTCTAAATTCAGGAATAAGGCTACCAGTTTGAGAGTTTTTATAAAGAAACATTTATTATTTTACAACAAATTAAACACATACACATGGCTACAAATTACTACGATCATAACTTTTTAACAAATTCCCAAATTAATCTCCACTAAGGCAACAATAACCAATAGACTTAAGCAGACACCAGGCAAAGCATTTTTCACCTTACAAATTCAAAATGAGGTTCCTTTCAATTTGTCCCTTTGCAGACACAGTAGTAGGCTTACAGGATTAGATCTTACATGTTTCTGACCTGCACACACAAAACTCTTTTATGTTATACCCATTTGAATGTAAATTTCCATTGTATCATCAGGATCTTTGAACCCCCTTCACAGTAGCAATTTTATTAGTAATATTAAATTAGTAATTGTCTGGTGTCTCCTAGCTAGCTGCAAGATTTCACTCCCATTCTTGAATGCCCTATTCAACAAAATGCAAATGCATCTTTTACCTTACTGTTCACATCTCAAAACTACAATACATCAAAGCACCCAGACTAGCTGACTTTAATATAATTAACACACAGACTAAACCTCTATTTTAACAAAAAATAATTTCCAATATCATGATATACATTATTATCTCTTCATGACACACCTCATTTCCAAGAACCAGGTCTTCTTGTTAGATTGAATACATACTGCTGCAGAAAAATTTCCCGAGCGCAATTTAGGAACTTCTGCCCCTCTCCATCTATTACACGACCACTGTCCTAGTCTACATTTGGGTAATTAAAGTCACCCATTATAACTATTCTATAATGCTTACATCTCTCTGTAATTTTCCTGCAGATTTGTTCTTCTATGTCCTTCTCACTTGTGGGTGGTCTATAGACTACACCGAGCAATGTAATTGCACCCTTTTTGTTCCTTGGTTCTAGCCAAATTGATTCTTGAACCTCCCCCCCCGCCCCGGGACATCATCTTTCGCCAGCACTGCAATTCTCTTCTTAACCAATACCGCTACCCCTCCTTTCCTTCTTTTCCTATCTTTTCTGAACGCCTTGTACCCAGGAATATTTAACACCCACTTCTGCCCATCCTTGAGCCAGGTCCCTGTTATCGCCACAACATCATATTTCCAAATGGCAATCTGTGCCTGTAACTTCCCAGTCTTATTTAGTATACTCAGCGTATTCACATACATGCATAGTAATCCTGATTTAGGTTTTGTTACTTTCTCCCTCACCCCGACTTCACCTATTAACTTACTATTCTCTATACTAGTGCTATCTGTTCCTCCCAGTATTTTGTGCACACTGGTATTCTGGTATTCCTGTCTAATATTTTCTCTTGGTTCCCACACCCCTGCTGAGTTAGTGCAAAGCCCTCCCAACACCAGTAGGAAAACGCCGCACAAGGAACTCAGTCTCAGCTCTGTTCAGGTGCAACCCGTCCCAGCTTGTACAGGTGCCGTCTCCCCCCGAGCCAGTCCTAGTGTTCCAGGAATCTAAAGCCCTTCCTCCTGCACCATCTTTCCAGCCACACATTCAGCTGCCTTATCCTCCTATTTCTGTATTCACTGGGGCGTGGTACTGGAAGTAATCTGGAGATTACTACATTTGCTTGCTAAATTTCTATCTGGCTCCCTAAGTTCTGATTGTAGGACTACATCCCCCTTCCTATCTAAGTCATTGGTGTCAATGTGGACCAGATCTTTGGCTGATCAGCCTCCCCCAGAGGAGTGTCCTACAGACGCTCTGTGATCCTTGACCCTGGCACCAGGGAGGCAACATACCATCCTGGAGTCATGTCTACGTCCACAGAAATGCCTGTCTATTCCCCTAACCAATGAATCCCCTATCACTATTGCTCTCTTTTTCTTCTTCCTCTCCTTCTGTACAGCCGAGCCGCTTTGGTGCCACAAACTTAACTTTGACTGCAATCCTCTGAAGAACCAGAACCCTCACCAGCTTCCAAAACGGAAAGGCAATTTGTGAGCAGGACCCCAGGGGACTCCTGCACTACCTGCCTACTTCTCTTGGACTGCTTAGCGATCACCCATTCCCTCTCTGTCTCCAGGCCCTTAAGCTGTGGTGTGACCACCTCACTGAACGTGCTATCCATGTAGCTCTCAGCCTCGTGGATGCGCTACAGTGACTCCAGCCTCCACTCTGCTCTGAAACCCAGAGCTCAAGTTTCTGCAGCTGGCAGCATTTCCTGCATATCTGGTTGTCTAGGACATGTAGCGTCCATGATTTCCATGACTTCACACATATTACAGGAACACATTCCACTCGCCCTGTCATATCTGCAGAAGAGTTATACGGACTTGAAACGTTAACTCTATTTTTCTCTCCACAGATGCTGTTAGACCTGTTGAGTTTTTCCAGCATTTTCTATTTTTATTTCAGATTTCCAGCATCTGCATTTTGCTTTTATGTCTTAACTCTACTTCCCTTACGTTAACTTTATTCTACTTTGGATTATTTATACTACTTTATTATAATGGCCCTAAATTTCCCTTATTCCTGGCGCTTCCCTGTTAAATCCAAGTACAGCAATTTGTTTACAAATATGACACTTTTCTAATTTACTCACCAGGTCCTACTTACAAAAGCCGCCGCTCTTCTTTCTAACGAAAGGTAGAAAAGAAAAGGAGTAAATAAAGTATTTAAAAGTTTAAGGTTAAGGCATGGCAGAACAGCTCAGCCAAGTGGAATGCCCGCCCTGTGGCATGTGGGAGTTGTGGACACTTCTTGTGACCCAGATGAGCCCATGTGCAGGAAGTGTCACCGGCTGCACAAGCTTGAGATCAGTGTTTCAAAGCTTGAGCAGGGGCTGGAGTCACTGAGGTGCATCCATGAGGCAGAGAACTACGTGGATAGCATGTAGAAGAGGTGGTCACACTGCAAGTTAGGGGCAAGCAGGCAGATAGGGAATGGGTGACCACCATGCAGTCCAAGAGAAACAGGCAGGTAGTGCAAGAGTCCCCAGAGGTCCCGCTCACTAATCGTTTTTCCATTCTGGATATCGGTTAGCAGGAGTGCAACAAGAGCCAAGCCCATGGCACCACATGTGACCCAGCTGTACAGAAGGAGAGGAAGAAGAGTGGAAGGGCAGTACTGATAGGGGACTCTTTAGTTAGGGGAGCAGACTGGCGTTTCTGCAGCCATCAATGTGACTCCAGGATGGTTTGTTGCCTCCCTGGTGCCAGCATCAAGGATGTCACAGAACTACTGCAGGACATTCTTGCGGGGGAGAACAAACAACCAGAGGTCGTCCATATTGGTACTAATGACATAGGTAGGAAGGGGGATGTGGTCCTACAGTCAGAATTTAGGGAGCTAGGTAGAAAACTAGCAAGCAGGACCTCAAATGTAGTAATCTCCGGAATACTCCCAGTGCCATGTGCAAGAAGTAGGAAGATAAGACAGATGAATGTGTGGCTGGAAAGATGGTGCAGGAGGGAGGGCTTTAGATTCCTGAGACACTGGGACTGGCTGTGAGGGAGATGGCAACTGTATGGGTTGCACCTGAACAGAGCTGGGACTGAGTTCCTAGTGCTGAACTAGTGCTATTGGAGAGGGTTTAAACTAACTCAGCAGGGGTGTGGGAACCAGGAGAGAATATTAGAAAATAATACCAGGAATGCTGGGAGGGGCAGATAGCACTACAATAGAAAATAGTAAGTCAATAGATGGAGTCGGATTAAGGGAGCAAGTAGGGAAGTCTAAATCAGGGTTACACTGCATGTATGTGAATGCATGGCGTATAGGTAATAAAACTGGGGAGTTACAGGCACAGATTGCCTTGTGGAATTATGATGTTGTGGTGATAACAGAGACCTGGCTTAAAGAAGGGCAGATCTGGGTGTTAAATACGTGGTGTTCAGAAAAAAAAAACGGGTGAAAAGGAGAAGGGGTGACATTTTTGGTATTGCGTGCTGGAGAAAGAGGATGTGCCAGAGGATTCAAGGACAGAATCAATTTGGCTAGAGCTAAGGAATAAGAAGGGTGCAATTACATTGCTCAGTGTAATATATAGACCGCCAGCTTGTGCGAAGGATATAGAGGAACGAACCTGTAAGGAAATTACAGAGAGGCATAAACATCATAGAGTAGTTATAATGGGAGACTTTAATTACCTGCACATAGACTGGGATAGTGGTAGTGTAAGGGGCAGTGAAGGAAGCGTTCCTAGATTGTGTTCAGGAGAACTTCCTAGAGCAGTTGGACTAGTCCAGTCCAACAAAAAACGAGGTACTGCTAGACCTGGTTCTTGGGAATGAGGTGGGCCAAGTAGATCAAGTGACAGTGGGGGAACATTTAGGGGACAGTGATCATAAGGTTAAGGATGACAGTGGAAAATTACATTGCCAATTGATTACTCTTACTCCAATTGACCAAAGGTAAACTTCATTGGGGAAAGAACAGAGCTGGGCCAGATAGACTAGGATCAAAGGTTCACAACAAGAACAGTAGCTGGACAATGGGCTCCCTTCAAAGAGGAGATGGTTTGGGCACAGTCAAGGTATGTTCCCTCAAAAGGGAAGGGTAGGACAAACAAATCCAGAGCTCCCTGGATGAAAAAGGAGATAGAAACTAAGTTAAAGAAGAAAATGTGTGCTTATGACAGCAAATACAATTGCGAACCAAGCTGATTACAGAAGGTTCGGAAGGGATGTGAAAAAGCAAATACAAGAAGCAAAGAGGGATTATGAAAAATGTCTGGCAGCTAACATAAAAGGAAATCCCAAAGTATTTTATAAGCACATCAATAGTAAAAGGGTGGTAAAAGGAGTAAGGAACCCAAAAAGCGATTTACACATAGAGGCAAGAGACATGGCTGAGGTGTTAATTGAACACTTTTCATCTGTCTTTACCTACAAGGTAGATGCTGCCCAGGCCATGGTGACAGAGGAGAAAACTCAGTCTCTAAAAAGGTTTAAAATTGATAAGGAGGAGGTATTGGATAAGTTGTCGGTACTTAAAGTTGATAAGAGATGTTGAAGGATATGAGAGTGGAAATTGCAGAGGCACTGGCAATAATCTTTCAATTTTCCCTGGATTCGGGGGAGGTGCCTGAGGACTGGAGAATTGCAAACATTATGCCCTTGTTCAAAAAAGGTTGTTAAGACCTGCCCTGCAATTACAGACCAGTCAGTTTAACTTTGGTGGTGGAAAAAGGTCTAGAAACAATTATTCCGCATAGAATTAATAGTCACATGGAAAAGTGTGGATTGATTCGGAAGAGTCAGCATGGAAGAGTCAGTTAAAGGAAAATTATGTCTAACAAACTTGCTGGAGTTTTTTGAAGAGGTAACAGAGATGGTTGGTGAGGGCAATGCCATTGATGTGGTGTATATGGACTTCCAAAAGCCACACAACAGGCTTGTGAGGAAAATTATAGGTCATGGAATAAGTTCATGTCGTGGATACAAAATTGGCTGAGGCATAGGAAACAGAGAGTAATGGCTAATAGGTATCTTTCAGGCTAGAAGAGGGTTTATAGTGAAGTTCCCAGGGGTTGGTATTAGGACCCTTGTTTATCCTGATATGTATAAATGATCTAGATCTTGGTTTGCAGGGGACAATTTCAAAGTTTGTGGATCACACAAAACTTGGGAGAATTGTGAGGAGGACAGTGTAGAACTTCAAAAGGACATTGACACATTGGTGGAGTGGGCAGATAGGTGGCAGATGAAGTTCAGTGCGGAGAAGCATGAGATGATATACTTTGGTACAAATAACATGGAAAGACAGTATAAAGGTTACTATTCTAAAGGTTGTGCAAGAGCAGAGAGACCTTGGTGTAAACGTACATAAGCCATTAAAGGTGGCATGACAGGTCCGTTGACAAGAGTCCGTATGACTCTTCTTTAGAGCTGTTTCTAAAGCATACAGTATTTCATGCGTCATTAATAGGGGCATAGGGTACATGGGCAGACAGGTTATGATGAACATATATAAGACACTGGTTAGACCTCAGTTGGAGTACTGTGTACATTTACAACAATGGCTCCAGGGATGGGACACTTCAGTTATGAGGAAAGATTGGAGAAGTTAGGACTGTTTTCCTTGGGGAGGGGAAGGCTAAAAGGAGACTTAATAGATGTTTTCAAAATCATGAGGTATCTGGAGAGAGTAGTTATCGAGAAACTGTACCTGCTCGTAAATGGATCGAGAACCAGAGGGATAAAGGCAAAATACTGCAGATGCTGGAAATCTGAAACAAAAACATAAAGTGCTGGAAAAACTCAGCAGGTCTGACAGCATCTGTGGAGAGAAAGACAGAGTTAATGTTTTGAGTCCGTATGACTCTTCAGAGCTAAAGGGAAGTAGAAATGTGGTGAAATATATAATATTTAAGGGGGGGGTGGAACAGGTGAAGCTGGATAGAAGGCCAGCGATATGTGGAGGCGAAGGAAAGATTGCGAAAGATGTCATAAACAAAAGGTCAAAGGGTTGTTAATAGTGGTGGCACTAGCTAAAGGAGGTGCTAATGGTGACATTAAGAGTGGAAAGCAGAATGTGATAATGGCCAGACCGGGGTAAGCACTCGGGAAAGTGACAGATGGCCCTAGTGGGGGTGGGGTGGGGGGAGGTGACTGTGGTGGGAAAAAAGATGGAAAAAGCTAAAAGCTGGGGATAAAACAATGAATAAAAATGGAATTAAATTAAAAAAATAGTAATAATGAAAATAAGTGGGAATAAATAAATGTTAAAAAATAAAATTGATTATAGACAAAGGCGGGGGGGTGGGGGGATCAATAAGGGGTGGAGATGGAGGAGAGAGTTCATGGCCTGAAGTTGTTGAACTCAATGTTAAGTCAGGAACGTTGTAAAGTGCTTAATTGGAAGATGAGGTGCTGTTCCTCCAGTTTGTGTTGAGCTTCACTGGAACATTGTAGCAGGCCAAGGACGGAGATGTGGGCATGAGAGCAGGATGGCAAGCGACAGGAAGATCTGGGTCATGCTTGCGGACAAACCGAAGATGTTCCGCAAAGCAGTCCCCAGTTTGTGTTTGGTCTCTCCAATGTAGAGGAGACCGCATTGGGAGCAGCGAATGCACTACAATTTGAAGGAAGTGCAAGCGAAGCACTGCTTCACTTGAAAGGAGCATTTGGGCCCTTGGATGGTGAGGAGAGATGAAGTAAAGGGGCAGGTGTTGCACCTTCTGCGATTGCATAGCAAGGTGCCATGGGAGAGGGTTGAGATGTTCGAGGTGATGGAGAGTGGTCCAGGGTGTTCTGGAGGGAATAGTCCCTATGGAATGCAGACAGGGGTGGGTGAAGGGAAGATGTGTTTGGTGGTGGCATCATGCTGGAGTTGGCGGAAATGGCAGAGGATGATCCTTTGAATGCGGTGGGGTGAAAAGTGAGGACAAGGGGAACCCTATCATTTTCTGAGAGGGAGAGGAAGGTGTGAGGGCAAAGGCGCGGGAGATGTTTCGGACACAGTTGAGGGCCCTGTCAACTACTGTGGGTGGGAAACCTCGGTTAAGGAAGAAGGAAGACCTGTCAGAAGCACTGTTTTGGAAAGTGGCATCATCGGAACAGATGCGACAGAGGCGAAGGAACTGAGAGAATGGGATGGAGTCGTACAGGAAGCAGGGTGTGAGGAGCTGTAGTTGAGGTAGCTGTGGAAGTCAGTAGCCTTGTAATGAATATTGATAGACAGTCTATCACCAGAAATTGAGACAGAGAGGTCAAGGAACAGAAGGGAGATGGACCATGTGAAAGTGATGGAGGGGTGGAAATTGGAAGCAAAATTGATAAATTTTTCCAGGCGATAGCATGAAACAGCACCGAAACAGTCATTGATGTCCCAAAGAAAGAGTTGTGGGAGGGGGCCTGAGTAGGACTGGAACAAGAAATGTTCCACAAACCCCATAAAAGGACAGGCATAACCGGGGTCCGTGTGGGTACCCATAGCCACACCTTTTATTTGGAGGAAGCGAGACAAGTTTAAGGAGAAATTGTTCAATGAAAGAACAAACTCAGCCAGATGGAGGAGAGTGGTGGTGGATGGGGATTATTTGAGCCTCTGTTCAAGGAAGAAGCAGAGAGCCCTCAGACCATCCTGGTGGGGGATGGAGGTGTAGAGGGATTGGACATCCATGGTGAAGAGGAGGTGGTTAGGGCCAGGGAACTGGAAATTATTGAAATGATGTAGGGCATCAGAGGAATCGCGGATGTAGGTGGGAAGAGACCAGACAAGGAGAGAGAGAACAGAGTCAAGGTAGGAATAAATGAGTTCCGTGGGGCAGGGACAGGTTGACATGATCGATCTACCGGGACAGTCCTGTTTGTGGATTTTGGGGAGAAACAGGCTGTCCAAGGTTGGGAGGCTATGAGGTTGGAAGCTGTGGAGGAAGATCTCCAGAGGAGATGAGATCAGTGACAGTCCTGGAAACAATGGTTTGATGTTCGATGGTGGAGTCATGGTCCAGGGGGAGGTAGGAGGAAGTGTCTGAGAATTGGTGCTCAGCCTCTGTGAGGTAGAGGTCAGTACGCCAGACAACAATAGCACCACCTTTGTCGGGAGGTTTGATAACAAAGTCAGGGTTGGACCTGAGAGAAAGGAGTGTGGCGAGTTCAGAAGGAGACAGGTTTGAGTGGGTGAGAGGAGCAGAGAAATTGTGACGGTTGATGTCACGCCGACAGTTCTCAATGAAAAGGTCAAGGGCAAGTAAAAGACCAGAGGGAGGGATCCAGATGGAGGGAGAATACTGGAGGCAAGTGAAAGGACCCACTGAACGGGGGGAGGACCCCTGCCGGAGGACACAGATTTAAAGTGTTTTGCCTGAAAAGCAAATGTGAGGTGAGAAAAAACTTTTTCACACAGCAAGTAGTTAGGGTTTGGAGTGCTCTGTTTAGAAGTGTGGCAGAGGCAGATTCAATTGAGGCATTCAAGAGGACATTGTTTCTATTTAAATAATCATCCAATGTGCAGTGTATGGGGAAAAGACAGCACTAAGTTAAAATGCTCGAAGAAGGTGCAGACACAGTACCGAATAGCCTCTTTCTGCACAGTAACAATACTGTGATTCTGTGATGTGACTTCATGAGTGGTGAGACTTCATCATGGTGGTGTAGTGGCATTGTCACTGGATTAGGACTCCAGAGACCCAGGGTAATGCTCTGGAGATCCAGGTTTGAATCCCACCATGGCAGAAGGTGAATTTTAAATTCAGTAAAAAAAATCTGGAATTAAAAGTCTGATGATGACCATGAAACCATTGCCGGAAAATCCCATCTGGTTCACTAATATCCTTTAGGGAAGGAAATCTGCCATCCTTGTCCGGTCTGGCCTACATGTGACTCCACACCCAAGCAGTGTGGTTGACTCTTAACTGCCCTCTGAAATGGCCTAGCAAGCCACTCATTTCAAGGACAATGAATGCTGGTATAGCCAGTGATGATCCATCCCATTAATGAATTAAAAAAAGCAATAAAAACAGAAAATGTTGGAAAAATTCAGCAGGTCTGACAGCATCTGTGGAGAGAGAAACAGTGTTAATGGACGGAATTGTCCCAGATTGCACTAAGTGCGGGAATGGGCTGGTAAAATGACGTAATGGTTACAATGGTGAGTTTTCACGCCGTATCGTCCCAAACCTGCCGCACGGGTGAAGCATTCCCGGGAAACACGCTGTTTCAATGGTGGGCATTCACCCGCCATGCCATCACCTCGCCGCTCCATGAAGCCTGGGCGCCATATTTAACGTCCAGACACGCGCACACATCTCAGTGCTTCCAGCCCACGATTACTACAGGGAAGGTGTCTACGAAAGGCAAGAAGACTGCAGCCCCCAGGTTTAGTGACGTGTCACTGGAACACCTTTTGGATGCCGTGGAGGCTTGCCACGATGTCCTCTACCCACTACTGGCCGTAGTATGGGCAGCAGCAAGACCAAACAGGCTTGGTTGGCGGTGGCAGTGGTAATCAGTGCCAATGTCAAGCAGAAGAGGTTGGCCATCCAAGGCAGATTGTTGGATGAATGATCTCATCCATGCAACCATCTCATTACTCTAAACTCATACACTCAAACCCATCACACATTCACAGACATCTCATTTACTGCCAGTTCAAGGGACATCACCAGCATTCTCACACACATACCCTCACATCTCCATCTGGCCTGATCTCTTCTGGAGGCTGCTTCCTCAGCCCTCACCATCTTGAGGCCACTTGCACAGTTCAACATGTGCCCCCACACACACCCTGGGATACCCTTCTTCCCCAGTACAGCCCTCATCCTGCAACCTCTTCCCTTGCCTGAGGTCACTTCTCCCCCTTTGCCAAGCAAGCTCCAGCCCTGCAGCATTGAAAAGCCACCCACATATGGCTGATCTAGTAGGTGAGATCTGCCATGAGCCCCCCTAAAAGTGATGTGGTGCTGCCTTTGGAGCCTGGTATTGATGACTGCTGACTGTGAGTGCTGACCGAAGCAAGGTAGACAAACAAACCTTGAAGTCCCAAGCAAAGTGCAGCCCGCCAGGTACACGTTGTTTACATGCTGTTGTGAAGCACATCGGTATTTTCCTGCCGATGTGGGCAGACGATGCGGGGGGAGGGACGATTCTGGCAAGCAGGCCTAATAATGATATGCTGATGTATTACAATGAGATTCCTGATGTCCAATGGTGAAGAACATGGCCCCCGTCAGCAGGCTGAGTGGACGATCGCAAACAAGTTTCATGGTGATTGAAACCAATCGCATCATATTGTCCACTCACGCCACAGACCACGCCCGATGCCAGTGGGCATGGAAAATCCCAGCCAATGTTTGAGTCCATATGACTTCTTCAGAGCGAAGGAGAGGTAGAAATGTGATGGATTTTATACTGTTTAAGAGGGGGTGGAGTGAAATAGAAGGTCAGCAATAGGTGGGACTTAGAAGAGATTTGACAAAGATCTCGTGAACAAAAGACAAAGGAAGTATTAATAGTAGTGTTAAAGACTAAAGAAGGTGCTGATAGTGGCCTAAAGTAAGATAACAGAATGTATTAATAGCAGAATAAGGGTCAGCGCTCTGTGAAAGCAAAGCATAAGAACAAGTGACAGATGTCCCTGTGGTGAGGTTGGGGGGGATGGAAATTGGATTTAAAAAGTGGGTAAAGATGGAGGAGAGAGTTCATGATCTGAAGTTGTTGAACTCAATGTTAAGCCCAGAAGATGGTAAAGTGCCTAATCGGAAGAAGAGGTGGAGTTCCTCCAGTTTGCATTGAGCTTCATTGGAACACTGCAGTAGGCCATGGACAGACATATGGGCATGAGAGGAATGATGGGCAGAATTTTCTGCCTGTTGGGCAGGCGGGCCTGACCAAATCTCCAGCAGGTGGGGAGCCGATCCCCGCCAGCACCGCCGTTTTACGTGGGCGAGCCAATTGTCCGGCGGGAAGCGCTATGCACATGCTGTGCGGGCGGGGGATTCCCTAAAAGCAAGAGTGAGCTCTTTTGCACATGCGCACGAAAGTACGCACATCTTCCTGGGGCTAAGTGCAGCCTCAGGGAGATCGCTTCCACTTAGAAAAATATTAAAAATAGAGAAGAAAATTCCCTAAAATGTCCCCCTCATTGACAATGTCACATGAGATGGGACATGTTCATAATTTACAGGAAAACTTTATTAAAAATTTTAAAACCCTGCGTGAAACCTCATCCCACTGCTGGATGAGGTTCATGTTTTCTCTATTTGCCACCGGGGCTCCTGGCCTGCCTGCCAACCATAAGGACGGGCAGTTCCTTTAATTGTTTAAATGATCCTGTCAATGGTCTCAATTGGCCATTGACAGGTCGACGGGCCCGTAGCTGATTTCGCTGCGCCCCCGCTTCCTGAAAATTTAAATGGGGCGGGATGTCGTTGGGGATTCTTTCAAGTGAAGCAGCATTTCACTTGCACTTCCCTCAATTTGGTCTACTGCACTCGCTGCTCCCAATGCAGACCATTCTACATTGGAGAGACCAAACGCAGACTGGGTGACCGCTTTGCGGAACACCTTCGGTCTGCAATCATGACCCAGACCTCCCTGTCGCTTGCCATTTCAACACACCACCCTGCTCTCATGCCCACATGTCTGTCCTTGGCCTGTTGCAATGTTCCAGTGAGGCTCAACACAAACTGGAGGAACATCACCTCATCTTCCGACTAGGCACTTTACAGCCTTCCGGACTTAACATTGAGTAAAACAACTTCAGATCATGAACTCTCTCCTCCATCCCCACCCACTTTCCGATTCCCCCTTTTCCAATAGTTTATAATTTTTTTCCCCCACCTATTTCTATTATTTTTAAATGTATTTCCATCCATTGTTTAATCTCCACCTTTTGGCCTATCGATCCCTTCCCCCCACCCCACCCCCACTAGGGCTATCTTGCTAGCCCTGCTTTCTATCCTTAATGTCACCATTAGCACATTCCTTAGCTAATATCACCACTGTCAACACCCCTTTGTCCTTTTGTCTATGACATATTTGGCAATCTCTTTGCCTCCACCTATCACTGGCCCTCTATCCAAGCTTGAGTAGATGTGGCAATTCAAGGCAGGACACCATAATGAGGAAATGAGGGTCATAGAATAGCAGGAAGGGCAAAGAGATGAAACCTAAGAACACATCAATAGTAGATGTTACAAAGATAACAAAAAAAACTAATGGCTCTGTATCCATCCCACCCCCCTCAACCAGCTTATATTTCACCTCATTTCTATTTTTCCTCAATTCTGATGAAGAGTCATACGGACTCGAAATGTTAACTGTATTCCTCTCCGCAAATGCTGTCAGACCTGCTGAGTTTTTCCAGCTATTTTTGTTTTTGTTTCAGATTTCCAGCATCTGCAGTATTTTGCTTTTTTCTTCTTGTATACTTTGTCCTAAATTGTGGTTACTGTTTGGGGCCTGTAGACCACTCCCACTAGTGACTTATTTCCCCTACTACTCCTCATCCCCACCCAAACCAATTCTACATCTTGATCTGTGAACCAAGGCCATCTCTAATTATTGCACCAATGCCATTCTTGATCAACAGTGCTACCCCTCCAACTTTACCTAGATTCCTATTCTTCTTGAATGTCATATACCCCTCAATATTCAGGACCCAATCCTTGTCATCCTGCAGCCACATCTCTATAATGGCTATTGGATCATATTTGTTTACTTCAATGTGTGCTATCAATTCATTTATTTTGTTATGAATGCTAGGCACATACGGATACAGAGCCATTAGTATTTTTTATTATCTTTGTAACATCTACTCTAGACTATTGATGTGTTCTTAAGTTTCATCTCTTTCCCCTTCCTGCTATTCTATGACCCTCATTTCCTCATTATGGTGTCCTGCCTTGAATTGCCACATCTATTCAAGCTTGGTCTTTCACCCACTTTGTTTAGTTTAAAGCCCTCTGTACTTCCCTAGTTATGCAATTCACAAGAACGCTCGTCCCAGTACGGCTCAGGTGTAGACCGTCCCAACGGTGCAACCCCCACTTACCCCAATTCTGATGCCAGTGCCCAATGCATTCATCTCTGTTATATTATTTGCCCTATGCCAATTTGCATGTGGCTCAGGTAATAATCCAGAGATAATTAACTTTGTGGTTGTGCTTCATAATACATAGTACCTAGTTTCTAATACTGACTGTGCAGAACCTCCTTCCTAGTTCTGCCAATGTCGTTGGCACCTACATGGACCACGACAACTGGATCCTTCCCCCCGCAACTGCAAGTTCCTCCAGCCATGAGCAGATGTCCCAAACCTGGCACCCAGCAGGCAACACAGCCTTTTGGACTCTCACTCTTTGCTGCAAAGAACAGTGTCAATCCCCCTCATTATATTGTCCCCTCATACCAATACTTTCCTGTTATTTTCCTGTTTCCACCACACACCACCCCCCCCCACCCCATTTGAATGGCTTCCTGTACCATGGTGCCCTGGCCAGCCTGCTCATTCACCTTGCAGACCTCACTTTCATCCACACAGGTTGTGAGCACCTCAAACCTGTTTGACAATTGCGAAGTCTGAGGCTCCTCCACTACTGTCTGCTTGGTCCCATTACCTGCCTCACTCACGGTCACATCCTCCTGTCCCTCACTGCCGACCCTATTCTAAGAGGCGTGATTCTCTTCTGGAACAAAGTGTCCAGGTATTTCTTCCCTTCCCTTATATTGCACAGTATCTGCAGTTCAGCTTCCAGATCAATAACCCTGATCTGGAATTACTCTAGCTGCTTATACTTTCTGCAGAAGTTTTTGTCCTGGATCGCCTTGGCATCCAAAATTCCCACATTCCACAGCTGCAAAATAACACCTGTCCTGTCATTATTACCTATGTTATTTAATTAACTTAATGTAAATACTCACTTAATTAACTTAGAATAATTCTTATGTATACCACATCTCTTTTCCCTGCGCACCCAATTCGCATGTGAAGCTAATTCGCTATTCAATCTCCCTCTCACTACACTGTAACTCTTTTGAGTACAAACACATTTCCATCTGTTCCTATTCAGATGAAGTTACATTGTTTCATAGTTTGCCATTGTGAGATTTGAACTCTTGATCTTGGGGTTACAAACCCAGTACCACTTGGCTGTCACCTGTCTCCTGGTGGGCCCCTTATTGATTGTGAGGTTTGAAAAACCTGTTTCTATTATAGACCCCCTGATGAGTCATTTGTTAGTTTAGTTTCTTGCTACAGCAATTAACACCACTTGAACCAACTGCTTCCAGGTGGTCTACAGATAACTGCCACTCCAGGCAGTTATCTATTTAACAAGCTAACCTAACTTACTTGAAGGTTAGTGTTGTGTCAAATCATAATTCTTAATCTATAATTAAAACCGGAAAAGGACTTAGCAGAACTTACCATGTGACCCTAATTCTTTACTCACTCAATCTCCATCTCGCTCTGATGAAGGCTAAGGGGCCTTACTGTTTTTATTATAACAGGGAGAAAGTCCCTGAGCACTGAGGTGGGCCTTTTAAACAGCTTGCCTTGTCATCCAGCAGCCATCATCTGATGTGGCTGCCTCTGCACTGTTTCTGGGGTGCGGTGGGCCCAATGCCAGTTAGCTCCTGCCACACCAGAGTAAAAAATCCAACATTTGCAGAAGTTTCCCCCGATTCAGGTTTGGAGAGTTGAGAGTTTTCCTAATCCTGCTCACCCAACTCAGAAGTGGAAATTCTGCCCAAAGAGTATAAAAGCAAGGGAGTTATGGTGAATCTTTATAAAATGCTGGCTCAGCCTCCCTGGAGTACTGTGTCCAATTCTGGACACCGTGCTTTCGAAAGGAAGTGAAGGAATTGGTGAAGTTGGAGTAAAGATTAACAAGATTAGTTTCAGGGATGAGGGACTTCAGTTACAAGGATAGATTAGAGAAGCTGGGGCTGTTCTCTTTGAGAAGAGAAAGTTGAGGTGTGATTTGATAGACGTTCAAAATCATGAAGAGTCTGGACAAAATAGATAGATAGAAACTATTCCCATTGGCGGAAGGGCTGAGAACCAGAGGACATTGTTTTAAGGTGAATGGCAAAAAGAACCAAAGATGACAAAAGGAAAAACTTTTTTACACAGTGAGTGGTTAGGATAGATGCACTGTTTGAGAGTGTGATGGAGGCAGATTCAATCATGGCTTTCAAAAGGGAATTGGATAATTTTCCAAAGACAAAAAATGTGCCGGGTTGTCGGAGGATGGGATGAGCTGATTTTCTCTTGCAGAGAGCCAGCAGAGACACGACGGGCTGAATGGCCTCCTCCTGTGCTGTGATTCTATAAAATATTTCTTGATCTAGCGCATTAGGCAGTGTAATAGAGCATATTTTTTTCTTTCCTTTAAAAAGTATTTGTTGATATGGTTAAGAGTAGGCTAAAGGGGGACTTCAGAGAGGTATAAAAAATTATGAGGGGCATAGACAGGGTAGATAGGAAGAAACTTTTCCTCATAGCGGAGGTGTCAATAACCAGGAGGCAAAGATTTAAGGTAAGGGGCAGGAGGTTTAGAGGGGATTTGAGAAAATTTTTTTTCATCCAGAAGTTGATTGGAATCTGGAACACACTGCCTGAGGCGGTGGTAGAGGCAGAAACCCTCACAACATTAAAGAAGGATTTAGATAAGCACATGAAACGCCATAGCATACAGGGCTATGGGCCAAGTGCCAGAAAATAGGATTAGGATGGAAAGGCGCTTGATTGCCAGCACAGACACGATGGGCCAAAGGGCCTGTTTCTGTGCTGTATAACTCTATGTAACTCAAAACATTAACTATGTCTTTCTTTCCACAGGTGCTGTCAGACCTGCTGAGTTTTTCCAGCAATTTTTGTTTTTGTTTCAGCACGTTGGTAGTTATTTAATAGCACACCATTAATGCATAATAAAACAGTTATTTTAAAACATTTTAGAGGTCTTTGTGTGTTTTTGTGGCGAGGGAGCTAATTCAGTTTACAGATTTTGTTTTTGCACTGTTCGCACTATTACACAAATGCAGCTTTCTCAACTGCAAGTCAGTAATTTGTAATTGTTCTGCTCCTTTAGGCATGTTTCCCTAATATTTATTTATTTTTGGAAGTATTGCACATATTCAATACTCTATGTATCTTTATTTACAGGTTTGGATTTATTCTTCACAGGGGTGAACCAGCTCTTCACAAAATTGACCTTGAAACTATGACATATATTAAGACCATCAGTTTGAAAGAATATAATTGCATCCCACAGTCATTGGCCTATACTCACCTTGGTGGATACTACTTTGTTCATTGCAATGCCGGCAGTACAGGAGCAACTGAACCACAAATTATAGTCGACAGTGTCACCGATTCTGTAATTGGCTACAATGGTGATATAACAGGTGTTCCTTACACTTCTCCAGATGGACATTATTTGGTCAGTATAGATGATCAAAAGGGTCTCATGAGAGTTCAATCCATCACTATCCAAGGGGAAATCCTGGAATCTTTCGAGATTCACACTAATCTTCATATCACCGACACTATCTTTCAGCCTTCTTTCACTGAAACCAACCAGTACAATGTCTTTGCCAGCTCTGGTGTGCAGACAGATGTGCTGTTTGTGGAACTCTCCACAGGGAAAGTGAAGATGGTGAAAAGCCTGAAAGAACCCATGAAGACAGAAGAGTGGCCATGGAACAGTAAAAATCGTGTGATTGTGGACAGTGGCCTGTTTGGCCAGTATCTGATGACCCCATCAAAAGAATCTTTGTTTATTCTGGATGGAAGGCTTAATAAGTTAAACTGTGAGATCACCGAGGTGGAAAAAGGCAATACAATAATTTGGGTTGGTGAAGCATAAAAGGATAAATTACTTATCTAATCCCCAGTATAAAGTTTTCCACTGCACTTAATCTGCAACTTGAGTCACACCAATTTTGTTCTTTTATACACTACGAAAGATACATAATTAAATATAAAACAAGTTTGCAGACATAAAGATCAGGAACTTTGAACTGACATATTCGTAGATACTAATTGGAATTTCATAATTTCTTAGTGCAATTAATAATAATGAAGATATAGGATGTATATGTTACTTTAATTTGTACAAGAAAGCATTTCTATAGCTACAACATGTTTTAGCTATACAGAATCTAAAAGCTGCAGGGAATTACCGAAGACATACTAAAACCCATTTGTGTGTTTTTACCCTATTTTTCCAATTTTGCTTTCATACAGAATTGGGTTATGGGTTCCAAAATCAAAAATGTTCTCGCTTAATCTTTCAAATACAGAATTATTTGTGCCTTGGGCGGATAAATTGCCGGAAAGAGGGTTCATAATTTCCATTTTGGCTACATATTGTTTATCGCACAGAAAAAGGCTGTTCAGAACTATGTGTACCCTTATTAATGCCCAGAGCAGGTCCAAGCAAGTACTGACTAATTCAATAATATAGTAAGTAGTGATGTCTTCAATATCAGTTTATTGATCATGGAAAGAAGTAACCAGTTCCTGTTCCTCAGCAGATGTATTGATGCTAAACCAGCCTACATTAAACTGTTAACATCTTTTCAGCAACAAATGGGACTCTGTCAATCAATCTGTAGTTAAACATGGTTGAGGCAATTTGTGCTCCAGTAAAGGCTGATAGTATTTTTAGATTTCCTCTTGAGTTTTTCTGGATTGGCTTCCTATTCAACTAGCTATGTCTTGTGAACAGGATTTTATACCCATGATCATGTCTGTATATACAGCTGCTAGGCTCTGTGATTGTCAACTATTAGTTGGGAAATATGGTATGTGGGAAGAATCTGCTCAATGACTGTGCAGCTGCCTGATAAGATGTTTTGGTTGTAGTAACTAAATGTTTCTTTTTTTTTTAACCAGTAATGTTCTATCTTGTGGACATCTACAATGTGAAATGTCTCTTACACAAACATCTGTCTGTCAAATATACATTGTTCTGTGTGATGTAATGGATATCCTAATTTCTGAATGTTGTATATGTAGAAATTTGCTTGACGTTGGAGGCAAATAAAGATCTTACATTTTACATTTTACTGTCTCAGTGAGTTTGAATCTGTGGAAATCTATGTTTGATGCAAGTGATGTAAAGCAAGTGAACATTGGAAATGTTTCTGAAAACATCATCGTACACAGAATTTAAGAGGCTGGAATTATTGATATTGATCTGCAGTACTCAACACCTGAAAATACAGGCAGCATGCTGTATGGACAAGTGTCTGGGAATTTTGTTGGAGTTGCTCAGCTGCTCCCATTTCACATTGTGACTTTGCAGCAGAAAGCCATGTAATTTCTGGGGAAGTTATGGCAACGGAGTGGGAGTAGCTCCATGGAATTCCGAGTCAGTGTCGTTGGACTGGTTTTCAGAAATTAGCATTGTCATCCTGGATAGTTTAAGCAATGAGGTTGCTGTCTCCTCCTTCATTTCAGGCAGTGAGTTCCAGAGCTCCATCTCCAGGTGAAAAATTTGACTAATCCTGTCAATTACTTGATTAGTGTACCTGTGGTTGAAATTCTTACATAGAAGACATCCTCACATTAACACACAACTCCCCCAATCCCATTGTCCACTTGCACCCCCACCCTCACACACCACCAGGCCCCACACCTTCATCCATCCATCCATCCCCCCTCTAACCACCACCACCCCCAAACTTCCTCCCCGCCCCAGATGCCCACACCCCCATCCCACCACCCCCTAACCCACAACCGCTTTGAATGAATACAAACATTTTTAAAAGGGCAAAAACCTTAAAAACATACTCACCATAACACTTAAATGCCTGCTTGACCTCATGAGTTGTTTCTTCTACTGCTGACATCACAAAAGGGCGTGGCCTCAATGCTCCTTTGCCTTGCCAGTCCCCCTTGTCGATACCTGCGCTGATGTCTTGCTCCCGGCTGTTCTGTTTGGTGAAAGGTAATGCTGCAGTTTTAATTGTGGTTAGCAAGAACCATTATGGTCTCACCACTGACTGGAAGACCTAGGCCTCTCATTTCCCGATTTCTTTATCCCTCACTCTTCCTAAATAAAAGAGTTATAATCACAATTTTCCAATCTAAAGGGGCAATTCTTATATCAAGAGAGCTTTAGAAGAAAAGGATTATAGTGTCTACAATTTTCTGACCTAGATCATTGAAAACCCTGGGTGGAAATGATCAGGCCCTGGAAATGTGTTAGCCACTCATGCCATTTTCTTTCTAATAGTGTTTTCTTGTTTATGTTAACTTTAATGAGTTCCAATCCATTACTAATTTCCAAGAAATGTCTTTTACTGTGAAGAATGACACAAAGGCCTGGATCTTCTGATGGCAACAGTGGTAAATGTTGAGACAAGAAACACTTGTGTGTTGGAAGCCTGAGGAAGTCATGACCTGTGCAAGTTTAAAGTTTAAACTTCCAATGGGCAAATGACACTGCCTGGGCTACTCCAAGTATGTCTCCGACACTGACTTTAGTGTCGGGACTTGGGCTTGATGCCCTATACTTTAGTAGATATTTACCTCACCCTTCTCCTGCTGTTAATCTGAGGCATAGGACAGTGATTAACAACAGGAGCTATATCAGGAAAGAACATAAGAACTCAGAGCAGGAGTAGGCAATTCGAGCCTGCCCCGCCATTCATTATGATCATGGCTGATCTCATTTCAGCCTCAACTCCAATTTCCTGACCTTTCAACCCATTACTAATTAAAAATCTGTCCATCTCCTTAAATTTACTCAGCGTCTCAGCATCCACTGCATTCTGAGATAGTGAATTCCAGATTCACAACCCTTTGAGAAAAGTAATTCCTCCTCATCTCTGATTTAAATCTACCACCCCTTAGCCTAAAACTATGGCCTCTCATTCTAGCGTGCCCCACAAGGGGAAACATCCGCTCCACATCTACTATATACCTCAATTAGATCTCCTCTCATCCTCCTAGCGACTATAGGCATAAACTGCTCAATTTCTCCTCATCAGACAAACCCCGCATCACTGGAATCAATCCAATGAACCTCCTCTGAACTGCCTTCAATGCAACTGCATCTTTCCTCAAGTAAGGGGACCAAAATTGTGCACAGTACTCCAGGTGAGGTCTCACCAATGCCTTGTACAGTTGCAACAATACTTCCCTATTTTTATACTCTATTCCTTTAGCAATAAATGCCAAAATTCCATTTTCCTTCCTTATTACCTGCTGTACCTGCATATTAGCTTTCAGCGATTCATGCACGAGGTCACCCAGATCCCTCTGCATTGAAGCATTCTGAAGTTTCTCTCCATTTAAATAATAAGTCACCTTTTTATTCTTCCGACCAAAATAGATAACCTCACACTTATCCACGTTAAACTCCATCTGCCAAATTTGGGCCTATGCACCTAACCTGTCCATATCCATTTGTAAATTTCTTATTTCTTCCTTGCTTTCCCATCTATTTTGGTGTAATCTGCAAATTTAGCTATATTACCTTCTATCCCTGAATCCAAGTCATTAATTTAGATTGTAAATAGTTGGGGCCCAAGGACCGAACCCTGTAGCACCCCACTAGTTACAGCTTGCCATCCAGAAAAAGACCCATTTATCCCAACTCTCTGCTTTTTGTTGGTTAGCCAATCCTCTATCAAAGCTAATATATTACCCCTAACTCCGTGTGATCTTATCTTGTGTATTAATCTTTTGTGCGGCACCTTATCAAAGGCCTTCTGGAAGTCCAGATATACTACATCTACAGGATTCCCATTATCCACTTTACTTGTCACATCTTCAAAGAACTCTAGCAAATTAGTCAAACATGATTTACTCTTCATAAAACCATGCTGACTCTGATGGATTGCATTTCAACTTTCCAAATGCCCCATTACTACTTCCTTAATAATGGATTCCAACAATTTCCCAACGACAGATGTTAAACTAACTGGTCTATAGTTTCCTTCATTCTGCCTCCCCCCCTTTTGAATAAGTGCATTATATTAGCACTTTTCCAATCCAGAATCCAGGGAATTTTGGAATATTATAACCAATGCATCCACTATCTCTGCTGCCACTTCCTTTAAGACCCCGGGATATAGGCCATCAGATCCTGGGGACTTGTCACCCTTTAATCCCAATAGTTTGCTCAGTACTTTTTCTCTGGTGATGGTGATTGTTCTAAGTTCCTCCTTCTCTATATCCTCTGCACTACCTTTTACTATTGGGGTGGCACTAGTGAAAACTGAGGCAAAATATTGATTAAGCGTCTCTGCCATTTCTGCATTCCCCACTATTAACTCTCCAGTCTTGTCCTCCAAGGGACCAACATTCACTTTAGCTACTCTCTTTCCTTTTATATACTTGCTATCAGTTTTTAAATTTTGTACTGTAATTTTCTTTCAAAATTGACATTTGCTCTTTTTTATTATTTTTTTATTAACCCTTTGTTGATCTCTAAAAGTTTCCTAACCTTCCAGCCTGCCACTGACCTTTGCAATTTGGTGTGCCTTAGTTTTTGCCTTTAAGTTATCTTTAACTTCCTTACTTAGCCATGGATGCTTTCCCCCCCTCATGCCATCTTTTTTCCTCATTGGGATATATTTTACTTGGGAGGAATTGAATATCTCCTTAAATATCTGCCACTGTTCATCAACTGTCCTACCTTGCAGTCTTCCTGCCCAGTCCACTTAGTGGCAGCAGAGATAGTGGATGCATTGGTTATAACATTCCAAAATTCCCTGGATTCTGGATTGGAAAAATGCTAATATAATGCACTTATTCAAAAAGGGGGGGAGGCAGAATGAAGGAAACTATAGACCAGTTAGTTTAACATCATACCTAAATATAACCCCTGCACCCTGACACCATTTACCACCCCCTTACCACACCATTCTGACAATAATCGTCCTCCTCCTGCACTCCCAATAATGCCCATTGACCTCCTCACAGACTGCCAACATTGCTGAACACCACTCCTTCCATCCCCTTCCAACAATGCTCAACCCCCAAACTGTTGACAATGCTGAACCTCCTCAACCCCACTCCTCACAATGCTCACCCCTTCCACACCCACAACATTGCTCACAACACCCTGGCAACCCCTTCCAGACAGCGTTCATCCCCAACCCACTCCCACATCTCCACGCCATCCCCAAACCCATCTCCTCACCACCCCCACCACAAACTAATAACAATAAAACATTTTTCTGTTAATTATGACCTTCCTTTTAAGTTTCTTTTCATTTTGCCTATTTTGCACCTCTTTGCTTTCCTTTGCTGTTTTTTTATTTCTCTCCTGGTCCCCTTGATTTACATTTATTCTTTATACCTTCACATACTCTTTCTCTTAGATTTATGTTATCTCTTAACCTGTTTTGCCAGACATGGCTACTTTATTTGGTAAGTAGGGTGTTATATTAAGCTAAATTCATTTTTGAACATCTCCCAGTGTCCAGCTATAATTTTACACTTTAACGGTTTGCTGCAATCAGCCTTTGTCTCATTTCATTAAGGTTAGTTAAAATCTAGAATTTTAGTAACTGTGTTAATTTTATCCTTTTCAAATCTAACGTTGAATTAGATCATATTATGATCACTGTTAGATAAATTCTCCCTAAGTTTGACTCAAGGGACCATATCTTCCGGTATCCGGATCATCGGGATGGGATATAAGTTGGGAGTTGGGACCCTGCTGAAGTTCTGACACGTGCTGAAATGACTCGGAAATGTTTCAACTTTCGATTGATGATTTCCACTGTCCTGGGATGTCTCTGACACTCGGCTAAGTGTCCAAAACTATCACTCATGACCACCCAGCTACCCCCTTGACCACCTGACTACCCTCTCAACCACCTGACTACCCCTCATGATCACTCAGCTAGCCCCCAAATACCCCACGACCACCTGCCTACCTCCCCTAACCACCAGGCTACCCGCTCATCCATTCATTAACCCATTCACTTACTAACTTGGACCTTTAAAAACTTACCTGAATCTGGCAGCCAGTGCCATAAAAAGAGGGCCCTCTCCTTCCTTCAACTTTCCTGCGTTCACTGGACTCACCCTGGAGAGTCAGCGCTGATCCATTCCAGTTGCATTTGGAATCGGGAGTCCCAGCTGAAAATGGGCAGTTCCATCAAGGCACAGAAAATGTTGCAGTTAACCTAGAAACATAGAAACTAGGAGCAGGAGTAGACCATTCGTCCCTTCGAGCCTGCTGTGCCATTCAATATGATCATGGCTGATCCTCTATCTCGTCGCCATATTCCCACTTTCTCCCCATACCCCTTGATGCCACTAATATCCAAAATTTTATCAATTTCTTTCTTGAATATACTCAGTGACCCGGCCTCCACAGCCTTCTTGTGGGAGAGAATTCCACAGGTTGACCATCCTCTGAGTAAGAAATTTTCTATTGGAGTTTTTTGAGGATGTAACTAGTAGAATAGATAAAGGAGAACCAGTGAATATGGTGTGTTTGGATTTCAAGAAGGCTTTTGATAAGGACATATATAAGAGGTTAGTGGGCAAAATTAAAACACATGGGATCAGGGGTAATATACTGGCATTAGTTGAGAATTGGTTGACAGACCAGAAACAGAGAGTGAGAATAAATGGGTCTTTTTGCGAATGGCAGGTGGTGAATAGTGGTGTACCACAGGGATCAGTGCTTGGGCCCCAGTCAGAAATTGTTCCTCATCTCAATCCTAAATGGCCTGCCCCATACCCTGAGACTGTGGCCCCTGGTTCTACACTCCCCAATCAGGGGAAACATCCACCCTACATCCAGTCTGTGTAGCCCTTTTAAAATTTTATACGTTTCAATCAGATTCCCTCTCATTCTTCTAAACTCTAGTGAATACAGGCCCAGTCGAACCAATCTCTCCTCATACAACAGTCCTACCATCCCCGGTATCAACTTAGTGAACTTTCGCTGCACTCCCTCAATGGCAAGTATATCCTTTCTTAGGTAGGGAGACGAAAACTGCACACAATACTCCAGGTGTGGTCTCACTAAGGACTTGCATAATTGCAGTAAGACATCCCTACTGAATTCAAATTCTCTTGCAATGAAGGCCAACATACCATTTGCCTTCCTAATTGCTTGCTGCATCTGCCTATTTACTTTCATTGACTGGTGTACAAGGACACCCAGATCCCTCTGCACATCCATATTTCCCAATACATCACCATTTAAATAATACTCTGCCTATCTGTTTATCACACCGAAGTGTACAACTTCACATTTATCCATATTATACTGCATCTGCCATGTGTTTGCCCACACGCACAGCTTGTCTAAATCGCCCTGAAGCCTCTTTGCATCCTCCTCACAACTCACAACCCCGCCCAGTTTTGCATCTTCAGCAAACTTGGAAATATTGCATTTGGTTTCCTCATCCAAGTCATTTATATACATCATTAATAACTGGGGCCCAAGCACTGATCCCTGTGGTACACAACTAATCACCACCTGCCATTTGCAAAAAGACCCATTTATTCCCACTCTGTTTCCAATCTGTCCACCAATTCTCAATCCATGCCAGTATGTTACCCCCGATCCCATGTGCTTTAATTTTGCCTACTAGCCTCTTATATGGGACCTTATCAAAAGCCTTCTTGAAATCCAAACACACCACATCCACTGGTTCTCCCTTATCTATTCTACTAGTTACATACTCAAAAAATTCCAGCAGATCAGCTAAGCATGATTTCCCTTTCATAAACCCATGCTGACTTTGTCTAATCCTGTTAATGTCTTCCAAGTGTTCTGATACTATGTCTTTTATACTCTAGCATATTCCCCACTACTGATGTTAGGCTAATTGGTCTGTAATTCTCTGTGTTTTCTCTCCCTCCTTTTTTAAATAGTGAAGTTACACTTGCCACCCTTCAGGCTGTAGGAACTGCACCAGAATCTATAGAATTTTGGAAGATGACCACCAATGCATCTAATATTTCCAGGGCCTCTTCCTTTCGTACTCTGGGATGTAGATTATCAGCCCTGGGGATTTTTCAGCCTTTAACCCCATTACTAATACTGATTTTCTTCAATTCCTCCTTCTCACTAGACCCTTGGTTGCCTATTTCTGGGAAATTATTTGTGAAGACGGAACCAAAATATATATTCAATTCTTCCACCATTTCTTTGTTCCTCATTATAATTTCTCCCATTTCTGACTGAAGACGGAACCAAAATATGTGTTCAATTCTTCCACCATTTCTTTGTTCCCATTATAATTGGCCCCCTTTCTGAATCTCTTTGCTAATCTTTTTCTCTTCACGTATTTATAGAAACTTTTACAGTCAGTTTTTATGTTCCCTGCAAGTTTACTCTCATACTCCATTTTCCCTTGATCAATTAGTGGCAATGCTCTTTCCAATCTCTGTCATTTAAATATATACATTCTCCCACTAAAACAATTGGGCAGGATTTCCTGTCCCACCACCTGAGGAGTTGGTGAGGAATACATCCTTGCTGATACCAGCTGCCTTCAGCCATTTAACGTTTGGTGGAGCATTAATTAGCTACGGTCGAGATTTCCACCCTTCATCTGGGGAGGAAGTCCTGCCTTAGAGATCTGCCAGCCAATCAGATGAATGGCAGCTTTGTGATCCCAGCAGCACCAGGATTGAGCAGCAGCCACTGCTGGGACTACAGGCAATCCCCGAAGAAGCGGAGTTAATGGAGGCCAGACTAAAGTTAAGTCCAGTGTACCATCTGGGCAGGCTCTGGCAAGGGGATTGAAAGTGTTAGGAAGCAAGATTGGAGAGGTATAATAGCAGCAGGGGCAGGATGGGCACTTAGTTGCCCATTAATTGGCTGCTTAAGGATCTCAATAGCCCCAAGGGTCGCCTAAAGCTCCACCCTCTGTAAGATGGGAGCCAGGTCAGGGGCAGGTAGGTAGTCTCCAAGCAGGCCACATGCTGCAGTTTACAACCTCTCCCACCTTCAAAGCTTCCAGTAGGGGACCATAAAATTCTGCCTATATGTTTGTTACATGTTTGTACATTTTTAACCTGATTAATTAGACTATATATGAATTTTTCAGGGTATGTCAGCCTTTGGGCTATGAATGTGTTTCTTGAATAAAATTCCATTATTATTTTTATTAGAAGTCTCTTTATTCTTTGAATTAATATATTCTGCAACTTCATTGTTACAAGATGGCCATAGACAACCCCAGTAGTTTTAAATCCTCTCCGTTATCAATTCTAACCATTGAGTTTTTTCTGATTGCCTTTTCTAACCTCTCTTACCAGATTTTATATTTATTTATTCAATATTTAACCAGATTTAATACAATTTAGATCCCTTTAAAGTTGGTATCCTTGATTTAGTTATTGTCTTTGATCTAATGAATTAACTATTTATGTATTTATTTATTCATACTTTTGGCCCAGCCAAGGTCAGGAGCGAATGTGGTGGGGCCCGAAAATACTGAAACTGGACAGCATGCCTGGTTTCCAACGCTGGCCATTTTGGCCAAGGCAAGTTCAATGTCGACAGCCCCCACAAGTTCGGCAGCAAATTAGTTCACTCAGAGTTTTGTAAAAGGTAAGTTAAAGGGGCTGCCAGGAGTTTCCTTATGGGGAGCAGAGCAACTGCCTGCTTCCCTGGAAAAGGGTGCAAAAATGGCTGCCCTGTAGCAATCATAAGATCATATAGGAGCAGGAGTAGGCCATTCGACCCATCTGGGCTGCACTGCCACTCAATAAGATTGTGGTTGATCTGAAGGGATTACCCAATCCACAGTGATAGCCTGGCTGCTTTCTCTACTTTTTACTTTATTTTTTTAAGAAGTGGCTGAGGGAACCTTCCTGTTGATGCGCCGTCTCAGTTACTTACCATTCATGGCAGCTGGGTGCTTCTGTAAAGCTGGCTGGCCATCCAGGTTCACTAGCTCACCTGCTGCTCTTAATTGCACAGGGAACTGTTGTGAGGTAACAAAAACAGAGAATGCTGGAAAAAGTCAGCAGGTCTAGCAGCATCTTTGGAGAGAGAAACATAGTTAACGTTTCGAGCCTGCATGGCTCTTCTCCACAGATGCTGTCAGACCTGCTAACTTTTTCCAGCATTTTCTGTTTTTGTTTCAGATTTCCAGCATTCGCAGTATTTTGCTTTTAACTGTTGTGAGGCGTTGGGCTTAATTCAGTAGGTCTTATTAAGGTATTTTTGGCCTTAGGTAGTTCAACAGTAAGTGTTTGTTAACTACTAGAAACTATATACATAGGTCCAGTAAAGGTACAACAAGGAGCTGTCTCCATGCTTGTTTCTACACACAGTTCTATCCAACACCACTCTGATGCCTTGGTGCAGGTCATGTGTTCTCTTACATCACTGTTTGGGCAGTAATGTATTCAGTCCCATGTTAACCCTTTATGTACTACAAGGAACTTTTTTCACCTGGGACAGGTTCAGAACCTGGAAAGAGATCCAGCAATCTATTTCCTACCCCCAAAATGAAAACTCAGTCCTTGATATAAATTAAGAAAGTATCTCGTTCCACCTCGAAAGGGAAAAAAAGACTTGCATTTATCACAGAATCATAGAATCACAGTGCAGAAGAGGCCCTTTGGCCCATCGAGACTGCACCAACACATGAGAATCACCTGACCTACCTACTTAATCCCATTTACCAGCACTTGGCTCACAGCCTTGAATGTTATGACGTGCCAAGTGCTCATCCAGGTACTTTTTAAAGGATGTGAGGCAACCCGCCTTTACCACCCTCCCAGGCAGCACATTCCAGACCGTCACCACCCTCTGGGTAAAAAGGTTTTTCCTCACATCCCCCCTAAACCTCCTGTCCCTCACCTTGAACTTATGCCCCCTTGTGACTGACCCTTCAACTAAGGGCAACAGCTGCTCCCTATCCACCTTGTCCATGCCCCTCATAATCTTGTACACCTCGATCAGGTCACCCCTTAGTCTTCTCTGCTCCAACGAGAACAACCCAAGTCTATCCAACCTCTCTTCAAATCTTAAATGTTTCATCCCAGGCAACATCCTGGTGAATTTTCTCTGCACCCCCTCCACTGCAATCACATCCTTCCTATAATGTGGTGATTAGAACTGCACACAGTACTCCAGCTGTGGCCTCACCAATGTTCTATACAACTCCAACGTGACCTCCCTACTTTTGTAATCTATGCCTCGATTGATAAAGGCAAGTGTTCCATACGCCTTTTTCACCACCCCACTAACATGCCCCTCCGACTTCAGAGATCTATGGACACACATGCCAAGGTCCCTTTGTTCCTAATAGTGCTTTTCAAAACCAGTGAAAGTTTCAAAGGGCTTTACAGCTAATTAAGTACTTATTGAAGTGAATTAACTGTTGTAATGTAGGAAACGCTGGGTTGAATTTTTGGAACCCACTGGGGGCTGGAAGATGCCTGAAAATACTGGCACTGGTCAACATGTCAGTTTTGAGATGCTGGTCTCAGAAATGGCAATGTTTGCTAGGGTGGGGGGAGGACAGGACAGTGATCTTTTTCACCTCCCAATCAAAACCAATTAAGGTTGCTAGAGTTCATGAAAGGAGGAGGTTGAAATTTTCACAGGGGCACAAGGTTTGCATGCTGTGTCTGGGACTGGCCAACTGAAGAGAGATGTTTACAGAGTGGGGAGCCAGTTATGGCTACCCTTGGGAATTACCTTGGCCCCTTAAGAGGGTCAGCAGAGCAAGAGGTCTTTGGGAAAGACTTGACTTTGGCGCTGTGCCTGTGACATGGAAAGTGGTCGGGTTTGTCACCCCAGTTGGCATTACAGAAGCAAGCGCATTTCATTGCAACATTTATCCAAATGGATTTTGAAAATCAAGTCCACACAGCAGCAAAGCCCTGATGGCAGAAAACAGCTTGGAGTAACAGGTCATTCACATCAGAACAGAGGGGTTAAAAGTGAAGGTATATTACTGTAACATGCCAATGACTCAAGCACCTTTGACTGTACAACCATAAAGGTTGATGAATATCATTTGCCAGCACATTGGAGAACCCAACACCAGGGTACAAAGAGATCTACCAGAAACGTAGAACAGATATATGCTAAAAGTGGGTCTAAGAAGCTTGTAACAATTGAATGGTAACCTGTCCACAAGAAAGGCTCCAGCTGGCAATGGGGACACAACTGTCAGATTTTCAGCCCAGTGACTATGAGGGCAGCACCTTCTGCAAGAAGTGCAAAACCCCAAGCAGCAGAGGGGCAGGAAGGACACAGAGGTCATACCCTCATCACAGGATCTACTATTGAAGACATAGCTACCTGTAGTTGACTAACAGTGTTGAAGGAGACTGCGACTCTCCAAGCAGATGGTCACAGATATCTTTGACTTCTTCTCTGAAGACCTTGCACCTTGCCGTACTAGTCACCATACACTGCCCGTGGCCATCAAAGTCACTGTGGCCTTCAACCTCTTCACTTCTGGCTCCTTCCAAGGATTAGCTGCGGACCTTTGTCACACAAACAGCAGCAGACCACTGCATTGTGCAGGTCACTGATGCCCTCTATGCCAGAGCTAGACAGTACAATCAGTTCATGGCAAACTTGGCCTCCCTGGTACAGAGGCCTGTGGTTTTGCTGCCATCACCCAGTTGCAAAGCATCATCAATTGCACCCAGGTAACTATTAAGTTACCCAACAATGTTCCAGTCAGATTCAGTGGGAGGGCTTCCACTCCTTCAATGCTGAGTTAGTCTGTAATCAGAACAAGAATTTCCTCCATGTGCACGCTCACTTTGCAGGCATTTGCCAAGGCTTCTTCATTCCAACACCATAGTCCATGATCTTATGAATGATGGAGCAGGCTCAAGGGGCCAAGTGGCCGACTCCTACTCCTAATTCGTATGTTTGTATGTTGTACAGAAAAGTGCCTTGGCTGCACAAAGACACAGCTGGGCATGGTGGGGGACACAAAGGGCTCATGAGGACTCTATCAACCTTAGCGCCCTCCAGACTCGGGAGTGTTTCACCTGAATCCCTCCGATCCAGGATGAAGGAGCGACATAGCATGCAAATGAGTCCAAGATAGCCATGTATTAGTGCAAGATCTAGTCTGAAAGATCTAATTACTTACTGCCAATGAAGGATGTCTTCCTAAAGATTTTGTCCTCGCCCATGGAGGAACCTATAATCTCTTACCACCTCATAACATTTTTCCTGTCCCGGCATTAATGAAAGGATTCCCCAATGTCTGGGTTAAAATGTCATCATTGAGATACTGCAAAGGAAGGAAACTTGACCACTCCTACATAGTGCTCTCCTTGTGGTCTTGGCAGATGGCTGAGATGCATGTGGTCATGCTTGTTGTGAAGGTGCCTCTGAGGTTTATAAATTATTTTTTCTTTGTTCTAGTTTGTCAATGTCTGTATGCTTATTTAGACAAGATTAAGAGATGTGAAATGAGGGAAAGTTTCCATTATAAATGGCTCTGTCTGACTGATATTTTTATAGGGTTGTCAGACTAGCAGCTTTTTCAAAGCAGAATGCTGATTGTTTTTTTTTCTCAGCATTTCAGGGCATGCCATTGTTATTATATGGCTCATTGGTTGTGTACATAGTGCATGTGGGGGGAGGGAGTGTGTCCATGGAGGTAACATGGACATAGGGGACATGGAAGGGGCATGGAGAGGATAAAACCTGTTAAACTTACCTTTCAAAAGGTTCCCAAATCCAGACTTTGAACTATGAGTCATCCAAAAGTCTGACTTCATCAAAATTGCCAGGGGCAGGGGAAGCTGGAGTGTGGCTGGGGATGGTGGTGGCTTAAGATGCCTTCCTGGCAATGGAGCTGGCCAGGACAGGAAAGCAGGATGTAGGTCTCATTACCCAAACCCTTATCCCACACCGGCCAAAATGCTGGTGCCATGAGTGGGGGCAGGAGTTCTGGAAATGGCTCCAACTTGCAATTTTTAAAAGTCTCCTGAGAAAATCTGGACCATAGATTTAATGACACTTCTAAATAGTGACCCAGGAGTTCATATGTATAGACCTTTGAAGGCGGCAGGACATATTGAGAGAGTAGTTAGCTAAGCATATGGGATCTTAGACTTCAGAAATAAAGGTAATGAGTGCAAAGGCAGGGCTATTATACTGAACCTTAATGAAGCTCTTGATAGGCCACAATTAGAGCAATGCATCATTTCTGGTCACCACTCTTAGTGAGGATGTCAGGCTCCTTGAGAGAATGCAGAGCAGATTTACCAGAATGATTCCAGGGATGAGGGATTTTAGCAACAAGATTAGGTTGGAGAAGCTGTGATTATTTTCTTTGGAGCAAAGGAGGCAGAGGGGCGATCTGATGGAAGTGTACAGGTTTGAATAAGATGATCAAAGAAAAGCTGTTCCCATTAGCTCATGGAACAAGGACAATGGAACACAGATTTAGACTTCTGGGCAACAGATGCAGGAGTATGTGAGGATGAATTTTTATATGCAGTGAGTGGTAATGACCTGGAACACTGTCTATGGCATTGGCGGAACCAGAGACCATGAATGATTTCAAAGGAAATTGGATAGGTACTTGAGGGCAATGAACTTGCAGAGCAAGGAATTGGGACTGATTGGATTGGAGAGAATCGGCATGAACTTGATGGGCAAAATGGCCTCCTTCTGTGTGTCATAATGGCTCCTTGATTCTCTGATTCCTTTTGTTGTTCAAGATAGAGCCTCATTTCCTGCGACTCCTGAGGCTCTGCACCTTGCCTAGCTGAGCAGGTCTTTGTCTTCCCATCTCCAAGAGAAACTGACTACAACTGCCTCTGCCTCTGGCACCTCCACCTGACAGCTAATGCCGTGATCCTTACCCAATGCCATCCCATCCAACCATGCATGAGGAACACCAAGGTGAATGTATCTGGATGGCAGGCGCATAAAGCGCTTCTTTATCAGTTTCTTGCTCCTTCCCTGCTGGCAGGGGGAGAATGAGTGGGTGCCCTGGATTGGATTTATGCAGTCTGAAGGAGACAAAAGAAGAAATCATGAGAATGAGGAGAGAAGAAGCCTCTGCAGTGCTGCGGTTTTCCAATATGACTCAGTGTTTGTCATTCTGTCGGATGGGATGGAATGTCCAGCATACCGTAATGACCACATTGCCCTCTATAATCACAAAATCCATCATGAGCTCATGTCTCACAAGGGTCAACTTCCTCCTGGTCCCCTATTCTGGATATCTCCAGGTTGTCTCCTCCACTGGGGTAATGTCATGGAAATATGGCACTCCACCTTCCAGCTGGGGCTGCTGTCAGCTATTATATGTCCGTTTCTCCTGCAAGTACCAAAGAGAGCGAGAGAAGGCACTGTTGTCCTCTGCATCCAATGCCACCTTCCCCTATACATTAGGGTGCTGCATGTCTCAGTGGTAACAGGCATTTAGCTGTGAGCCATTTTGAGGGGTGAGTAAGTGATCTGGGCATACACCATTCCATTTTCAGAAGTAAATGTGCTCTGAGACTCAGCTTTTTTTCTGCTTGAGGATAAATATCCAGAGGCCTGTCTTGAGGGTTGGGGTTACAAAACAATAATGTGGGTTCTTTAGAAGATAAGACTACCAACATATAATGTTAACTGGGAAACAGTGAATAGTACATCTGACCTCAGCTGCCGCTGGTGTGTACTGAATTCAGAATCATGGAACAACTATATCACATCCTGTCTTTGTGATAGTGATTGCAGCAGTTTAAGATACACCGCCTTAATGTATACATCATATCACACCTTCCCCCTTTTTTTTAAACATGAGAGGTTTACTCTTAAAGAATCAAACTATTTACATGAGTGCAAAAGAAAATAGTATTGCATCTGGATAAGCCATTATAAAAAGCAATAAATTTAGATATCTCTGAAACACATCAGTGGTTTGCTTATCCATCCAGGTTTAATGATTTTGGTTGGAGGCTGTTGTATGTTTTTCTGGCTGGGGTTGCTATGTTTCTGTTACATCTTAGATAGTGCTCTATTCGCAATAGGTGTTTCTGGTCGTGATGATTTCTGCTGGATTCCATATGCCATCAATCAGGTGTTACATAGAAACATAAAAAATAAGAGCAGGAGTATGCCATTCGGTCCTTCGAGCCTACTCCGGCATTCATTATGATCATGGCTGATCATCCAACTCAATAGCCTGCACCTGCTTTCTCCCCATATCCTTTGATCCCTTTTGCCCCAAGAGCTATATGTAACTCCTTCTAGAAAACATACAATGTTTTGGCCTCAGCTACCTTCTGTGGTAGCGAATTCCACAGGCTCACCACTCTCTGGGTGAAGAAATTTCTCCTCATCTCAGTCCTAAATGGTCTACCCCATATCCTCAGACTGTGACCCCCGGTTCTGGACTCCCCCACCATCGGGAACATCCTTCCTGCATCTACCCTGTCTAGTCCTGTTAGAATTTTATAGGTTTCTATGAAACCCCCCTCATTCTTCTGAACTCCAACGAATATAATCCTAACCAACTCAATCTCTCCTCATGTGTCAGTCCCGCCATCCCAGGTATCAGTCTGGTAAACCTTCGCTGCCCTCCCTTCCATAGCAAGTACATCCTTCCTCAGATAAGGAGGCCAAAACTGCACACAATATTCCAAGTGTTGTCTTACCAAGGCCCTGTATAATTGCAGCAAGACATCCCTGTTCCTGTACTTGAATCCTCTGGCTATGAAGGCCAACATACCATTTGCCTTCTTTACCGCCTGCTGCACCTTCAATGACTGATGTCTGAGGGCACCCAGGTCTTGTTGCACAATCTTTTCTCTCAATTTATAGCCATTCAGATAATAATCTGCCTTCCTGTTTTTGCTACCAAAGTGGATAACCTCACATTCATCCACATTATATTGCACCTGCTATGCATTTGCCCACTCAGCTTGTCCAAATCACCCTGAAGCATCTCTGCATTATTCTCACGACCCTCCCACCCAGCTTTGTGTCATCTGTGAATTTGGAGATATTAAATTTAATTCCCTCATCTAAATCATTAATATATATTGTGAATAGCTAGGGTTGCAGCACCGAACCCTGCAGTATCCCACTAGTCACTGCCTGCTATTCGGAAAAAGACCTGTTTATTCTTACTCTTTGTTTCCTGTCTGCCAACCAGTTTTCTATCCATCTCAATGCACTACCCCCAAACCCATGTGCTTTAATTTTACACGCCAATCTCTTATGTGGGACTTTGTCAAAAGCCTTCTGAAATCCAAATAAACCACATCCATTGGCTCCCCCTCATCAACTCTACTGGTTACATCCTCAAAAAATTCCAGTAGATTTGTCAATCATGATTTCCCTTTCATAAATCCATGCTGACTCTGTCCGATTCTGGCCCTGTTTTCCACGTGCTTAGCTATTAAATCTTTTATAACGGACTCTAGAATTTTCCCCTCTACCGACGTCAGTCTGACTGGTCTATAATTCCCTGTTTTCTCTCTACCTCCCTTTTTAAATAGTGGGGTTACATCAGCTACTGTCCAATCTGTAAGAATTGTTCCAGAGTCTATAGAATCTCGGAAGATGACCACCCATGCATCCACTATTTCTAGGGCCACTTCCTTAAGTACTCTGGGATGTAGTTTATCAGGCCTTGGGGATTTATCGGCTTTCAATCCCATCAATTTTTCCAACACCATTTCCCGACTAATACTGATTTCTTTCAGTTCCTCCGTCTCTCCCTCTCTCTAAACCCTGTGTTCCCCAACATTTCTGGTATGTTACTTGTGTCGTCCTTTGCGAAGACAGAACCAAAGTATGTATTTAGTTGGTCAGCCATTTTTGTTCCCCATTATAAATTCCCTTGTTTCAGACAGTAAGGGACTTACATTTGTCTTCACCAATCTTTTTCTCTTCACATACCGATAGAAATTGTAACACTCAGTTTTTATGTTCCCCGCAAGCTTACTCTCTTACTCTATTTTCCCCTTCTTAATCAATCCCTTGGTCCTTCTTTGCTGCAATCTAAAGTGCTCCCAATCCTCAGGTCTGTTGTTTTTTCTGGCCAATTTGTATGCCTCTTCCTTGGATCTAATACTATCTCTAATTTCCCTTGTAAGCCATGGTTTGGCCACCTTTCCTGTTTTACTTTTGCGCCAGACAGGAATAAACAATTGTTGCAGTTCATGCATGTGCTCTTTGAATGTTTGCCATTGCCTATCCGCCATCCTCCCTTTAAGTAACGTTTTGCAATCAATCATAGCCAACTCGTGTCTCATACCATCGTAGTTTCCTTTATTAAGATTCAGGGCCCTAGTCACAGAATCAACTACGTCACTCTCCATTTCAATGAAGAATTCCATCATATTATGGTCGCTCATCCCCAAGGGGCCTTGCACAACTAGATTGCCAATTATTCCTTTCTCATTACACAATACCCAGTCTAGGATGGCCTGTTCTTTAGTTGGTTCCTCAACATATTGGTCCAGAAAGCCATCCATACACACTCCAGGAATTCCTCCTCTGCGGTATTGTTACTAATTTGATTTGCTCAATCTATATGCAGATTAAAGTCACCCATAATTACAGATGTTCCTTGTGTCTCTAATTTCCTGCTTAATGCCATTCCCAACATCACCAATACAGTTTGGGGGTCTATATACAACCCCCACTGATGTTTTTGTGCCCCTTAGTGTTTATCAGCTCTACCTATACAGATTACACATCATCAGAGCTAATATCTTTCCTCACTATTGTATTAATTTCCTCTTTAACCAGCAATGCAACTCCACCACCTTTTCCTTTTTGTCTGTCCTTCCTAAATACTGAATACCTCTGGATGTTCAGTTCCCATCCCTGGTCACCCTGCAGCCATGACTCCGTAATCCCGACTATGTCATACCTGTTTACATCTATTTACGCGGTTAATTCGTCCACTTTATTGCGAATGCTCCTTGCGTTAAGGCACAAAGCCTTAAGGCTCAGCAGGTCTGGCAGCATCGGCGGAGAAGAAAAGAGTTGACGTTTCGAGTCCTCATGACCCTTCAACAGAACTGGGTAGTTCCAAGCTAGAACCTTTGGGTTCGTCCAAGATGTCCTTTTGGAATTCTTCTATTGGGATAGATGCTATCACAAGTTTGATTATTCTGTTGGCTAGCTCTGCCGCCATAAAGTTGCAATCATTGCCCCTTGTCTCTACATCTACTTAGGAATTGATCAATGGTCTCTGACGGTTGTTGGCTAAAAGACATGAATTCCAGATGTATACTCTGAAGTTGAGCTTCACTTGTAATTGATCTTTTGAGTGTTGACCATATTTTATCTGGATTTTTAAGATTGTTGTTTCTTGCATGAACCTAGGTCCCCTCCTCAGTGCAGCCATTCAGCAGCACATTCAATGCTAGGCTGCACACCAAATCATGGAGATGAACAAGCAATTTGCACATTGCTTGCATCATTTTAACAGGCCTTATGAATTTTTTAGCCCTTTGTAGTATGCATGTTGATAGATCTAATGCTAAATATACATTCGCCCTACAGGGAATAGAATTGAAGCCTGTGGTGAAAGAGAAATATCTGGGTCTTTTAGTACATAACTCTCAGAAGGTCCATGAACAATGTGTGAAGCAAGTAGGGTTCTAGATTTTATTCACTAGAAATGATAATTCTCTACAAAGCCTCTGTTCATACTACATTTCATATCTTCCATGCCATATCTTCATTCTTACTAACTCATCTGATGACTGTCCTAATTCCATGTATCTGGGTTTTTCAGTACTGATGCTTGCCAGGAGAATGTGGCAGCTGCTGTTGATATGCATGTGAGTGAGTGGTTATTGAATGACTGGTCTTTTTTTCTGAAGCATCTTTTACAATATGAAAAACATGTTAAAAAGCATAGGAACTGAAATGACATGTGCGCCTTTCCCAGCCTCTCTCCAAGCTTAGTGTCTTCTGCAGACTCTACGATCCACCTGCCTGTTAAATCTCAAACCTCCTTATTCTGCAGCCTCAGGTGTTCTGTGAAGGTGGCCCTCCCATGTTGATCTTTTCTTGCACTGGTTTATGCCCTATTGTCCCTTTAAGGATGCTACAGGCCAGTGAATGTCAATGTCACAATCCCCATTCAGACCCATAAACCAAAATACTCAAGTTTACTGAATGACCTCCAAATGAAGAAATTGTCAGATAAGATTTCAATTTTTGATAATGGATGTGATAACAACCTGCTTTCTATTTAAAGAGATGCCAGCAGGGGTTAGAACGTCTGCAGAAAACCTTACATGTGAAGGCTAGTGGGGCAAGAACATGGAAAGAAGATGCGAAGAATGCAGCCATGAAGTTCTCTTCCCTGGAGGCAGTGAGAGAAGAAGGGACATGCTCTTTCCTCTGAATGGGAGGAATAGGCCAACCACCCAACCTAAATAGTTATGGCTGGAAGTAGCTGAGTGTTCTAATTAACTATTTAATTATTTTATTAAATTATATATTTTACTTTTGTTTTTATATATTTTATTCACCTTACCTATACTGTTTTGAACCTTAGGAATAGAATAAACCTTAGTCGCTTACCAGATACTCACCAAATAACTAGCTTTGTCTCCTGTAGCAAAGTACAGCCACTTCCTGAAGGCTGAGAAGGTTAAAAAGAGCACCTCTTTCCCTAACTCCCAGCACTCTATTCTAAGCCACATTTCCTGTAGTAACCCTTACCTAAAGCTCCTTTTTTCCCCCCCCAAGCACCGAGTTCCTTCTTTGAACCAAATTCCCAAATATTTTCACTCAGTCTCTGTCTCACTCGGGCCGAAGTCTCCACTCACTGACCATGCGCCTCTTACTGATCTTATTCCTATTGTTCATATTTTACCCTACCTAATGTTCTTATTCTACCATCTCCACACTTCCCACTTCTCACACTCATAACTCTCTGCTTTCTCTCATTGTAGAAGAGAGCATACAAATCCGGGAGAGGCAAATGACCATGTGTGGACCTGTAGCCATAGCCACTCTGGCCTCTTTGGAGCCTGACGCCTTGGAGATTGGCAGGATGACACAAATATTAGTTGTTGGCAATGGAGAAACGGGAGTGGCCCATGGACTTTTTTTTCTTTATGCTTTCAAAGGATCTGGCAAGACCAGCATTTATTGTCCAATCCTAATTGCCCTTGAACTGAGTGGCTTGCTAGGCCATTTCTGAGGGCAATTAAAAGTCAACCACATTGCTATGGGTCTAGAGTCACATGTAGGCTAGACCAGGTAAGGATGGCAGATCTCTTTCCCTAAAGGACATTATGGAAACCAATGGGTTTTTACAAGAACCAATGATAGTTTCATAGTTACCATTATTGAGACCAGATTTAGTGATTGAATTTAAATTCTACCAGCTGCCATGGTGGGATCTGAACCCATGCCCCTAGTACATTAGCTTGGCCTCTGGATTACTACTCCAGTGATACTACCACAATGCCACCATCTCCACTTAACATGTACTCATGTTGAATTGCTGTCACCTTTAACCCTTTCCCTATGTCAGTAATAACTCACTCCTTTCTTTCATCTCCTACTGGCCTTTAAAGGGCGATGGAGGTTTTAAACTAGAATGGCAGGGGGGTGGGAACCTGAGCAGGGAGACAGAGGAGGGGGAAACAAGGATAGAAACAAAAGACAGAAAAGTAAGAAGCAAAAGTGGAAGGCGGAAAAAACAAGAGCAAAAAACAAATGGGGTCATAGTGCAAAATAAAGCTGAGATGACTAACAAGGTTAAAAAGACAAGTCTAAAGGCATTGTATCTTAATGAGCGGAGTATTTGCAATAAGGTAGATGAATTAACAGCGCAAATAGATATAAACGGTTATGACATGTTGCAATTACAGATATATGTCTGCGGGGTGACCAAGGATGGGAACTGAGCATCCAGGTGTATTCAATACTTAGGAAGGACAGACAAATAGGGAAAGGAAGTGGGGTAGCATTGTTAGTACAGGAGGAAATCAATGAAATAGTGAGGAAGGATATTGGCTTGGAAAATCATGATGTGGAATCTGTTTGAGTGGAGATCCTCCACAGGATTTCCTGGAGTATGTGCTGAGATGAGGAGAAATTTCTTCACCCAGAGAGTGGTGAACCTGTGGAATTTGTTACCACAGAAAGTAGTTTAGACCAAAACATTGTATGTTTTCAAGAAGGAGTTAGATATAGCGCTTGGGGCGAAAGAGATCAAAGGGTATGGGAAGAAAGTGGGAGCAGGCTATTGAGTTGGATGATCATCCATGATCATAATGAATGGCGGAGCAGGCCTGAAGGGCCAAATGGCCTACTCCTGCTCCTAGTTTCTATTTTTCTATGGTTCTTTAGACCAATACTTTAAGGAACCAACTAGAGAGCAGGCTATCCTAGACGGCATAGTGTTCAATGAGAAAGGATTAATTAAGAATCTTGTTGAGCTTTGGGTCCCTTGGGGAAGAGCGACCATAAAATGATGGAGATGTTCATTAGGATGGATACTGAAGAAGTTGAATCTGAAACTAGGGTCCTGAATCTAAATAAAGGGAACTATGAGGGTATGAGTCCAAGTTGGCAATAATCCTTACTGAAAGGATTGACAGTGGGTGGCTAATATTTAAGTAACATATGTATGAATTACAACAATTATTGATTCCTGTCTGGTACAAAAGTAAAATAGGAAAGGTCGCTCAACCATGGTTCACAAAAGAAATTAGGGATAGTATTAGATTCAAAAATGAGAATATAAAATTGCCAGGAAAAGCAGCAAGCCTGAGGATTGGGAGCAGTTTAGAATTCACCAAAAGTGGACAAAAAGATTGATCAAGAAATGGAAAATGAAGTATGAGAGTAAACTTGCAAGAAACATAAACACTGAGTGTAAAAGCTTCTCTAAATATATGAACAGAAAAAGATTAGCGAAGGCAAACATAGGTCCCTTATAGTCAGAAACAGGGGAAATTATAATGGGTAACAAAGAAATAGCAGAAGAATTGAACACACATTTTGGTTCTGTTTTCACAAAAGAGGACACAAATAATTTTCCAGAAATGTTAGGGAACCAATGCAAAATTCTCTGATCTGCTTACATTTATGGCCTGATTGAGACTCTCCAATTTCAGTCAATCTTTGTATAGTTGCTGGTAATGCATGAACTGTCATTATAAAGAACAAAGAACAAAGAAAAGTACAGCACAGGAACAGGCCCTTCGGACTTCCAAGCCTGCACCGATCATATTGCCCATCAACTAAAACATTTTGCACTTCCGGGGTCTGTATCCCTCTATTCCCATCCTATTCATGTACTTGTCAAGCTGCCTCTTGAACAACACAATCGTACCTGCTTTCACCACCTCCTCTGGCAGCGAATTCCAGACACTCACTACCCTCTGCGTAAAAAACTTGCCCCGCACATCTCCTCTATAGTTTTCTCCTCTCACCTTAAATCTACGTCCCTTAGTAATTGACTCTTCCACCCTGGGAAAAAGCTTCTGACTATCTACTCTGTCCATGCCACTCATAATTTTGTAAACTTCTATCAAGTCGCCCCTCAATCTCCATCGCTCTAGTGAGAACAATCTGAGTTTCTCCAACCTCTCCTCATAGCTAATAACCTCCAGACCAGGCAGCATCTTGGTAAACCTCCTCTGCACCCTCTCCAATGCTTCCATATCCTTCTGGTAATGTGGCAACCAGAATTGCATGCAATCTTCCAAGTGTGGCCTAACCAGGATTCTATACAGCTGCAGCATGACTTCCCAGCTTTTATACTCAATACCCCTGCCAATGAAGGCAAGCATGCCATATGCCTTCCTGACTACCTTATCCACCTGCGTTGCCACTTTCAGCAACCTGTGGACCTGTACATCCAGATCCCTCTTGCCCATCACATCTCGGCTTCTTCCACAAATTCAATATCACATTTTTCTAAATCTTCTGTTTCAATGAGTGATAATGCATTTGCCCTGCTTTGTTGTTTCCCTTGAACATATCAAATCTTATCCTCTCCCTTGAGTATCAAATCTCATCAATCCTAATTTAAAACTTTGAACTCCTGATGGCATCGCTGCAAGCTCTTTTGAATTCAGTAGTGTGACTAAAGGTTTGTGGTCTGTTTACATTGTAATGTGAAGACCTAAGATGTAGTCAGCAAATTTTCACATGCCCACATGGTTGCTATGCTTCCTTCTCAACTACTGCATTTGTTTTCTCTGTATTTGTTAATAACCATGATGCATAATAGGCTGGTTTTCAGTTTTCATTTCTTTGCACCTGAAAATATACTGCGTTCAATCCTGTAGAGGATGCATCTGCTATGAGAATTGTAGGCAACATCCCTGATGGCATCAACTGCTCTTTGATTTTGTTGAATGATTTCTGATGTGCTTCTTCCCAACATCATTCACTGTCTTGGTGTAGCAACTGGCATAGTGGCTTATTGAACTCTATTAAGTTTTTTTAGAAATTTTGCTACTTGATTTACCATTCCCATGAACCTTTGTAACTTCAAGATATTCCTTGGAGCTGGAAATTCTTTTATGACTCTGGTCTTCAGTGGATCAACCTTTATTCCTGATGCACTCACTATGTGACCAAGAAACCTATCTTGAGACCATATTTCGAGCAGTGAGCACATCTGACAGTGATCGATGGTTTACTGGTATATGATGATAGAAAAATAATCCCAAGAGCATTGAGATTTGAGATCTTACAACCCCACATCAAGGTCATTTAGATATTACCAAATGCAGAACTGGAGCACTGTTTTTGGTTTGGTGGCCAGGTCTTTCGGAATCATTGGAAGAAATAATATCCAGATGTATCACATGTATAAGTCACAGACAGGAACCAAAGGAATCACTAGTGTCATCTTACTCACTCTTACTGTTGAGTATCAATCCTGCCTCTTGTAGTCAGCACTGCTCTCACTCTCATGTCATGCTCATATTGAGTGGATCCATGTATCAACATGTCATCCATGTGACAAACAACTCTGTATAAGCCCTCTAGAAGATTAGACATTGTTTTTTGGAATATCTTTGGTGATGATGTTATTGCAAAATTAAAACAGAATCTTCCAAATGGTGTTATGAAAGTTGTGAGAAACTTGGATTCTTCTTCTAGTGGCATTTGCCAGAATCCACTGTTAGCATCTAATTTAGAGAACACTGAGCTCTTCTCTAATAATGATAGCATTGGGTGGACTTCTTTTTCCACAGCTTTATTGAGTTGTGTGAGATCAACACATATTCTTACAGAACCGTTTGGCCTTGGAACCAATACCATCCCATTGGCTCTTTACGGGTGAAGTAACTCCTTGGGCGGGATTTTCCGCACCTGCCTGCCGCTCCGATCTTCCTGTCCCACCGCAAGTCAATGGACTTCTGCCTGGGGTGCCATCTCGCCCGCAGCAGGTCCCTCCCACGACAGGGCCTGAAAAATCCCAGCCCTTGTCTTACCATTGAGTTGATCCCTTTCTTTACCTTTGGAAGTAATGGATGTAAAGCCTTTTTGGGTGTATATAAACACAGCGGTTTCGCTTCTGGGCTTAGTGTCAAATGATACACTGTTCTCAGCTTTCCCAATCTTATAAATGACTTCAGGAATTCTGCTTTGGAGTCTTCTGATTGACCTTCGCCATTCTTTATTTCTTCTCTTCTTCCATACAGCCCTTTCAGCTTAAGAGCAAACATTCTGATCTTGAGCTATGTACAGGACTGCAATAATTACTTTCTCTCAGTGCTTTAAAGTAGCTCTTGGTTGTCCCAGAAACTTCAGCTCTGCTCCTCCTGGTTCATATAACTTTTTGCAGGATGGTTGAAAGATTCTCTTGTTTAACCACGGTTCAGGCATCAGAAAGAACTGAAGCTGCTGCTCCATAATCTAATGTAAAGTGTGTCCTGTGACCTTCTACCAGGTTCTCTGCACTCCAATACTTCCACTTCTTTAATCTCTTCTAAGAATCTTGATGCCTTGTGAGTTTTCAACTTCATGGACTCTGTTTCCTTTTAAAACATTTTCTTTATGAGTGTTCTTCCTGTTCTTTCTACTGCATGAAATTGGTCCATCTTATTACATACATACAAACAAACATATAAATTAGGAGCAGTATTAGGCCATTTGGCCTCTTCAGGCCTGGTCTGCCATTCAATAAGATTATAGCTGATTTTATTAGGGCCCCAACTCCACATTTCATGATGGCCTTTGACTCCCTTGTTAGTCAAGAATCTATCTACCACTGCCTTAAAAATATTAATTGATCCTGCCTCCACCACTCTCTGGGGAAGAGAGTTCCAAAGATTCACAACTCTCTTCTTCTCATTCTTCTCATCTCCGTATTAAATGGAAACCCCTTTTTTTAAACTCTGTCAGAATTTTATACATTTCAATCAGATCCTCCCTCATTCTTCTAAACTCTCCAGGCTCAGTTGAACATTCCTCCTTTCATATTCTATCTCTTTGTAATAAAGCATTCTATTTACCTTCCCAATAACCTGCTGTGCCTGCTTACTAACTTTTCCTGATTCATATTCTTGGATACCCTGATCCCTCTGTCCCTCAGAATTCTGCAATCTATATCATATATGCTGCTTTTCTACTCTTCTTGCCAAAGTGGAAAAGTTTACATTTTCGCACATTATATTCCATCTGCCAAATTTTTGCCCACACACTTGACCTATCTATGTCCCTTTGTAGACTCCTATGTCCTCCTCATAACTTACTTCCCCAACTATCTTTGTGCCATCAGAAAATTTGGCAACTATACATTCAATCCCTTCATCCAATAATTGAAATCCCAGCATTGATCCCTGTGGTACTGTACTCTTCACATCTTGCCAACCTGAAAAAGACCCATTTATCTCTACTCTCTGCTACCTGTTAGCTAACCAATCCTCAATCCATGCTTATATGTTACCCCCTACACCAAGATCTCTTATTCTGCGTAGTTAACTTTGATGCGGCACCTTATCAAATGCCTTCCAGAAATCTAAGTATAGGATATTTTTAAAATCTTTTTTTGAAAACAGTCCATCTCCCCGAGGCAGCTCTGTGCCTCAGGGAGATTTTCAAGCATGCACTTGTGTGCCTGCGTCAAGTTCGTGCTCACCCTCCTTCCCACTCCCCCCCCCACCACCCCCCACCACCACCACCAGCGCAGGCACCACTGAGCGCTGCTGTTCGTGTTTCATACTGGGTGGGCCTTAATTGGCCCGCCAGCGTCAAATTGCGGTCCAGCCCCGATTGCGGGCGGCAGGCGGCTTCCCAACCACCCATGCCCACCCCTCCCAAGCCTGCCTGACAAGGGCAAAATTCTGCCCATGTGGATCATACCCTAAGAAAATTAAATAAATGGGGTCTAATCCATGACAGGACACAAGTTGTTACAATCTTGGAACACTCTTCTTCCCACCGGCAGGACATACCCAGCAAAGATTCATTGGTATAAAGTCAGGAGGTTGTTGCCCTGGGAGTCCTCAATTTTTGACCCCAGACCCCATGAAGTCTCATGGCATCAGGTCAATCATGGGCAAGGAAACCTCCAGCTCATTACCACCTACCGCTCTCCCTCAGTTGACCAATCATCAATCTGCTGGGTTGAACACCAATTGGAAGAAGCACTGAGGGTAGCAAGGGTACAGAATGCACTATGGGTGGGGGAATTCAATGAGCATCACCAATAGTGGCTCAGTAGCACTACTGCTGACTGAGCTGGCCAAGTCCTGAAGGACATAGCTGCCAGATTGGGTCTACGGGCAGATGGTGTGGGAACCAACAAGAAGGAAAACCTCACCAATCCAGATGTGACAGATGCAACTTGATCCATCTCGGTCTCCTCCTGTGGGCCCCAGCATCACAGAAGCCAGTCCTCAGCCTATTGGATTCCCTCCACATGATATCAAGACACTGACTGTATGCACTGGGTAATGAAAAAGCTATGGGCCGTGACAACATCCTGGTTGCCATACCAAATACTCATGCTTCATAACTACCAACACCATCAATATCCTGGGGGTTACCACTGACCAGAAACTTAACAGGACTAGCCATACAAATACTGCAGCTATAAGCGCAGATCAGAGGCTGGGAATTCTGCAGTGAGTAACTCACCTCCTGACTCTCCGAAGTTTGCCTACCATCTACAAGGCACAAGGCAGGAGTGTGATGGAATACACTCCACTGGCTTCAATGAATGTGGGCCCAACAACACTCAAGAAGCTTGACAACATCCAAAACAAAGCAGCCCACTTAATCGGCACCCCATCTACCACCTTAAACAAATCTATCACCTCCACCATCTAGAAGGACAAGGGCAGCCGTGCTCCTTGCCAAGCTTTTCCAGTACAACCACAACACTGAAAATTTGGAAAATTGCCCAGGTATGTCCTTCTACAAAAAGCAGGACAAATCAAACCCGGCCAATTTCTACCTGAAAAGTACACGCTCAACATAAACATAGTGATGGAAGGTATAGTCAAAAGTGCCATCTAACGGAATTTACTCAGCAATAACTTGCTCACCAATGCTCAATTTGGTTCCACCAGGGCCATTTGGTTTGTCCTTTTGGTCTAAGCATGGACAAAAGAGCTGAATTCAAGAGCAGCATTTGACTAAGTGTGGCATCAAGGAGTCCAGCAAAATTGAAGTCAATGGAAGTCAGGGGGAAATCTCTCAACTGGTTGGAATCACACCAAGCACAAAGGAAGATGGTTGTAGTTTTGTTTCAGTCCCACAACATCACTGCAGTCGTTCCTCAGGGTAGTGTCCTAGGCCCAGTCATCTTCAGCTGCAATGACCTTCCTTCCATCATGAGGTCAGAAGTGCGGATGTTCACTGATGATTGCACAGTGTTCAGAGCCATTCCTCAGATATTGAAGCAGTCCTTGTCCATATACAGCAAGACCCACACAACATTCAGGCTTGGGCTGATAAGTGGAAAGTAACATTCACGCCTCATAAGTACCAGCTGATGACCATCTCCAAAAAGAGAAAATTTAACCATCTCCCCTTGATATTCAATGGCATTACCATCGCTGAGTTCCCCACTGTCAATATTCTGGAGATTACTATTGACCAAAAATTAACTGAAACAGTTATCTGAATACTGTAGCTAGAGCAGGTCAGAGGCTGGGAATTTTGTGGTAAATAATTCACCACCAGACTCCCCAAAGCCTGTCCACCATCTACAAGGCACAAGTCAGGACTGTGATGGAATAATCTACACTTGCCTGGATGAGTGCAGCTTCAACAACACTTAAATGCTCGACACAGAAAGAAAGCAGCCCTCTTGATTGGCGCCCCATCCGACCACATTAAACATTTACTCTCTCCACCACTAACGCACAATCATATGTACCACCTACAAGTTTCGCTGCAGCAACTCACCAAGGCCACTTGACTGCTCCTTCCAAACCTGTGACCTCTACCACCTAGAAAGGCAAGGGCAGCAGACTAATGGGAACACCATTGCCTACATGTTCACCTTCAAGCCACACATCATCCTGAGCAGCTCACAGAGAATTCCCAAGAACTTAATACATTTTGTACCCATTTGGAAGATAATGTTTTCAACAACTTCCTTTCGGGCTGTTAGCTAGGATTTCTTTCAAGATTACATGTACCGCATTACATGCATTGTGCCAGGATGCATCAGTATCGCCGATGACATTGCCTTTGTGGGCATAACAAAGCAAGGACATGACCATAATCTTCACTTAGTGATTCAAGTGGCACATAATGAAGGATTGGTGTTCAACAGTGACATTACCAGTATCAACAGAAGTGTGCTATCAATATGCAGCAGATCAACTTCTTTGGTTCTATTTATTCCAGTGCTGGCATAGAAAGCAAATCCAAGCAAAATAGAGGATATTAAAACCATGCCAACTCCTCAAGATAAGGATAATTTTGATGATGTCTAGGTCTCTTTAATTTCTTGTCTCCATGCATTCCCAATTTCACTCAAAAATCTTCATCGCTAAGAGAATTGTTGAGAAAAGATACATCACAATTCTAGGGAGACAACTACCCTGGAGATGGATGCCTCTCAGAAAGGTCTGGGAGCATGCATACTACAAAAAGGAAAACTGATTGTATTTGCTCCAAAATTTCTGTCTGTAATGCAGTTCAACTACTCCAACATCGAGTGGGAAACATTAGCTTTAGTGTTTAGAATCAGACGTTTTCATACCTATCTATTTGAGTATTGCTGATGAAAAAAGAGACATTTTGTCAAAGCTTTTCATCTTGCATTCATCAGGACATTTCCCTTTGGCAAAAGAATTGTGTTAGACACTGACCGCAAGCCACTGGAGATGATTTGGCGAAAACATTTATCTGTGCACCGCCAAGTTTGCAACATCTCTTGCTACAGTTTCAAGGTACAACTGTGAGATTAGGTACAAGCCAGGTAACTTGATGGTCATATCAGATACACTTAGCAGATTGCCTAACCCAGCAAAAACAGAAGATATATCCTTGGATCTATAAGTTGACTTTATTGGCATCGAAGATGTTCTCCATATTGATCTGGTATATTTTGTGCAATGCAAATGCCATTAACTAGAAGAAGAAATGGTGAAAGATTCAACAGTGTGGAAACTGTGAAAAACCATTACTTACAGATTGCCTGAAACAATTCAACAATTCACACATGAGACCATTTTGGCTTTACCAGGATGAGCTAGATATCTCCCAGGGGGTCATTTTTAAAGGCAGGCAGGTCATCAGACTGGAATCTTTGTAATCTGATATTCTTCAACTTCATCACTCATGCATGGCATTGATCGGGTGAGAAGGCTCGCAAGAAATACATTCTATTGGCTGGTTATGAATGCTGACATTGAAGCCATCATGAAGAAGTGCGAGAGATGTCAAGAGCATATGCCAAGTCAGCACAAAGAACCATTGATTCCACATGAGGTTCCCACCCATCCTTAGTCTGACCTGAGACCCCACCACCCCCAAAGCCTGAATAGACCTCCTCACTCCTCGCCTCCCACCCCTAAGGCCTGGTCCGACACCTCCCCCTACCTCTCCCCCAAGGTTTATCCCAATGCCCGCCATTCCTCCCCCAGACTTGACCTGACCCCACCCACACCCCTCCCCCAATGTCCAACTCGACACCCCAACCCTCCCAACACCCCAAGCCTCCCCCAGGACCAAAGCTGACCCAATCCCCCGCGCCCCCACCCAGGCCTGATTCGTCTCCTCCCCACACCCAATCCTACCCACTTACTTTATACACTTACCTTCTCCCTGGCCTTTAAACCTGGCTAGACCTTTAAACTTACCTGATTTACGGCAGCTAGTACCGTCAAAAATGAGGCATGGCTTCCTGACCTGTGTCTCTACAGCCTTCAATGCTTTGCCCCAAGGACCCACTGCACTGCCTAGATCTTGCCCGGCCTGAGTCAGAATGTTGGGCGAGATAGGATCCCTTGGAATTTAAGATAAGATCTTTCGAGCAGTGTGGCATCCAACTCAGCTGCGATTCCATCAGAAGCTATGGCCCCATATTTCCCCAGCATGACAGTGCAAAGGACAAGGCAGAAACATTTGCAACAATCTTTAGTCAGGAGTGCCCAGTTGAGGCTCCCAGCACCACAGATGCCAGTCTTCAGCCAATTCGATTCACTCTACATTATATCCCAAATGTCTGAAGGCATTGAATACTGCAAAGGCTATGGGCCCTGTCAGATAGCTTTCCTTCATTTACAGCTATCTAATCTCTCTGCACTGTCACCTGTTTGTTCCAGGTTCTTGGATGAGTGCAAACTGATCTGGTGGAGTCAATTTCTGATCTATGGTTAAAAAATTTTAAAGTATATATTTAGCTTTAAGAAGTTGCTGAAATTCAAGATGGTGCCACTGTTCATTTGTAGACAAAGGGTTTACCCATGCTTGCCAATTTTGGCAGGCTCCTGCTTCAATGGCGCTCGTGCTCAGCCTTGAAAAATTTTTAAACAATGGCTGCTTGGATTGACTGGCCACAGACTCCTCTGTTCCTTTGGGGCCATGAACATGTTGAATCCTTGCCTATGTTTGTCTTTAGAACTAATTCTTTTGTGGTAATTCTTCAAATTAATTAGATATTTTTTCCTTTCTGGAGCAAGCTGCCATGTGTTCAGGCCTTGACTCAAAAATATGGATTTTCCAACCGAGTGTTTATGTGGCAGTTTCTGACTACTGAATTATTTAAAAGTTTCTCTAAACTATTTATATTTTGGAACTTAAAAGTTTTAGCTCACCCCTGACTTTGCACTCTTGGAATTGAAGCTGGACTTCCAAAAGATCCAATGGAGTCTTCTGCTACACTGAGGAATTTCAAAATTCTGCCTTCAGCTTCCAATAGCTTTTCTGGAGCTTTTCCCTGCTAATTTTCCTCTGTGAACCAGCTTCTCGAGCTTGTCTTCAGGTGAGAATGTTTCAATGAATTTTTCTTTAGTCTCACAGGGTTTTAATTTTTCTCTGCATTTCTGTGAGGTTTTGGGTGCCATCATATCATAAGATATTGGATACTCTTCAGTAGGTCTTACTAAAGCCTTTGTAATCTTGAGTAGGTTAACTAGAGAAGATTGAAAACAGCGCGAGAGGAGAGTCAGGCGGGAGATTGAAAACAGCACGAGAGGAGAGGTGATTGGGAGATTGAAAACAGCATGAGAGGAGAGGTGATTGGGAGATTGAAAACAGCGCGAGAGGAGAGTCAGTCAGGAGATTGAAAACAGCGCGAGAGGAGAGGTGATTGGGAGATTGAAAAGAGCGCGAGAGGAGAGGTGATTGGGAGATTGAAAACAGCGCGAGAGGAGAGGTGATTGGGAGATTGATAACAGCGCGAGAGGAGAGGTGATTGGGAGATTGAAAACAGCGCGAGAGGAGAGGTGATTGGGAGATTGAAAACAGCGCGAGAGGAGAGGTGATTGGGAGATTGAAAACAGCACGAGAGGAGAGGTGATTGGGAGATTGAAAACAGCGCGAGAGGAGAGGTGATTGGGAGATTGAAAACAGCGCGAGAGGAGAGGTGATTGGGAGATTGAAAACAGCGCGAGAGGAGAGGTGATTGGGAGATTGAAAACAGCATGAGAGGAGGGTCAATCGGGAGATTGAAAACAGCGCGAGAGGAGAGGTGATTGGGAGATTGAAAACAGCATGAGAGGAGGGTCAATCGGGAGATTGAAAACAGCGCGAGAGGAGAGGTGATTGGGAGATTGAAAACAGCATGAGAGGAGGGTCAATCGGGAGATTGAAAACAGCGCGAGAGGAGAGGTGATTGGGAGATTGAAAAGAGCGCAAGAGGAGAGGTGATTGGGAGATTGAAAACAGCATGAGAGGAGGGTCATCGGGAGATTAAAACAGCGCGAGAGGAGAGATGATTGGGAGATTGAAAAGAGCGCGAGAGGAGAGGTGATTGGGAGATTGAAAACAGCGCGAGAGGAGAGGTGATTGGGAGATTGAAAACAGCGCGAGAGGAGAGGTGATTGGGAGATTGAAAACAGCGCGAGAGGAGAGGTGATTGGCAGATTGAAAACAGCGCGAGAGGAGAGGTGATTGGGAGATTGAAAACAGCATGAGAGGAGAGTCAGTCAGGAGATTGAAAACAGCGTGAGAGGAGAGGTGATTGGGAGATTGAAAAGAGCACGAGAGGAGAGGTGATTGGGAGATTGAAAACAGCGCGAGAGGAGAGGTGATTGGGTGATTGAAAACAGCGCGAGAGGAGAGGTGATTGGGAGATTGAAAACAGCGCGAAAGGAGAGGTGATTGGGAGATTGAAAACAGCACGAGAGGAGAGGTGATTGGGAGATTGAAAACAGCGCGAGAGGAGAGTTGATTGGGAGATTGAAAACAGCATGAGAGGAGGGTCAATCGGGAGATTGAAAACAGCGCGAGAGGAGAGGTGATTGGGAGATTGAAAACAGCGCGAGAGGAGAGGTGATTGGGAGATTGAAAACAGCGCGAGAGGAGAGGTGATTGGGAGATTGAAAACAGCATGAGAGGAGGGTCAATCGGGAGATTGAAAACAGCGCGAGAGGAGAGGTGATTGGGAGATTGAAAAGAGCGCGAGAGGAGAGGTGATTGGGAGATTGAAAACAGCGCGAGAGGAGAGGTGATTGGGAGATTGAAAACAGCGCGAGAGGAGAGGTGATTGGGAGATTGAAAACAGCATGAGAGGAGAGTCAGTCGGGAGATTGAAAACAGCGCGAGAGGAGAGGTGATTGGGAGATTGAAAAGAACGCGAGAGGAGAGGTGATTGGGAGATTGAAAACAGCGCGAGAGGAGAGGTGATTGGGAGATTGAAAACAGCGCGAGAGGAGAGGTGATTGGGAGATTGAAAACAGCGCGAGAGGAGAGGTGATTGGGAGATTGAAAACAGCATGAGAGGAGAGTCAGTCAGGAGATTGAAAACAGCGCGAGAGGAGAGGTGATTGGGAGATTGAAAACAGCGCGAGAGGAGAGGTGATTGGGAGATTGAAAACAGCGCGAGAGGAGAGGTGATTGGGAGATTGAAAACAGCGCGAGAGGAGAGGTGATTGGGAGATTGAAAACAGCGCGAGAGGAGAGGTGATTGGGAGATTGAAAACAGCGCGAGAGGAGAGGTGATTGGGAGATTGAAAACAGCGCGAGAGGAGAGGTGATTGGGAGATTGAAAACAGCGCGAGAGGAGAGGTGATTGGGAGATTGAAAACAGCGCGAGAGGAGAGGTGATTGGGAGATTGAAAACAGCGCGAGAGGAGAGGTGATTGGGAGATTGAAAACAGCGCGAGAGGAGAGTCAGTCGGGAGATTGAAAACAGCGTGAGAGGAGAGTCAGTCAGGAGATTGAAAACAGCGCGAGAGGAGAGGTGATTGGGAGATTGAAAAGAGCGCGAGAGGAGAGGTGATTGGGAGATTGAAAACAGCACGAGAGGAGAGGTGATTGGGAGATTGAAAACAGCGCTAGAGGAAAGGTGATTGGGAGATTGAAAACAGCGCGAGAGGAGAGGTGATTGGGAGATTGAAAACAGCTCGAGAGGAGAGGTGATTGGGAGATTGAAAACAGCGCGAGAGGAGAGGTGATTGGGAGATTGAAAACAGCATGAGAGGAGGGTCAATCGGGAGATTGAAAACAGCGCGAGAGGAGAGGTGATTGGGAGATTGAAAAGAGCGCGAGAGGAGAGGTGATTGGGAGATTGAAAACAGCGCGAGAGGAGAGGTGATTGGGAGATTGAAAACAGCATGAGAGGAGGGTCAATCGGGAGATTAAAACAGCGCGAGAGGAGAGGTGATTGGGAGATTGAAAAGAGCGCGAGAGGAGAGGTGATTGGGAGATTGAAAACAGCGCGAGAGGAGAGGTGATTGGGAGATTGAAAACAGCGCGAGAGGAGAGGTGATTGGGAGATTGAAAACAGCGCGAGAGGAGAGGTGATTGGGAGATTGAAAACAGCGCGAGAGGAGAGGTGATTGGGAGATTGAAAACAGCATGAGAGGAGAGTCAGTCAGGAGATTGAAAACAGCGTGAGAGGAGAGGTGATTGGGAGATTGAAAAGTGCACGAGAGGAGAGGTGACTGGGAGATTGAAAACAGCGCGAGAGGAGAGGTGATTGGGAGATTGAAAACAGCGCGAGAGGAGAGGTGATTGAGAGATTGAAAACAGCGCGAGAGGAGAGGTGATTGGGAGATTGAAAACAGCGCGAGAGGAGAGGTGATTGGGAGATTGAAAACAGCGCGAGAGGAGAGGTGATTGGGAGATTGAAAACAGCGCGAGAGGAGAGGTGATTGGGAGATTGAAAACAGCGCGAGAGGAGAGGTGATTGGGAGATTGAAAACAGCGCGAGAGGAGAGGTGATTGGGAGATTGAAAACAGCGCGAGAGGAGAGGTGATTGGGAGATTGAAAACAGCGCGAGAGGAGAGGTGATTGGGAGATTGAAAACAGCGCGAGAGGAGAGGTGATTGGGAGATTGAAAACAGCGCGAGAGGAGAGGTGATTGGGAGATTGAAAACAGCGCGAGAGGAGAGGTGATTGGGAGATTGAAAACAGCGCGAGAGGAGAGGTGATTGGGAGATTGAAAACAGCGCGAGAGGAGAGGTGATTGGGAGATTGAAAACAGCGCGAGAGGAGAGTCAGTCGCGAGATTGAAAACAGCGCGAGAGGAGAGTCAGTCAGGAGATTGAAAACAGCGCGAGAGGAGAGGTGATTGGGAGATTGAAAATAAAAGGAGGGGAAGCTGAAGAGGAGCGGCCAACGTGTGAGTGGCCCAGTGAAGGAGTGGAGCTTTGAGGCTTTGACTCGAGAGGCTTCAGCGAGCAGAGGTTGAGGACGAGCTTGCTCCCAATCAGCAAGGCCGGGTAAGTTCCATTAATTAAATTAGGAGTAGGTAATGGAGGCAGCAGTTAGGACGGTCGTGTGCTCTGAATGCAATATGTGGGAAGTCTGGGACAGCACAACTGTTCCTGATGACTACACCTGCAAAAGATGCGTCCAGCTGCAGCTCCTGACAAACCGAGTTAGGGAACTGGAGCTGGAGCTGGATGAACTTCGGATCATTCGGGAGGTAGAGGCAGTAATAGACAGGAGTTTCAGGGAGACAGTCACCCCTAAAAGTCAGGATGCAGGAAGCTGGATGACTGTCCGGAGAAGGAAGGGGAATAGACAGAAAGAGCAGAGCACCCCTGTGGCCGTTCCCATCAACAATAGGTATACCGTTTTGGATACTGTTGGTGGGGATGACTTACCAGGGATAAGTTGTAGTGGTCGTGTCTCTGGCACCAAGACCGGACACTCAGCCCAGAAAGGAAGGAGGGAAATGAGGAGAGCAGTAGTGATAGGGGATTCGATAGTTAGGGGGACAGATAAGAGGTTCTGTGGGAGAGATCGAGAATCCCGGATGGTCTGTTGCCTCCCTGGTGCCAGGGTCCACGATATCTCGGATCGAGTTCTCAGTATTCTCAGGAGGGAGAGTGAGCAGCCAGATGTCGTGGTCCATGTAGGGACCAATGAGATGGATAGGAAGGAGGAGGAGGTCCTGAAAAGAGAGTTGCAAAGTTGAAGGACAGGACCTCCAGGGTTGCGATCTCAGGAGTGATACCCATGCCACGTGCTAGTGAGCCTAGAAATAGGAAGATAATGTAGCTAAATTCGTGGCTAAGGAGATGGTGTAGAAGGGAGGGCTTCATGTTTCTGGACAACTGGGCTCTGTTCCTGGGAAGGTGGGACCTGTTCCGACGGGACAGTTTGCACCTGAACTGGAAGGGGACTGACATCCTTGTGGGTAGGTTTGCTAGTGCTGCTCTGGGGGTTTAAACTAGATTTGCAGGGGGAGGGGAACCAGAGTGTTAGAGCAGATAGTGAGGTGGAGGAGGATAAAGGACAAACGAGGAATGCATGTATAGACAGAAATCAAAGGTTTGTACGTGATAGAAATGTTCTCAGGTGCATCTATTTCAATGCAAGGAGTATTGTCGGAAAGGCAGATGAGCTTAGGGCATGGATTGGCACATGGGATTATGACATTATTACTATTAGTGAGACTTGGTTGCAGGAGGGGCAGGACTGGCAGCTCAATGTTCCGGGGTTCCGTTGTTTCAGACGTGATAGAGGGGGAGGGATGAAAGGGGGAGGAGTGGCATTACTAGTCAGGGAAACTATCACAGCTGTGCATAGACAGGACAGCCCAGAGAGCTCGTCTACAGAGGCCATATGGGTGGAGCTAAGGAACGGGAAAGGTGTGACCACACTAATAGGGTTGTATTATAGGTTGCCCAATAGTCAGAGAGAATTGGAGAAGCAAATCTGTAGAGAGATAGCAGACCAATGTAAGAAACAGAAAGTTGTGAAAGTAGGAGATTTTAACTTTCCACATATTGACTGGAACTCCCATATTGTGAAAGGGCCGGATGGCTTGGAGTTTGTCAAATGTGTTCAGGAAAGTTTTCTAAATCAATATATAGAGGTACCAACAAGAGAGGATGCAATACTTGATCTCTTATTAGGGAACCAGTCAGGTCAAGATGACAGAAATATGTGTAGGCGAACATTTTGGGTGTATTGACCACAATGTCATTAGTTTTAAGTTAATTATGGATAAGGATAGGCCTGGTCCTCGAGTTGAGATTCTAAATTGGAGAAAGGCCAATTTTGTGGAAATGAGAAAGGATCTAGGAAGAGTGGATTGGGATAAGTTGTTTTCTGGCAAGGATGTGTTCAGTAAGTGGAAGGCATTCAAAGGCGAAATTTCGAGAGTGCAGAGTTTGCATGTTCCTGTCGGGATTAAAGACAAAGTTAACAGGCATAGGGAACCTTGGTTTTCAAGGGATATTGGCAATCTGGTTAAGAAGAAGAGAGAGGTGTATAGCAGGTATAGGCAACAAGGAGCAAATGAGGTACTTGTAGATATTGAAAATGTAAGAAAATATTAAAGAAGGAAATCAGGAAGGCAAAAAGAAGACATGAGGATGCTTTAGCAGATAATGTGAAGGTAAACCCGAAGGGTTTCTACAAGTACATTAAGAGTAAAAGGATAGTAAGGGACACAATTGGTCCCCTTGAAGATCAGCGTGGTCATCTATGTGTGGAGCCTCACGAGATGGGAGAGATCTTAAACAGTTTTTTTGCATCAGTATTTACTCAGGAAACTGGCATAGTGTATAAGGAAGGAAGGGAAACAGGCAGTAGTTTCATGGAACACATAGAGATTAAAGAGGTGGAGGTTCTTGCTGCATTACAGGGAATATAGGTAAGTAAATCCCCTGGGCCTGACATGATATTCCCTCAGACCTTGAGAGAGACTAGTATAGAAATTGCAGGGGCCCTGGCAGAAATATTTAAAATGTCCTTAGCCACGGGTGAGGTGCCGGAGGATTGGAGGGTAGCTCATGTTGTTCCATTGTTTAAAAAAAGCTCCAAAAGTAAATCAGATAATTACAGGCCAGTGTGCCTGATGTCAGTAGTAGGTAAATTATTGGAAGGTGTTCTGAGAGATCGGATATACAATTATTTGGACAGCCAAGGGCTGATTAAGGATGGTCAGCATGGCTTTGTGCATGGTAGGTCATGTTTAACGAATGTAGTTTTTTGAGGATGTTACCAAGAAAGTAGATGAAGGAAAGGCTGGGGATGTATAATTACATATGTTCCTTTATTGCAAACGTCTCTAATTTCCTTTTTAATGCTATTCCCAATGTCACCATGACAGCTTGGAGGTCTATATACAACCCCCACTAACGTTTTTTGCCCCCTTAGTGTTCCTCAGCTCAACCCATAAAGATTCCACATCGTCGGAGCTAATGTCTTTCCTCACTATTGCGTTAATTTCCTCTTTAACCAGCAATGCAACTCCACCGCCTTTTCCTTTTTGTCTGTCATTCCTAAATACTGAATAATCCTGGATGTTCAGTTCCCATCCCTGGTCACCCTGCAGCCATGACTCCGTAATCCTGACTATATCATACCTGTTTACATCTATTTGCACAGTTAATTCATCCACTTTCTTACGAATGCTCCTCGTGTTAAGGCTCAAAGCCTTAAGGCTTGTCATTTTAACAGTTCTTGTCCCGTTCCCACTATTTTTCACTGATGCCCCATTTGATTCTTGCCCTTGATTTCTCTGCCCATCACTTTTCTTATTCCCCTTTCTGTCTTTTGTTCTTGTCCTTGATTCCCCCTCCTCTGACCCCTTGCATTGGTTTCCAACCCCCTGCCATTTTAGTTTAAACCCTCCCCAGCCACTCTAGCAGATATTCCCTCTAGGACATCAGTCCCGGTCCTGCCCAGGTGTAACCCATCCAGTTTGTACTGCTCCCACCTCTCCTAGAACTGGTCCCAATGTCCCAAGAATCTGAAACCCTCCCCCTCAAACCATCTCTTCAGCCATGTATTCACCCAATATATCCTGCTATTTCTACTCTGACTAGTACATAATCCTAAACTCACTACCTTTGAGGTTCTACTTTTCAACTTACTCCCTAACTCCCTATATTCTGCTTTTAGGACCTCATCCCTTTTTTTTTAACTCAATGTCATTTGTACCAATGTGTACCACGACCATTGACTGTTCCACCCTTCCCCTTCAGAATATCCTATAGCCACTCTGAAACATCCTTGACCCTAGAACCAGGGAGGCAACATACCATCCTGGAGTCTTGTTTGCGGTCACAGAAACACCTATCTATTCCCTTACAATTGAATCTCCTATAACAATTGCATTCCCACACTTTTTTTTACTCCTCCCCTGTGCAGCAGAGCCAACTGTGGTGCAACAAATTTGGCTGTTGCTGCTTTCCCCTGAGAGGCCATTCCCCCCAACAGTATCCAAAGCGGTATATTTGGTTTGCAGCGGAATAGCCACATGAGATTCCTGCACTGTCTGTCTAGTCCTCTTGCTCTGCCTGGTGGTCATCCATTCTCTTCCTGCCTGTGGACTCTTAGCCGTGGTGTGACCACCTCTCCATACGTGCTATCCATGATACTCTCTGCCTTGTGGATGCTCCACAGTGTCCCCAGCCGCCACTCCAGCTCCGAAACCCAGGCTTCCAGGAGCTGCAGCTGGAGATGCTTCCCACACACTTGCAGGCCCCAGGCACTAGAAATGTTCCTGGCTTCCCACATGGAGCAGGAGGAGTGTACCATGGCTTTGAGCTCTCCTGCCATGACTTACTCCTTGAAATTAAATTAAACCTTTTGGAAGATACTTAATATCAAATAATATCCATTACTCAAGGGCCCTTCTTCCCTGCTCCTTGTTGTTACAGGATATAGCCCTTACAAATGATGAACCACAAAATAAGACCTTAAAAACTATAAGCGATAAAAGTAGTAAATATTTGTCCGACCGTGTTCACAGTACTTAGAGGATCACCTCAATCCCTCCTTGCCAAACTCCCTCAGTCACCTCTGCTCTCCCAGCTCCTCACAGATTCACAGAATCTCACAGTGCAGAAGAGGCCCTTCGGCCCATTGAGTCTGCACCAACACGTGAGAAATACCTGACCTACAGACCTAATCCCATTTACCAGCACTTGGCCCATAGCCTTGAATGTTATGACATTACAAGTGCTCATCCAGGTACTCTTTAAAGGATGTGAGGCAGTCCGCCTCCACCACCCTCCCAGGCAGTGCATTCCAGATTGTCACCAGCCTCTGGGTAAAAAAGTTTTTCCTCACTTTCCCCCCTCAAACCTTCTGCCCCTCACCTTGAACTTATGCCCCCTCATGACTGACCCTTCAACTAAGCGGAACAGCTGCTCCCTATCCACACTGTCCATGCCCCTCATAATCTTGTACACCTTGATCAGGTCGCCCCTCAGTCTTCTCTGCTCCAACGAAAACAACCTAAGTCTATCCAACCTCTCTTCATGACTTAACTTAAATGTTTCATCCCAGGCACCATCCTGATGAATCTCCTCTGCACCCCCTCCACTTCAATCACATCCTTCCTATAAGGTGGTGATCAGAACTGCACACAGTACTCCAGCTGTGGCCTCACCAAGGTTCTATACAACTCCAACATGACCTCTCTACTTTTGTAATCTATGCCTCTATTGATAAAGGCCAGTGTCCCATATACCTTTTTCACCACCCCACTAAAATGGTCCTCCGCCTTCAGAGATCTATGGGCACACACGCCAAGGTCCCTTTGTTCCTCAGAACTTCCTAGTGTCATGCCGTTCATTGAATACTTCCTTGTCAAATTACTCCTTCCAAAGTGTATCACCTCACACGTTTCAGGGTTAAATTCCATCTGCCACTTATTTGCCCATTTGACCATCCTGTCTACATTTTACTGTAGCCCAAGACACTCAACCTCACTGTTAACCACCTGGCCAAGCTTTGTGTCATTCGCAAACTTACTGATCCTTCCCCCCCACATAGTCATCTATGTCATTTATATAAATGACGAATAATAGGGGACCCGGCACAGATCCCTGTGGTACGCTGCTGGACACTGTCTCCTACAACTGAGCCAATTTTGAATCCACCTTACAAACATACCCTCTATCCCATGTGCATTTGCCTTCTTTATAAGTCTCCCATGTGGGACCTTGTCAAAGGCTTTGCTGAAATCCATATAAACTACATCAACTACACTACCCTCATCTACACACCTGGTCACCTCCTCAAAAAATTCAATCAAATTTGTTAGGCATGACCTCCCTCTGACAAAACCATGCTGACTATCCCTGATCAAACCTTGCCTCTCTCTTTCAGAATTTTCTCCAATATTTTCCCTAACACTGATGTGAGACTCACATGAGCTGTTCTCCAGTCCTCTGGCACCTCCCCCATGGCCAGAGAGGAATTAAAAATTTGTGTCAGAGCCCCTGCAATCTCCTCCCTTGCCTCCCTCAGCAGTCTGGCACACAAATCATCCGGACCTGGAGATTCATTCACTCTTAAGCTTGCCAACAACTCCAATACCTTGTCACTCTCTATATTAATTTGCTCAAGAACCTCGCAGTCTCTCTCCCCGTGTTCCACACCTTCATCCTCATTTTCTTGGGTGAAGACAGATGTGATGTATTTGTTCAACACTCTAACGATGTCCTCTAGCTCCACCCAAAGTTTGCCCCCTTTGTCCATAATGGGCCCTACTCTTTCCCTGGTTATCCTCTTCCCATTGATATACTTAAAGGATATCTTGGGATTTTGGATTTTTCCTACTGTTACCAGCCAGAGCTTTCTCATATCCCCTCTTTGCTCTCCTAATTGCTTTCTTAAGCTCCACCCTGCACTGTCTGTACTCCACTACTACCTCTGCTGATTTGCTCCCCTTGTCCCTGCTAAAAGCCTCTCTTTTCCTTCTCATCGTATCCTGAATATCTGTGGTCATCCATGGTTCTTTGGGCTTGTTACTCCTTCCTAATATCCTAGAGCTATATTTTGAGCCTTTACCCTCCCCATTTCTTTTTTGAATGCCAACTCCCACTGCTTTTCTGTAGATTTCCCCACAAGTAGCTGTTCCTAGCCTACCTTGGCCAGATCCTGCCTTATTTTACTAAATTCCTCTCTTTCCAATCCAAAACATTTTTTTTGCAACTTGTCCATCCTCTCCAGCTCCCAACTCCTCTCCAGCTCCTGGCTCACTTCGCGCTCCTCTCCGGCTCCCAGCTCTCCTTGCACTCCACTCCGGCTCCTCTAATGCTGTGGTGATGTGGTGCAACATCTTGCTGACCTTGTACAGTTAGTGCGAAACAGTAAGAACCATGTTAACTTTCAAGTATATCAAGCCTTTTAGGTACCATTTGGCTTCATAGTTAGCTATTTTCGCAGCATTCATGGAATTTGTATGCTTCCCATTTTTTCTTTCTGATAGACAGCACTGTACACTTGTTTTCATTAAATTTCATTAACTATTTTGTCCAGCTATATGTCTTATCCAAGTTATATTGTAATTTCTTCTAATTCCAGCCTCTTACAATTGTCATAGGGGCCTCTATAGTCAGGGGCTCAGATAGGCGCTTCTGTGGTTGTGACAGAGACACCAGGATGGTATGTTGCCTCCCTGGTGCCAGGGTCCAGGATGTCTCTGATCGGGTACGGGACATTCTGAAGGGGGAGGGAGAACAGCCAGAGGTCGTGGTACACATTGGTACTAACGACATAGGCAGGAAGAGTGACAAGGTCCTGCAGCCAGAGTTCAGGGAGTTAGGCAGAAACTTAAAAAACAGGACCTCTAGTGTTGTAATCTCAGGAGGCTAGAAATAGGAAGATAGTGCAGCTAAACATGTGGCTGAACAGATGGTGTAGGAGGGAGGATTTCCGATATCTGGATCATTGGGATCTCTTCTGGGGCAGGTGTCCCACCTGTATAAGAAGGACGGGTTGCATCTAAACTGGAGGGGCACCAACATCTTGGCTGCGAGGTTTGCTTGTGTCACTCAGGAGGGTTTAAACTAGTATGGTGGGGGGAGGGGGGGAACTAGAGCAGTAGGTCAGCAGGTGAAATAAATGACTGGGAACTAGTGAATATGGTCAGTAGGGCTAAGAGGAAGAGCAGGCAGGGAGAAATTACTGAACACAGTGAGACTGGGTGTCTGAAATGCATTTGTTTCGATGTGAGAAGTATAACAGGCAAGGCAGATGAGCTTAGAGCTTGGATTAGTACTTGGGACTATTGTTATTGCTATTACAGAGACTTGGTTGAAGAATGGACAGGATTGGCAGATAAACGTTCCAGGATTTAGATGTTTCAGGCAGGATAGAGAGGGATGTAGAAGAGGTGGGGGAGTTGCACTGCTGGTTAAGGAGAATATCATAGTTAAACGACAGGAGGACACCTCAATGGGCTCATGCAGCGAGGCAATATGGGTAGAGCTCTGGAATAGGAAGGGTGCAGTCACAATGTTGGGGGTTTGCCAAAGGCCTCCCAATTGCTGGTTGTTTATTGAGGAGCAGTTATGTAGGCAGATTTTGGAAAGATGGAAAAGCAATAAGGTTCTTCTGGTGGATGATTTTAACTTTCCCTATATTGACTGGGAATCACTTGGTGCTAGGGGTTTGGATGGTGCAGAATTTGTAAGGTGCTTTCAGGAGGACTTCCTGAGACAATATGTAGATCGTCCAACTAGGGAAGGGGCAATACTGGACCTGGTATTAGGGAATGAACCCAGCCAGGTGGTCGAAGTTTCAGTAGGAGAGCATTTCGGGAAAAGTGACCATAATTCAGTAAGTTTCAAGGTACTGGTGGATAAGAATAACAGGTGTCCTCGGGTTAAGGTGCTTAATTGGGGGAAGGCTAATTATAACAATATTAGGCAGGAACTGAGGAATCTAGACTGGAGGTGGATGTTTGAGGGCAAATCAACAACTGACATGTGGGGGGCTTTCAGACATCAGTTGATAAGAATTCAGGACCGGCATGTTCCTGCTAGGATGAAGGATAAGCATGGCAAGTTTCAAGAACCTTGGGTAACGAAGGATATTGTGAGATTAATCAAAAAGAAAAGGCAAGCATTCATAAGGGCTGGAAGGCTGGGAACAGATGAAGCCCGTGGAGAATATAAAGAAAGTAGGAAGAAGCTTAAGCAAGGAGTCTGGTGGTCTAAAATGAGGTCAGGAAAAGTCAATGGCAACCAGGATTAAGGAAAATCCCAAGGCATTTTATACATATGTAAAAAGCAAGAAGGTAGCCAGGGAAAGGGTAGGTCCACTCAGGGACAGAGGTGGGAATCTGTGTGTGGAGCCAGAAGAAATGGGAGAGATACTAAATGAGTACTTCTCATCAGTGTTCACCAAAGAGAAGGACTTCGTGGTCGATTTGTCTAGGGAAGAGTGTGTAGATAGCCTGGATCATGTTGAGATCAAAAAAGAGGAGGTGTTAGGTGTCATAAAGAATTTTAAGGTGGATAAGTCCCTAGGGCCAGATGGGATCTACCCCAGAGTACTGAGGGAGGCAAGGGAGGAGATTACTGGGGCCTTGACAGAAATCTTTGTATCCTCATGGGCTACGGGTGAGATCCCAGAGCACTGGAGAATGGCCGATGTTGTTCCATTGTTTAAGAAGGGTAGCAGGGATAATCCAGGAAATTATAGGCTGGTGAGCCTTACGTCAGTGGTAGGGAAATTATTGGAGAAGATTCTTTGTGACAGAATTTACTACCATTTGGAAGCAAATGGGCGGATTAGTGAGAGGCAGAACAAAAACAAAAGTACCTGGAAAATCTCATTAGGTCTTAGCATCTGCGGAGAGGAGCACAGTTAATGTTTCCAGTCCGAATGATCCTTCAACAGAACTAAGAACTAAGTAAAAATAGAAAAGAGATGAAAGCTGGTTTAGCGGGGGAGGGGGGGGGGGTGGTGGGCGGTAGAGCTGGATAGAGGGCCAGTGATAGGTGGAGGTAACCAAAAGATGTCACAGACAAAAGGACAAAGAGGTGTTGAAGGTGGTGATATTATCTAAAGGAATGTGCTAATTAAGGGTAGAAAGCAGGACGAGCAAGGTACAGATAGCCATGGTGGGGGTGGGGTGGGGTGAAGGAATCAAAAAAGGCTAAAAGGTAGAGATAAAACAATGGATTTAAAAATAAATTTAAAAATAATGGAAATAGGCAGGAAAAGAAAAACCTATATAAATTGTTGGAAAAAAAGGCGGGGGGCGGGTGGAAATCGGAAAGGGGGTGGGGATGGAGGAGAGAGTTCATGATCTAAAATTGTTGAACTCAATATTCAGTCCAGAAGGCTGTAAAGTGCCTAGTCAGAAGATGAGATGCTGTTCCTCCAGTTTGCATTGAGCTTCACTGGAACAATGCAGCAAGCCAAGGACAGACATGTGGGGATGAGAGCAGGGTGGAGTGTTGAACTGGCAAGCGACAGGGAGGTCTGGGTAATTTGCCAACAGACCGAAGGTGTTCTGCAAAGCGGTCACGCAGTCTGTGTTTGGTCTCTCCAATGTAGAGGAAACCTCATTGGGAGCAGCGAATGCAGTAGACTAAATTGAGGGAAGTGCAAGTGAAATGCTGCTTTACTTGAAAGGAGTGTTTGGGCCTTTGGACGGTGCGGAGAGGGGAAGTAAAGGGGCATGTGTTGCACCTTCTGCGGTTGCATGGGAAGGTGCCATGGGAGGGGGTTGAGATGTAGGGGGTGATGGAGGAGTGGACAAGGGTGTCCCGGAGGGAACAATCCCTGCAGAATGCCGCCAAGGGGATGAAGGGAAGATGTGTTTGGTATTGGCATCATGCTGGAGTTGGCAGAAATGGCGGAGGATGATCCTTTGAATGCAGAGGCTGGTGGGGTGATAAGTTAGGACAAGGGGGATCCTATCATGGTTCTGGTAGGGAGAGGAAGGTGTGAGGTCGGATGCGCGGGAGATGGGCCGGATGTGGTTGAGGGCCCTGTCAACCACTGTGGGTGGAAAACCTCGGTTAAGGAAGAAGGAGGAACTGTTTTTGAAAATGGCATCATCAGAACAGATGCAACGGAGGCGAAGGAACTGAGTGAATGGGATGGAGTCCTTACAGGGAGCAGGGTGTGAGGAGCTATAGTCGAGGTAGCTGTTGGAGTCAGTAGGCTTGTAATGAATTTTGGTGGACAGTCTATCACAAGAAATTGAGACCGAGAGGTCAAGGAAGGGAAGGGAAGTGTCAGAGATGGACCATGTGAAAATGATGGAGGGGTGGAAATTGGAAGCAAAATTAATAAATTTTTCCAGGACCCGACGAGAGCATGAAGCAGCACTGAAGTAATGATCGATTAAAAAAAAGAGAAAGAGTTGTGGGAGAGGGCCGGAGTAGGACTGGAACAAGGAATGTTCCACATACCCCATAAAGAGACAGGCATAACCAGGGCCCATGCGGGTACCCATAGGCACACCTTTTAATTGGAGAAAGTGAGAGGAGTTTAAGGAGAAATTGTTCAATGTGAAAACAAGTTCAGTCAGATGGAGGAGAGTAGTGGTGGATGGGGATTGTTCGGGCCTCTGTTCGAGGAAGAAGTGGAGAGCCCTCAGACCATCCCAGTGGGGGATGGAGGTGTAGAGGGATTGGACCTCCTTGGTGAAGAGGAGGCGGTTGGGGCCAGGGAACTGGAAATTGTTGATATGATGTAGGATGTCAGAGGAATCGTGGATGTAGGTGGGAACGGACTGGACAAGGGGACAGAGAATGGAGTCAAGATAGCAAGAAATGAGTTCCATGGGGCAGGAATGACATGATCGGTCTGCCAGGACAGTCCTGTTTGTGGATTTTGGGTAAGAGGTAGAAGCGGGCTGTCCGAGGTTGGGAGACTATGAGGTTGGAAGCTGTGTGGGAAGATCTCCAGAAGAGATGAGGTCAGTAACAGTCCTGGAAACAATGGCTTGATGTTCAGTGGTGGGGTCATAGTCCAGAGGGAGGTAGGAGGAAGTGTCTGCGAATTGACGCTCAGCCTCTGCGAGGTAGAGTTCAGTGCACCAGACAACAACAGCAACACCCTTGTCAGCAGGTTTGATGACAATGTCAGGGTTGGACCTGAGAGAATGGAGCGCAGCAAATTCAGAGAGAGACAGGTTAGAGTGGGTGAGAGGAGCAGAGAAATTGAGACGACTGATGTCACACCGACAGTTCTCAATGAAAAGATCAAGAGAAGGTAAGAATCCAGAGGGAGGGATCCAGGTGGAGGGAGAATATTGGAGTTGGGTAAAAGCATTCATTGAATGGGAAGAGGACTCCTGCCCAAAGAAGTGAGCACGTAGATGAAGGCGGAGGAAGAAGAGTTCAGCATCGTGCCGAACCCGAAATTCATTGAGATGAGGGCGTAAGGGCATGAAATTGAGTCCTTTGTTGTGCACTGAACGTTCAGCATCAGAGAGGGGAAGGGCAGGGGGTATGGTGAATACACGGCCGGGGCTGGGATTGGAAGATGGGATGGGGACAGAGGGATGGGCAGGGGTGGAGGGTCCTGGATGGGCATTGGTGTCAATGAGCTGTTGGAGCTTGCGTTCCTTTGCACCTGAAAAGAAAGAGACAAAGTTTCTTGTTGAGGCGTCGGATGAGACGAAGAATAAAATGAAACTGGGAGCACGGGCAACTTAGAAATAGGGTTCGTTGGTGCTGCTGGAGGGAGAGGTCGAGTGTGTTCATATGGCAGCGCATGGCACTGAGTGTGGATCTGAGGATGCAATGAGAACAGCAGTCCAAGGGGTGTTGTATGTCCCGGAGATACCTGTAGTCCTGGGTGGATTCGAAACATGAGGGATGGAACTTCAGTTGAAATCCACGTGGGGTCAGTCAGAGACGGAAACAGTCACTGAGGAAGGAAATATGGTTGTGAAAGCAAGTTTCAGTAAACACCTTGTCAAACACCAGGAGAGAAATGTAAAGTTCAAAGTGAACAAGGCAAAAGAGAGGCGAAAATCCTGTCAGAGAGAAGAGCAATACTTCTTCAAGGTAGGCATTCCTTGAAGAGAAGTGGCAGTCGTTTAAACACTAAGATAAAAGCAAAAAACTGCAGATGCTGGAAATCCAAAACAAAAACAAAAATAAAAATACCTGGAAAAACTCAGCAGGCCTGACAGCATCTGTGGAGAGGAATACAGTTAATGTTTCAAGTCCGTATGTCTCTTTAACAGAACTAATGAAAAATAGAAGAGAGGTGAAATATAAGCTGGTTTAAGGGGTGAGGGGGTGTGTGACAAGTAGAGCTGGATAGAAGGCCAGTGATAGGTGGGGATTGCCAAAAGATGTCATAGACAAAAGGACAAAGAGATGTTGATGGTGGTGATATTAGCTAAGAAATGTGCTAATAGGTGACATTAAGGGTAGAAAGCAGGACGAGCAAGGTACAGATAGCCCTAGTGGGGGTGGGGTGGGGGGAAGGGGTTGAAATAGGCTAAAAGGTAGAGATAAAACAATGGATGGAAATAAATTTAAAAAGAATGGAAATAGGTGGGAAAAGAAAAATCTATATAAATTATTGGAAAAAAGGGGGATTGGAAAGGGGGTGGGGATGGAGGAGAGAGTTCATGATCTAAAGTTGTTGAACTCAATATTTAGTCTGGAAGACTGTAAATTGCCTAGTCGGAAGATGAGGTGCTGTTCCTCCAGTTTGTGTTGAGCTTCACTGGAACATTCCCAAATCTAGATCTCCCTAGTTGTCTAGGGGCATACAGGGGAAGATCAAACAGAAAATGAAAGCGTACATTAGGCTCAAAGGACTAAGCACTGCAGATAGCCTAGATGAATAAAGGAAGTGCAAGGAAGAAGTAAAGAAGGAAATAAAGAAATCAAAGAGAGGGCATGAAAAAAGATTAGCAAATAAAATTAAAGATAATCCAAAGATGTTTTACCAATGCTAAAAGGTTAGTTAAGGAAAAAGCGGGACCTATCAGAGATGAAGATGGAAACGTGTGTAGATGCAGAGGCTGTGGAAAGGGTTTTGAATGAATATTTTGTCTCCATGTTTACAAAGGAAAGGGAGGATGAAGATATAGTAGTCCAGGAGGAACACTGCGAGATATTGGATGGGATAGTCATAAAGAGAGAGGAAGTACTCGAAGGGTTCAAATCCTTGAAAGTTGATAAGTCACCAGAGCCAAATGGATTGTTTCCGAGGCTGCTGAAGGAAGTCAGGGAGGAGATAGCAGATGCTCTGAGGATGATTTTCCAATCTTGACTAGATACAGGGAAGGTACCGGAGGACTGGAGAAATGCAAATGTAGTTCCATTGTTTAAAAAGGGATCAAAGGAAATGCCAAACAATTATAGGCTAGTTAGTCTTTCATCAGTGGTGAGCAAATTAGAATCAATCCTTAGAGATAGGATTAACTGTCATGTGGAAAGACATGGACTAGTCAGGGATGGTCAGCACGGATTTGTTAAAGGAAGGTCTTGCCTCACAAATTTGATTGAATTCTTTGAGGAAGTGACAAGAAGGGTTGATGAAGTTAGTGCAGTGGATGTTGTGTACAAAGTCCCACATGGCAGATTGGTCAGGAAAGTACAAACCCATGGGATTCAGGGTAATGTGGCAAACTGGATAAAAGGTTGGCTTTGTAACAGGAAAAAAAGGGTAATTGTCAATGGATGCCTTTGCGAATGGAAAGTTGTCTCAAGTGGTGTTCCACAGGTGTTGGGACCCTTGCTGTTTGTGTTATATATTAATGATTTGGATATGAACGTAGGGGGCACGATTGAGAAATTTGCAGATGACACAAAGATCAGCCGAGTAATGGATAGTGTAGAGGATAGCCGTAATCTCCAAAATTATATAGATGGGTTGGTGGAGTGGGCGGTAAAGTGGCAGATGGATTTTAACATAGAGAAGTGTGAGATCATACATTTAGGGAGGTCAAGCAGTTACAAGGATTACACAATAAATGGGAATATACTAAGAGGGGTAGATGAAATGAGAGATCTTGGCGTACAAGTACATAGGTCCCTAAAGGGAGCAGTTCAAGTAGACAAGGTTGTAAAGAAGGCATATGGAATGCTCTCCTTCACTGGCAGAGGTATAGAATATAAAAGTAAGGATATAATGTTGGAATTATATAAAACAGTGGTGAGGCCACAACTGGAGTATTGTATGCAGTTCTGGTCACCACATTACGCAAGGACATAATAGCTCTGGAGAGAGTGCAGAGGAGATTTACAAAAATGTTGCCAGGGTTAGTAAAGTGTAGCTACGAGGAGAGATTGATCGGTTGGAGTTATTCTCCTTAGAACAAAGAAGGCTGAGAGGTGACTTGATTGAGGTGTACAAAATTATGAGGGGAATAAATAGAGTGGACAGGATAAAATTGTTTCCCTTGGTGGAGAATTCTAGAACCAAGGGACATAGATTCAAGATAAGTGGAAGAAGGTGTAGGGGGACATGAGGAAGATCTTTTTTTACACAGAGGGTAGTGGGTGTCTGGAATTTGCTGGCCAAGTTGGTGGTAGAGGCAGAAACTCTAAACTCTTTTAAAAAGTACCTGGATCTGCACCTTAAGTGCTGTAAGCTGCAGGGCCATGGGCCGGGTGCAGGAAGGTGGGATTAGAAAGGGTACCTGGGTGTGCTCGGGCTGACATGGACAAGATGGGCCAAGTGTCCTCCTTCTGTGCTGTAACTTTTCTATGGTTCTATGGCAGAAGATTCCAAAACGAGTTTGATTGCAAATGAGTGGCGATTGGAAACCCTTGTGTTAAAGACTGAGTTCAGTGAGACTGGTTGGCTCACGGTGTGACAAGCATCTGGGGGGAGTTGATGTTTGGGGTGCATGTGTCACTTGGCTTCAGAATGTGGTGTGCCTGACCCTTATTGGTTTACATGGACTGTGTACTTACTGTGGGCATTAGAGTATATGATAGCTTTTGTAACTTGTGCTATGCTTACAAAACTGTATATATCTGTGAAAGTATAGTTGTGAGTAAAGGAGTATTGTAATATAGTTCATATTTTCCTGTTTAATAAATGTTTTGTTCTTTTGTTAAAGGTTCATCAGCTGACTCCTATGACTATGTTCAGTGACCACTCTCCATGTATCTAAACAAAAAATAAAAGTTAGGATCTATCTAGCCTGGTTCCACCATGGGATCTGACTTGTCCAGTGGTAACATCAGCTGCGATCATAACACCTTTAATATAAAATTTTATCGAAAGCCTTTTGGAAGTCAAGACACTTGTGTTATAAGACTAAGATATATTCTGTTATTTAGATAACAGAATGGGGGTAAAACAAATAGATTTATCATTGTTTGTATTTATTTTGTCACCCTCTTTCATCATTAGCTTTTTTCCAATCTACTTTTACCTCCCCAGTGTTCATTGACTCCTGGGTAATGATTATCAGTGGGTCACAAATCTTCCTCGTCTCTTTCAGCAGTCTGAGATAAATATTATTATTCCTGAGGATTTACTTATGTTCATCCAATTTAGTCTAACCCGTACTTCCATCTAAGTTCCAATAGAGTTTTTACAGCACAAACAGGCCATTCTGCTAATGCTGGTGCTTATGTTCCACACAAGCCTCCCCCCAACTCCTGTTCTTCTAATTCCATCAAAATATCCTTCTATCCCTTTCTCTCTCATGTGCTTATTTAGCTTCCATAAATGCATCTTATGTTAAATGCTTCAAATGTAGAGGAGAGGTTGAAGCATTCAAGAAAGGGTAAATTCAAAGCAGTAGCAGAAATGTCAAGGCTGTAGGTCAGGTAGCAATTTGGGTAAAAATACGCAGAGTGGGTCTGGAAGGGACACAGAGCTTAACCATAGGGCATTAGTCACTAAGTTGGCAGCTGAGCAAAATAGGAAAGAAAATTTTCACACAGAAAAATGACACACAATGAAATAAATGGATTTAATCTAATAATCATCGCAAAAAATGTGGTTATAGAGTGACCAAGGTTAGGAACTAACTATTTGAAGATACTTTTAGAAGGGAGAGGCAAAATGTAAAAGGAGCGGCATCAATCTGATAATAAAGGACAGGATAAAAATAATGGTAGAATGGTAGAAAGGAGAAAATGGTAGAATTTGTTCAATGGATCGCAGTTGACATTTTGGTAGATAGAGAAAGTTTGTATTCAGTAAAGCGAAGCCTAATGAGATATTGAAGTTAGCATGAATTCAAAGAAGCTGGAAAACTGTAGAGTTTGAATAATTGCAAGAGATTGAGATGTTTCTTAATGCAATGAAGCAGATTTGCTGAAAAGGAGAGAAGTGGAGAAGTTGAAAGTCGAGGTGGAAGATCAGCAGCTGGAATTGCAGACTTGTTCTTAATCAAGACATTAATACATATAGAGAGTAGAAATTAGTAGAGATATCGAAATTGATAGAATTGGAGAAGCTTAGACCCTCAATGAATGAGCAAAATCTGCAAGAATGGAATTTCATGGCATTGAGCTTTTTGCAATTATACACAATGTGAAATATCTGCAGATAGAGAAAATGGCTAGAACTTGTTCAATGGATAGCAGTTGACATTTTGGTAGATAGAGAAAATCAGTTGTGCGAAAACATGAGCTTACGGACATCTTGATGTCAGTGTGAATGCGGAGAATCTGGTAATCTACAACATTGAGTAATTGCAAGAAATTGAGATGATCCTTTAGACAGAGAACCAGCTTTGCTGAAAAGTAGAGAAACTGAGAAGATGAAGTTTTATTTGAACGATGAGCAAATGGCAATGCAGGGATTCATAGAAATTGAGATAGTAATGCATATATACAGTACAACTTTTTGAGATATAGAAATTGAAAGAAATGTAGAATCTGATACACGTAGAGAATGAACAGACGTTACAAGCAGTGAATTTCATGGAGTTGGCAGTTTTTGCTATTATACAGAATGAGAAATATCTGCAGGTACAGAAAATGTTAGAATTTGGTCAATGGATCGCAGTTGACATGTTGGTAGAGTTTGTTTTCAGTCATGCGAAGCCTACTGAGATGTTGAATTTAGCGTGAATGCAAAGAAGATGGAAAATTGTAGAGTTTGAATAATTGCAAGAAATTGAGATGTTTCTTAATGCAGTGAACTAGATTTGCTGAAAAAGAGAGAAGTGGAGAAGTTGAAAGTCGAGGTGAAAGCTCAGCAGCTGGAATTGCAGAATTGCCCTTCTTAGAGACATTAGTACATACAGAGAGTGGAGATATACATTAGTAGAGATACTTTAGTAGAGAAATGGAGAACCTTAGACACTCAGGGAAGGAGTAGCATCTACGAGAAGTGCATTTCATGGAATTGGGAGTTTTTGCAAGTATACAGACGGAGAAATATCTGCAGATAGAGAAAACGGTAGAATTTGTTCAATGGATCGCAGTTGTCATTTTAGAAGGTAGTGACAGTTTGGTTTCTTTAAAGCGAGGCCTACTGAGATATTGAAGTTAGTGTGAATGCAAAGAAGCTGAAAAACTGTAGAGTAAGAATATTTGCCAGAAATTGAGATGTTATTTATTGCAGTGAACTAGATTTGCTGAAAAAGAGAGAAGAGGAGAAGTTGAAAGTCGAGCTGAAAGATCAGCAGCTGGAATTGCAGAATTGCTTTTCATAGAGACATTATTACATACAGAGAGTGGGGATATACATTAGTAGACATACATTAGTAGAGATATCGAAATTGATAGAATTGGAGAACCCTAGACACTCAGTGAAGGGGTAGCCTCAACAAGAATGGAATTTCACGGAATTGGGCTTTTCTGCAATTATATAGAATGAGAAATATCTGCAGATAGAGAAAATGGTAGAATTTGTTCAATGAATAGCAGTTGATATTCTGGTAGGGAGAGAAAGCCATTTGTGCTGAAACATGAGCCTACGGAGTTATTGAAGTCTGTGTGAAAGCGGAGAATCAGGTGATCTACAGAATTGAGTAATTGCAAGAAATTGAGATGTTCCTTTCAACAGAGAACCAGACTTGCTGAAAAGGGGAGAAACTGAGAAAATGAAGTTTATTTGAATGATGAGCAGCTGACAAAGCAGAGGTTCTTTGAAATTGTTAAGTTAATGCATAAATACAGTAGAACATTTTTGAGATATAAAAATTAATAGAAATGTAGAATCTGATACGCGGAGAGAAAGAACCGAAGATGCTAGCAGTGAATTCCATGGAATTGGGAGTTGTTGCCATTATACAGAATGAGAAATATCTGCAGGTACAGAAAATGGAAGAATTTGGTCAATGGATCGCAGTTGACATGTTGGTAGATAGGGAGAGTTTGTTTTCAGTCATGCGAAGCCGACTGAGATGTTGAATTTAGCGTGAATGCAAAGAAGATGGAAAATTGTAGAGTTTGAATAATTGCAAGAAATTGAGATGTTTCTTAATGCAGTGAACTCGATTTGCTGAAAAAGAGAGAAGTGGAGAAGTTGAAAGTCGAGGTGGAAGCTGAGCAGCTGGAATTGCAGACTTGTTCTTACTAGAGACATTAATACATATAGTAGAATAGAGATATCGAAATTGATAGAAATGGAGAATCTTAGACACTCAGGGAAGGAGTAGCATCTACGAGAATGGAATTTCATGGAAGTGGGAGTTTTTGCTATTACACAGAATGAGAAATATCTGCAGATGGAGAAAACGTTAGAATTTGTTCAATGGTTCGCAGTTGACATTTTGGAAGGTAGTGACAGTTTGGTTTCTTTAAAGCGAGGCCTGCTGAGATATTGAAGTTAGTGTGAATGGAAAGAAGCTGGAAAATTGTAGAGTTTGAATATTTGCCAGAAAGTGAGATGTTATTTATTGCAGTGAAGTAGATTTGCTGAGAAAGAGAGAAGTGGAGAATTTGAAAGTCGAGCTGAAAGATCAGCAGTTGGAATTGCAGACTTGCTCTTCATGGAGACATTAGTAGATACAGAGAGTGGAAATTGGTAGAGATATTGAAATTGATAGAATTGGAGAACCTTAGACAGTCAGTGAAGGAGTAGCCTCTACAAGAATGGAATTTCATGGAATTGGGCTTTTCTGCAATTATACAGAATGAGAAATATCTGCAGATAGAGAAAATGGTAGAATTTGTTGAATGGATAGCAGTTGACATTCTGGTAGAGAGAGAAAACCATTTGTGCTGAAACATGAGCCTACGGAGTTATTGAAGTCTGTGTGAAAGCGGAGAATCAGGTGATCTACAGAATTGAGTAATTGCAAGAAATTGAGATGTTCCTTTCAACAGAGAACCAGATATACTGAAAAGGGGAGAAACTGAAAAAATGAAGTTTATTTGAATGATGAGCAGCTGACAAAGCAGAGATTCTTTGAACTTGTTCAGTTAATACAGTAGAACTTTTTTCAGATATAAAAATTAATAGAAATGTAGAATCTGATACATGCAGAGAGAGAGCCAAAGATGCTAGCAGTGAATTTCATGGAATTGGGAGTTGTTGCTATTATACAGAATGAGAAATTTCTGCAGGTACAGAAAATGGTAGAATTTGGTCAATGGATCGCAGTTGACATGTTGGTAGATAGGAGAGTTTCTTTTCAGTCATGCGAAGCACACTGAGATATTGAAGTTAGCGTGAATGCAAAGAAGCTGGAAAACTGTAGAGTTTTAATAATTGCAAGAATTTGACATGTTCCTTAATGGAAAGAACTAGATTTGCTGAAACGGAATGAAATGGAGAAGTTGTAGGTTGAGGATAACGATGCGTACCTGGAATTGCAGACTTGCTCTTATTAGAGACATTAATACATATAGAGAGTAGAAATTAGTAGAGATATCGAAATTGATAGAAATGGAGAATCTTAGACACTCAGTGAAGGAGTAGCGTCTACAAGAAGGGAATTTCATGGCATTGAGCTTTTTGCAATTATACAGAATGATAAATATCTGCAGATAGAGAAAATGGCTCGAACTTGTTCAATGGATAGCAGTTGACATTTTGGTAGTTAGAGAAAATCAGTTGTGTGAACACATGAGCTTACGGACATCTTGATGTCAGTGTGAATGCGGAGAATCTGGTAATCTGCAGCATTGAGTAATTGCAAGAAATTGAGATGATCCTTTAGACAGAGAACCAGCTTTGCTGAAAAGTCGAGAAATTGTGAGGATGAAGTTTTATTTGAACGATGAGCAAATGGCCATGCAGGGATTCATAGAAATTGAGATATTATTGCATATATACAGTACAACTTTTCGAGATATAGAAAGTGAAAGAAATGTAGAATCTGATGCACGCAAAAAATGAGCAGATGTTTCAAGCAGTGAATTTCATGGAATTCGCAGTTTTTGCTATTATACAGAATGAGAAATATCTGCAGGTACAGAAAATGTTAGAATTTGGTCAATGGATTGCAGTTGTCATGTTGGTATATATGGAGAGTTTGTTTTCAGTCATGCGAAGCCTACTGAGATGTTGAATTTAGCGTGAAAGCAAAGAAGCTGGAAAATTGTAGAGTTCGAATAATTGCAAGAAATTGAGATGTTTCTTAATGCAGTGAACTAGATTAGCTGAAAAAGAGAGAAGTGGAGAAGTTGAAAGTCGAGGTGGAAGCTGAGCAGCTGGAATTGCAGACTTGTTCTTAATAGAGACATTAATACATATAGTAGAGTAGAGATATCGAAATTGATAGAAATGGAGAACCTTAGACACTCAGGGAAGGAGTAGCATCTACGAGAAGTGCATTTCATGGAAGTGGGAGTTTTTGCTATTACACAGAATGAGAAATATCTGCAGATAGAGAAAACGGTAGAATTTGTTCAATGGATCGCAGTTGACAGTTTGGAAGGTAGTGACAGTTTGGTTTCTTTAAAGCGAGGCCTACTGAGATATTGAAGTTGGTGTGAATGCAAAGAAGCTGGAAAATTGTAGAGTTTGAATATTTGCCAGAAATTGAGATGTTATTTATTGCATTGAAGTAGATTTGCTGAGAAAGAGAGAAGTGGAGAAGTTGAAAGTCGAGGTGGAAGCTGAGCAGCTGAAATTGCAGACTAGTTCTTAATAGGGACATTAATACATATAGTAGAGTAGAGATATCGAAATTGATAGAATTGGAGAACCTTGGACAGTCAGTGAAGGAGTAGCCTCTACAAGAATGGAATTTCATGGAATTGGGCTTTTCTGCAATTATACAGAATGAGAAATATCTGCAGATAGAGAAATTGGTAGAATTCGTTCAATGGATAGCAGTTGACATTCTGGTAGAGAGAGAAAACCATTTGTGTTGAAACATGAGCCTACGGAGTTATTGAAGTCCATGTGAAAGCGGAGAATCTGGTGATCTACAGAATTGAGTAATTGCAAGAAATTGTTCCTTTCAACAGAGAACCAGATTTGCAGAAACGGGGAGAAACTGAGAAAATGAAGTTTATTTGAATGATGAGCGGCTGACAAAGCAGAGATTCTTTGAACTTGTTAAGTTAATGCATAAATACAGTAGAACTTTTTTCAGATATAAAAATTAATAGAAATGTAGAATCTGATACACGCAGAGAGAGAGCCGAAGATGCTAGCGGTGAATTTCATGGAATTGGGAGTTGTTGCTATTATACAGAATGAGAAATTTCTGCAGGTACAGAAAATGGTAGAATTTGGTCAATGGATCGCAGTTGACATATTGGTAGATAGGGAGAGTTTGTTTTCAGTCATGCAAAGCACACTGAGATATTGAAGTTTGCATAAAGCAAAGAAGCTGGAAAACTGTAGAGTTTGAATAATTGCAAGAGTTTGAGATGTTTCTTAATGCAGTAAACTAGATTTGCTGAAAAAGAATGAAATGGAGAAGTTCTAGGTCGAGGTTAACGATGAGTACCTGGAATTGCAGACTTGTTCTGAATAGAGACATTAATTCATATATAGAGTAGAGTTAGTAGAGTTATCGAAATTGATAGAAATTGAGAATCTTAGACACTCAGTGAAGGAGTAGCATCTACAAGAAGGGCAATTCATGGCATTGAGCTTTTTGCAATTATACACAACGTGAAATATCTGCAGATAGAGAAAATGGCTAGAACTTGTTCAATGGATAGCAGTTGACATTTTGGTAGTTAGAGAAAATCAGTTGTGTGAACACATGAGCTTACGGACATCTTGATGTCAGTGTGAATGCGGAGAATCTGGTAATCTGCAGCATTGAGTGATTGCAATAAATTGAGATGATCCTTTAGACAGAGAACCAGCTTTGCTGAAAAGTAGAGAAATTGTGAGGATGAAGTTTTATTTGAACGATGAGCAAATTGGCCATGCAGGTATTCATAGAAATTGAGCTATTAATGCATATATACAGTACAACTTCTCGAGATATAGAAATTGAAAGAAATGTAGAATCTGATACATGCAAAAGATGAGCAGATGTTTCAAGCAGTGAATTTCATGGAATTGACACTTCGGAATTATACAGAATGAGAAATACCTGCAGGTGCAGAAAATGTTAGAATTTGGCTAATGGATTGCAGTTGTCATGTTGGTATATAGGGAGAGTTTGTTTTCAGTCATGCGAAGCCTACTGAGATGTTGAATTTAGAGTGAATGCAAAGAAGCTGGAAAATTGTAGAGTTTGAATAATTGCAAGAAAATGAGATGTTTCTTAATGCAAGTGAACTAGATGTGCTGAAAAAGAGAGAAGTGGAGAAGTTGAAAGTCGAGGTGGAAGCTGAGCAGCTGGAATTGCAGACTTGTTCTTAATAGAGACATTAATACATATAGTAGAGTAGAGATATCGAAATTGATAGAAATGGAGAACCTTAGACACTCAGGGAAGGAGTAGTATCTACGAGAAGTGCATTTCGTGGAAGTGGAAGTTTTTGCTATTGCACAGATTGAGAAATATCTGCAGATAGAGAAAACGGTAGAATTTGTTCAATGGATCGCAGTTGACATTTTGGAAGGTAGTGACAGTTTGGTTTCTTTAAAGCGAGGCCTACTGAGATATTGAAGTTGGTGTGAATGCAAAGAAGCTGGAAAATTGTAGAGTTTGAATATTTGCCAGAAATTGAGATGTTATTTATTGCAGTGAAGTAGATTTGCTGAGAAAGAGAGAAGTGGAGAAGTGGAGATATCAAAATTGATAGAATTGGAGAACCTTAGACAGTCAGTGAAGGAGTAGCCTCTACAAGAATGGAATTTCATGGAATTGGGCTTTTCTGCAATTATATAGAATGAGAAATATCTGCAGATAGAGAAAATGGTAGAATTTTTTCGATGGATAGCAGTTGACATTCTGGTAGAGAGGGAAAACCATTTGTGCTGAAACATGAGCCTACGGAGTTATTGAAGTCTGTGTGAAAGCGGAGAATCTGGTGATCTACAGAATTGAGTAATTGCAAGAAATTGAGATGTTCCTTTCAACAGAGAACCAGGTTTACTGAAAAGGGGAGAAACTGAGAAAATGATGTTTATTTGAATGATAAGCAGCTGACAAAGCAGAGATTCCTTGAACTTGTTAAGTTAATGCATAAATACAGTAGAACTTTTTTCAGATATAAAAATTAATAGAAATGTAGAATCTGATACACGCAGAGAGAGAGCCGAAGATGCTAGCAGTGAATTTCATGGAATTGGGAGTTGTTGCTATTATACAGAATGAGAAATTTCTGCAGGTACAGAAAATGGTAGAATTTGGTCAATGGATCGCAGTTGACATGTTGGTAGATAGCGAGAGTTTGTTTTCAGTCATGCGAAGCACACTGAGATATTGAAGTTTGCATGAATGCAAAAAAGCTGGAAAACTGTAGAGTTTGAATAATTGCAAGAGTTTGAGATGTTTCTTAATGCAGTAAACTAGATTTGCTGAAAAAGAATGAAATGGAGAAGTTGTAGGTGGAGGTTAACGATGAGTACCTGGAATTGCAGACTTGTTCTTAATAGAGACATTAATACATATAGAGAGTAGAAATTAGTAGAGATATAGAAATTGATGGAAATGGAGAAGCTTAGACTCTCAGTGAAGGAGTAGCATCTACAAGAAGGGAATTTCATGTCATTGAGCATTTTGCAATTGTACGGAATGAGAAATATCTGCAGATAGAGAAAATGGCTAGAACTTGTTCAATGGATAGCAGTTGACACTTTGGTAATTAGAGAAAATCAGTTGTGTGAAAACATGATCTACGGACATCTTGATGTCAGTGTGAATGCGGAGAATCTGGTAATCTGCAGAATTGAGTAATTGCATGAAATTGAGATGATCCTTTAGACAGAGAACCAGCTTTGCTGAAAACTGGAGAAACTGAGAAGATGAAGTTTTATTTGAACGATGAGCAAATGGCCATGCAGGGATTCATTGAAATTGAGATATTATTGCATATATACAGTACAACTTTTCGACATATAGAAATTGAAAGAAATGTGGAATCTGATACACGCAAAGAATGAGCAGATGTTACAAGCAGTGAATTTCATGGAATTGGCAGTTTTTGCTATTATACAGAATGAGAAATATCTGCAGGTACAGAAAATGTTAGAATTTGGTCAATGGATTGCAGTTTTCAGATAAGGAGAGTTTGTTTTCAGTCATGCGAAGCCTACTGAGATGTTGAATTTAGTGTGAATGCAAAGAAGATGGAAAATTGTAGAGTTTGAATAATTGCAAGAAATTGAGATGTTTCTTAATGCAGTGAACAAGATTTGCTGAAAAAGAGAGAAGTGGAGAAGTTGAAAGTCGAGGTGGAAGCTGAGCAGCTGGAATTGCAGACTTGTTCTTAATAGAGACATTAATACATATAGTAGAGTAGAGATATCGAAATTGATAGAAATTGAGAACCTTCGACACTCAGGGAAGGAGTAGCATCTACGAGGAGTGCATTTCATGGAATTGGGAGTTTTTGCTATTACACAGAATGAGAAATATCTGCAGATAGAGAAAGCGGTAGAATTTGTTCAATGGATCGCAGTTGACATTTTGGCAGGTAGTGACAGTTTGGTTTCTTTAAAGCCAGGCCTACTGAGATATTGAGGTTAGTGTGAATGCAAAGAAGCTGGAAAATTGTAGAGTTTGAATATTTGCCAGAAAGTGAGATGTTATTTATTGCATTGAAGTAGATTTGCTGAAAAAGAGAGAAGTGGAGAATTTGAAAGTCGAGCTGAAAGATCAGCAGCTGGAATTGCAGACTTGCTCTTCATAGAGACATTAGTACATACAGAGAGTGGAAGTTGGTAGAGATATCGAAATTGATAGAATTGGAGAACCTTGGACAGTCAGTGAAGGAGTAGCCTCTACAAGAATGGAATTTCACGGAATTGGGCTTTTCTGCAATTATATAGAATGAGAAATATCTGCAGATAGAGAAAATGGTAGAATTTTTTCGATGGATAGCAGTTGACATTCTGGTAGAGAGGGAAAACCATTTGTGCTGAAACATGAGCCTACGGAGTTATTGAAGTCTGTGTGAAAGCGGAGAATCTGGTGATCTACAGAATTGAGTAATTGCAAGAAATTGAGATGTTCCTTTCAACAGAGAACCAGGTTTACTGAAAAGGGGAGAAACTGAGAAAATGATGTTTATTTGAATGATAAGCAGCTGACAAAGCAGAGATTCCTTGAACTTGTTAAGTTAATGCATAAATACAGTAGAACTTTTTTCAGATATAAAAATTAATAGAAATGTAGAATCTGATACACGCAGAGAGAGAGCCGAAGATGCTAGCAGTGAATTTCATGGAATTGGGAGTTGTTGCTATTATACAGAATGAGAAATTTCTGCAGGTACAGAAAATGGTAGAATTTGGTCAATGGATCGCAGTTGACATGTTGGTAGATAGCGAGAGTTTGTTTTCAGTCATGCGAAGCACACTGAGATATTGAAGTTTGCATGAATGCAAAAAAGCTGGAAAACTGTAGAGTTTGAATAATTGCAAGAGTTTGAGATGTTTCTTAATGCAGTAAACTAGATTTGCTGAAAAAGAATGAAATGGAGAAGTTGTAGGTGGAGGTTAACGATGAGTACCTGGAATTGCAGACTTGTTCTTAATAGAGACATTAATACATATAGAGAGTAGAAATTAGTAGAGATATAGAAATTGATGGAAATGGAGAAGCTTAGACTCTCAGTGAAGGAGTAGCATCTACAAGAAGGGAATTTCATGTCATTGAGCATTTTGCAATTGTACGGAATGAGAAATATCTGCAGATAGAGAAAATGGCTAGAACTTGTTCAATGGATAGCAGTTGACACTTTGGTAATTAGAGAAAATCAGTTGTGTGAAAACATGATCTACGGACATCTTGATGTCAGTGTGAATGCGGAGAATCTGGTAATCTGCAGAATTGAGTAATTGCATGAAATTGAGATGATCCTTTAGACAGAGAACCAGCTTTGCTGAAAACTGGAGAAACTGAGAAGATGAAGTTTTATTTGAACGATGAGCAAATGGCCATGCAGGGATTCATTGAAATTGAGATATTATTGCATATATACAGTACAACTTTTCGACATATAGAAATTGAAAGAAATGTGGAATCTGATACACGCAAAGAATGAGCAGATGTTACAAGCAGTGAATTTCATGGAATTGGCAGTTTTTGCTATTATACAGAATGAGAAATATCTGCAGGTACAGAAAATGTTAGAATTTGGTCAATGGATTGCAGTTTTCAGATAAGGAGAGTTTGTTTTCAGTCATGCGAAGCCTACTGAGATGTTGAATTTAGTGTGAATGCAAAGAAGATGGAAAATTGTAGAGTTTGAATAATTGCAAGAAATTGAGATGTTTCTTAATGCAGTGAACAAGATTTGCTGAAAAAGAGAGAAGTGGAGAAGTTGAAAGTCGAGGTGGAAGCTGAGCAGCTGGAATTGCAGACTTGTTCTTAATAGAGACATTAATACATATAGTAGAGTAGAGATATCGAAATTGATAGAAATTGAGAACCTTCGACACTCAGGGAAGGAGTAGCATCTACGAGGAGTGCATTTCATGGAATTGGGAGTTTTTGCTATTACACAGAATGAGAAATATCTGCAGATAGAGAAAGCGGTAGAATTTGTTCAATGGATCGCAGTTGACATTTTGGCAGGTAGTGACAGTTTGGTTTCTTTAAAGCCAGGCCTACTGAGATATTGAGGTTAGTGTGAATGCAAAGAAGCTGGAAAATTGTAGAGTTTGAATATTTGCCAGAAAGTGAGATGTTATTTATTGCATTGAAGTAGATTTGCTGAAAAAGAGAGAAGTGGAGAATTTGAAAGTCGAGCTGAAAGATCAGCAGCTGGAATTGCAGACTTGCTCTTCATAGAGACATTAGTACATACAGAGAGTGGAAGTTGGTAGAGATATCGAAATTGATAGAATTGGAGAACCTTGGACAGTCAGTGAAGGAGTAGCCTCTACAAGAATGGAATTTCACGGAATTGGGCTTTTCTGCAATTATATAGAATGAGAAATATCTGCAGATAGAGAAAATGGTAGAATTTGTTGAATGGATAGCAGTTGACATTCTGGTAGAGAGAGAAAACCATTTGTGCTGAAACATGAGCCTACGGAGTTATTGAAGTCTGTGTGCAAGCGGAGAATCTGGTGATCTACAAAATTGAGTAATTGCAAGAAATTGAGATGTTCCTTTCAACAGAGAACCAGATTTACTGAAAAGGGGAGAAACTGAGAAAATGAAGTTTATTTGAATGATGAGCAGCTGACAAAGCAGAGATTCTTTGAACTTAAGTTAATGCATAAATACAGTAGAACTTTTTTCAGATATAAAAATTAATAGAAATGTAGAATCTGATACACGCAGAGAGAGAGCCGAAGATGCTAGCAGTGAATTTCATGGAATTGGGAGTTGTTGCTATCATACAGAATGAGAAATTTCTGCAGGTACAGAAAATGGTCGAATTTGGTCAATGGATCGCAGTTGACATGTTGGTAGATAGGGGGAGTTTGTTTTCAGTCATGCGAACCACACTGAGATATTGAAGTTAGCGTGAATGCAAAGAAGCTGGAAAACTGTAGAGTTTGAATAATTGCAAGAGTTTGAGATGTTTCTTAATGCAGTAAACTAGATTTGCTGAAAAGGAATGAAATGGAGAAGTTGTAGGTCGAGGTTAACGATGCGTACCTGGAATTACAGACTTGTTCTCATTCGAGAAATTAATACATATAGAGAGTAGAAATTAGTAGAGATATCGAAATGGTTAAAAATGGAGAAGTTTAGACACTCAGTGAAGGAGTAGCATCTACAAGAAGGGAATTTCATGGCATTGAGCTTTTTGCAATTATACAGAATGAGAAATATCTGCAGATAGAGAAAATGGCTAGAACTTGTTCATTGGATAGCAGTTGACATTTTGGTAGATCAGTTGTGTGAAAACATGAGTTTACGGAGATAATGATGTCAGCGTGAATGCGGAGAATCTGCTAATCTGCAGAATTGAGTAATTGCAAGAAATTGTGATGATCCATTAGACAGAGAACCAGATTTGCTGAAAAGTAGAGAAACAGTGAAGATGAAGTTTTATTTGAACGATGAGCAGCAGGCGATGCAGAGATGCATAGAAATTGAGATATTAATGCATATATACAGTACAACGTTTCGAGATATAGGAATTGAAAGAAATGTAGAATCTGATGCACGCAAAAAATGAGCAGATGTTACAAACTGTGAATTGCAAGGAATTGGGAGTTGTTGCTATTATACAGAATGAGAAATTTCTGCAGGTACAGAAAATGGTAGAATTTGGTCAATGGATCGCAGTTGACATGTTGGTAGATAGGGAGAGTTTGTTGTCAGTCATGCGAAGCCCACTGAGATATTGAAGATGGCGTGAATGCAAAGAAGCTGGAAAACTGTAGAGTTTGAATAATTGAAGAGTTTGAGATGTTTCTTAATGCAGTAAACTAGATTTGCTGAAAAAGAATGAAATGGAGAAGTTGTAGGTCGAGGTTAAGGATGAGTACCTGGAATTGCAGACTTGTTCTTACTAGAGACATTAATTCACATAGAGAGTAGAAATTAGTAGAGATATCGAAATTGATAGAAATGGAGAATCTTAGACACTCAGTGAAGGAGTAGCATCTACAAGAAGGGAATTTCATGGCATTGAGCTTTTTTCCATTATACAGAATTATAAATATCTGCAGATAGAGAAAATGGCTAGAACTTGTTCAATGGATAGCTGTTGACGTTTTGGTAATTAGAGAAAATCAGTTGTGTGAACACATGAGCTTACGGACATCTTGATGTCAGTGTGAATGCGGACAATCTGGTAAACTGCAGCATTGAGTAATTGCACGAAATTGAGATGATCCTGTAGACAGAGAACCAGCTTTGCTGAAAAGTCGAGAAATTGTGAGGATGAAGTTTTATTTGAACGATGAGCAAATTGGCCATGCAGGGATTCATACAAATTGAGATATTAATACAGTACAACTTTTCGAGATATAGAAACTGAAAGAAATGTAGAATCTGATGCACGCAAAATATGAGCAGATGTTTCAAGCAGTGAATTTCATGGAATTGGCAGCTTAGGTATTATACAGAATGAGAAATACCTGCAGGTGACGAAAATGTTAGAATTTGGTTAATGGATTGCAGTTGTCATGTTGGTATATAGGGAGAGTTTGTTTTCAGTCATGCGAAGCCTACTGAGATGATGAATTTAGAGTGAATGCAAAGAAGCTGGTAAATTGTTGTGTTTGAATAATTGCACGAAATTGAGATGTTTCTTAATGCAGCGAACTAGATGTGCTGAAAAAGAGAGAAGTGGAGAAGTTGAAAGTCGAGGTGGAAGCTGAGCAGCTGGAATTGCAGACTAGTTCTTAATAGAGACATTAATACATATAGTAGAGTAGAGATATCGAAATTGATAGAAATGGAGAACCTTAGACACTGAGGGAAGGAGTAGCATCTACGAGAAGTGTATTTCATGGAAGTGGGAGTTTTAGCTATTACACAGAATGAGAAATATCTGCAGATAGAGAAAACGGTAGAATTTGTTCAATGGATCGCAGTTGACAGTTTGGAAGGTAGTGACAGTTTGGTTTCTTTAAAGCAAGGCCTACTGAGATATTGAGGTTAGTGTGAATGCAAAGAATCTGGAAAATTGTAGAGTTTGAATATTTGCCAGAAATTGAGATGTTATTTATTGCATTGAAGTAGATTTGCTGAGACAGAGAGAAGTGGAGAAGTTGAAAGTCGAGCTGCAAGATCAGCAGCTGGAATTGCAGACTTGCTTTTCATAGAGACATTAGTACATCAAGAGAGTGGAAATTGGTAGAGATATCGAAATTGATAGAATTGGAGAACCTTGGACAGTCAGTGAAGGAGTAGCCTCTACAAGAATGGAATTTCAAAGAATTGGCCTTTTCTGCAATTATATAGAATGAGAAATATCTGCAGATAGAGAAAATGGTAGAAGTTGTTCAATGGATAGCAGTTGACAATCTGGTAGAGAGAGAAAACCATTTGTGCTGAAACATGAGCCTACGGAGTTATTGAAGTCTGTGTGAAAGCGGAGAATCTGGTGATCTACAGAATTGAGTAATTGCAAGAAATTGAGATGTTCCTTTCAACAGAGAACCAGATTTACTGAAAAGGGGAGAAACTGAGAAAATGAAGTTTATTTGAATGATGAGCAGCTGACAAAGCAGAGATTCTTTGAACTTGTTAAGTAAATGCATAAATACGGTAGAACTTTTTTCAGATATAAAAATTAACAGAAATGTAGAATCTGATACACGCAGAGAGAGAGCTGAAGATGCTAGCAGTGAATTTCATGGAATTGGGAGTTGTTGCTATTATACAGAATGAGAAATTTCTGCAGGTACAGAAAGTGGTCGAATTTGGTCAATGGATCGCAGTTGACATGTTGGTAGATAGGGAGAGTTTGTTTTCAGTCATGCGAACCAAACTGAGATATTGAAGTTAGCGTGAATGCAAAGAAGCTGGAAAACTGTAGAGTTGAATAATTGCAAGAGTTTAAGATGTTTCTTAATGCAGTGAACTAGATTTGCTGAAAAGGAATGAAATGGAGAAGTTGTAGGTCGAGGTTAACGATGCGTACCTGGAATTGCAGACTTTTTCTTATTAGAGACATTAATACATATAGAGAGTAGAAATTAGTAGAGATATCGAAATGGATAGAAATGGAGAAGTTTAGACACTCAGTGAAGGAGTAGCATCTACAAGAAGGGAATTTCATGGCATGGAGCTTTTTGCAATTATACAGAATGAGAAATATCTGCAGATAGAGAAAATGGCTAGAACTTGTTCAATGGATAGCAGTTGACATTTTGGTAATGACAGAAAATCAGTTGTGTGAAAACATGAGCTTACGGACTTCTTGATGTCAGTGTGAATGCGGAGAATCTGGTAATCTGCAGTATTGTGTAATTTCAAGAAATTGTGATGATCCTTTAGACAGAGAACCAGCTTTGCTGAAAAGTCGAGAAATTGTGAGGATGAAGTTTTATTTGAACGATGAGCAAATTGGCCATGCAGGGATTCATAGAAATTGAGATATTAATGCATATATACAGTACAACATTTCGAGATATAGAAATTGAAAGAAATGTAGAATCTGATACACGCAAAAAATGAGCAGATGTTTCAAGCAGTGAATTTCATGGAATTGGCAGCTTTGGTATTATACAGAATGAGAAATACCTGCAGGTACAGAAAATGTTAGAACTTGGTTAATGGATTGCAGTTGTCATGTTGGTATATCGGGAGAGTTTGTTTTCAGTCATGCGAAGCCAACTGAGATGATGAATTTAGAGTGAATGCAAAGAAGCTGGAAAATTGTAGTGTTTGAATAATTGCAAGAAATTGAGATGTTTCTTAATGCAGCGAACTAGATGTGCTGAAAAAGAGAGAAGTGGAGAAGTTGAAAGTCGAGGTGGAAGCTGAGCAGCTGGAATTGCAGACTTGTTCTTAATAGAGACATTAATACATATAGTAGAGTAGAGATATCGAAATTGATAGAAATGGAGAACCTTAGACACTCAGGGAAGGAGTAGCATCTACGAGAAGTGCATTTCATGGAAGTGGGAGTTTTTGCTATTACACAAAATGAGAAATATCTGCAGATAGAGAAAACGGTAGAATTTGTTCAATGGATCGCAGTTGACAGTTTGGAAGGTAGTGACAGTTTGGTTTCTTTAAAGCGAGGCCTACTGAGATATTGAAGTTGGTGTGAATGCAAAGAATCTGGAAAATTGTAGAGTTTGAATATTTGCCAGAAATTGAGATGTTATTTATTGCAGTGAAGTAGATTTGCTGAGAAAGAGAGAAGTGGAGAAGTTGAAAGTCGAGCTGCAAGATCAGCAGCTGGAATTGCAGACTTGCTCTTCATAGAGATATTAGTACATCAAGAGAGTGGAAATTTGTAGAGATATCGAAATTGATAGAATTGGAGAATCTTGGACAGTCAGTGAAGGAGTAGCCTCTACAAGAATGGAATTTCACGGAATTGGGCTTTTCTGCAATTATATAGAATGAGAAATATCTGCAGATAGAGAAAATGCTAGAATTTGTTCAATGGATAGCAGTTGACAATCTGGTAGAGAGAGAAAACCATTTGTGCTGAAACATGAGCCTACGGAGTTATTGAAGTCTGTGTGAAAGCGGAGAATCTGGTGATCTACAGAATTGAGTAATTGCAAGAAATTGAGATGTTCCTTTCAACAGAGAACCAGATTTGCTGAAACGGGGAGAAACTGAGAAAATGAAGTTTATTTGAATGATGAGCGGCTGACAAAGCAGAGATTCTTTGAACTTGTTAAGTTAATGCATAAATACAGTAGAACTTTTTTCAGATATAAAAATTAATAGAAATGTAGAATCTGATACACGCAGAGAGAGAGCCGAAGATGCTAGCAGTGAATTTCATGGAATTGGGAGTTGTTGCTATTATACAGAATGAGAAATTTCTGCAAGTACGGAAAATGGTAGAATTTGGTCAATGGATCGCAGTTGACATGTTGGTAGATATCGAGATTTTGTTTTCAGTCATCCAAAGCACACTGAGATATTGAAGTTTGCATGAATGCAAAGAAGCTGGAAAACTGTAGAGTTTGAATAATTGCAAGAGTTTGAGATGTTTCTTAATGCAGTAAACTAGATTTGCTGACAAAGAATGAAATGGAGAAGTTGTGGGTCGAGGTTAACGATGAGTACCTGGAATTGCAGACTTGTTCTTAATAGAGACATTAATACATATAGAGAGTAGAAATTAGTAGAGATATCGAAATTGATAGAAATGGAGAAGCTTAGACTCTCAGTGAAGGAGTAGCATCTGCAAGAAGGGAATTTCATGTCATTGAGCATTTTGCAATTATACAGAATGAGAAATATCTGCAGATAGAGAAAATGGCTAGAACTTGTTCAATGGATAGCAGTTGACATTTTGGTAATGAGAGAAAATCAGTTGTGTGAAAACATGAGCTTACGGACATCTTGATGTCAGTGTGAATGCGGAGAATTTGGTAATCTGCAGAATTGAGTAATTGCATGAAATTGTGATGATCCTTTAGTCCGAGAACCAGCTTTGCTGAAAAGTAGAGAAACTGAGAAGATGAAGTTTTATTTGAATCATGAGCAAATTGGCCATGCAGGGATTCATAGTAATTGAGATATTATTGCATATATACAGTACAAATTTTCGAGATATAGAAATTGAAAGAAATGTAGAATCTGATACACGCAAAGAATGAGCAGATGTTACAAGCAGTGAATTTCATGGAATTGGCAGTTTTTGCTATTATACAGAATGAGAAATATCTGCAGGTACAGACAATGTGAGAATTTGGTCAATGGATCGCAGTTGTCAGATAAGGAGACTTTGTTTCCAGTCATGCGAAGCCTACTGAGATGTTGAATTTAGCGTGAATGCAAAGATGATGGAAAATTGTAGAGTTTGAATAATTGCAAGAAATTGAGATGCTTCTTAATGCAGTGAACTAGATGTGCTGAAAGAGAGAGAAGTGGAGAATTTGAAAGTCGAGGTGGAACCTGAGAAGCTGGAATTGCAGACTTGTTCTTACTAGGGACATTAATACATATAGTAGAGTAGAGATATCGAAATTGATAGAAATGGAGAACCTTCGACACTCAGGGAAGGAGTAGCATCTACGAGAAGTGCATTTCATGGAATTGGGAGTTTTTGCTATTACACAGAATGAGAAATATCTGCAGATATGAAAACGGTAGAATTTGTTCAATGGATCGCAGTTGACAGTTTGGAAGGTAGTGACAGTTTGGTTTCTTTAAAGCGAGGCCTACTGAGATATTGAAGTTAGTGTGAATGGAAAGAAGCTGCAAAATTGTAGAGTTTGAATATTTGCCAGAAATTGAGATGTTATTTATTGCATTGAAGAAGATATGCTGATAAAGAGTGAAGTGGAGAATTTGAAAGTCGAGCTGAAAGATCAGCGGCTGGAATTGCAGACTTGCTCTTCATAGAGACATTAGTACATACAGAGAGTGGAAATTGGTGGAGATATCGAAATTGATAGAAATGGAGAACCTTGGACAGTCAGTGAAGGAGTAGCCTCTACAAGAATGGAATTTCACGGAATTGGGCTTTTCTGCAATTATATAGAATGAGAAATATCTGCAGATAGAGAAAATGGTAGAATTTGTTCAATGGATAGCAGTTGACAATCTGGTAGAGAGAGAAAACCATTTGTGCTGAAACATGAGCCTACGGAGTTATTGAAGTCTGTGTGAAAGCGGAGAATCTGGTGATCTACAGAATTGAGTAATTGCAAGAAATTGAGATGTTCCTTTCAACAGAGAACCAGATTTGCTGAAACGGGGAGAAACTGAGAAAATGAAGTTTATTTGAATGATGAGCGGCTGACAAAGCAGAGATTCTTTGAACTTGTTAAGTTAATGCATAAATACAGTAGAACTTTTTTCAGATATAAAAATTAATAGAAATGTAGAATCTGATACACGCAGAGAGAGAGCCGAAGATGCTAGCAGTGAATTTCATGGAATTGGGAGTTGTTGCTATCATGCAGAATGAGAAATTTCTGCAAGTACGGAAAATGGTAGAATTTGGTCAATGGATCGCAGTTGACATGTTGGTAGATATCGAGATTTTGTTTTCAGTCATCCAAAGCACACTGAGATATTGAAGTTTGCATGAATGCAAAGAAGCTGGAAAACTGTAGAGTTTGAATAATTGCAAGAGTTTGAGATGTTTCTTAATGCAGTAAACTAGATTTGCTGACAAAGAATGAAATGGAGAAGTTGTGGGTCGAGGTTAACGATGAGTACCTGGAATTGCAGACTTGTTCTTAATAGAGACATTAATACATATAGAGAGTAGAAATTAGTAGAGATATCGAAATTGATAGAAATGGAGAAGCTTAGACTCTCAGTGAAAGAGAAGCATCTGCAAGAAGGGAATTTCATGTCATTGAGCATTTTGCAATTATACAGAATGAGAAATATCTGCAGATAGAGAAAATGGCTAGAACTTGTTCAATGGATAGCAGTTGACATTTTGGTAATGAGAGAAAATCAGTTGTGTGAAAACATGAGCTTACGGACATCTTGATGTCAGTGTGAATGCGGAGAATCTGGTAATCTTCAGCATTGTGTAATTGCAAGAAATTGTGATGATCCTTTAGACAGAGAACCAGCTTTGCTGAAAAGTCGAGAAATTGTGAGGATGAAGTTTTATTTGAACGATGAGCAAATTGGAAATGCAGGGATTCATAGAAATTGAGATATTAATGCATATATACAGTACAACTTTTCGAGATATAGAAATTGAAAGAAATGTAGAATCTGATACACGCAAAATATGAGCAGATGTTTCAAGCAGTGAATTTCATGGAATTGGCACTTTGGAATTATACAGAATGAGAAATACCTGCAGGTGTAGAAAATGTTAGAATTTGGCTAATGGATTGCAGTTGTCATGTTGGTATATAGGGAGAGTTTGTTTTCAGTCATGCGAAGCCTACTGAGATGTTGAATTTAGAGTGAATGCAAAGAAGCTGGAAAATTGTAGAGTTTGAATAATTGCAAGAAAATGAGATGTTTCTTAATGCAAGTGAACTAGATGTGCTGAAAAAGAGAGAAGTGGAGAAGTCGAGGTGGAAGCTGAGCAGCTGGAATTGCAGACTTGTTCTTAATAGAGACATTAATACATATAGTAGAGTAGAGATATCGAAATTGATAGAAATGGAGAACCTTAGACACTCAGGGAAGGCGTAGCACCTACGAGAAGTGCATTTCATGGAATTGGGAGTTTTTGCTATTACACAGAATGAGAAATATCTGCAGTTAGAGAAAACGGTAGAATTTGTTCAATGGATCGCAGTTGACATGTTGGTAGATAGCGAGAGTTTGTTTTCAGTCATGCGAAGCACACTGAGATATTGAAGTTTGCATGAATGCAAAGAAGCTGGAAAACTGTAGAGTTTGAATAATTGCAAGAGTTTGAGATGTTTCTTAATGCAGTAAACTAGATTTGCTGAAAAAGAATGAAATGGAGAAGTTCTAGGTCGAGGTTAACGATGAGTACCTGGAATTGCAGACTTGTTCTTAATAGAGACATTAATACATATAGAGAGTAGAAATTAGTAGAGATATCGAAATTGATAAAAATGGAGAAGCTTAGACTCTCATAGAAGGCGTAGTAGCATCTACAAGAAGGGAATTTCATGTCATTGAGCTTTTTGCGATTATACAGAATGATAAATATCTGCAGATAGTGAAAATGGCTAGAAATTGTTCAATGGATAGCAGTTGACATTTTGGTAATTGGATAAAATCAGTTGTGTGAAAACATGAGCTTACGGACATCTTGATGTCAGTGTGAATGCGGAGAATCTGGTAATCTGCAGAATTGAGTTATTGCATGAAATTGTGATGATCCTTTAGTCCGAGAACCAGCTTTGCTGAAAAGTAGAGAAACTGAGAAGATGAAGTTTTATTTGAACGATGAGCAAATGGCCATGCAGGGATTGATAGAAATTGAGATATTATTGCATATATACAGTACAACTTTTCGAGATATAGAAATTGAAAGAAATGTAGAATCTGATACACGCAAAGAATGAGCAGATGTTACAAGCAGTGAATTTAGTGGAATTGGCAGTTTTTGCTATTATACAGAATGAGAAATATCTGCAGGTACAGAAAATGTGAGAATTTGGTCAATGGATCGCAGTTGTCAGATAAGGAGAGTTTGTTTTCAGTCATGCGAAGCCTACTGAGATGTTGAATTTAGTGTGAATGCAAAGAAGATGGAAAATTGTAGAGTTTGAATAATTGCAAGAAATTGAGATGTTTCTTAATACAGTGAACTAGATTTGCTGAAAGAGAGAGAAGTGGAGAAGTTGAAAGTCGAGGTGGAAGCTGAGCAGCTGGAATTGCAGACTTGTTCTTAATAGAGACATTAATACATATAGTAGAGTAGAGATATCGAAATTGATAGAAATGGAGAACCTTAGACACTCAGGGAAGGCGTAGCACCTACGAGAAGTGCATTTCATGGAATTGGGAGTTTTTGCTATTACACAGAATGAGAAATATCTGCAGTTAGAGAAAACGGTAGAATTTGTTCAATGGATCGCAGTTGACATGTTGGTAGATAGCGAGAGTTTGTTTTCAGTCATGCGAAGCACACTGAGATATTGAAGTTTGCATGAATGCAAAGAAGCTGGAAAACTGTAGAGTTTGAATAATTGCAAGAGTTTGAGATGTTTCTTAATGCAGTAAACTAGATTTGCTGAAAAAGAATGAAATGGAGAAGTTCTAGGTCGAGGTTAACGATGAGTACCTGGAATTGCAGACTTGTTCTTAATAGAGACATTAATACATATAGAGAGTAGAAATTAGTAGAGATATCGAAATTGATAAAAATGGAGAAGCTTAGACTCTCATAGAAGGCGTAGTAGCATCTACAAGAAGGGAATTTCATGTCATTGAGCTTTTTGCAATTATACAGAATGATAAATATCTGCAGATAGTGAAAATGGCTAGAAATTGTTCAATGGATAGCAGTTGACATTTTGGTAATTGGATAAAATCAGTTGTGTGAAAACATGAGCTTACGGACATCTTGATGTCAGTGTGAATGCGGAGAATCTGGTAATCTGCAGAATTGAGTAATTGCAAGAAATTGTGATGATCCTTTAGACCGAGAACCAGCTTTGCTGAAAAGTAGAGAAACTGAGAAGATGAAGTTTTATTTGAACGATGAGCAAATGGCCATGCAGGGATTGATAGAAATTGAGATATTATTGCATATATACAGTACAACTTTTCGAGATATAGAAATTGAAAGAAATGTAGAATCTGATACACGCAAAGAATGAGCAGATGTTACAAGCAGTGAATTTCATGGAATTGGCAGTTTTTGCTATTATACAGAATGAGAAATATCTGCAGTTACAGAAAATGTGAGAATTTGGTCAATGGATCGCAGTTGTCAGATAAGGAGAGTTTGTTTTCAGTCATGCGAAGCCTACTGAGATGTTGAATTTAGCGTGAATGCAAAGAAGATGGAAAATTGTAGGGTTTGAATAATTGCAAGAAATTGAGATGTTTCTTAATGCAGTGAACTAGATTTGCTGAAAGAGAGAGAAGTGGAGAAGTTGAAAGTCGAGGTGGAAGCTGAGCAGCTGGAATTGCAGACTTGTTCTTAATAGAGTCATTAATGCATATAGTAGAGTAGAGATATCGAAATTGATAGAAATGGAGAATCTTAGACACTCAGAGAAGGCGTAACACCTACGAGAAGTGCATTTCATGGAATTGGGTGTTTTTGCTATTACACAGAATGAGAAATATCTGCAGATAGAGAAAACGGTAGAATTTGTTCAATGGATCGCAGATAACACACTGGCAGGTAGTGACAGTTTGGTTTCTTTAAAGCGAGGACTACTGAGATATTGAAGTTGGTGTGAATGCAAAGAAGCTGGAAAATTGTAGAGTTTGAATATTTGCCAGAAAGTGAGATGTTATTTATTGCAGTGAAGCAGATTTGCTGAAAAAGAGAGAAGTGGAGAATTTGAAAGTCGAGCGAAAGATCAGCAGTTGGAATTGAAGACTTACTCTTCATAGAGACATTAGTACATCAAGAGAGTGGAAATTGGCAGAGATATCGAAATTGATAGAATTGGAGAACCTTAGGCAGTCAGTGAAGGAGTAGCCTCTACTAGAATGGAATTTCATGGAATTGGGCTTTCCTGCAATTATATAGAATGAGAAATATCTGCAGATAGAGAAAATGGTAGAATTTGTTCAATGGAAAGAAGTTGACATTCTGGTAGAGAGGGAAAACCATTTGTGCTGAAACATGAGCCTACGGAGTTATTGAAGTCTGTGTGAAAGCGGAGAATCTGGTGATCTACAGAATTGAGTAATTGCAAGAAATTGAGATGTTCCTTTCAACAGAGAACCAGATTTACTGAAAAGGGGAGAAACTGACAAAATGAAGTTTATTTGAATGATGAGCAGCTGACAAAGCAGAGATTCTTTGAACTTGTTACGTTAATGCATAAATACAGTAGAACTTTTTTCAGATATAAAAATTAATAGAAATGTAGAATCTGATACACGCAGAGAGAGAGCCGAAGATGCTAGCAGTGAATTTCATGGAATTGGGAGTTGTTGAATGAGAAATTTCTGCAGGTACAGAAAATGGTAGAATTTGGTCAATGGATCGCAGTTGACATGTTGGTAGATAGCGAGAATTTGTTTTCAGTCATGCGAAACACACTGAGATATTGAAGTTTGCATGAATGCAAAAAAGCTGGAAAACTGTAGAGTTTGAATAATTGCAAGAGTTTGAGGTGTTACTTAATGCAGTAAACTAGCTTTGCTGAAAAAGAATGAAATGGAGAAGGTCTAGGTCGAGGTTGACGACGAGTACCTGGAATTGCAGACATGTTCTTAATAGAGACTTTAATACACATAGAGAGTAGAAATTAGTAGAGATATCGAAATTGATGGAAATGGAGCAGCTTAGACTCTCAGTGAAGGAGTAGCATCTACAAGAAGGGAATTTCATGTCATTGAGCATTTTGCAATTATACAGAATGATAAATATCTGCAGATAGAGAAAATGGCTAGAACTTGTTCAATGGATAGCAGTTGACAGTTTGGTAATTAGAGAAAATCAGTTGTGTGAAAACATGAGCTTACGGACATCTTGATGTCAGTGTGAATGCGGAGAATCTGGTAATCTGCAGAATTGAGTAATTGCATGAAATTGAGATCTTCCTTCAGACTGAGAACCAGCTTTGCTGAAAAGTAGAGAAGCTGAGAAGATGAAGTTTTATTTGAACCATGAGCAAATGGCCATGCAGGGATTCATAGAAATTGAGATATTATTGCATATATACAGTACAACTTTTCGAGATATACAAATTGAAAGAAATGAAGAATCTGATACACTCAGTGAAAGAGCCGAAGATGCTTGCAGTGAATTTCATGGAATTGGGAGTTGTTGCAGAATGCGAAATATCTGCAGGTACAGAAAATGGTAGAATTTGGTCAATAGATCGCAGTTGACATGTTGGTAGATAGGGAGAGTTTGTTATCAGTCATGCGAAGCAAACTGAGATATTGAAGTTAGTGTGAATGCATAGAAGTTGGAAAGCTGTAGAGTTTGAATAATTGCAAGAGTTTGAGATGTTTCTTAATGCAGTGAACTAGATTGGCTGAAAAAGAGAGAAGTGGAGAATTTGAAAGTCGAGGTGGAAGCTGTGCATCTGGAATTGCAGACTTGTTCTTAATAGAGACATTAATACATATAGTGGAGTAGAGATATCGAAATTGATAGAAATGGAGAACCTTAGACCCTCAGGGAAGGAGTAGCATCTACGAGAAGTGCATTTCATGGAATTGGGAGTTTTTGCTTTTATACAGAATGAGAAATATCTGCAGATAGAGAAAACGGTAGAATTTTTTCAATGGATCGCAGTTGACATTTTGGAAGATAGTGACAGTTTGGTTTCTTTAAAGCGAGACTTTACTGAGATATTGAAGTTAGTGTGAATGCTAAGAAGCGGCAAAACTGTAGAGTTGGAATATTTGCCAGAAATTGAGATGTTTTTTATTGCAGTGAAGTAGATGTGCTGAGAAAGAGAGAAGTGGAGAAGTTAAAAGTCGAGCTGAATGAACAGCAGCTGGAATTGCAGACTTGTTCTTCATAGAGACATTAGTACATACAGAGATTGTAAATTGGTAGAGATATCGAAATTGATAGAATTGTAGAACCTTAGACAAAGAGTGAAGGAATAGATTCTACAAGAATGGAATTTCATAGAATTGGGCTTTTCTGCAATTATACAGAATGAGAAATATCTGCAGATAGAGAAAATGGTAGAATTTGTTCAATGGATAGCAGTTGACAATCTGGTAGAGAGAGAAAACCATTTGTGCTGAAACATGAGCCTACGGAGTTATTGAAGTCTGTGTGAAAGCGGAGAATCTGGTGATCTACAGAATTGAGTAATTGCAAGAAATTGAGATGTTCCTTTCAACAGAGAACCAGATTTGCTGAAACGGGGAGAAACTGAGAAAATGAAGTTTATTTGAATGATGTGCGGCTGACAAAGCAGAGATTCTTTGAACTTAAGTTAATGCATAAATACAGTAGAACTTTTTTCAGATATAAAAATTAATAGAAATGTAGAATCTGATACATGCAGAGAGAGAGCCGAAGATGCTAGCAGTGAATTTCATGGAATTGGGAGTTGTTGCTATTATACAGAATGAGAAATTTCTGCAAGTACGGAAAATGGTAGAATTTGGTCAATGGATCGCAGTTGACATGTTGGTAGATATCGAGATTTTGTTTTCAGTCATCCAAAGCACACTGAGATATTGAAGTTTGCATGAATGCAAAGAAGCTGGAAAACTGTAGAGTTTGAATAATTGCAAGAGTTTGAGATGTTTCTTAATGCAGTAAACTAGATTTGCTGACAAAGAATGAAATGGAGAAGTTGTGGGTCGAGGTTAACGATGAGTACCTGGAATTGCAGACTTGTTCTTAATAGAGACATTAATACATATAGAGAGTAGAAATTAGTAGAGATATCGAAATTGATAGAAATGGAGAAGCTTAGACTCTCAGTGAAAGAGTAGCATCTGCAAGAAGGGAATTTCATGTCATTGAGCATTTTGCAATTATACAGAATGAGAAATATCTGCAGATAGAGAAAATGGCTAGAACTTGTTCAATGGATAGCAGTTGACATTTTGGTAATGAGAGAAAATCAGTTGTGTGAAAACATGAGCTTACGGACATCTTGATGTCAGTGTGAATGCGGAGAATCTGGTAATCTGCAGAATTGAGTTATTGCATGAAATTGTGATGATCCTTTAGTCCGAGAACCAGCTTTGCTGAAAAGTAGAGAAACTGAGAAGATGAAGTTTTATTTGAACCATGAGCAAATTGGCCATGCAGGGATTCATAGTAATTGAGATATTATTGCATATATACAGTACAAATTTTCGAGATATAGAAATTGAAAGAAATGTAGAATCTGATACACGCAAAGAATGAGCAGATGTTACACGCAGTGAATTTCATGGAATTGGCAGTTTTTGCTATTATACAGAATGAGAAATATCTGCAGGTACAGACAATGTGAGAATTTGGTCAATGGATCGCAGTTGTCAGATAAGGAGACTTTGTTTCCAGTCATGCGAAGCCTACTGAGATGTTGAATTTAGCGTGAATGCAAAGAAGATGGAAAATTGTAGAGTTTGAATAATTGCAAGAAATTGAGATGTTTCTTAATGCAGTGAACTAGATGTGCTGAAAGAGAGAGAAGTGGAGAATTTGAAAGTCGAGGTGGAACCTGAGAAGCTGGAATTGCAGACTTGTTCTTACTAGAGACATTAATACATATAGTAGAGTAGAGATATCGAAATTGATAGAAATGGAGAACCTTCGACACTCAGGGAAGGAGTAGCATCAACGAGAAGTGCATTTCATGGAATTGGGAGTTTTTGCTATTACACAGAATGAGAAATATCTGCAGATATGAAAACGGTAGAATTTGTTCAATGGATCGCAGTTGACAGTTTGGAAGGTAGTGACAGTTTGGTTTCTTTAAAGCGAGGCCTACTGAGATATTGAAGTTAGTGTGAATGGAAAGAAGCTGCAAAATTGTAGAGTTTGAATATTTGCCAGAAATTGAGATGTTATTTATTGCATTGAAGAAGATTTGCTGATAAAGAGAGAAGTGGAGAAGTTGAAAGTCGAGCTGAATGAAAAGCAGCTGGAATTGCAGACTTGCTCTTCATAGAGACATTAGTACATACAGAGATTGTAAATTGGTAGAGATATCGAAATTGATAGAATTGGTGAACCTTGGACACTCAGTGAAGGAATGGAATTTCATAGAATTGGGCTTTTCTGCAATTATACAGAATGAGAAATATCTGCAGATAGAGAAAATGCGAGAATTTGTTCAATGGATAGCAGTTGACAATCTGGTAGAGAGAGAAAACCATTTGTGCTGAAACATGAGCCTACGGAGTTATTGAAGTCTGTGTGAAAGCGGAGAATCTGGTGATCTACAGAATTGAGTAATTGCAAGAAATTGAGATGTTCCTTTCAACAGAGAACCAGATTTGCTGAAACGGGGAGAAACTGAGAAAATGAAGTTTATTTGAATGATGTGCGGCTGACAAAGCAGAGATTCTTTGAACTTGTTAAGTTAATGCATAAATACAGTAGAACTTTTTTCAGATATAAAAATTAATAGAAATGTAGAATCTGATACACGCAGAGAGAGAGCCGAAGATGCTAGCAGTGAATTTCATGGAATTGGGAGTTGTTGCTATTATACAGAATGAGAAATTTCTGCAAGTACAGAAAATGGTAGAATTTGGTCAATGGATCGCAGTTGACATGTTGGTAGATATCGAGATTTTGTTTTCAGTCATCCAAAGCACACTGAGATATTGAAGTTTGCATGAATGCAAAGAAGCTGGAAAACTGTAGAGTTTGAATAATTGCAAGAGTTTGAGATGTTTCTTAATGCAGTAAACTAGATTTGCTGACAAAGAATGAAATGGAGAAGTTGTGGGTCGAGGTTAACGATGAGTACCTGGAATTGCAGACTTGTTCTTAATAGAGACATTAATACATATAGAGAGTAGAAATTAGTAGAGATATCGAAATTGATAGAAATGGAGAAGCTTAGACTCTCAGTGAAAGAGTAGCATCTGCAAGAAGGGAATTTCATGTCATTGAGCATTTTGCAATTATACAGAATGAGAAATATCTGCAGATAGAGAAAATGGCTAGAACTTGTTCAATGGATAGCAGTTGACATTTTGGTAATGAGAGAAAATCAGTTGTGTGAAAACATGAGCTTACGGACATCTTGATGTCAGTGTGAAAGCGGAGAATCTGGTGATCTACAGAATTGAGTAATTGCAAGAAATTGAGATGTTCCTTTCAACAGAGAACCAGATTTACTGAAAAGGGGAGAAACTGACAAAATGAAGTTTATTTGAATGATGAGCAGCTGACAAAGCAGAGATTCTTTGAACTTGTTACGTTAATGCATAAATACAGTAGAACCTTTTTCAGATATAAAAATTAATAGAAATGTAGAATCTGATACATGCAGAGAGAGAGCCGAAGATGCTAGCAGTGAATTTCATGGAATTGGGAGTTGTTGTTATTATACAGAATGAGAAATTTCTGCAGGTACAGAAAATGGTAGAATTTGGTCAATGGATCGCAGTTGACATGTTGGTAGATAGCGAGAATTTGTTTTCAGTCATGCGAAACACACTGAGATATTGAAGTTTGCATGAATGCAAAAAAGCTGGAAAACTGTAGAGTTTGAATAATTGCAAGAGTTTGAGGTGTTACTTAATGCAGTAAACTAGCTTTGCTGAAAAAGAATGAAATGGAGAAGGTCTAGGTCGAGGTTAACGACGAGTACCTGGAATTGCAGACATGTTCTTAATAGAGACTTTAATACACATAGAGAGTAGAAATTAGTAGAGATATCGAAATTGATGGAAATGGAGAAGCTTAGACTCTCAGTGAAGGAGTAGCATCTACAAGAAGGGAATTTCATGTCATTGAGCATTTTGCAATTATACAGAATGATAAATATCTGCAGATAGAGAAAATGGCTAGAACTTGTTCAATGGATAGCAGTTGACATTTTGGTAATTAGAGAAAATCAGTTGTGTGAAAACATGAGCTTACGGACATCTTGATGTCAGTGTGAATGCGGAGAATCTGGTAATCTGCAGAATTGAGTAATTGCATGAAATTGAGATCTTCCTTCAGACTGAGAACCAGCTTTGCTGAAAAGTAGAGAAGCTGAGAAGATGAAGTTTTATTTGAACCATGAGCAAATGGCCATGCAGGGATTCATAGAAATTGAGATATTATTGCATATATACAGTACAACTTTTCGAGATATAGAAATTGAAAGAAATGAAGAATCTGATACACTCAGTGAAAGAGCCGAAGATGCTTGCAGTGAATTTCATGGAATTGGGAGTTGTTGCAGAATGCGAAATATCGGCAGGTACAGAAAATGGTAGAATTTGGTCAATATAGATCGCAGTTGACATGTTGGTAGATAGGGAGAGTTTGTTATCAGTCATGCGAAGCAAACTGAGATATTGAAGTTAGTGTGAATGCATAGAAGTTGGAAAACTGTAGAGTTTGAATAATTGCAAGAGTTTGAGATGTTTCTTAATGCAGTGAACTAGATTTGCTGAAAAAGAGAGAAGTGGAGAATTTGAAAGTCGAGGTGGAAGCTGTGCATCTGGAATTGCAGACTTGTTCTTAATACATATAGTGGAGTAGAGATATCGAAATTGATAGAAATGGAGAACCTTAGACCCTCAGGGAAGGAGTAGCATCTACGAGAAGTGCATTTCATGGAATTGGGAGTTTTTGCTTTTATACAGAATGAGAAATATCTGCAGATAGAGAAAACGGTAGAATTTTTTCAATGGATCGCAGTTGACATTTTGGAAGATAGTGACAGTTTGGTTTCTTTAAAGCGAGACTTTACTGAGATATTGAAGTTAGTGTGAATGCTAAGAAGCTGCAAAACTGTAGAGTTGGAATATTTGCCAGAAATTGAGATGTTTTTTATTGCAGTGAAGTAGATGTGCTGAGAAAGAGAGAAGTGGAGAAGTTAAAAGTCGAGCTGAATGAACAGCAGCTGGAATTGCAGACTTGTTCTTCATAGAGACATTAGTACATACAGAGATTGTAAATTGGTAGAGATATCGAAATTGATAGAATTGTAGAACCTTAGACAAAGAGTGAAGGAATAGATTCTACAAGAATGGAATTTCATAGAATTGGGCTTTTCTGCAATTATACAGAATGAGAAATATCTGCAGATAGAGAAAATGGTAGAATTTGTTCAATGGATAGCAGTTGACATTCTGGTAGAGAGAGAAAACCATTTGTGCTGAAACATGACCCTATGGAGTTTTTGAAATCTGTGTGAAAGTGGAGAATCTGGTGATCCACAGAATTGAGTAATTGCAAAAAATTGAGATGTTCCTTTCAACACAGAACCAGATTGCTGAAAAGGGGAGAAACTGAGAAAATGAAGTTGATTTGAATGACGAGCAGCTGACAAAGCAGAGATTCTTTGAAATTAAGTTAATGCATCAATGCAGTAGAACTTTTTTGAGATATCAAAATTAATAGAAATGAAGAATCTGATGCACTCAGTGAAAGAGCCGAAGATGCGTCCAGTGCATTTCATGGAATTGGGGGTTGTTGCAGAATGAGAAATATCTGCAGGTACAGAAAATGGTAGAATTTGGTCAATGGATCGCAGTTGACATGTTGGTAGATAGGGAGAGTTTGTTATCAGTCATGCGAAGCAAACTGAGATATTGAAGTTAGTATGAATGCATAGAAGTTGGAAAGCTGTAGAGTTTGAATAATTGCAAGAGTTTGAGATGTTTCTTAATGCAGTGAACTAGATTTGCTGAAAAAGAGAGAAGTGGAGAAGTTGAAAGTCGAGGTGGAAGCTGTACACCTGGAATTGCAGACTTGTTCTTAATAGAGACATTAATACATATAGTGGAGTAGAGATATCGAAATTGATAGAAATGGAGAACCTTAGACACTCAGGGAAGGAGTAGCATCTACGAGAAGTGCATTTCATGGAATTGGGAGTTTTTGCTATTATACCGAATGAGAAATATCTGCAGATAGAGAAAATGGTAGAATTTGTTCAATGGATCGCAGTTGACATTTTGGAAGATGCTGAGAGTTTGGTTTCTTTAAAGCGAGACCTTACTGAGATATTGAATTTAGTGTGAATGCTAAGAAGCTGCAAAACTGTAGAGTTGAAACATTTGCCAGAAATTGAGATGTTATGTATTGCAGTTAAGTAGATTTGCTGAGAAAGAGAGAAGTGGAGAAGTTGAAAGTCGAGCTGAATGAAAAGCAGCTGGAATTGCAGACTTGCTCTTCATAGAGACATTAGTACATACAGAGATTGTAAATTGGTAGAGATATCGAAATTGATAGAATTGGAGAACCTTGGACACTCAGTGAAGGAGTAGATTCTACAAGAATGGAATTTCATAGAATTGGGCTTTTCTGCAATTATACAGAATGAGAAATATCTGCAGATAGAGAAAATGCTAGAATTTGTTCAATGGATAGCAGTTGACAATCTGGTAGAGAGAGAAAACCATTTGTGCTGAAACATGAGCCTACGGAGTTATTGAAGTCTGTGTGAAAGCGGAGAATCTGGTGATCTACAGAATTGAGTAATTGCAAGAAATTGAGATGTTCCTTTCAACAGAGAACCAGATTTGCTGAAACGGGGAGAAACTGAGAAAATGAAGTTTATTTGAATGATGTGCGGCTGACAAAGCAGAGATTCTTTGAACTTGTTAAGTTAATGCATAAATACAGTAGAACTTTTTTCAGATATAAAAATTAATAGAAATGTAGAATCTGATACACGCAGAGAGAGAGCCGAAGATGCTAGCAGTGAATTTCATGGAATTGGGAGTTGTTGCTATTATACAGAATGAGAAATTTCTGCAAGTACAGAAAATGGTAGAATTTGGTCAATGGATCGCAGTTGACATGTTGGTAGATATCGAGATTTTGTTTTCAGTCATCCAAAGCACACTGAGATATTGAAGTTTGCATGAATGCAAAGAAGCTGGAAAACTGTAGAGTTTGAATAATTGCAAGAGTTTGAGATGTTTCTTAATGCAGTAAACTAGATTTGCTGACAAAGAATGAAATGGAGAAGTTGTGGGTCGAGGTTAACGATGAGTACCTGGAATTGCAGACTTGTTCTTAATAGAGACATTAATACATATAGAGAGTAGAAATTAGTAGAGATATCGAAATTGATAGAAATGGAGAAGCTTAGACTCTCAGTGAAAGAGTAGCATCTGCAAGAAGGGAATTTCATGTCATTGAGCATTTTGCAATTATACAGAATGAGAAATATCTGCAGATAGAGAAAATGGCTAGAACTTGTTCAATGGATAGCAGTTGACATTTTGGTAATGAGAGAAAATCAGTTGTGTGAAAACATGAGCTTACGGACATCTTGATGTCAGTGTGAAAGCGGAGAATCTGGTGATCTACAGAATTGAGTAATTGCAAGAAATTGAGATGTTCCTTTCAACAGAGAACCAGATTTACTGAAAAGGGGAGAAACTGACAAAATGAAGTTTATTTGAATGATGAGCAGCTGACAAAGCAGAGATTCTTTGAACTTGTTACGTTATTGCATAAATACAGTAGAACCTTTTTCAGATATAAAAATTAATAGAAATGTAGAATCTGATACATGCAGAGAGAGAGCCGAAGATGCTAGCAGTGAATTTCATGGAATTGGGAGTTGTTGTTATTATACAGAATGAGAAATTTCTGCAGGTACAGAAAATGGTAGAATTTGGTCAATGTATCGCAGTTGACATGTTGGTAGATAGCGAGAATTTGTTTTCAGTCATGCGAAACACACTGAGATATTGAAGTTTGCATGAATGCAAAAAAGCTGGAAAACTGTAGAGTTTGAATAATTGCAAGAGTTTGAGGTGTTACTTAATGCAGTAAACTAGCTTTGCTGAAAAAGAATGAAATGGAGAAGGTCTAGGTCGAGGTTAACGACGAGTACCTGGAATTGCAGACATGTTCTTAATAGAGACTTTAATACACATAGAGAGTAGAAATTAGTAGAGATATCGAAATTGATGGAAATGGAGAAGCTTAGACTCTCAGTGAAGGAGTAGCATCTACAAGAAGGGAATTTCATGTCATTGAGCATTTTGCAATTATACAGAATGATAAATATCTGCAGATAGAGAAAATGGCTAGAACTTGTTCAATGGATAGCAGTTGACATTTTGGTAATTAGAGAAAATCAGTTGTGTGAAAACATGAGCTTACGGACATCTTGATGTCAGTGTGAATGCGGAGAATCTGGTAATCTGCAGAATTGAGTAATTGCATGAAATTGAGATCTTCCTTCAGACTGAGAACCAGCTTTGCTGAAAAGTAGAGAAGCTGAGAAGATGAAGTTTTATTTGAACCATGAGCAAATGGCCATGCAGGGATTCATAGAAATTGAGATATTATTGCATATATACAGTACAACTTTTCGAGATATAGAAATTGAAAGAAATGAAGAATCTGATACACTCAGTGAAAGAGCCGAAGATGCTTGCAGTGAATTTCATGGAATTGGGAGTTGTTGCAGAATGCGAAATATCGGCAGGTACAGAAAATGGTAGAATTTGGTCAATAGATCGCAGTTGACATGTTGGTAGATAGGGAGAGTTTGTTATCAGTCATGCGAAGCAAACTGAGATATTGAAGTTAGTGTGAATGCATAGAAGTTGGAAAACTGTAGAGTTTGAATAATTGCAAGAGTTTGAGATGTTTCTTAATGCAGTGAACTAGATTTGCTGAAAAAGAGAGAAGTGGAGAATTTGAAAGTCGAGGTGGAAGCTGTGCATCTGGAATTGCAGACTTGTTCTTAATACATATAGTGGAGTAGAGATATCGAAATTGATAGAAATGGAGAACCTTAGACCCTCAGGGAAGGAGTAGCATCTACGAGAAGTGCATTTCATGGAATTGGGAGTTTTTGCTTTTATACAGAATGAGAAATATCTGCAGATAGAGAAAACGGTAGAATTTTTTCAATGGATCGCAGTTGACATTTTGGAAGATAGTGACAGTTTGGTTTCTTTAAAGCGAGACTTTACTGAGATATTGAAGTTAGTGTGAATGCTAAGAAGCTGCAAAACTGTAGAGTTGGAATATTTGCCAGAAATTGAGATGTTTTTTATTGCAGTGAAGTAGATGTGCTGAGAAAGAGAGAAGTGGAGAAGTTAAAAGTCGAGCTGAATGAACAGCAGCTGGAATTGCAGACTTGTTCTTCATAGAGACATTAGTACATACAGAGATTGTAAATTGGTAGAGATATCGAAATTGATAGAATTGTAGAACCTTAGACAAAGAGTGAAGGAATAGATTCTACAAGAATGGAATTTCATAGAATTGGGCTTTTCTGCAATTATACAGAATGAGAAATATCTGCAGATAGAGAAAATGGTAGAATTTGTTCAATGGATAGCAGTTGACATTCTGGTAGAGAGAGAAAACCATTTGTGCTGAAACATGACCCTATGGAGTTTTTGAAATCTGTGTGAAAGTGGAGAATCTGGTGATCCACAGAATTGAGTAATTGCAAAAAATTGAGATGTTCCTTTCAACACAGAACCAGATTGCTGAAAAGGGGAGAAACTGAGAAAATGAAGTTGATTTGAATGACGAGCAGCTGACAAAGCAGAGATTCTTTGAAATTAAGTTAATGCATCAATGCAGTAGAACTTTTTTGAGATATCAAAATTAATAGAAATGAAGAATCTGATGCACTCAGTGAAAGAGCCGAAGATGCGTCCAGTGCATTTCATGGAATTGGGGGTTGTTGCAGAATGAGAAATATCTGCAGGTACAGAAAATGGTAGAATTTGGTCAATGGATCGCAGTTGACATGTTGGTAGATAGGGAGAGTTTGTTATCAGTCATGCGAAGCAAACTGAGATATTGAAGTTAGTATGAATGCATAGAAGTTGGAAAGCTGTAGAGTTTGAATAATTGCAAGAGTTTGAGATGTTTCTTAATGCAGTGAACTAGATTTGCTGAAAAAGAGAGAAGTGGAGAAGTTGAAAGTCGAGGTGGAAGCTGTACACTTGGAATTGCAGACTTGTTCTTAATAGAGACATTAATACATATAGTGGAGTAGAGATATCGAAATTGATAGAAATGGAGAACCTTAGACACTCAGGGAAGGAGTAGCATCTACGAGAAGTGCATTTCATGGAATTGGGAGTTTTTGCTATTATACCGAATGAGAAATATCTGCAGATAGAGAAAATGGTAGAATTTGTTCAATGGATAGCAGTTGACATTCTGGTAGAGAGAGAAAACCATTTGTGCTGAAACATGACCCTATGGAGTTTTTGAAATCTGTGTGAAAGTGGAGAATCTGGTGATCCACAGAATTGAGTAATTGCAAAAAATTGAGATGTTCCTTTCAACACAGAACCAGATTGCTGAAAAGGGGAGAAACTGAGAAAATGAAGTTGATTTGAATGACGAGCAGCTGACAAAGCAGAGATTCTTTGAAATTAAGTTAATGCATCAATGCAGTAGAACTTTTTTGAGATATCAAAATTAATAGAAATGAAGAATCTGATGCACTCAGTGAAAGAGCCGAAGATGCGTCCAGTGCATTTCATGGAATTGGGGGTTGTTGCAGAATGAGAAATATCTGCAGGTACAGAAAATGGTAGAATTTGGTCAATGGATCGCAGTTGACATGTTGGTAGATAGGGAGAGTTTGTTATCAGTCATGCGAAGCAAACTGAGATATTGAAGTTAGTATGAATGCATAGAAGTTGGAAAGCTGTAGAGTTTGAATAATTGCAAGAGTTTGAGATGTTTCTTAATGCAGTGAACTAGATTTGCTGAAAAAGAGAGAAGTGGAGAAGTTGAAAGTCGAGGTGGAAGCTGTACACCTGGAATTGCAGACTTGTTCTTAATAGAGACATTAATACATATAGTGGAGTAGAGATATCGAAATTGATAGAAATGGAGAACCTTAGACACTCAGGGAAGGAGTAGCATCTACGAGAAGTGCATTTCATGGAATTGGGAGTTTTTGCTATTATACCGAATGAGAAATATCTGCAGATAGAGAAAATGGTAGAATTTGTTCAATGGATCGCAGTTGACATTTTGGAAGATGCTGAGAGTTTGGTTTCTTTAAAGCGAGACCTTACTGAGATATTGAATTTAGTGTGAATGCTAAGAAGCTGCAAAACTGTAGAGTTGAAACATTTGCCAGAAATTGAGATGTTATGTATTGCAGTTAAGTAGATTTGCTGAGAAAGAGAGAAGTGGAGAAGTTGAAAGTCGAGCTGAATGAAAAGCAGCTGGAATTGCAGACTTGCTCTTCATAGAGACATTAGTACATACAGAGATTGTAAATTGGTAGAGATATCGAAATTGATAGAATTGGAGAACCTTAGACACTCAGTGAAGGAGTAGATTCTACAAGAATGGAATTTCATAGAATTGGGCTTTTCTGCAATTATACAGAATGAGAAATATCTGCAGATAGAGAAAATGCTAGAATTTGTTCAATGGATAGCAGTTGACAATCTGGTAGAGAGAGAAAACCATTTGTGCTGAAACATGAGCCTACGGAGTTATTGAAGTCTGTGTGAAAGCGGAGAATCTGGTGATCTACAGAATTGAGTAATTGCAAGAAATTGAGATGTTCCTTTCAACAGAGAACCAGATTTGCTGAAACGGGGAGAAACTGAGAAAATGAAGTTTATTTGAATGATGTGCGGCTGACAAAGCAGAGATTCTTTGAACTTGTTAAGTTAATGCATAAATACAGTAGAACTTTTTTCAGATATAAAAATTAATAGAAATGTAGAATCTGATACACGCAGAGAGAGAGCCGAAGATGCTAGCAGTGAATTTCATGGAATTGGGAGTTGTTGCTATTATACAGAATGAGAAATTTCTGCAAGTACAGAAAATGGTAGAATTTGGTCAATGGATCGCAGTTGACATGTTGGTAGATATCGAGATTTTGTTTTCAGTCATCCAAAGCACACTGAGATATTGAAGTTTGCATGAATGCAAAGAAGCTGGAAAACTGTAGAGTTTGAATAATTGCAAGAGTTTGAGATGTTTCTTAATGCAGTAAACTAGATTTGCTGACAAAGAATGAAATGGAGAAGTTGTGGGTCGAGGTTAACGATGAGTACCTGGAATTGCAGACTTGTTCTTAATAGAGACATTAATACATATAGAGAGTAGAAATTAGTAGAGATATCGAAATTGATAGAAATGGAGAAGCTTAGACTCTCAGTGAAAGAGTAGCATCTGCAAGAAGGGAATTTCATGTCATTGAGCATTTTGCAATTATACAGAATGAGAAATATCTGCAGATAGAGAAAATGGCTAGAACTTGTTCAATGGATAGCAGTTGACATTTTGGTAATGAGAGAAAATCAGTTGTGTGAAAACATGAGCTTACGGACATCTTGATGTCAGTGTGAAAGCGGAGAATCTGGTGATCTACAGAATTGAGTAATTGCAAGAAATTGAGATGTTCCTTTCAACAGAGAACCAGATTTACTGAAAAGGGGAGAAACTGACAAAATGAAGTTTATTTGAATGATGAGCAGCTGACAAAGCAGAGATTCTTTGAACTTGTTACGTTATTGCATAAATACAGTAGAACCTTTTTCAGATATAAAAATTAATAGAAATGTAGAATCTGATACATGCAGAGAGAGAGCCGAAGATGCTAGCAGTGAATTTCATGGAATTGGGAGTTGTTGTTATTATACAGAATGAGAAATTTCTGCAGGTACAGAAAATGGTAGAATTTGGTCAATGTATCGCAGTTGACATGTTGGTAGATAGCGAGAATTTGTTTTCAGTCATGCGAAACACACTGAGATATTGAAGTTTGCATGAATGCAAAAAAGCTGGAAAACTGTAGAGTTTGAATAATTGCAAGAGTTTGAGGTGTTACTTAATGCAGTAAACTAGCTTTGCTGAAAAAGAATGAAATGGAGAAGGTCTAGGTCGAGGTTAACGACGAGTACCTGGAATTGCAGACATGTTCTTAATAGAGACTTTAATACACATAGAGAGTAGAAATTAGTAGAGATATCGAAATTGATGGAAATGGAGAAGCTTAGACTCTCAGTGAAGGAGTAGCATCTACAAGAAGGGAATTTCATGTCATTGAGCATTTTGCAATTATACAGAATGATAAATATCTGCAGATAGAGAAAATGGCTAGAACTTGTTCAATGGATAGCAGTTGACATTTTGGTAATTAGAGAAAATCAGTTGTGTGAAAACATGAGCTTACGGACATCTTGATGTCAGTGTGAATGCGGAGAATCTGGTAATCTGCAGAATTGAGTAATTGCATGAAATTGAGATCTTCCTTCAGACTGAGAACCAGCTTTGCTGAAAAGTAGAGAAGCTGAGAAGATGAAGTTTTATTTGAACCATGAGCAAATGGCCATGCAGGGATTCATAGAAATTGAGATATTATTGCATATATACAGTACAACTTTTCGAGATATAGAAATTGAAAGAAATGAAGAATCTGATACACTCAGTGAAAGAGCCGAAGATGCTTGCAGTGAATTTCATGGAATTGGGAGTTGTTGCAGAATGCGAAATATCGGCAGGTACAGAAAATGGTAGAATTTGGTCAATAGATCGCAGTTGACATGTTGGTAGATAGGGAGAGTTTGTTATCAGTCATGCGAAGCAAACTGAGATATTGAAGTTAGTGTGAATGCATAGAAGTTGGAAAACTGTAGAGTTTGAATAATTGCAAGAGTTTGAGATGTTTCTTAATGCAGTGAACTAGATTTGCTGAAAAAGAGAGAAGTGGAGAATTTGAAAGTCGAGGTGGAAGCTGTGCATCTGGAATTGCAGACTTGTTCTTAATACATATAGTGGAGTAGAGATATCGAAATTGATAGAAATGGAGAACCTTAGACCCTCAGGGAAGGAGTAGCATCTACGAGAAGTGCATTTCATGGAATTGGGAGTTTTTGCTTTTATACAGAATGAGAAATATCTGCAGATAGAGAAAACGGTAGAATTTTTTCAATGGATCGCAGTTGACATTTTGGAAGATAGTGACAGTTTGGTTTCTTTAAAGCGAGACTTTACTGAGATATTGAAGTTAGTGTGAATGCTAAGAAGCTGCAAAACTGTAGAGTTGGAATATTTGCCAGAAATTGAGATGTTTTTTATTGCAGTGAAGTAGATGTGCTGAGAAAGAGAGAAGTGGAGAAGTTAAAAGTCGAGCTGAATGAACAGCAGCTGGAATTGCAGACTTGTTCTTCATAGAGACATTAGTACATACAGAGATTGTAAATTGGTAGAGATATCGAAATTGATAGAATTGTAGAACCTTAGACAAAGAGTGAAGGAATAGATTCTACAAGAATGGAATTTCATAGAATTGGGCTTTTCTGCAATTATACAGAATGAGAAATATCTGCAGATAGAGAAAATGGTAGAATTTGTTCAATGGATAGCAGTTGACATTCTGGTAGAGAGAGAAAACCATTTGTGCTGAAACATGACCCTATGGAGTTTTTGAAATCTGTGTGAAAGTGGAGAATCTGGTGATCCACAGAATTGAGTAATTGCAAAAAATTGAGATGTTCCTTTCAACACAGAACCAGATTGCTGAAAAGGGGAGAAACTGAGAAAATGAAGTTGATTTGAATGACGAGCAGCTGACAAAGCAGAGATTCTTTGAAATTAAGTTAATGCATCAATGCAGTAGAACTTTTTTGAGATATCAAAATTAATAGAAATGAAGAATCTGATGCACTCAGTGAAAGAGCCGAAGATGCGTCCAGTGCATTTCATGGAATTGGGGGTTGTTGCAGAATGAGAAATATCTGCAGGTACAGAAAATGGTAGAATTTGGTCAATGGATCGCAGTTGACATGTTGGTAGATAGGGAGAGTTTGTTATCAGTCATGCGAAGCAAACTGAGATATTGAAGTTAGTATGAATGCATAGAAGTTGGAAAGCTGTAGAGTTTGAATAATTGCAAGAGTTTGAGATGTTTCTTAATGCAGTGAACTAGATTTGCTGAAAAAGAGAGAAGTGGAGAAGTTGAAAGTCGAGGTGGAAGCTGTACACTTGGAATTGCAGACTTGTTCTTAATAGAGACATTAATACATATAGTGGAGTAGAGATATCGAAATTGATAGAAATGGAGAACCTTAGACACTCAGGGAAGGAGTAGCATCTACGAGAAGTGCATTTCATGGAATTGGGAGTTTTTGCTATTATACCGAATGAGAAATATCTGCAGATAGAGAAAATGGTAGAATTTGTTCAATGGATAGCAGTTGACATTCTGGTAGAGAGAGAAAACCATTTGTGCTGAAACATGACCCTATGGAGTTTTTGAAATCTGTGTGAAAGTGGAGAATCTGGTGATCCACAGAATTGAGTAATTGCAAAAAATTGAGATGTTCCTTTCAACACAGAACCAGATTGCTGAAAAGGGGAGAAACTGAGAAAATGAAGTTGATTTGAATGACGAGCAGCTGACAAAGCAGAGATTCTTTGAAATTAAGTTAATGCATCAATGCAGTAGAACTTTTTTGAGATATCAAAATTAATAGAAATGAAGAATCTGATGCACTCAGTGAAAGAGCCGAAGATGCGTCCAGTGCATTTCATGGAATTGGGGGTTGTTGCAGAATGAGAAATATCTGCAGGTACAGAAAATGGTAGAATTTGGTCAATGGATCGCAGTTGACATGTTGGTAGATAGGGAGAGTTTGTTATCAGTCATGCGAAGCAAACTGAGATATTGAAGTTAGTATGAATGCATAGAAGTTGGAAAGCTGTAGAGTTTGAATAATTGCAAGAGTTTGAGATGTTTCTTAATGCAGTGAACTAGATTTGCTGAAAAAGAGAGAAGTGGAGAAGTTGAAAGTCGAGGTGGAAGCTGTACACCTGGAATTGCAGACTTGTTCTTAATAGAGACATTAATACATATAGTGGAGTAGAGATATCGAAATTGATAGAAATGGAGAACCTTAGACACTCAGGGAAGGAGTAGCATCTACGAGAAGTGCATTTCATGGAATTGGGAGTTTTTGCTATTATACCGAATGAGAAATATCTGCAGATAGAGAAAATGGTAGAATTTGTTCAATGGATCGCAGTTGACATTTTGGAAGATGCTGAGAGTTTGGTTTCTTTAAAGCGAGACCTTACTGAGATATTGAATTTAGTGTGAATGCTAAGAAGCTGCAAAACTGTAGAGTTGAAACATTTGCCAGAAATTGAGATGTTATGTATTGCAGTTAAGTAGATTTGCTGAGAAAGAGAGAAGTGGAGAAGTTGAAAGTCGAGCTGAATGAAAAGCAGCTGGAATTGCAGACTTGCTCTTCATAGAGACATTAGTACATACAGAGATTGTAAATTGGTAGAGATATCGAAATTGATAGAATTGGAGAACCTTAGACACTCAGTGAAGGAGTAGATTCTACAAGAATGGAATTTCATAGAATTGGGCTTTTCTGCAATTATACAGAATGAGAAATATCTGCAGATAGAGAAAATGCTAGAATTTGTTCAATGGATAGCAGTTGACAATCTGGTAGAGAGAGAAAACCATTTGTGCTGAAACATGAGCCTACGGAGTTATTGAAGTCTGTGTGAAAGCGGAGAATCTGGTGATCTACAGAATTGAGTAATTGCAAGAAATTGAGATGTTCCTTTCAACAGAGAACCAGATTTGCTGAAACGGGGAGAAACTGAGAAAATGAAGTTTATTTGAATGATGTGCGGCTGACAAAGCAGAGATTCTTTGAACTTGTTAAGTTAATGCATAAATACAGTAGAACTTTTTTCAGATATAAAAATTAATAGAAATGTAGAATCTGATACACGCAGAGAGAGAGCCGAAGATGCTAGCAGTGAATTTCATGGAATTGGGAGTTGTTGCTATTATACAGAATGAGAAATTTCTGCAAGTACAGAAAATGGTAGAATTTGGTCAATGGATCGCAGTTGACATGTTGGTAGATATCGAGATTTTGTTTTCAGTCATCCAAAGCACACTGAGATATTGAAGTTTGCATGAATGCAAAGAAGCTGGAAAACTGTAGAGTTTGAATAATTGCAAGAGTTTGAGATGTTTCTTAATGCAGTAAACTAGATTTGCTGACAAAGAATGAAATGGAGAAGTTGTGGGTCGAGGTTAACGATGAGTACCTGGAATTGCAGACTTGTTCTTAATAGAGACATTAATACATATAGAGAGTAGAAATTAGTAGAGATATCGAAATTGATAGAAATGGAGAAGCTTAGACTCTCAGTGAAAGAGTAGCATCTGCAAGAAGGGAATTTCATGTCATTGAGCATTTTGCAATTATACAGAATGAGAAATATCTGCAGATAGAGAAAATGGCTAGAACTTGTTCAATGGATAGCAGTTGACATTTTGGTAATGAGAGAAAATCAGTTGTGTGAAAACATGAGCTTACGGACATCTTGATGTCAGTGTGAAAGCGGAGAATCTGGTGATCTACAGAATTGAGTAATTGCAAGAAATTGAGATGTTCCTTTCAACAGAGAACCAGATTTACTGAAAAGGGGAGAAACTGACAAAATGAAGTTTATTTGAATGATGAGCAGCTGACAAAGCAGAGATTCTTTGAACTTGTTACGTTATTGCATAAATACAGTAGAACCTTTTTCAGATATAAAAATTAATAGAAATGTAGAATCTGATACATGCAGAGAGAGAGCCGAAGATGCTAGCAGTGAATTTCATGGAATTGGGAGTTGTTGTTATTATACAGAATGAGAAATTTCTGCAGGTACAGAAAATGGTAGAATTTGGTCAATGTATCGCAGTTGACATGTTGGTAGATAGCGAGAATTTGTTTTCAGTCATGCGAAACACACTGAGATATTGAAGTTTGCATGAATGCAAAAAAGCTGGAAAACTGTAGAGTTTGAATAATTGCAAGAGTTTGAGGTGTTACTTAATGCAGTAAACTAGCTTTGCTGAAAAAGAATGAAATGGAGAAGGTCTAGGTCGAGGTTAACGACGAGTACCTGGAATTGCAGACATGTTCTTAATAGAGACTTTAATACACATAGAGAGTAGAAATTAGTAGAGATATCGAAATTGATGGAAATGGAGAAGCTTAGACTCTCAGTGAAGGAGTAGCATCTACAAGAAGGGAATTTCATGTCATTGAGCATTTTGCAATTATACAGAATGATAAATATCTGCAGATAGAGAAAATGGCTAGAACTTGTTCAATGGATAGCAGTTGACATTTTGGTAATTAGAGAAAATCAGTTGTGTGAAAACATGAGCTTACGGACATCTTGATGTCAGTGTGAATGCGGAGAATCTGGTAATCTGCAGAATTGAGTAATTGCATGAAATTGAGATCTTCCTTCAGACTGAGAACCAGCTTTGCTGAAAAGTAGAGAAGCTGAGAAGATGAAGTTTTATTTGAACCATGAGCAAATGGCCATGCAGGGATTCATAGAAATTGAGATATTATTGCATATATACAGTACAACTTTTCGAGATATAGAAATTGAAAGAAATGAAGAATCTGATACACTCAGTGAAAGAGCCGAAGATGCTTGCAGTGAATTTCATGGAATTGGGAGTTGTTGCAGAATGCGAAATATCGGCAGGTACAGAAAATGGTAGAATTTGGTCAATAGATCGCAGTTGACATGTTGGTAGATAGGGAGAGTTTGTTATCAGTCATGCGAAGCAAACTGAGATATTGAAGTTAGTGTGAATGCATAGAAGTTGGAAAACTGTAGAGTTTGAATAATTGCAAGAGTTTGAGATGTTTCTTAATGCAGTGAACTAGATTTGCTGAAAAAGAGAGAAGTGGAGAATTTGAAAGTCGAGGTGGAAGCTGTGCATCTGGAATTGCAGACTTGTTCTTAATACATATAGTGGAGTAGAGATATCGAAATTGATAGAAATGGAGAACCTTAGACCCTCAGGGAAGGAGTAGCATCTACGAGAAGTGCATTTCATGGAATTGGGAGTTTTTGCTTTTATACAGAATGAGAAATATCTGCAGATAGAGAAAACGGTAGAATTTTTTCAATGGATCGCAGTTGACATTTTGGAAGATAGTGACAGTTTGGTTTCTTTAAAGCGAGACTTTACTGAGATATTGAAGTTAGTGTGAATGCTAAGAAGCTGCAAAACTGTAGAGTTGGAATATTTGCCAGAAATTGAGATGTTTTTTATTGCAGTGAAGTAGATGTGCTGAGAAAGAGAGAAGTGGAGAAGTTAAAAGTCGAGCTGAATGAACAGCAGCTGGAATTGCAGACTTGTTCTTCATAGAGACATTAGTACATACAGAGATTGTAAATTGGTAGAGATATCGAAATTGATAGAATTGTAGAACCTTAGACAAAGAGTGAAGGAATAGATTCTACAAGAATGGAATTTCATAGAATTGGGCTTTTCTGCAATTATACAGAATGAGAAATATCTGCAGATAGAGACAATGGTAGAATTTGTTCAATGGATAGCAGTTGACATTCTGGTAGAGAGAGAAAACCATTTGTGCTGAAACATGACCCTATGGAGTTTTTGAAATCTGTGTGAAAGTGGAGAATCTGGTGATCCACAGAATTGAGTAATTGCAAAAAATTGAGATGTTCCTTTCAACACAGAACCAGATTGCTGAAAAGGGGAGAAACTGAGAAAATGAAGTTGATTTGAATGACGAGCAGCTGACAAAGCAGAGATTCTTTGAAATTAAGTTAATGCATCAATGCAGTAGAACTTTTTTGAGATATCAAAATTAATAGAAATGAAGAATCTGATGCACTCAGTGAAAGAGCCGAAGATGCGTCCAGTGCATTTCATGGAATTGGGGGTTGTTGCAGAATGAGAAATATCTGCAGGTACAGAAAATGGTAGAATTTGGTCAATGGATCGCAGTTGACATGTTGGTAGATAGGGAGAGTTTGTTATCAGTCATGCGAAGCAAACTGAGATATTGAAGTTAGTATGAATGCATAGAAGTTGGAAAGCTGTAGAGTTTGAATAATTGCAAGAGTTTGAGATGTTTCTTAATGCAGTGAACTAGATTTGCTGAAAAAGAGAGAAGTGGAGAAGTTGAAAGTCGAGGTGGAAGCTGTACACTTGGAATTGCAGACTTGTTCTTAATAGAGACATTAATACATATAGTGGAGTAGAGATATCGAAATTGATAGAAATGGAGAACCTTAGACACTCAGGGAAGGAGTAGCATCTACGAGAAGTGCATTTCATGGAATTGGGAGTTTTTGCTATTATACCGAATGAGAAATATCTGCAGATAGAGAAAATGGTAGAATTTGTTCAATGGATAGCAGTTGACATTTTGGAAGATAGTGACAGTTTGGTTTCTTTAAAGCGAGACTTTACTGAGATATTGAAGTTAGTGTGAATGCTAAGAAGCTGCAAAACTGTAGAGTTGGAATATTTGCCAGAAATTGAGATGTTTTTTATTGCAGTGAAGTAGATGTGCTGAGAAAGAGAGAAGTGGAGAAGTTAAAAGTCGAGCTGAATGAACAGCAGCTGGAATTGCAGACTTGTTCTTCATAGAGACATTAGTACATACAGAGATTGTAAATTGGTAGAGATATCGAAATTGATAGAATTGTAGAACCTTAGACAAAGAGTGAAGGAATAGATTCTACAAGAATGGAATTTCATAGAATTGGGCTTTTCTGCAATTATACAGAATGAGAAATATCTGCAGATAGAGAAAATGGTAGAATTTGTTCAATGGATAGCAGTTGACATTCTGGTAGAGAGAGAAAACCATTTGTGCTGAAACATGACCCTATGGAGTTTTTGAAATCTGTGTGAAAGTGGAGAATCTGGTGATCCACAGAATTGAGTAATTGCAAAAAATTGAGATGTTCCTTTCAACACAGAACCAGATTGCTGAAAAGGGGAGAAACTGAGAAAATGAAGTTGATTTGAATGACGAGCAGCTGACAAAGCAGAGATTCTTTGAAATTAAGTTAATGCATCAATGCAGTAGAACTTTTTTGAGATATCAAAATTAATAGAAATGAAGAATCTGATGCACTCAGTGAAAGAGCCGAAGATGCGTCCAGTGCATTTCATGGAATTGGGGGTTGTTGCAGAATGAGAAATATCTGCAGGTACAGAAAATGGTAGAATTTGGTCAATGGATCGCAGTTGACATGTTGGTAGATAGGGAGAGTTTGTTATCAGTCATGCGAAGCAAACTGAGATATTGAAGTTAGTATGAATGCATAGAAGTTGGAAAGCTGTAGAGTTTGAATAATTGCAAGAGTTTGAGATGTTTCTTAATGCAGTGAACTAGATTTGCTGAAAAAGAGAGAAGTGGAGAAGTTGAAAGTCGAGGTGGAAGCTGTACACCTGGAATTGCAGACTTGTTCTTAATAGAGACATTAATACATATAGTGGAGTAGAGATATCGAAATTGATAGAAATGGAGAACCTTAGACACTCAGGGAAGGAGTAGCATCTACGAGAAGTGCATTTCATGGAATTGGGAGTTTTTGCTATTATACCGAATGAGAAATATCTGCAGATAGAGAAAATGGTAGAATTTGTTCAATGGATCGCAGTTGACATTTTGGAAGATGCTGAGAGTTTGGTTTCTTTAAAGCGAGACCTTACTGAGATATTGAATTTAGTGTGAATGCTAAGAAGCTGCAAAACTGTAGAGTTGAAACATTTGCCAGAAATTGAGATGTTATGTATTGCAGTTAAGTAGATTTGCTGAGAAAGAGAGAAGTGGAGAAGTTGAAAGTCGAGCTGAATGAAAAGCAGCTGGAATTGCAGACTTGCTCTTCATAGAGACATTAGTACATACAGAGATTGTAAATTGGTAGAGATATCGAAATTGATAGAATTGGAGAACCTTAGACACTCAGTGAAGGAGTAGATTCTACAAGAATGGAATTTCATAGAATTGGGCTTTTCTGCAATTATACAGAATGAGAAATATCTGCAGATAGAGAAAATGCTAGAATTTGTTCAATGGATAGCAGTTGACAATCTGGTAGAGAGAGAAAACCATTTGTGCTGAAACATGAGCCTACGGAGTTATTGAAGTCTGTGTGAAAGCGGAGAATCTGGTGATCTACAGAATTGAGTAATTGCAAGAAATTGAGATGTTCCTTTCAACAGAGAACCAGATTTGCTGAAACGGGGAGAAACTGAGAAAATGAAGTTTATTTGAATGATGTGCGGCTGACAAAGCAGAGATTCTTTGAACTTGTTAAGTTAATGCATAAATACAGTAGAACTTTTTTCAGATATAAAAATTAATAGAAATGTAGAATCTGATACACGCAGAGAGAGAGCCGAAGATGCTAGCAGTGAATTTCATGGAATTGGGAGTTGTTGCTATTATACAGAATGAGAAATTTCTGCAAGTACAGAAAATGGTAGAATTTGGTCAATGGATCGCAGTTGACATGTTGGTAGATATCGAGATTTTGTTTTCAGTCATCCAAAGCACACTGAGATATTGAAGTTTGCATGAATGCAAAGAAGCTGGAAAACTGTAGAGTTTGAATAATTGCAAGAGTTTGAGATGTTTCTTAATGCAGTAAACTAGATTTGCTGACAAAGAATGAAATGGAGAAGTTGTGGGTCGAGGTTAACGATGAGTACCTGGAATTGCAGACTTGTTCTTAATAGAGACATTAATACATATAGAGAGTAGAAATTAGTAGAGATATCGAAATTGATAGAAATGGAGAAGCTTAGACTCTCAGTGAAAGAGTAGCATCTGCAAGAAGGGAATTTCATGTCATTGAGCATTTTGCAATTATACAGAATGAGAAATATCTGCAGATAGAGAAAATGGCTAGAACTTGTTCAATGGATAGCAGTTGACATTTTGGTAATGAGAGAAAATCAGTTGTGTGAAAACATGAGCTTACGGACATCTTGATGTCAGTGTGAAAGCGGAGAATCTGGTGATCTACAGAATTGAGTAATTGCAAGAAATTGAGATGTTCCTTTCAACAGAGAACCAGATTTACTGAAAAGGGGAGAAACTGACAAAATGAAGTTTATTTGAATGATGAGCAGCTGACAAAGCAGAGATTCTTTGAACTTGTTACGTTATTGCATAAATACAGTAGAACCTTTTTCAGATATAAAAATTAATAGAAATGTAGAATCTGATACATGCAGAGAGAGAGCCGAAGATGCTAGCAGTGAATTTCATGGAATTGGGAGTTGTTGTTATTATACAGAATGAGAAATTTCTGCAGGTACAGAAAATGGTAGAATTTGGTCAATGTATCGCAGTTGACATGTTGGTAGATAGCGAGAATTTGTTTTCAGTCATGCGAAACACACTGAGATATTGAAGTTTGCATGAATGCAAAAAAGCTGGAAAACTGTAGAGTTTGAATAATTGCAAGAGTTTGAGGTGTTACTTAATGCAGTAAACTAGCTTTGCTGAAAAAGAATGAAATGGAGAAGGTCTAGGTCGAGGTTAACGACGAGTACCTGGAATTGCAGACATGTTCTTAATAGAGACTTTAATACACATAGAGAGTAGAAATTAGTAGAGATATCGAAATTGATGGAAATGGAGAAGCTTAGACTCTCAGTGAAGGAGTAGCATCTACAAGAAGGGAATTTCATGTCATTGAGCATTTTGCAATTATACAGAATGATAAATATCTGCAGATAGAGAAAATGGCTAGAACTTGTTCAATGGATAGCAGTTGACATTTTGGTAATTAGAGAAAATCAGTTGTGTGAAAACATGAGCTTACGGACATCTTGATGTCAGTGTGAATGCGGAGAATCTGGTAATCTGCAGAATTGAGTAATTGCATGAAATTGAGATCTTCCTTCAGACTGAGAACCAGCTTTGCTGAAAAGTAGAGAAGCTGAGAAGATGAAGTTTTATTTGAACCATGAGCAAATGGCCATGCAGGGATTCATAGAAATTGAGATATTATTGCATATATACAGTACAACTTTTCGAGATATAGAAATTGAAAGAAATGAAGAATCTGATACACTCAGTGAAAGAGCCGAAGATGCTTGCAGTGAATTTCATGGAATTGGGAGTTGTTGCAGAATGCGAAATATCGGCAGGTACAGAAAATGGTAGAATTTGGTCAATAGATCGCAGTTGACATGTTGGTAGATAGGGAGAGTTTGTTATCAGTCATGCGAAGCAAACTGAGATATTGAAGTTAGTGTGAATGCATAGAAGTTGGAAAACTGTAGAGTTTGAATAATTGCAAGAGTTTGAGATGTTTCTTAATGCAGTGAACTAGATTTGCTGAAAAAGAGAGAAGTGGAGAATTTGAAAGTCGAGGTGGAAGCTGTGCATCTGGAATTGCAGACTTGTTCTTAATACATATAGTGGAGTAGAGATATCGAAATTGATAGAAATGGAGAACCTTAGACCCTCAGGGAAGGAGTAGCATCTACGAGAAGTGCATTTCATGGAATTGGGAGTTTTTGCTTTTATACAGAATGAGAAATATCTGCAGATAGAGAAAACGGTAGAATTTTTTCAATGGATCGCAGTTGACATTTTGGAAGATAGTGACAGTTTGGTTTCTTTAAAGCGAGACTTTACTGAGATATTGAAGTTAGTGTGAATGCTAAGAAGCTGCAAAACTGTAGAGTTGGAATATTTGCCAGAAATTGAGATGTTTTTTATTGCAGTGAAGTAGATGTGCTGAGAAAGAGAGAAGTGGAGAAGTTAAAAGTCGAGCTGAATGAACAGCAGCTGGAATTGCAGACTTGTTCTTCATAGAGACATTAGTACATACAGAGATTGTAAATTGGTAGAGATATCGAAATTGATAGAATTGTAGAACCTTAGACAAAGAGTGAAGGAATAGATTCTACAAGAATGGAATTTCATAGAATTGGGCTTTTCTGCAATTATACAGAATGAGAAATATCTGCAGATAGAGAAAATGGTAGAATTTGTTCAATGGATAGCAGTTGACATTCTGGTAGAGAGAGAAAACCATTTGTGCTGAAACATGACCCTATGGAGTTTTTGAAATCTGTGTGAAAGTGGAGAATCTGGTGATCCACAGAATTGAGTAATTGCAAAAAATTGAGATGTTCCTTTCAACACAGAACCAGATTGCTGAAAAGGGGAGAAACTGAGAAAATGAAGTTGATTTGAATGACGAGCAGCTGACAAAGCAGAGATTCTTTGAAATTAAGTTAATGCATCAATGCAGTAGAACTTTTTTGAGATATCAAAATTAATAGAAATGAAGAATCTGATGCACTCAGTGAAAGAGCCGAAGATGCGTCCAGTGCATTTCATGGAATTGGGGGTTGTTGCAGAATGAGAAATATCTGCAGGTACAGAAAATGGTAGAATTTGGTCAATGGATCGCAGTTGACATGTTGGTAGATAGGGAGAGTTTGTTATCAGTCATGCGAAGCAAACTGAGATATTGAAGTTAGTATGAATGCATAGAAGTTGGAAAGCTGTAGAGTTTGAATAATTGCAAGAGTTTGAGATGTTTCTTAATGCAGTGAACTAGATTTGCTGAAAAAGAGAGAAGTGGAGAAGTTGAAAGTCGAGGTGGAAGCTGTACACTTGGAATTGCAGACTTGTTCTTAATAGAGACATTAATACATATAGTGGAGTAGAGATATCGAAATTGATAGAAATGGAGAACCTTAGACACTCAGGGAAGGAGTAGCATCTACGAGAAGTGCATTTCATGGAATTGGGAGTTTTTGCTATTATACCGAATGAGAAATATCTGCAGATAGAGAAAATGGTAGAATTTGTTCAATGGATAGCAGTTGACATTCTGGTAGAGAGAGAAAACCATTTGTGCTGAAACATGACCCTATGGAGTTTTTGAAATCTGTGTGAAAGTGGAGAATCTGGTGATCCACAGAATTGAGTAATTGCAAAAAATTGAGATGTTCCTTTCAACACAGAACCAGATTGCTGAAAAGGGGAGAAACTGAGAAAATGAAGTTGATTTGAATGACGAGCAGCTGACAAAGCAGAGATTCTTTGAAATTAAGTTAATGCATCAATGCAGTAGAACTTTTTTGAGATATCAAAATTAATAGAAATGAAGAATCTGATGCACTCAGTGAAAGAGCCGAAGATGCGTCCAGTGCATTTCATGGAATTGGGGGTTGTTGCAGAATGAGAAATATCTGCAGGTACAGAAAATGGTAGAATTTGGTCAATGGATCGCAGTTGACATGTTGGTAGATAGGGAGAGTTTGTTATCAGTCATGCGAAGCAAACTGAGATATTGAAGTTAGTATGAATGCATAGAAGTTGGAAAGCTGTAGAGTTTGAATAATTGCAAGAGTTTGAGATGTTTCTTAATGCAGTGAACTAGATTTGCTGAAAAAGAGAGAAGTGGAGAAGTTGAAAGTCGAGGTGGAAGCTGTACACCTGGAATTGCAGACTTGTTCTTAATAGAGACATTAATACATATAGTGGAGTAGAGATATCGAAATTGATAGAAATGGAGAACCTTAGACACTCAGGGAAGGAGTAGCATCTACGAGAAGTGCATTTCATGGAATTGGGAGTTTTTGCTATTATACCGAATGAGAAATATCTGCAGATAGAGAAAATGGTAGAATTTGTTCAATGGATCGCAGTTGACATTTTGGAAGATGCTGAGAGTTTGGTTTCTTTAAAGCGAGACCTTACTGAGATATTGAATTTAGTGTGAATGCTAAGAAGCTGCAAAACTGTAGAGTTGAAACATTTGCCAGAAATTGAGATGTTATGTATTGCAGTTAAGTAGATTTGCTGAGAAAGAGAGAAGTGGAGAAGTTGAAAGTCGAGCTGAATGAAAAGCAGCTGGAATTGCAGACTTGCTCTTCATAGAGACATTAGTACATACAGAGATTGTAAATTGGTAGAGATATCGAAATTGATAGAATTGGAGAACCTTAGACACTCAGTGAAGGAGTAGATTCTACAAGAATGGAATTTCATAGAATTGGGCTTTTCTGCAATTATACAGAATGAGAAATATCTGCAGATAGAGAAAATGCTAGAATTTGTTCAATGGATAGCAGTTGACAATCTGGTAGAGAGAGAAAACCATTTGTGCTGAAACATGAGCCTACGGAGTTATTGAAGTCTGTGTGAAAGCGGAGAATCTGGTGATCTACAGAATTGAGTAATTGCAAGAAATTGAGATGTTCCTTTCAACAGAGAACCAGATTTGCTGAAACGGGGAGAAACTGAGAAAATGAAGTTTATTTGAATGATGTGCGGCTGACAAAGCAGAGATTCTTTGAACTTGTTAAGTTAATGCATAAATACAGTAGAACTTTTTTCAGATATAAAAATTAATAGAAATGTAGAATCTGATACACGCAGAGAGAGAGCCGAAGATGCTAGCAGTGAATTTCATGGAATTGGGAGTTGTTGCTATTATACAGAATGAGAAATTTCTGCAAGTACAGAAAATGGTAGAATTTGGTCAATGGATCGCAGTTGACATGTTGGTAGATATCGAGATTTTGTTTTCAGTCATCCAAAGCACACTGAGATATTGAAGTTTGCATGAATGCAAAGAAGCTGGAAAACTGTAGAGTTTGAATAATTGCAAGAGTTTGAGATGTTTCTTAATGCAGTAAACTAGATTTGCTGACAAAGAATGAAATGGAGAAGTTGTGGGTCGAGGTTAACGATGAGTACCTGGAATTGCAGACTTGTTCTTAATAGAGACATTAATACATATAGAGAGTAGAAATTAGTAGAGATATCGAAATTGATAGAAATGGAGAAGCTTAGACTCTCAGTGAAAGAGTAGCATCTGCAAGAAGGGAATTTCATGTCATTGAGCATTTTGCAATTATACAGAATGAGAAATATCTGCAGATAGAGAAAATGGCTAGAACTTGTTCAATGGATAGCAGTTGACATTTTGGTAATGAGAGAAAATCAGTTGTGTGAAAACATGAGCTTACGGACATCTTGATGTCAGTGTGAAAGCGGAGAATCTGGTGATCTACAGAATTGAGTAATTGCAAGAAATTGAGATGTTCCTTTCAACAGAGAACCAGATTTACTGAAAAGGGGAGAAACTGACAAAATGAAGTTTATTTGAATGATGAGCAGCTGACAAAGCAGAGATTCTTTGAACTTGTTACGTTATTGCATAAATACAGTAGAACCTTTTTCAGATATAAAAATTAATAGAAATGTAGAATCTGATACATGCAGAGAGAGAGCCGAAGATGCTAGCAGTGAATTTCATGGAATTGGGAGTTGTTGTTATTATACAGAATGAGAAATTTCTGCAGGTACAGAAAATGGTAGAATTTGGTCAATGTATCGCAGTTGACATGTTGGTAGATAGCGAGAATTTGTTTTCAGTCATGCGAAACACACTGAGATATTGAAGTTTGCATGAATGCAAAAAAGCTGGAAAACTGTAGAGTTTGAATAATTGCAAGAGTTTGAGGTGTTACTTAATGCAGTAAACTAGCTTTGCTGAAAAAGAATGAAATGGAGAAGGTCTAGGTCGAGGTTAACGACGAGTACCTGGAATTGCAGACATGTTCTTAATAGAGACTTTAATACACATAGAGAGTAGAAATTAGTAGAGATATCGAAATTGATGGAAATGGAGAAGCTTAGACTCTCAGTGAAGGAGTAGCATCTACAAGAAGGGAATTTCATGTCATTGAGCATTTTGCAATTATACAGAATGATAAATATCTGCAGATAGAGAAAATGGCTAGAACTTGTTCAATGGATAGCAGTTGACATTTTGGTAATTAGAGAAAATCAGTTGTGTGAAAACATGAGCTTACGGACATCTTGATGTCAGTGTGAATGCGGAGAATCTGGTAATCTGCAGAATTGAGTAATTGCATGAAATTGAGATCTTCCTTCAGACTGAGAACCAGCTTTGCTGAAAAGTAGAGAAGCTGAGAAGATGAAGTTTTATTTGAACCATGAGCAAATGGCCATGCAGGGATTCATAGAAATTGAGATATTATTGCATATATACAGTACAACTTTTCGAGATATAGAAATTGAAAGAAATGAAGAATCTGATACACTCAGTGAAAGAGCCGAAGATGCTTGCAGTGAATTTCATGGAATTGGGAGTTGTTGCAGAATGCGAAATATCGGCAGGTACAGAAAATGGTAGAATTTGGTCAATAGATCGCAGTTGACATGTTGGTAGATAGGGAGAGTTTGTTATCAGTCATGCGAAGCAAACTGAGATATTGAAGTTAGTGTGAATGCATAGAAGTTGGAAAACTGTAGAGTTTGAATAATTGCAAGAGTTTGAGATGTTTCTTAATGCAGTGAACTAGATTTGCTGAAAAAGAGAGAAGTGGAGAATTTGAAAGTCGAGGTGGAAGCTGTGCATCTGGAATTGCAGACTTGTTCTTAATACATATAGTGGAGTAGAGATATCGAAATTGATAGAAATGGAGAACCTTAGACCCTCAGGGAAGGAGTAGCATCTACGAGAAGTGCATTTCATGGAATTGGGAGTTTTTGCTTTTATACAGAATGAGAAATATCTGCAGATAGAGAAAACGGTAGAATTTTTTCAATGGATCGCAGTTGACATTTTGGAAGATAGTGACAGTTTGGTTTCTTTAAAGCGAGACTTTACTGAGATATTGAAGTTAGTGTGAATGCTAAGAAGCTGCAAAACTGTAGAGTTGGAATATTTGCCAGAAATTGAGATGTTTTTTATTGCAGTGAAGTAGATGTGCTGAGAAAGAGAGAAGTGGAGAAGTTAAAAGTCGAGCTGAATGAACAGCAGCTGGAATTGCAGACTTGTTCTTCATAGAGACATTAGTACATACAGAGATTGTAAATTGGTAGAGATATCGAAATTGATAGAATTGTAGAACCTTAGACAAAGAGTGAAGGAATAGATTCTACAAGAATGGAATTTCATAGAATTGGGCTTTTCTGCAATTATACAGAATGAGAAATATCTGCAGATAGAGAAAATGGTAGAATTTGTTCAATGGATAGCAGTTGACATTCTGGTAGAGAGAGAAAACCATTTGTGCTGAAACATGACCCTATGGAGTTTTTGAAATCTGTGTGAAAGTGGAGAATCTGGTGATCCACAGAATTGAGTAATTGCAAAAAATTGAGATGTTCCTTTCAACACAGAACCAGATTGCTGAAAAGGGGAGAAACTGAGAAAATGAAGTTGATTTGAATGACGAGCAGCTGACAAAGCAGAGATTCTTTGAAATTAAGTTAATGCATCAATGCAGTAGAACTTTTTTGAGATATCAAAATTAATAGAAATGAAGAATCTGATGCACTCAGTGAAAGAGCCGAAGATGCGTCCAGTGCATTTCATGGAATTGGGGGTTGTTGCAGAATGAGAAATATCTGCAGGTACAGAAAATGGTAGAATTTGGTCAATGGATCGCAGTTGACATGTTGGTAGATAGGGAGAGTTTGTTATCAGTCATGCGAAGCAAACTGAGATATTGAAGTTAGTATGAATGCATAGAAGTTGGAAAGCTGTAGAGTTTGAATAATTGCAAGAGTTTGAGATGTTTCTTAATGCAGTGAACTAGATTTGCTGAAAAAGAGAGAAGTGGAGAAGTTGAAAGTCGAGGTGGAAGCTGTACACTTGGAATTGCAGACTTGTTCTTAATAGAGACATTAATACATATAGTGGAGTAGAGATATCGAAATTGATAGAAATGGAGAACCTTAGACACTCAGGGAAGGAGTAGCATCTACGAGAAGTGCATTTCATGGAATTGGGAGTTTTTGCTATTATACCGAATGAGAAATATCTGCAGATAGAGAAAATGGTAGAATTTGTTCAATGGATAGCAGTTGACATTTTGGAAGATAGTGACAGTTTGGTTTCTTTAAAGCGAGACTTTACTGAGATATTGAAGTTAGTGTGAATGCTAAGAAGCTGCAAAACTGTAGAGTTGGAATATTTGCCAGAAATTGAGATGTTTTTTATTGCAATGAAGTAGATGTGCTGAGAAAGAGAGAAGTGGAGAAGTTAAAAGTCGAGCTGAATGAACAGCAGCTGGAATTGCAGACTTGTTCTTCATAGAGACATTAGTACATACAGAGATTGTAAATTGGTAGAGATATCGAAATTGATAGAATTGTAGAACCTTAGACAAAGAGTGAAGGAATAGATTCTACAAGAATGGAATTTCATAGAATTGGGCTTTTCTGCAATTATACAGAATGAGAAATATCTGCAGATAGAGAAAATGGTAGAATTTGTTCAATGGATAGCAGTTGACATTCTGGTAGAGAGAGAAAACCATTTGTGCTGAAACATGACCCTATGGAGTTTTTGAAATCTGTGTGAAAGTGGAGAATCTGGTGATCCACAGAATTGAGTAATTGCAAAAAATTGAGATGTTCCTTTCAACACAGAACCAGATTGCTGAAAAGGGGAGAAACTGAGAAAATGAAGTTGATTTGAATGACGAGCAGCTGACAAAGCAGAGATTCTTTGAAATTAAGTTAATGCATCAATGCAGTAGAACTTTTTTGAGATATCAAAATTAATAGAAATGAAGAATCTGATGCACTCAGTGAAAGAGCCGAAGATGCGTCCAGTGCATTTCATGGAATTGGGGGTTGTTGCAGAATGAGAAATATCTGCAGGTACAGAAAATGGTAGAATTTGGTCAATGGATCGCAGTTGACATGTTGGTAGATAGGGAGAGTTTGTTATCAGTCATGCGAAGCAAACTGAGATATTGAAGTTAGTATGAATGCATAGAAGTTGGAAAGCTGTAGAGTTTGAATAATTGCAAGAGTTTGAGATGTTTCTTAATGCAGTGAACTAGATTTGCTGAAAAAGAGAGAAGTGGAGAAGTTGAAAGTCGAGGTGGAAGCTGTACACCTGGAATTGCAGACTTGTTCTTAATAGAGACATTAATACATATAGTGGAGTAGAGATATCGAAATTGATAGAAATGGAGAACCTTAGACACTCAGGGAAGGAGTAGCATCTACGAGAAGTGCATTTCATGGAATTGGGAGTTTTTGCTATTATACCGAATGAGAAATATCTGCAGATAGAGAAAATGGTAGAATTTGTTCAATGGATCGCAGTTGACATTTTGGAAGATGCTGAGAGTTTGGTTTCTTTAAAGCGAGACCTTACTGAGATATTGAATTTAGTGTGAATGCTAAGAAGCTGCAAAACTGTAGAGTTGAAACATTTGCCAGAAATTGAGATGTTATGTATTGCAGTTAAGTAGATTTGCTGAGAAAGAGAGAAGTGGAGAAGTTGAAAGTCGAGCTGAATGAAAAGCAGCTGGAATTGCAGACTTGCTCTTCATAGAGACATTAGTACATACAGAGATTGTAAATTGGTAGAGATATCGAAATTGATAGAATTGGAGAACCTTAGACACTCAGTGAAGGAGTAGATTCTACAAGAATGGAATTTCATAGAATTGGGCTTTTCTGCAATTATACAGAATGAGAAATATCTGCAGATAGAGAAAATGCTAGAATTTGTTCAATGGATAGCAGTTGACAATCTGGTAGAGAGAGAAAACCATTTGTGCTGAAACATGAGCCTACGGAGTTATTGAAGTCTGTGTGAAAGCGGAGAATCTGGTGATCTACAGAATTGAGTAATTGCAAGAAATTGAGATGTTCCTTTCAACAGAGAACCAGATTTGCTGAAACGGGGAGAAACTGAGAAAATGAAGTTTATTTGAATGATGTGCGGCTGACAAAGCAGAGATTCTTTGAACTTGTTAAGTTAATGCATAAATACAGTAGAACTTTTTTCAGATATAAAAATTAATAGAAATGTAGAATCTGATACACGCAGAGAGAGAGCCGAAGATGCTAGCAGTGAATTTCATGGAATTGGGAGTTGTTGCTATTATACAGAATGAGAAATTTCTGCAAGTACAGAAAATGGTAGAATTTGGTCAATGGATCGCAGTTGACATGTTGGTAGATATCGAGATTTTGTTTTCAGTCATCCAAAGCACACTGAGATATTGAAGTTTGCATGAATGCAAAGAAGCTGGAAAACTGTAGAGTTTGAATAATTGCAAGAGTTTGAGATGTTTCTTAATGCAGTAAACTAGATTTGCTGACAAAGAATGAAATGGAGAAGTTGTGGGTCGAGGTTAACGATGAGTACCTGGAATTGCAGACTTGTTCTTAATAGAGACATTAATACATATAGAGAGTAGAAATTAGTAGAGATATCGAAATTGATAGAAATGGAGAAGCTTAGACTCTCAGTGAAAGAGTAGCATCTGCAAGAAGGGAATTTCATGTCATTGAGCATTTTGCAATTATACAGAATGAGAAATATCTGCAGATAGAGAAAATGGCTAGAACTTGTTCAATGGATAGCAGTTGACATTTTGGTAATGAGAGAAAATCAGTTGTGTGAAAACATGAGCTTACGGACATCTTGATGTCAGTGTGAAAGCGGAGAATCTGGTGATCTACAGAATTGAGTAATTGCAAGAAATTGAGATGTTCCTTTCAACAGAGAACCAGATTTACTGAAAAGGGGAGAAACTGACAAAATGAAGTTTATTTGAATGATGAGCAGCTGACAAAGCAGAGATTCTTTGAACTTGTTACGTTATTGCATAAATACAGTAGAACCTTTTTCAGATATAAAAATTAATAGAAATGTAGAATCTGATACATGCAGAGAGAGAGCCGAAGATGCTAGCAGTGAATTTCATGGAATTGGGAGTTGTTGTTATTATACAGAATGAGAAATTTCTGCAGGTACAGAAAATGGTAGAATTTGGTCAATGTATCGCAGTTGACATGTTGGTAGATAGCGAGAATTTGTTTTCAGTCATGCGAAACACACTGAGATATTGAAGTTTGCATGAATGCAAAAAAGCTGGAAAACTGTAGAGTTTGAATAATTGCAAGAGTTTGAGGTGTTACTTAATGCAGTAAACTAGCTTTGCTGAAAAAGAATGAAATGGAGAAGGTCTAGGTCGAGGTTAACGACGAGTACCTGGAATTGCAGACATGTTCTTAATAGAGACTTTAATACACATAGAGAGTAGAAATTAGTAGAGATATCGAAATTGATGGAAATGGAGAAGCTTAGACTCTCAGTGAAGGAGTAGCATCTACAAGAAGGGAATTTCATGTCATTGAGCATTTTGCAATTATACAGAATGATAAATATCTGCAGATAGAGAAAATGGCTAGAACTTGTTCAATGGATAGCAGTTGACATTTTGGTAATTAGAGAAAATCAGTTGTGTGAAAACATGAGCTTACGGACATCTTGATGTCAGTGTGAATGCGGAGAATCTGGTAATCTGCAGAATTGAGTAATTGCATGAAATTGAGATCTTCCTTCAGACTGAGAACCAGCTTTGCTGAAAAGTAGAGAAGCTGAGAAGATGAAGTTTTATTTGAACCATGAGCAAATGGCCATGCAGGGATTCATAGAAATTGAGATATTATTGCATATATACAGTACAACTTTTCGAGATATAGAAATTGAAAGAAATGAAGAATCTGATACACTCAGTGAAAGAGCCGAAGATGCTTGCAGTGAATTTCATGGAATTGGGAGTTGTTGCAGAATGCGAAATATCGGCAGGTACAGAAAATGGTAGAATTTGGTCAATAGATCGCAGTTGACATGTTGGTAGATAGGGAGAGTTTGTTATCAGTCATGCGAAGCAAACTGAGATATTGAAGTTAGTGTGAATGCATAGAAGTTGGAAAACTGTAGAGTTTGAATAATTGCAAGAGTTTGAGATGTTTCTTAATGCAGTGAACTAGATTTGCTGAAAAAGAGAGAAGTGGAGAATTTGAAAGTCGAGGTGGAAGCTGTGCATCTGGAATTGCAGACTTGTTCTTAATACATATAGTGGAGTAGAGATATCGAAATTGATAGAAATGGAGAACCTTAGACCCTCAGGGAAGGAGTAGCATCTACGAGAAGTGCATTTCATGGAATTGGGAATTTTTGCTTTTATACAGAATGAGAAATATCTGCAGATAGAGAAAACGGTAGAATTTTTTCAATGGATCGCAGTTGACATTTTGGAAGATAGTGACAGTTTGGTTTCTTTAAAGCGAGACTTTACTGAGATATTGAAGTTAGTGTGAATGCTAAGAAGCTGCAAAACTGTAGAGTTGGAATATTTGCCAGAAATTGAGATGTTTTTTATTGCAGTGAAGTAGATGTGCTGAGAAAGAGAGAAGTGGAGAAGTTAAAAGTCGAGCTGAATGAACAGCAGCTGGAATTGCAGACTTGTTCTTCATAGAGACATTAGTACATACAGAGATTGTAAATTGGTAGAGATATCGAAATTGATAGAATTGTAGAACCTTAGACAAAGAGTGAAGGAATAGATTCTACAAGAATGGAATTTCATAGAATTGGGCTTTTCTGCAATTATACAGAATGAGAAATATCTGCAGATAGAGACAATGGTAGAATTTGTTCAATGGATAGCAGTTGACATTCTGGTAGAGAGAGAAAACCATTTGTGCTGAAACATGACCCTATGGAGTTTTTGAAATCTGTGTGAAAGTGGAGAATCTGGTGATCCACAGAATTGAGTAATTGCAAAAAATTGAGATGTTCCTTTCAACACAGAACCAGATTGCTGAAAAGGGGAGAAACTGAGAAAATGAAGTTGATTTGAATGACGAGCAGCTGACAAAGCAGAGATTCTTTGAAATTAAGTTAATGCATCAATGCAGTAGAACTTTTTTGAGATATCAAAATTAATAGAAATGAAGAATCTGATGCACTCAGTGAAAGAGCCGAAGATGCGTCCAGTGCATTTCATGGAATTGGGGGTTGTTGCAGAATGAGAAATATCTGCAGGTACAGAAAATGGTAGAATTTGGTCAATGGATCGCAGTTGACATGTTGGTAGATAGGGAGAGTTTGTTATCAGTCATGCGAAGCAAACTGAGATATTGAAGTTAGTATGAATGCATAGAAGTTGGAAAGCTGTAGAGTTTGAATAATTGCAAGAGTTTGAGATGTTTCTTAATGCAGTGAACTAGATTTGCTGAAAAAGAGAGAAGTGGAGAAGTTGAAAGTCGAGGTGGAAGCTGTACACTTGGAATTGCAGACTTGTTCTTAATAGAGACATTAATACATATAGTGGAGTAGAGATATCGAAATTGATAGAAATGGAGAACCTTAGACACTCAGGGAAGGAGTAGCATCTACGAGAAGTGCATTTCATGGAATTGGGAGTTTTTGCTATTATACCGAATGAGAAATATCTGCAGATAGAGAAAATGGTAGAATTTGTTCAATGGATACCAGTTGACATTCTGGTAGAGAGAGAAAACCATTTGTGCTGAAACATGACCCTATGGAGTTTTTGAAATCTGTGTGAAAGTGGAGAATCTGGTGATCCACAGAATTGAGTAATTGCAAAAAATTGAGATGTTCCTTTCAACACAGAACCAGATTGCTGAAAAGGGGAGAAACTGAGAAAATGAAGTTGATTTGAATGACGAGCAGCTGACAAAGCAGAGATTCTTTGAAATTAAGTTAATGCATCAATGCAGTAGAACTTTTTTGAGATATCAAAATTAATAGAAATGAAGAATCTGATGCACTCAGTGAAAGAGCCGAAGATGCGTCCAGTGCATTTCATGGAATTGGGGGTTGTTGCAGAATGAGAAATATCTGCAGGTACAGAAAATGGTAGAATTTGGTCAATGGATCGCAGTTGACATGTTGGTAGATAGGGAGAGTTTGTTATCAGTCATGCGAAGCAAACTGAGATATTGAAGTTAGTATGAATGCATAGAAGTTGGAAAGCTGTAGAGTTTGAATAATTGCAAGAGTTTGAGATGTTTCTTAATGCAGTGAACTAGATTTGCTGAAAAAGAGAGAAGTGGAGAAGTTGAAAGTCGAGGTGGAAGCTGTACACCTGGAATTGCAGACTTGTTCTTAATAGAGACATTAATACATATAGTGGAGTAGAGATATCGAAATTGATAGAAATGGAGAACCTTAGACACTCAGGGAAGGAGTAGCATCTACGAGAAGTGCATTTCATGGAATTGGGAGTTTTTGCTATTATACCGAATGAGAAATATCTGCAGATAGAGAAAATGGTAGAATTTGTTCAATGGATCGCAGTTGACATTTTGGAAGATGCTGAGAGTTTGGTTTCTTTAAAGCGAGACCTTACTGAGATATTGAATTTAGTGTGAATGCTAAGAAGCTGCAAAACTGTAGAGTTGAAACATTTGCCAGAAATTGAGATGTTATGTATTGCAGTTAAGTAGATTTGCTGAGAAAGAGAGAAGTGGAGAAGTTGAAAGTCGAGCTGAATGAAAAGCAGCTGGAATTGCAGACTTGCTCTTCATAGAGACATTAGTACATACAGAGATTGTAAATTGGTAGAGATATCGAAATTGATAGAATTGGAGAACCTTAGACACTCAGTGAAGGAGTAGATTCTACAAGAATGGAATTTCATAGAATTGGGCTTTTCTGCAATTATACAGAATGAGAAATATCTGCAGATAGAGAAAATGCTAGAATTTGTTCAATGGATAGCAGTTGACAATCTGGTAGAGAGAGAAAACCATTTGTGCTGAAACATGAGCCTACGGAGTTATTGAAGTCTGTGTGAAAGCGGAGAATCTGGTGATCTACAGAATTGAGTAATTGCAAGAAATTGAGATGTTCCTTTCAACAGAGAACCAGATTTGCTGAAACGGGGAGAAACTGAGAAAATGAAGTTTATTTGAATGATGTGCGGCTGACAAAGCAGAGATTCTTTGAACTTGTTAAGTTAATGCATAAATACAGTAGAACTTTTTTCAGATATAAAAATTAATAGAAATGTAGAATCTGATACACGCAGAGAGAGAGCCGAAGATGCTAGCAGTGAATTTCATGGAATTGGGAGTTGTTGCTATTATACAGAATGAGAAATTTCTGCAAGTACAGAAAATGGTAGAATTTGGTCAATGGATCGCAGTTGACATGTTGGTAGATATCGAGATTTTGTTTTCAGTCATCCAAAGCACACTGAGATATTGAAGTTTGCATGAATGCAAAGAAGCTGGAAAACTGTAGAGTTTGAATAATTGCAAGAGTTTGAGATGTTTCTTAATGCAGTAAACTAGATTTGCTGACAAAGAATGAAATGGAGAAGTTGTGGGTCGAGGTTAACGATGAGTACCTGGAATTGCAGACTTGTTCTTAATAGAGACATTAATACATATAGAGAGTAGAAATTAGTAGAGATATCGAAATTGATAGAAATGGAGAAGCTTAGACTCTCAGTGAAAGAGTAGCATCTGCAAGAAGGGAATTTCATGTCATTGAGCATTTTGCAATTATACAGAATGAGAAATATCTGCAGATAGAGAAAATGGCTAGAACTTGTTCAATGGATAGCAGTTGACATTTTGGTAATGAGAGAAAATCAGTTGTGTGAAAACATGAGCTTACGGACATCTTGATGTCAGTGTGAAAGCGGAGAATCTGGTGATCTACAGAATTGAGTAATTGCAAGAAATTGAGATGTTCCTTTCAACAGAGAACCAGATTTACTGAAAAGGGGAGAAACTGACAAAATGAAGTTTATTTGAATGATGAGCAGCTGACAAAGCAGAGATTCTTTGAACTTGTTACGTTATTGCATAAATACAGTAGAACCTTTTTCAGATATAAAAATTAATAGAAATGTAGAATCTGATACATGCAGAGAGAGAGCCGAAGATGCTAGCAGTGAATTTCATGGAATTGGGAGTTGTTGTTATTATACAGAATGAGAAATTTCTGCAGGTACAGAAAATGGTAGAATTTGGTCAATGTATCGCAGTTGACATGTTGGTAGATAGCGAGAATTTGTTTTCAGTCATGCGAAACACACTGAGATATTGAAGTTTGCATGAATGCAAAAAAGCTGGAAAACTGTAGAGTTTGAATAATTGCAAGAGTTTGAGGTGTTACTTAATGCAGTAAACTAGCTTTGCTGAAAAAGAATGAAATGGAGAAGGTCTAGGTCGAGGTTAACGACGAGTACCTGGAATTGCAGACATGTTCTTAATAGAGACTTTAATACACATAGAGAGTAGAAATTAGTAGAGATATCGAAATTGATGGAAATGGAGAAGCTTAGACTCTCAGTGAAGGAGTAGCATCTACAAGAAGGGAATTTCATGTCATTGAGCATTTTGCAATTATACAGAATGATAAATATCTGCAGATAGAGAAAATGGCTAGAACTTGTTCAATGGATAGCAGTTGACATTTTGGTAATTAGAGAAAATCAGTTGTGTGAAAACATGAGCTTACGGACATCTTGATGTCAGTGTGAATGCGGAGAATCTGGTAATCTGCAGAATTGAGTAATTGCATGAAATTGAGATCTTCCTTCAGACTGAGAACCAGCTTTGCTGAAAAGTAGAGAAGCTGAGAAGATGAAGTTTTATTTGAACCATGAGCAAATGGCCATGCAGGGATTCATAGAAATTGAGATATTATTGCATATATACAGTACAACTTTTCGAGATATAGAAATTGAAAGAAATGAAGAATCTGATACACTCAGTGAAAGAGCCGAAGATGCTTGCAGTGAATTTCATGGAATTGGGAGTTGTTGCAGAATGCGAAATATCGGCAGGTACAGAAAATGGTAGAATTTGGTCAATAGATCGCAGTTGACATGTTGGTAGATAGGGAGAGTTTGTTATCAGTCATGCGAAGCAAACTGAGATATTGAAGTTAGTGTGAATGCATAGAAGTTGGAAAACTGTAGAGTTTGAATAATTGCAAGAGTTTGAGATGTTTCTTAATGCAGTGAACTAGATTTGCTGAAAAAGAGAGAAGTGGAGAATTTGAAAGTCGAGGTGGAAGCTGTGCATCTGGAATTGCAGACTTGTTCTTAATACATATAGTGGAGTAGAGATATCGAAATTGATAGAAATGGAGAACCTTAGACCCTCAGGGAAGGAGTAGCATCTACGAGAAGTGCATTTCATGGAATTGGGAGTTTTTGCTTTTATACAGAATGAGAAATATCTGCAGATAGAGAAAACGGTAGAATTTTTTCAATGGATCGCAGTTGACATTTTGGAAGATAGTGACAGTTTGGTTTCTTTAAAGCGAGACTTTACTGAGATATTGAAGTTAGTGTGAATGCTAAGAAGCTGCAAAACTGTAGAGTTGGAATATTTGCCAGAAATTGAGATGTTTTTTATTGCAGTGAAGTAGATGTGCTGAGAAAGAGAGAAGTGGAGAAGTTAAAAGTCGAGCTGAATGAACAGCAGCTGGAATTGCAGACTTGTTCTTCATAGAGACATTAGTACATACAGAGATTGTAAATTGGTAGAGATATCGAAATTGATAGAATTGTAGAACCTTAGACAAAGAGTGAAGGAATAGATTCTACAAGAATGGAATTTCATAGAATTGGGCTTTTCTGCAATTATACAGAATGAGAAATATCTGCAGATAGAGACAATGGTAGAATTTGTTCAATGGATAGCAGTTGACATTCTGGTAGAGAGAGAAAACCATTTGTGCTGAAACATGACCCTATGGAGTTTTTGAAATCTGTGTGAAAGTGGAGAATCTGGTGATCCACAGAATTGAGTAATTGCAAAAAATTGAGATGTTCCTTTCAACACAGAACCAGATTGCTGAAAAGGGGAGAAACTGAGAAAATGAAGTTGATTTGAATGACGAGCAGCTGACAAAGCAGAGATTCTTTGAAATTAAGTTAATGCATCAATGCAGTAGAACTTTTTTGAGATATCAAAATTAATAGAAATGAAGAATCTGATGCACTCAGTGAAAGAGCCGAAGATGCGTCCAGTGCATTTCATGGAATTGGGGGTTGTTGCAGAATGAGAAATATCTGCAGGTACAGAAAATGGTAGAATTTGGTCAATGGATCGCAGTTGACATGTTGGTAGATAGGGAGAGTTTGTTATCAGTCATGCGAAGCAAACTGAGATATTGAAGTTAGTATGAATGCATAGAAGTTGGAAAGCTGTAGAGTTTGAATAATTGCAAGAGTTTGAGATGTTTCTTAATGCAGTGAACTAGATTTGCTGAAAAAGAGAGAAGTGGAGAAGTTGAAAGTCGAGGTGGAAGCTGTACACCTGGAATTGCAGACTTGTTCTTAATAGAGACATTAATACATATAGTGGAGTAGAGATATCGAAATTGATAGAAATGGAGAACCTTAGACACTCAGGGAAGGAGTAGCATCTACGAGAAGTGCATTTCATGGAATTGGGAGTTTTTGCTATTATACCGAATGAGAAATATCTGCAGATAGAGAAAATGGTAGAATTTGTTCAATGGATCGCAGTTGACATTTTGGAAGATAGTGACAGTTTGGTTTCTTTAAAGCGAGACTTTACTGAGATATTGAAGTTAGTGTGAATGCTAAGAAGCTGCAAAACTGTAGAGTTGGAATATTTGCCAGAAATTGAGATGTTTTTTATTGCAGTGAAGTAGATGTGCTGAGAAAGAGAGAAGTGGAGAAGTTAAAAGTCGAGCTGAATGAACAGCAGCTGGAATTGCAGACTTGTTCTTCATAGAGACATTAGTACATACAGAGATTGTAAATTGGTAGAGATATCGAAATTGATAGAATTGTAGAACCTTAGACAAAGAGTGAAGGAATAGATTCTACAAGAATGGAATTTCATAGAATTGGGCTTTTCTGCAATTATACAGAATGAGAAATATCTGCAGATAGAGAAAATGGTAGAATTTGTTCAATGGATAGCAGTTGACATTCTGGTAGAGAGAGAAAACCATTTGTGCTGAAACATGACCCTATGGAGTTTTTGAAATCTGTGTGAAAGTGGAGAATCTGGTGATCCACAGAATTGAGTAATTGCAAAAAATTGAGATGTTCCTTTCAACACAGAACCAGATTGCTGAAAAGGGGAGAAACTGAGAAAATGAAGTTGATTTGAATGACGAGCAGCTGACAAAGCAGAGATTCTTTGAAATTAAGTTAATGCATCAATGCAGTAGAACTTTTTTGAGATATCAAAATTAATAGAAATGAAGAATCTGATGCACTCAGTGAAAGAGCCGAAGATGCGTCCAGTGCATTTCATGGAATTGGGGGTTGTTGCAGAATGAGAAATATCTGCAGGTACAGAAAATGGTAGAATTTGGTCAATGGATCGCAGTTGACATGTTGGTAGATAGGGAGAGTTTGTTATCAGTCATGCGAAGCAAACTGAGATATTGAAGTTAGTATGAATGCATAGAAGTTGGAAAGCTGTAGAGTTTGAATAATTGCAAGAGTTTGAGATGTTTCTTAATGCAGTGAACTAGATTTGCTGAAAAAGAGAGAAGTGGAGAAGTTGAAAGTCGAGGTGGAAGCTGTACACCTGGAATTGCAGACTTGTTCTTAATAGAGACATTAATACATATAGTGGAGTAGAGATATCGAAATTGATAGAAATGGAGAACCTTAGACACTCAGGGAAGGAGTAGCATCTACGAGAAGTGCATTTCATGGAATTGGGAGTTTTTGCTATTATACCGAATGAGAAATATCTGCAGATAGAGAAAATGGTAGAATTTGTTCAATGGATCGCAGTTGACATTTTGGAAGATGCTGAGAGTTTGGTTTCTTTAAAGCGAGACCTTACTGAGATATTGAATTTAGTGTGAATGCTAAGAAGCTGCAAAACTGTAGAGTTGAAACATTTGCCAGAAATTGAGATGTTATGTATTGCAGTTAAGTAGATTTGCTGAGAAAGAGAGAAGTGGAGAAGTTGAAAGTCGAGCTGAATGAAAAGCAGCTGGAATTGCAGACTTGCTCTTCATAGAGACATTAGTACATACAGAGATTGTAAATTGGTAGAGATATCGAAATTGATAGAATTGGAGAACCTTAGACACTCAGTGAAGGAGTAGATTCTACAAGAATGGAATTTCATAGAATTGGGCTTTTCTGCAATTATACAGAATGAGAAATATCTGCAGATAGAGAAAATGCTAGAATTTGTTCAATGGATAGCAGTTGACAATCTGGTAGAGAGAGAAAACCATTTGTGCTGAAACATGAGCCTACGGAGTTATTGAAGTCTGTGTGAAAGCGGAGAATCTGGTGATCTACAGAATTGAGTAATTGCAAGAAATTGAGATGTTCCTTTCAACAGAGAACCAGATTTGCTGAAACGGGGAGAAACTGAGAAAATGAAGTTTATTTGAATGATGTGCGGCTGACAAAGCAGAGATTCTTTGAACTTGTTAAGTTAATGCATAAATACAGTAGAACTTTTTTCAGATATAAAAATTAATAGAAATGTAGAATCTGATACACGCAGAGAGAGAGCCGAAGATGCTAGCAGTGAATTTCATGGAATTGGGAGTTGTTGCTATTATACAGAATGAGAAATTTCTGCAAGTACAGAAAATGGTAGAATTTGGTCAATGGATCGCAGTTGACATGTTGGTAGATATCGAGATTTTGTTTTCAGTCATCCAAAGCACACTGAGATATTGAAGTTTGCATGAATGCAAAGAAGCTGGAAAACTGTAGAGTTTGAATAATTGCAAGAGTTTGAGATGTTTCTTAATGCAGTAAACTAGATTTGCTGACAAAGAATGAAATGGAGAAGTTGTGGGTCGAGGTTAACGATGAGTACCTGGAATTGCAGACTTGTTCTTAATAGAGACATTAATACATATAGAGAGTAGAAATTAGTAGAGATATCGAAATTGATAGAAATGGAGAAGCTTAGACTCTCAGTGAAAGAGTAGCATCTGCAAGAAGGGAATTTCATGTCATTGAGCATTTTGCAATTATACAGAATGAGAAATATCTGCAGATAGAGAAAATGGCTAGAACTTGTTCAATGGATAGCAGTTGACATTTTGGTAATGAGAGAAAATCAGTTGTGTGAAAACATGAGCTTACGGACATCTTGATGTCAGTGTGAAAGCGGAGAATCTGGTGATCTACAGAATTGAGTAATTGCAAGAAATTGAGATGTTCCTTTCAACAGAGAACCAGATTTACTGAAAAGGGGAGAAACTGACAAAATGAAGTTTATTTGAATGATGAGCAGCTGACAAAGCAGAGATTCTTTGAACTTGTTACGTTATTGCATAAATACAGTAGAACCTTTTTCAGATATAAAAATTAATAGAAATGTAGAATCTGATACATGCAGAGAGAGAGCCGAAGATGCTAGCAGTGAATTTCATGGAATTGGGAGTTGTTGTTATTATACAGAATGAGAAATTTCTGCAGGTACAGAAAATGGTAGAATTTGGTCAATGGATCGCAGTTGACATGTTGGTAGATAGCGAGAATTTGTTTTCAGTCATGCGAAACACACTGAGATATTGAAGTTTGCATGAATGCAAAAAAGCTGGAAAACTGTAGAGTTTGAATAATTGCAAGAGTTTGAGGTGTTACTTAATGCAGTAAACTAGCTTTGCTGAAAAAGAATGAAATGGAGAAGGTCTAGGTCGAGGTTAACGACGAGTACCTGGAATTGCAGACATGTTCTTAATAGAGACTTTAATACACATAGAGAGTAGAAATTAGTAGAGATATCGAAATTGATGGAAATGGAGAAGCTTAGACTCTCAGTGAAGGAGTAGCATCTACAAGAAGGGAATTTCATGTCATTGAGCATTTTGCAATTATACAGAATGATAAATATCTGCAGATAGAGAAAATGGCTAGAACTTGTTCAATGGATAGCAGTTGACATTTTGGTAATTAGAGAAAATCAGTTGTGTGAAAACATGAGCTTACGGACATCTTGATGTCAGTGTGAATGCGGAGAATCTGGTAATCTGCAGAATTGAGTAATTGCATGAAATTGAGATCTTCCTTCAGACTGAGAACCAGCTTTGCTGAAAAGTAGAGAAGCTGAGAAGATGAAGTTTTATTTGAACCATGAGCAAATGGCCATGCAGGGATTCATAGAAATTGAGATATTATTGCATATATACAGTACAACTTTTCGAGATATAGAAATTGAAAGAAATGAAGAATCTGATACACTCAGTGAAAGAGCCGAAGATGCTTGCAGTGAATTTCATGGAATTGGGAGTTGTTGCAGAATGCGAAATATCGGCAGGTACAGAAAATGGTAGAATTTGGTCAATAGATCGCAGTTGACATGTTGGTAGATAGGGAGAGTTTGTTATCAGTCATGCGAAGCAAACTGAGATATTGAAGTTAGTGTGAATGCATAGAAGTTGGAAAGCTGTAGAGTTTGAATAATTGCAAGAGTTTGAGATGTTTCTTAATGCAGTGAACTAGATATGCTGAAAAAGAGAGAAGTGGAGAATTTGAAAGTCGAGGTGGAAGCTGTGCATCTGGAATTGCAGACTTGTTCTTAATAGATATAGTGGAGTAGAGATATCGAAATTGATAGAAATGGAGAACCTTAGACCCTCAGGGAAGGAGTAGCATCTACGAGAAGTGCATTTCATGGAATTGGGAGTTTTTGCTATTATACAGAATGAGAAATATCTGCAGATAGAGAAAACGGTAGAATTTGTTCAATGGATCGCAGTTGACATTTTGGAAGATAGTGACAGTTTGGTTTCTTTAAAGCGAGACTTTACTGAGATATTGAAGTTAGTGTGAATGCTAAGAAGCTGCAAAACTGTAGAGTTTGAATATTTGCCAGAAATTGAGATGTTTTTTATTGCAGTGGAGTAGAAGTGCTGAGAAAGGGAGAATTGGAGAAGTTAAAAGTCGAGCTGAATGAACAGCAGCTGGAATTGCAGACTTGCTCTTCATAGAGACATTAGTACATACAGAGATTGTAAATTGGTAGAGATATCGAAATTGATAGAATTGTAGAACCTTAGACAAAGAGTGAAGGAATAGATTCTACAAGAATGGAATTTCATAGAATTGGGCTTTTCTGCAATTATACAGAATGAGAAATATCTGCAGATAGAGAAAATGCTAGAATTTGTTCAATGGATAGCAGTTGACATTCTGGTAGAGAGAGAAAACCATTTGTGCTGAAACATGAGCCTATGGAGTTTTTGAAATCTGTGTGAAAGTGGAGAATCTGGTGATCCACAGAATTGAGTAATTGCAAAAAATTGAGATGTTCCTTTCAACACAGAACCAGATTTGCTGAAAAGGGGAGAAACTGAGAAAATGAAGTTGATTTGAATGACGAGCAGCTGACAAAGCAGAGATTCTTTGAAATTAAGTTAATGCATCAATGCAGTAGAACTTTTTTGAGATATCAAAATTAATAGAAATGAAGAATCTGATGCACTCAGTGAAAGAGCCGAAGATGCGTCCAGTGCATTTCATGGAATTGGGGGTTGTTGCAGAATGAGAAATATCTGCAGGTACAGAAAATGGTAGAATTTGGTCAATGGATCGCAGTTGACATGTTGGTAGATAGGGAGAGTTTGTTATCAGTCATGCGAAGCAAACTGAGATATTGAAGTTAGTATGAATGCATAGAAGTTGGAAAGCTGTAGAGTTTGAATAATTGCAAGAGTTTGAGATGTTTCTTAATGCAGTGAACTAGATTTGCTGAAAAAGAGAGAAGTGGAGAAGTTGAAAGTCGAGGTGGAAGCTGTACACTTGGAATTGCAGACTTGTTCTTAATAGAGACATTAATACATATAGTGGAGTAGAGATATCGAAATTGATAGAAATGGAGAACCTTAGACACTCAGGGAAGGAGTAGCATCTACGAGAAGTGCATTTCATGGAATTGGGAGTTTTTGCTATTATACCGAATGAGAAATATCTGCAGATAGAGAAAATGGTAGAATTTGTTCAATGGATAGCCAGTTGACATTCTGGTAGAGAGAGAAAACCATTTGTGCTGAAACATGACCCTATGGAGTTTTTGAAATCTGTGTGAAAGTGGAGAATCTGGTGATCCACAGAATTGAGTAATTGCAAAAAATTGAGATGTTCCTTTCAACACAGAACCAGATTGCTGAAAAGGGGAGAAACTGAGAAAATGAAGTTGATTTGAATGACGAGCAGCTGACAAAGCAGAGATTCTTTGAAATTAAGTTAATGCATCAATGCAGTAGAACTTTTTTGAGATATCAAAATTAATAGAAATGAAGAATCTGATGCACTCAGTGAAAGAGCCGAAGATGCGTCCAGTGCATTTCATGGAATTGGGGGTTGTTGCAGAATGAGAAATATCTGCAGGTACAGAAAATGGTAGAATTTGGTCAATGGATCGCAGTTGACATGTTGGTAGATAGGGAGAGTTTGTTATCAGTCATGCGAAGCAAACTGAGATATTGAAGTTAGTATGAATGCATAGAAGTTGGAAAGCTGTAGAGTTTGAATAATTGCAAGAGTTTGAGATGTTTCTTAATGCAGTGAACTAGATTTGCTGAAAAAGAGAGAAGTGGAGAAGTTGAAAGTCGAGGTGGAAGCTGTACACCTGGAATTGCAGACTTGTTCTTAATAGAGACATTAATACATATAGTGGAGTAGAGATATCGAAATTGATAGAAATGGAGAACCTTAGACACTCAGGGAAGGAGTAGCATCTACGAGAAGTGCATTTCATGGAATTGGGAGTTTTTGCTATTATACCGAATGAGAAATATCTGCAGATAGAGAAAATGGTAGAATTTGTTCAATGGATCGCAGTTGACATTTTGGAAGATGCTGAGAGTTTGGTTTCTTTAAAGCGAGACCTTACTGAGATATTGAATTTAGTGTGAATGCTAAGAAGCTGCAAAACTGTAGAGTTGAAACATTTGCCAGAAATTGAGATGTTATGTATTGCAGTTAAGTAGATTTGCTGAGAAAGAGAGAAGTGGAGAAGTTGAAAGTCGAGCTGAATGAAAAGCAGCTGGAATTGCAGACTTGCTCTTCATAGAGACATTAGTACATACAGAGATTGTAAATTGGTAGAGATATCGAAATTGATAGAATTGGAGAACCTTAGACACTCAGTGAAGGAGTAGATTCTACAAGAATGGAATTTCATAGAATTGGGCTTTTCTGCAATTATACAGAATGAGAAATATCTGCAGATAGAGAAAATGCTAGAATTTGTTCAATGGATAGCAGTTGACAATCTGGTAGAGAGAGAAAACCATTTGTGCTGAAACATGAGCCTACGGAGTTATTGAAGTCTGTGTGAAAGCGGAGAATCTGGTGATCTACAGAATTGAGTAATTGCAAGAAATTGAGATGTTCCTTTCAACAGAGAACCAGATTTGCTGAAACGGGGAGAAACTGAGAAAATGAAGTTTATTTGAATGATGTGCGGCTGACAAAGCAGAGATTCTTTGAACTTGTTAAGTTAATGCATAAATACAGTAGAACTTTTTTCAGATATAAAAATTAATAGAAATGTAGAATCTGATACACGCAGAGAGAGAGCCGAAGATGCTAGCAGTGAATTTCATGGAATTGGGAGTTGTTGCTATTATACAGAATGAGAAATTTCTGCAAGTACAGAAAATGGTAGAATTTGGTCAATGGATCGCAGTTGACATGTTGGTAGATATCGAGATTTTGTTTTCAGTCATGCGAAGCAAACTGAGATATTGAAGTTAGTATGAATGCATAGAAGTTGAAAAACTGTAGAGTTTGAATAATTGCAAGAGTTTGAGATGTTTCTTAATGCAGTGAACTAGATTTGCTGAAAAAAGAGAGAAGTGGAGAAGTTGAAAGTCGAGGTGGAAGCTGCACAGCTGGAATTGCAGACTTGTTCTTAATAGAGACATCAATACATATAGTGGAGTAGAGATATCGAAATTGATAGAAATGGAGAACCTAAGACACTCAGTGAAGGAGTAGCATCTACGAGAAGTGCATTTCATGGAATTGGGAGTTTTTGCTATTATACAGAATGAGAAATATCTGCAGATAGAGAAAATGGTAGAATTTGGTCAATGGATCGCAGTTGACATGTTGGTAGATAGCGAGAATTTGTTTTCAGTCATGCGAAACACACTGAGATATTGAAGTTTGCATGAATGCAAAAAAGCTGGAAAACTGTAGAGTTTGAATAATTGCAAGAGTTTGAGGTGTTACTTAATGCAGTAAACTAGCTTTGCTGAAAAAGAATGAAATGGAGAAGGTCTAGGTCGAGGTTAACGACGAGTACCTGGAATTGCAGACATGTTCTTAATAGAGACTTTAATACACATAGAGAGTAGAAATTAGTAGAGATATCGAAATTGATGGAAATGGAGAAGCTTAGACTCTCAGTGAAGGAGTAGCATCTACAAGAAGGGAATTTCATGTCATTGAGCATTTTGCAATTATACAGAATGATAAATATCTGCAGATAGAGAAAATGGCTAGAACTTGTTCAATGGATAGCAGTTGACATTTTGGTAATTAGAGAAAATCAGTTGTGTGAAAACATGAGCTTACGGACATCTTGATGTCAGTGTGAATGCGGAGTATTCTGGTAATCTGCAGAATTGAGTAATTGCATGAAATTGAGATCTTCCTTCAGACTGAGAACCAGCTTTGCTGAAAAGTAGAGAAGCTGAGAAGATGAAGTTTTATTTGAACCATGAGCAAATGGCCATGCAGGGATTCATAGAAATTGAGATATTATTGCATATATACAGTACAACTTTTCGAGATATACAAATTGAAAGAAATGAAGAATCTGATACACTCAGTGAAAGAGCCGAAGATGCTTGCAGTGAATTTCATGGAATTGGGAGTTGTTGCAGAATGCGAAACATCGGCAGGTACAGAAAATGGTAGAATTTGGTCAATAGATCGCAGTTGACATGTTGGTAGATAGGGAGAGTTTGTTATCAGTCATGCGAAGCAAACTGAGATATTGAAGTTAGTGTGAATGCATAGAAGTTGGAAAACTGTAGAGTTTGAATAATTGCAAGAGTTTGAGATGTTTCTTAATGCAGTGAACTAGATTTGCTGAAAAAGAGAGAAGTGGAGAATTTGAAAGTCGAGGTGGAAGCTGTGCATCTGGAATTGCAGACTTGTTCTTAATACATATAGTGGAGTAGAGATATCGAAATTGATAGAAATGGAGAACCTTAGACACTCAGGGAAGGAGTAGCATCTACGAGAAGTGCATTTCATGGAATTGGGAGTTTTTGCTATTATACCGAATGAGAAATATCTGCAGATAGAGAAAATGGTAGAATTTGTTCAATGGATCGCAGTTGACATTTTGGAAGATAGTGACAGTTTGGTTTCTTTAAAGCGAGACTTTACTGAGATATTGAAGTTAGTGTGAATGCTAAGAAGCTGCAAAACTGTAGAGTTGGAATATTTGCCAGAAATTGAGATGTTTTTTATTGCAGTGAAGTAGATGTGCTGAGAAAGAGAGAAGTGGAGAAGTTAAAAGTCGAGCTGAATGAACAGCAGCTGGAATTGCAGACTTGTTCTTCATAGAGACATTAGTACATACAGAGATTGTAAATTGGTAGAGATATCGAAATTGATAGAATTGTAGAACCTTAGACAAAGAGTGAAGGAATAGATTCTACAAGAATGGAATTTCATAGAATTGGGCTTTTCTGCAATTATACAGAATGAGAAATATCTGCAGATAGAGACAATGGTAGAATTTGTTCAATGGATAGCAGTTGACATTCTGGTAGAGAGAGAAAACCATTTGTGCTGAAACATGACCCTATGGAGTTTTTGAAATCTGTGTGAAAGTGGAGAATCTGGTGATCCACAGAATTGAGTAATTGCAAAAAATTGAGATGTTCCTTTCAACACAGAACCAGATTGCTGAAAAGGGGAGAAACTGAGAAAATGAAGTTGATTTGAATGACGAGCAGCTGACAAAGCAGAGATTCTTTGAAATTAAGTTAATGCATCAATGCAGTAGAACTTTTTTGAGATATCAAAATTAATAGAAATGAAGAATCTGATGCACTCAGTGAAAGAGCCGAAGATGCGTCCAGTGCATTTCATGGAATTGGGGGTTGTTGCAGAATGAGAAATATCTGCAGGTACAGAAAATGGTAGAATTTGGTCAATGGATCGCAGTTGACATGTTGGTAGATAGGGAGAGTTTGTTATCAGTCATGCGAAGCAAACTGAGATATTGAAGTTAGTATGAATGCATAGAAGTTGGAAAGCTGTAGAGTTTGAATAATTGCAAGAGTTTGAGATGTTTCTTAATGCAGTGAACTAGATTTGCTGAAAAAGAGAGAAGTGGAGAAGTTGAAAGTCGAGGTGGAAGCTGTACACCTGGAATTGCAGACTTGTTCTTAATAGAGACATTAATACATATAGTGGAGTAGAGATATCGAAATTGATAGAAATGGAGAACCTTAGACACTCAGGGAAGGAGTAGCATCTACGAGAAGTGCATTTCATGGAATTGGGAGTTTTTGCTATTATACCGAATGAGAAATATCTGCAGATAGAGAAAATGGTAGAATTTGTTCAATGGATCGCAGTTGACATTTTGGAAGATGCTGAGAGTTTGGTTTCTTTAAAGCGAGACCTTACTGAGATATTGAATTTAGTGTGAATGCTAAGAAGCTGCAAAACTGTAGAGTTGAAACATTTGCCAGAAATTGAGATGTTATGTATTGCAGTTAAGTAGATTTGCTGAGAAAGAGAGAAGTGGAGAAGTTGAAAGTCGAGCTGAATGAAAAGCAGCTGGAATTGCAGACTTGCTCTTCATAGAGACATTAGTACATACAGAGATTGTAAATTGGTAGAGATATCGAAATTGATAGAATTGGAGAACCTTAGACACTCAGTGAAGGAGTAGATTCTACAAGAATGGAATTTCATAGAATTGGGCTTTTCTGCAATTATACAGAATGAGAAATATCTGCAGATAGAGAAAATGGTAGAATTTGTTCAATGGATAGCAGTTAACATTCTGGTAGAGAGAGAAAACCATTTGTGCTGAAACATGAGCCTACGGAGTTATTGAAGTCTGTGTGAAAGCGGAGAATCTGGTGATCTACAGAATTGAGTAATTGCAAGAAATTGAGATGTTCCTTTCAACAGAGAACCAGATTTGCTGAAACGGGGAGAAACTGAGAAAATGAAGTTTATTTGAATGATGTGCGGCTGACAAAGCAGAGATTCTTTGAACTTGTTAAGTTAATGCATAAATACAGTAGAACTTTTTTCAGATATAAAAATTAATAGAAATGTAGAATCTGATACACGCAGAGAGAGAGCCGAAGATGCTAGCAGTGAATTTCATGGAATTGGGAGTTGTTGCTATTATACAGAATGAGAAATTTCTGCAGGTACAGAAAATGGTAGAATTTGGTCAATGGATCGCAGTTGACATGTTGGTAGATATCGAGATTTTGTTTTCAGTCATCCAAAGCACACTGAGATATTGAAGTTTGCATGAATGCAAAGAAGCTGGAAAACTGTAGAGTTTGAATAATTGCAAGAGTTTGAGATGTTTCTTAATGCAGTAAACTAGATTTGCTGACAAAGAATGAAATGGAGAAGTTGTGGGTCGAGGTTAACGATGAGTACCTGGAATTGCAGACTTGTTCTTAATAGAGACATTAATACATATAGAGAGTAGAAATTAGTAGAGATATCGAAATTGATAGAAATGGAGAAGCTTAGACTCTCAGTGAAAGAGTAGCATCTGCAAGAAGGGAATTTCATGTCATTGAGCATTTTGCAATTATACAGAATGAGAAATATCTGCAGATAGAGAAAATGGCTAGAACTTGTTCAATGGATAGCAGTTGACATTTTGGTAATTAGAGAAAATCAGTTGTGTGAAAACATGAGCTTACGGACATCTTGATGTCAGTGTGAATGCGGAGAATCTGGTAATCTGCAGAATTGAGTAATTGCATGAAATTGAGATCTTCCTTCAGACTGAGAACCAGCTTTGCTGAAAAGTAGAGAAGCTGAGAAGATGAAGTTTTTTTGAACCATGAGCAAATGGCCATGCAGGGATTCATAGAAATTGAGATATTATTGCATATATACAGTACAACTTTTCGAGATATACAAATTGAAAGAAATGAAGAATCTGATACACTCAGTGAAAGAGCCGAAGATGCTTGCAGTGAATTTCATGGAATTGGGAGTTGTTGCAGAATGCGAAACATCGGCAGGTACAGAAAATGGTAGAATTTGGTCAATAGATCGCAGTTGACATGTTGGTAGATAGGGAGAGTTTGTTATCAGTCATGCGAAGCAAACTGAGATATTGAAGTTAGTGTGAATGCATAGAAGTTGGAAAACTGTAGAGTTTGAATAATTGCAAGAGTTTGAGATGTTTCTTAATGCAGTGAACTAGATTTGCTGAAAAAGAGAGAAGTGGAGAATTTGAAAGTCGAGGTGGAAGCTGTGCATCTGGAATTGCAGACTTGTTCTTAATACATATAGTGGAGTAGAGATATCGAAATTGATAGAAATGGAGAACCTTAGACCCTCAGGGAAGGAGTAGCATCTACGAGAAGTGCATTTCATGGAATTGGGAGTTTTTGCTATTATACCGAATGAGAAATATCTGCAGATAGAGAAAATGGTAGAATTTGTTCAATGGATCGCAGTTGACATTTTGGAAGATAGTGACAGTTTGGTTTCTTTAAAGCGAGACTTTACTGAGATATTGAAGTTAGTGTGAATGCTAAGAAGCTGCAAAACTGTAGAGTTGGAATATTTGCCAGAAATTGAGATGTTTTTTATTGCAGTGAAGTAGATGTGCTGAGAAAGAGAGAAGTGGAGAAGTTAAAAGTCGAGCTGAATGAACAGCAGCTGGAATTGCAGACTTGTTCTTCATAGAGACATTAGTACATACAGAGATTGTAAATTGGTAGAGATATCGAAATTGATAGAATTGTAGAACCTTAGACAAAGAGTGAAGGAATAGATTCTACAAGAATGGAATTTCATAGAATTGGGCTTTTCTGCAATTATACAGAATGAGAAATATCTGCAGATAGAGACAATGGTAGAATTTGTTCAATGGATAGCAGTTGACATTCTGGTAGAGAGAGAAAACCATTTGTGCTGAAACATGACCCTATGGAGTTTTTGAAATCTGTGTGAAAGTGGAGAATCTGGTGATCCACAGAATTGAGTAATTGCAAAAAATTGAGATGTTCCTTTCAACACAGAACCAGATTGCTGAAAAGGGGAGAAACTGAGAAAATGAAGTTGATTTGAATGACGAGCAGCTGACAAAGCAGAGATTCTTTGAAATTAAGTTAATGCATCAATGCAGTAGAACTTTTTTGAGATATCAAAATTAATAGAAATGAAGAATCTGATGCACTCAGTGAAAGAGCCGAAGATGCGTCCAGTGCATTTCATGGAATTGGGGGTTGTTGCAGAATGAGAAATATCTGCAGGTACAGAAAATGGTAGAATTTGGTCAATGGATCGCAGTTGACATGTTGGTAGATAGGGAGAGTTTGTTATCAGTCATGCGAAGCAAACTGAGATATTGAAGTTAGTATGAATGCATAGAAGTTGGAAAGCTGTAGAGTTTGAATAATTGCAAGAGTTTGAGATGTTTCTTAATGCAGTGAACTAGATTTGCTGAAAAAGAGAGAAGTGGAGAAGTTGAAAGTCGAGGTGGAAGCTGTACACCTGGAATTGCAGACTTGTTCTTAATAGAGACATTAATACATATAGTGGAGTAGAGATATCGAAATTGATAGAAATGGAGAACCTTAGACACTCAGGGAAGGAGTAGCATCTACGAGAAGTGCATTTCATGGAATTGGGAGTTTTTGCTATTATACCGAATGAGAAATATCTGCAGATAGAGAAAATGGTAGAATTTGTTCAATGGATCGCAGTTGACATTTTGGAAGATGCTGAGAGTTTGGTTTCTTTAAAGCGAGACCTTACTGAGATATTGAATTTAGTGTGAATGCTAAGAAGCTGCAAAACTGTAGAGTTGAAACATTTGCCAGAAATTGAGATGTTATGTATTGCAGTTAAGTAGATTTGCTGAGAAAGAGAGAAGTGGAGAAGTTGAAAGTCGAGCTGAATGAAAAGCAGCTGGAATTGCAGACTTGCTCTTCATAGAGACATTAGTACATACAGAGATTGTAAATTGGTAGAGATATCGAAATTGATAGAATTGGAGAACCTTAGACACTCAGTGAAGGAGTAGATTCTACAAGAATGGAATTTCATAGAATTGGGCTTTTCTGCAATTATACAGAATGAGAAATATCTGCAGATAGAGAAAATGCTAGAATTTGTTCAATGGATAGCAGTTGACAATCTGGTAGAGAGAGAAAACCATTTGTGCTGAAACATGAGCCTACGGAGTTATTGAAGTCTGTGTGAAAGCGGAGAATCTGGTGATCTACAGAATTGAGTAATTGCAAGAAATTGAGATGTTCCTTTCAACAGAGAACCAGATTTGCTGAAACGGGGAGAAACTGAGAAAATGAAGTTTATTTGAATGATGTGCGGCTGACAAAGCAGAGATTCTTTGAACTTGTTAAGTTAATGCATAAATACAGTAGAACTTTTTTCAGATATAAAAATTAATAGAAATGTAGAATCTGATACACGCAGAGAGAGAGCCGAAGATGCTAGCAGTGAATTTCATGGAATTGGGAGTTGTTGCTATTATACAGAATGAGAAATTTCTGCAAGTACAGAAAATGGTAGAATTTGGTCAATGGATCGCAGTTGACATGTTGGTAGATATCGAGATTTTGTTTTCAGTCATCCAAAGCACACTGAGATATTGAAGTTTGCATGAATGCAAAGAAGCTGGAAAACTGTAGAGTTTGAATAATTGCAAGAGTTTGAGATGTTTCTTAATGCAGTAAACTAGATTTGCTGACAAAGAATGAAATGGAGAAGTTGTGGGTCGAGGTTAACGATGAGTACCTGGAATTGCAGACTTGTTCTTAATAGAGACATTAATACATATAGAGAGTAGAAATTAGTAGAGATATCGAAATTGATAGAAATGGAGAAGCTTAGACTCTCAGTGAAAGAGTAGCATCTGCAAGAAGGGAATTTCATGTCATTGAGCATTTTGCAATTATACAGAATGAGAAGTATCTGCAGATAGAGAAAATGGCTAGAACTTGTTCAATGGATAGCAGTTGACATTTTGGTAATGAGAGAAAATCAGTTGTGTGAAAACATGAGCTTACGGACATCTTGATGTCAGTGTGAAAGCGGAGAATCTGGTGATCTACAGAATTGAGTAATTGCAAGAAATTGAGATGTTCCTTTCAACAGAGAACCAGATTTACTGAAAAGGGGAGAAACTGACAAAATGAAGTTTATTTGAATGATGAGCAGCTGACAAAGCAGAGATTCTTTGAACTTGTTACGTTAATGCATAAATACAGTAGAACCTTTTTCAGATATAAAAATTAATAGAAATGTAGAATCTGATACATGCAGAGAGAGAGCCGAAGATGCTAGCAGTGAATTTCATGGAATTGGGAGTTGTTGTTATTATACAGAATGAGAAATTTCTGCAGGTACAGAAAATGGTAGAATTTGGTCAATGGATCGCAGTTGACATGTTGGTAGATAGCGAGAATTTGTTTTCAGTCATGCGAAACACACTGAGATATTGAAGTTTGCATGAATGCAAAAAAGCTGGAAAACTGTAGAGTTTGAATAATTGCAAGAGTTTGAGGTGTTACTTAATGCAGTAAACTAGCTTTGCTGAAAAAGAATGAAATGGAGAAGGTCTAGGTCGAGGTTAACGACGAGTACCTGGAATTGCAGACATGTTCTTAATAGAGACTTTAATACACATAGAGAGTAGAAATTAGTAGAGATATCGAAATTGATGGAAATGGAGAAGCTTAGACTCTCAGTGAAGGAGTAGCATCTACAAGAAGGGAATTTCATGTCATTGAGCATTTTGCAATTATACAGAATGATAAATATCTGCAGATAGAGAAAATGGCTAGAACTTGTTCAATGGATAGCAGTTGACATTTTGGTAATTAGAGAAAATCAGTTGTGTGAAAACATGAGCTTACGGACATCTTGATGTCAGTGTGAATGCGGAGAATCTGGTAATCTGCAGAATTGAGTAATTGCATGAAATTGAGATCTTCCTTCAGACTGAGAACCAGCTTTGCTGAAAAGTAGAGAAGCTGAGAAGATGAAGTTTTATTTGAACCATGAGCAAATGGCCATGCAGGGATTCATAGAAATTGAGATATTATTGCATATATACAGTACAACTTTTCGAGATATACAAATTGAAAGAAATGAAGAATCTGATACACTCAGTGAAAGAGCCGAAGATGCTTGCAGTGAATTTCATGGAATTGGGAGTTGTTGCAGAATGCGAAACATCGGCAGGTACAGAAAATGGTAGAATTTGGTCAATAGATCGCAGTTGACATGTTGGTAGATAGGGAGAGTTTGTTATCAGTCATGCGAAGCAAACTGAGATATTGAAGTTAGTGTGAATGCATAGAAGTTGGAAAACTGTAGAGTTTGAATAATTGCAAGAGTTTGAGATGTTTCTTAATGCAGTGAACTAGATTTGCTGAAAAAGAGAGAAGTGGAGAATTTGAAAGTCGAGGTGGAAGCTGTGCATCTGGAATTGCAGACTTGTTCTTAATACATATAGTGGAGTAGAGATATCGAAATTGATAGAAATGGAGAACCTTAGACCCTCAGGGAAGGAGTAGCATCTACGAGAAGTGCATTTCATGGAATTGGGAGTTTTTGCTTTTATACAGAATGAGAAATATCTGCAGATAGAGAAAACGGTAGAATTTTTTCAATGGATCGCAGTTGACATTTTGGAAGATAGTGACAGTTTGGTTTCTTTAAAGCGAGACTTTACTGAGATATTGAAGTTAGTGTGAATGCTAAGAAGCTGCAAAACTGTAGAGTTGGAATATTTGCCAGAAATTGAGATGTTTTTTATTGCAGTGAAGTAGATGTGCTTGAAAGAGAGAAGTGGAGAAGTTAAAAGTCGAGCTGAATGAACAGCAGCTGGAATTGCAGACTTGTTCTTCATAGAGACATTAGTACATACAGAGATTGTAAATTGGTAGAGATATCGAAATTGATAGAATTGTAGAACCTTAGACAAAGAGTGAAGGAATAGATTCTACAAGAATGGAATTTCATAGAATTGGGCTTTTCTGCAATTATACAGAATGAGAAATATCTGCAGATAGAGAAAATGGTAGAATTTGTTCAATGGATAGCAGTTGACATTCTGGTAGAGAGAGAAAACCATTTGTGCTGAAACATGACCCTATGGAGTTTTTGAAATCTGTGTGAAAGTGGAGAATCTGGTGATCCACAGAATTGAGTAATTGCAAAAAATTGAGATGTTCCTTTCAACACAGAACCAGATTGCTGAAAAGGGGAGAAACTGAGAAAATGAAGTTGATTTGAATGACGAGCAGCTGACAAAGCAGAGATTCTTTGAAATTAAGTTAATGCATCAATGCAGTAGAACTTTTTTGAGATATCAAAATTAATAGAAATGAAGAATCTGATGCACTCAGTGAAAGAGCCGAAGATGCGTCCAGTGCATTTCATGGAATTGGGGGTTGTTGCAGAATGAGAAATATCTGCAGGTACAGAAAATGGTAGAATTTGGTCAATGGATCGCAGTTGACATGTTGGTAGATAGGGAGAGTTTGTTATCAGTCATGCGAAGCAAACTGAGATATTGAAGTTAGTATGAATGCATAGAAGTTGGAAAGCTGTAGAGTTTGAATAATTGCAAGAGTTTGAGATGTTTCTTAATGCAGTGAACTAGATTTGCTGAAAAAGAGAGAAGTGGAGAAGTTGAAAGTCGAGGTGGAAGCTGTACACCTGGAATTGCAGACTTGTTCTTAATAGAGACATTAATACATATAGTGGAGTAGAGATATCGAAATTGATAGAAATGGAGAACCTTAGACACTCAGGGAAGGAGTAGCATCTACGAGAAGTGCATTTCATGGAATTGGGAGTTTTTGCTATTATACCGAATGAGAAATATCTGCAGATAGAGAAAATGGTAGAATTTGTTCAATGGATCGCAGTTGACATTTTGGAAGATAGTGACAGTTTGGTTTCTTTAAAGCGAGACTTTACTGAGATATTGAAGTTAGTGTGAATGCTAAGAAGCTGCAAAACTGTAGAGTTGGAATATTTGCCAGAAATTGAGATGTTTTTTATTGCAGTGAAGTAGATGTGCTGAGAAAGAGAGAAGTGGAGAAGTTAAAAGTCGAGCTGAATGAACAGCAGCTGGAATTGCAGACTTGTTCTTCATAGAGACATTAGTACATACAGAGATTGTAAATTGGTAGAGATATCGAAATTGATAGAATTGTAGAACCTTAGACAAAGAGTGAAGGAATAGATTCTACAAGAATGGAATTTCATAGAATTGGGCTTTTCTGAAATTATACAGAATGAGAAATATCTGCAGATAGAGAAAATGGTAGAATTTGTTCAATGGATAGCAGTTGACATTCTGGTAGAGAGAGAAAACCATTTGTGCTGAAACATGACCCTATGGAGTTTTTGAAATCTGTGTGAAAGTGGAGAATCTGGTGATCCACAGAATTGAGTAATTGCAAAAAATTGAGATGTTCCTTTCAACACAGAACCAGATTGCTGAAAAGGGGAGAAACTGAGAAAATGAAGTTGATTTGAATGACGAGCAGCTGACAAAGCAGAGATTCTTTGAAATTAAGTTAATGCATCAATGCAGTAGAACTTTTTTGAGATATCAAAATTAATAGAAATGAAGAATCTGATGCACTCAGTGAAAGAGCCGAAGATGCGTCCAGTGCATTTCATGGAATTGGGGGTTGTTGCAGAATGAGAAATATCTGCAGGTACAGAAAATGGTAGAATTTGGTCAATGGATCGCAGTTGACATGTTGGTAGATAGGGAGAGTTTGTTATCAGTCATGCGAAGCAAACTGAGATATTGAAGTTAGTATGAATGCATAGAAGTTGGAAAGCTGTAGAGTTTGAATAATTGCAAGAGTTTGAGATGTTTCTTAATGCAGTGAACTAGATTTGCTGAAAAAGAGAGAAGTGGAGAAGTTGAAAGTCGAGGTGGAAGCTGTACACCTGGAATTGCAGACTTGTTCTTAATAGAGACATTAATACATATAGTGGAGTAGAGATATCGAAATTGATAGAAATGGAGAACCTTAGACACTCAGGGAAGGAGTAGCATCTACGAGAAGTGCATTTCATGGAATTGGGAGTTTTTGCTATTATACCGAATGAGAAATATCTGCAGATAGAGAAAATGGTAGAATTTGTTCAATGGATCGCAGTTGACATTTTGGAAGATGCTGAGAGTTTGGTTTCTTTAAAGCGAGACCTTACTGAGATATTGAATTTAGTGTGAATGCTAAGAAGCTGCAAAACTGTAGAGTTGAAACATTTGCCAGAAATTGAGATGTTATGTATTGCAGTTAAGTAGATTTGCTGAGAAAGAGAGAAGTGGAGAAGTTGAAAGTCGAGCTGAATGAAAAGCAGCTGGAATTGCAGACTTGCTCTTCATAGAGACATTAGTACATACAGAGATTGTAAATTGGTAGAGATATCGAAATTGATAGAATTGGAGAACCTTAGACACTCAGTGAAGGAGTAGATTCTACAAGAATGGAATTTCATAGAATTGGGCTTTTCTGCAATTATACAGAATGAGAAATATCTGCAGATAGAGAAAATGCTAGAATTTGTTCAATGGATAGCAGTTGACAATCTGGTAGAGAGAGAAAACCATTTGTGCTGAAACATGAGCCTACGGAGTTATTGAAGTCTGTGTGAAAGCGGAGAATCTGGTGATCTACAGAATTGAGTAATTGCAAGAAATTGAGATGTTCCTTTCAACAGAGAACCAGATTTGCTGAAACGGGGAGAAACTGAGAAAATGAAGTTTATTTGAATGATGTGCGGCTGACAAAGCAGAGATTCTTTGAACTTGTTAAGTTAATGCATAAATACAGTAGAACTTTTTTCAGATATAAAAATTAATAGAAATGTAGAATCTGATACACGCAGAGAGAGAGCCGAAGATGCTAGCAGTGAATTTCATGGAATTGGGAGTTGTTGCTATTATACAGAATGAGAAATTTCTGCAAGTACAGAAAATGGTAGAATTTGGTCAATGGATCGCAGTTGACATGTTGGTAGATATCGAGAATTTGTTTTCAGTCATGCGAAACACACTGAGATATTGAAGTTTGCATGAATGCAAAAAAGCTGGAAAACTGTAGAGTTTGAATAATTGCAAGAGTTTGAGGTGTTACTTAATGCAGTAAACTAGCTTTGCTGAAAAAGAATGAAATGGAGAAGGTCTAGGTCGAGGTTAACGACGAGTACCTGGAATTGCAGACATGTTCTTAATAGAGACTTTAATACACATAGAGAGTAGAAATTAGTAGAGATATCGAAATTGATGGAAATGGAGAAGCTTAGACTCTCAGTGAAGGAGTAGCATCTACAAGAAGGGAATTTCATGTCATTGAGCATTTTGCAATTATACAGAATGATAAATATCTGCAGATAGAGAAAATGGCTAGAACTTGTTCAATGGATAGCAGTTGACATTTTGGTAATTAGAGAAAATCAGTTGTGTGAAAACATGAGCTTACGGACATCTTGACGTCAGTGTGAATGCGGAGAATCTGGTAATCTGCAGAATTGAGTAATTGCATGAAATTGAGATCTTCCTTCAGACTGAGAACCAGCTTTGCTGAAAAGTAGAGAAGCTGAGAAGATGAAGTTTTATTTGACCCATGAGCAAATGGCCATGCAGGGATTCATAGAAATTGAGATATTATTGCATATATACAGTACAACTTTTCGAGATATACAAATTGAAAGAAATGAAGAATCTGATACACTCAGTGAAAGAGCCGAAGATGCTTGCAGTGAATTTCATGGAATTGGGAGTTGTTGCAGAATGCGAAACATCGGCAGGTACAGAAAATGGTAGAATTTGGTCAATAGATCGCAGTTGACATGTTGGTAGATAGGGAGAGTTTGTTATCAGTCATGCGAAGCAAACTGAGATATTGAAGTTAGTGTGAATGCATAGAAGTTGGAAAACTGTAGAGTTTGAATAATTGCAAGAGTTTGAGATGTTTCTTAATGCAGTGAACTAGATTTGCTGAAAAAGAGAGAAGTGGAGAATTTGAAAGTCGAGGTGGAAGCTGTGCATCTGGAATTGCAGACTTGTTCTTAATACATATAGTGGAGTAGAGATATACGAAATTGATAGAAATGGAGAACCTTAGACCCTCAGGGAAGGAGTAGCATCTACGAGAAGTGCATTTCATGGAATTGGGAGTTTTTGCTTTTATACAGAATGAGAAATATCTGCAGATAGAGAAAACGGTAGAATTTTTTCAATGGATCGCAGTTGACATTTTGGAAGATAGTGACAGTTTGGTTTCTTTAAAGCGAGACTTTACTGAGATATTGAAGTTAGTGTGAATGCTAAGAAGCTGCAAAACTGTAGAGTTGGAATATTTGCCAGAAATTGAGATGTTTTTTATTGCAGTGAAGTAGATGTGCTGAGAAAGAGAGAAGTGGAGAAGTTAAAAGTCGAGCTGAATGAACAGCAGCTGGAATTGCAGACTTGTTCTTCATAGAGACATTAGTACATACAGAGATTGTAAATTGGTAGAGATATCGAAATTGATAGAATTGTAGAACCTTAGACAAAGAGTGAAGGAATAGATTCTACAAGAATGGAATTTCATAGAATTGGGCTTTTCTGCAATTATACAGAATGAGAAATATCTGCAGATAGAGAAAATGCTAGAATTTGTTCAATGGATAGCAGTTGACATTCTGGTAGAGAGAGAAAACCATTTGTGCTGAAACATGACCCTATGGAGTTTTTGAAATCTGTGTGAAAGTGGAGAATCTGGTGATCCACAGAATTGAGTAATTGCAAAAAATTGAGATGTTCCTTTCAACACAGAACCAGATTGCTGAAAAGGGGAGAAACTGAGAAAATGAAGTTGATTTGAATGACGAGCAGCTGACAAAGCAGAGATTCTTTGAAATTAAGTTAATGCATCAATGCAGTAGAACTTTTTTGAGATATCAAAATTAATAGAAATGAAGAATCTGATGCACTCAGTGAAAGAGCCGAAGATGCGTCCAGTGCATTTCATGGAATTGGGGGTTGTTGCAGAATGAGAAATATCTGCAGGTACAGAAAATGGTAGAATTTGGTCAATGGATCGCAGTTGACATGTTGGTAGATAGGGAGAGTTTGTTATCAGTCATGCGAAGCAAACTGAGATATTGAAGTTAGTATGAATGCATAGAAGTTGGAAAGCTGTAGAGTTTGAATAATTGCAAGAGTTTGAGATGTTTCTTAATGCAGTGAACTAGATTTGCTGAAAAAGAGAGAAGTGGAGAAGTTGAAAGTCGAGGTGGAAGCTGTACACCTGGAATTGCAGACTTGTTCTTAATAGAGACATTAATACATATAGTGGAGTAGAGATATCGAAATTGATAGAAATGGAGAACCTTAGACACTCAGGGAAGGAGTAGCATCTACGAGAAGTGCATTTCATGGAATTGGGAGTTTTTGCTATTATACCGAATGAGAAATATCTGCAGATAGAGAAAATGGTAGAATTTGTTCAATGGATCGCAGTTGACATTTTGGAAGATGCTGAGAGTTTGGTTTCTTTAAAGCGAGACCTTACTGAGATATTGAATTTAGTGTGAATGCTAAGAAGCTGCAAAACTGTAGAGTTGAAACATTTGCCAGAAATTGAGATGTTATGTATTGCAGTTAAGTAGATTTGCTGAGAAAGAGAGAAGTGGAGAAGTTGAAAGTCGAGCTGAATGAAAAGCAGCTGGAATTGCAGACTTGCTCTTCATAGAGACATTAGTACATACAGAGATTGTAAATTGGTAGAGATATCGAAATTGATAGAATTGGAGAACCTTAGACACTCAGTGAAGGAGTAGATTCTACAAGAATGGAATTTCATAGAATTGGGCTTTTCTGCAATTATACAGAATGAGAAATATCTGCAGATAGAGAAAATGCTAGAATTTGTTCAATGGATAGCAGTTGACAATCTGGTAGAGAGAGAAAACCATTTGTGCTGAAACATGAGCCTACGGAGTTATTGAAGTCTGTGTGAAAGCGGAGAATCTGGTGATCTACAGAATTGAGTAATTGCAAGAAATTGAGATGTTCCTTTCAACAGAGAACCAGATTTGCTGAAACGGGGAGAAACTGAGAAAATGAAGTTTATTTGAATGATGTGCGGCTGACAAAGCAGAGATTCTTTGAACTTGTTAAGTTAATGCATAAATACAGTAGAACTTTTTTCAGATATAAAAATTAATAGAAATGTAGAATCTGATACACGCAGAGAGAGAGCCGAAGATGCTAGCAGTGAATTTCATGGAATTGGGAGTTGTTGCTATTATACAGAATGAGAAATTTCTGCAAGTACAGAAAATGGTAGAATTTGGTCAATGGATCGCAGTTGACATGTTGGTAGATATCGAGATTTTGTTTTCAGTCATCCAAAGCACACTGAGATATTGAAGTTTGCATGAATGCAAAGAAGCTGGAAAACTGTAGAGTTTGAATAATTGCAAGAGTTTGAGATGTTTCTTAATGCAGTAAACTAGATTTGCTGACAAAGAATGAAATGGAGAAGTTGTGGGTCGAGGTTAACGATGAGTACCTGGAATTGCAGACTTGTTCTTAATAGAGACATTAATACATATAGAGAGTAGAAATTAGTAGAGATATCGAAATTGATAGAAATGGAGAAGCTTAGACTCTCAGTGAAAGAGTAGCATCTGCAAGAAGGGAATTTCATGTCATTGAGCATTTTGCAATTATACAGAATGAGAAATATCTGCAGATAGAGAAAATGGCTAGAACTTGTTCAATGGATAAGCAGTTGACATTTTGGTAATGAGAGAAAATCAGTTGTGTGAAAACATGAGCTTACGGACATCTTGATGTCAGTGTGAAAGCGGAGAATCTGGTGATCTACAGAATTGAGTAATTGCAAGAAATTGAGATGTTCCTTTCAACAGAGAACCAGATTTACTGAAAAGGGGAGAAACTGACAAAATGAAGTTTATTTGAATGATGAGCAGCTGACAAAGCAGAGATTCTTTGAACTTGTTACGTTAATGCATAAATACAGTAGAACCTTTTTCAGATATAAAAATTAATAGAAATGTAGAATCTGATACATGCAGAGAGAGAGCCGAAGATGCTAGCAGTGAATTTCATGGAATTGGGAGTTGTTGTTATTATACAGAATGAGAAATTTCTGCAGGTACAGAAAATGGTAGAATTTGGTCAATGGATCGCAGTTGACATGTTGGTAGATAGCGAGAATTTGTTTTCAGTCATGCGAAACACACTGAGATATTGAAGTTTGCATGAATGCAAAAAAGCTGGAAAACTGTAGAGTTTGAATAATTGCAAGAGTTTGAGGTGTTACTTAATGCAGTAAACTAGCTTTGCTGAAAAAGAATGAAATGGAGAAGGTCTAGGTCGAGGTTAACGACGAGTACCTGGAATTGCAGACATGTTCTTAATAGAGACTTTAATACACATAGAGAGTAGAAATTAGTAGAGATATCGAAATTGATGGAAATGGAGAAGCTTAGACTCTCAGTGAAGGAGTAGCATCTACAAGAAGGGAATTTCATGTCATTGAGCATTTTGCAATTATACAGAATGATAAATATCTGCAGATAGAGAAAATGGCTAGAACTTGTTCAATGGATAGCAGTTGACATTTTGGTAATTAGAGAAAATCAGTTGTGTGAAAACATGAGCTTACGGACATCTTGACGTCAGTGTGAATGCGGAGAATCTGGTAATCTGCAGAATTGAGTAATTGCATGAAATTGAGATCTTCCTTCAGACTGAGAACCAGCTTTGCTGAAAAGTAGAGAAGCTGAGAAGATGAAGTTTTATTTGACCCATGAGCAAATGGCCATGCAGGGATTCATAGAAATTGAGATATTATTGCATATATACAGTACAACTTTTCGAGATATACAAATTGAAAGAAATGAAGAATCTGATACACTCAGTGAAAGAGCCGAAGATGCTTGCAGTGAATTTCATGGAATTGGGAGTTGTTGCAGAATGCGAAACATCGGCAGGTACAGAAAATGGTAGAATTTGGTCAATAGATCGCAGTTGACATGTTGGTAGATAGGGAGAGTTTGTTATCAGTCATGCGAAGCAAACTGAGATATTGAAGTTAGTGTGAATGCATAGAAGTTGGAAAACTGTAGAGTTTGAATAATTGCAAGAGTTTGAGATGTTTCTTAATGCAGTGAACTAGATTTGCTGAAAAAGAGAGAAGTGGAGAATTTGAAAGTCGAGGTGGAAGCTGTGCATCTGGAATTGCAGACTTGTTCTTAATACATATAGTGGAGTAGAGATATACGAAATTGATAGAAATGGAGAACCTTAGACCCTCAGGGAAGGAGTAGCATCTACGAGAAGTGCATTTCATGGAATTGGGAGTTTTTGCTTTTATACAGAATGAGAAATATCTGCAGATAGAGAAAACGGTAGAATTTTTTCAATGGATCGCAGTTGACATTTTGGAAGATAGTGACAGTTTGGTTTCTTTAAAGCGAGACTTTACTGAGATATTGAAGTTAGTGTGAATGCTAAGAAGCTGCAAAACTGTAGAGTTGGAATATTTGCCAGAAATTGAGATGTTTTTTATTGCAGTGAAGTAGATGTGCTGAGAAAGAGAGAAGTGGAGAAGTTAAAAGTCGAGCTGAATGAACAGCAGCTGGAATTGCAGACTTGTTCTTCATAGAGACATTAGTACATACAGAGATTGTAAATTGGTAGAGATATCGAAATTGATAGAATTGTAGAACCTTAGACAAAGAGTGAAGGAATAGATTCTACAAGAATGGAATTTCATAGAATTGGGCTTTTCTGCAATTATACAGAATGAGAAATATCTGCAGATAGAGAAAATGCTAGAATTTGTTCAATGGATAGCAGTTGACATTCTGGTAGAGAGAGAAAACCATTTGTGCTGAAACATGACCCTATGGAGTTTTTGAAATCTGTGTGAAAGTGGAGAATCTGGTGATCCACAGAATTGAGTAATTGCAAAAAATTGAGATGTTCCTTTCAACACAGAACCAGATTGCTGAAAAGGGGAGAAACTGAGAAAATGAAGTTGATTTGAATGACGAGCAGCTGACAAAGCAGAGATTCTTTGAAATTAAGTTAATGCATCAATGCAGTAGAACTTTTTTGAGATATCAAAATTAATAGAAATGAAGAATCTGATGCACTCAGTGAAAGAGCCGAAGATGCGTCCAGTGCATTTCATGGAATTGGGGGTTGTTGCAGAATGAGAAATATCTGCAGGTACAGAAAATGGTAGAATTTGGTCAATGGATCGCAGTTGACATGTTGGTAGATAGGGAGAGTTTGTTATCAGTCATGCGAAGCAAACTGAGATATTGAAGTTAGTATGAATGCATAGAAGTTGGAAAGCTGTAGAGTTTGAATAATTGCAAGAGTTTGAGATGTTTCTTAATGCAGTGAACTAGATTTGCTGAAAAAGAGAGAAGTGGAGAAGTTGAAAGTCGAGGTGGAAGCTGTACACCTGGAATTGCAGACTTGTTCTTAATAGAGACATTAATACATATAGTGGAGTAGAGATATCGAAATTGATAGAAATGGAGAACCTTAGACACTCAGGGAAGGAGTAGCATCTACGAGAAGTGCATTTCATGGAATTGGGAGTTTTTGCTATTATACCGAATGAGAAATATCTGCAGATAGAGAAAATGGTAGAATTTGTTCAATGGATCGCAGTTGACATTTTGGAAGATGCTGAGAGTTTGGTTTCTTTAAAGCGAGACCTTACTGAGATATTGAATTTAGTGTGAATGCTAAGAAGCTGCAAAACTGTAGAGTTGAAACATTTGCCAGAAATTGAGATGTTATGTATTGCAGTTAAGTAGATTTGCTGAGAAAGAGAGAAGTGGAGAAGTTGAAAGTCGAGCTGAATGAAAAGCAGCTGGAATTGCAGACTTGCTCTTCATAGAGACATTAGTACATACAGAGATTGTAAATTGGTAGAGATATCGAAATTGATAGAATTGGAGAACCTTAGACACTCAGTGAAGGAGTAGATTCTACAAGAATGGAATTTCATAGAATTGGGCTTTTCTGCAATTATACAGAATGAGAAATATCTGCAGATAGAGAAAATGCTAGAATTTGTTCAATGGATAGCAGTTGACAATCTGGTAGAGAGAGAAAACCATTTGTGCTGAAACATGAGCCTACGGAGTTATTGAAGTCTGTGTGAAAGCGGAGAATCTGGTGATCTACAGAACTGAGTAATTGCAAGAAATTGAGATGTTCCTTTCAACAGAGAACCAGATTTGCTGAAACGGGGAGAAACTGAGAAAATGAAGTTTATTTGAATGATGTGCGGCTGACAAAGCAGAGATTCTTTGAACTTGTTAAGTTAATGCATAAATACAGTAGAACTTTTTTCAGATATAAAAATTAATAGAAATGTAGAATCTGATACACGCAGAGAGAGAGCCGAAGATGCTAGCAGTGAATTTCATGGAATTGGGAGTTGTTGCTATTATACAGAATGAGAAATTTCTGCAAGTACAGAAAATGGTAGAATTTGGTCAATGGATCGCAGTTGACATGTTGGTAGATATCGAGATTTTGTTTTCAGTCATCCAAAGCACACTGAGATATTGAAGTTTGCATGAATGCAAAGAAGCTGGAAAACTGTAGAGTTTGAACAATTGCAAGAGTTTGAGATGTTTCTTAATGCAGTAAACTAGATTTGCTGACAAAGAATGAAATGGAGAAGTTGTGGGTCGAGGTTAACGATGAGTACCTGGAATTGCAGACTTGTTCTTAATAGAGACATTAATACATATAGAGAGTAGAAATTAGTAGAGATATCGAAATTGATAGAAATGGAGAAGCTTAGACTCTCAGTGAAAGAGTAGCATCTGCAAGAAGGGAATTTCATGTCATTGAGCATTTTGCAATTATACAGAATGAGAAATATCTGCAGATAGAGAAAATGGCTAGAACTTGTTCAATGGATAAGCAGTTGACATTTTGGTAATGAGAGAAAATCAGTTGTGTGAAAACATGAGCTTACGGACATCTTGATGTCAGTGTGAAAGCGGAGAATCTGGTGATCTACAGAATTGAGTAATTGCAAGAAATTGAGATGTTCCTTTCAACAGAGAACCAGATTTACTGAAAAGGGGAGAAACTGACAAAATGAAGTTTATTTGAATGATGAGCAGCTGACAAAGCAGAGATTCTTTGAACTTGTTACGTTAATGCATAAATACAGTAGAACCTTTTTCAGATATAAAAATTAATAGAAATGTAGAATCTGATACATGCAGAGAGAGAGCCGAAGATGCTAGCAGTGAATTTCATGGAATTGGGAGTTGTTGTTATTATACAGAATGAGAAATTTCTGCAGGTACAGAAAATGGTAGAATTTGGTCAATGGATCGCAGTTGACATGTTGGTAGATAGCGAGAATTTGTTTTCAGTCATGCGAAACACACTGAGATATTGAAGTTTGCATGAATGCAAAAAAGCTGGAAAACTGTAGAGTTTGAATAATTGCAAGAGTTTGAGGTGTTACTTAATGCAGTAAACTAGCTTTGCTGAAAAAGAATGAAATGGAGAAGGTCTAGGTCGAGGTTAACGACGAGTACCTGGAATTGCAGACATGTTCTTAATAGAGACTTTAATACACATAGAGAGTAGAAATTAGTAGAGATATCGAAATTGATGGAAATGGAGAAGCTTAGACTCTCAGTGAAGGAGTAGCATCTACAAGAAGGGAATTTCATGTCATTGAGCATTTTGCAATTATACAGAATGATAAATATCTGCAGATAGAGAAAATGGCTAGAACTTGTTCAATGGATAGCAGTTGACATTTTGGTAATTAGAGAAAATCAGTTGTGTGAAAACATGAGCTTACGGACATCTTGACGTCAGTGTGAATGCGGAGAATCTGGTAATCTGCAGAATTGAGTAATTGCATGAAATTGAGATCTTCCTTCAGACTGAGAACCAGCTTTGCTGAAAAGTAGAGAAGCTGAGAAGATGAAGTTTTATTTGACCCATGAGCAAATGGCCATGCAGGGATTCATAGAAATTGAGATATTATTGCATATATACAGTACAACTTTTCGAGATATACAAATTGAAAGAAATGAAGAATCTGATACACTCAGTGAAAGAGCCGAAGATGCTTGCAGTGAATTTCATGGAATTGGGAGTTGTTGCAGAATGCGAAATATCGGCAGGTACAGAAAATGGTAGAATTTGGTCAATAGATCGCAGTTGACATGTTGGTAGATAGGGAGAGTTTGTTATCAGTCATGCGAAGCAAACTGAGATATTGAAGTTAGTGTGAATGCATAGAAGTTGGAAAACTGTAGAGTTTGAATAATTGCAAGAGTTTGAGATGTTTCTTAATGCAGTGAACTAGATTTGCTGAAAAAGAGAGAAGTGGAGAATTTGAAAGTCGAGGTGGAAGCTGTGCATCTGGAATTGCAGACTTGTTCTTAATACATATAGTGGAGTAGAGATATACGAAATTGATAGAAATGGAGAACCTTAGACCCTCAGGGAAGGAGTAGCATCTACGAGAAGTGCATTTCATGGAATTGGGAGTTTTTGCTTTTATACAGAATGAGAAATATCTGCAGATAGAGAAAACGGTAGAATTTTTTCAATGGATCGCAGTTGACATTTTGGAAGATAGTGACAGTTTGGTTTCTTTAAAGCGAGACTTTACTGAGATATTGAAGTTAGTGTGAATGCTAAGAAGCTGCAAAACTGTAGAGTTGGAATATTTGCCAGAAATTGAGATGTTTTTTATTGCAGTGAAGTAGATGTGCTGAGAAAGAGAGAAGTGGAGAAGTTAAAAGTCGAGCTGAATGAACAGCAGCTGGAATTGCAGACTTGTTCTTCATAGAGACATTAGTACATACAGAGATTGTAAATTGGTAGAGATATCGAAATTGATAGAATTGTAGAACCTTAGACAAAGAGTGAAGGAATAGATTCTACAAGAATGGAATTTCATAGAATTGGGCTTTTCTGCAATTATACAGAATGAGAAATATCTGCAGATAGAGAAAATGCTAGAATTTGTTCAATGGATAGCAGTTGACATTCTGGTAGAGAGAGAAAACCATTTGTGCTGAAACATGACCCTATGGAGTTTTTGAAATCTGTGTGAAAGTGGAGAATCTGGTGATCCACAGAATTGAGTAATTGCAAAAAATTGAGATGTTCCTTTCAACACAGAACCAGATTGCTGAAAAGGGGAGAAACTGAGAAAATGAAGTTGATTTGAATGACGAGCAGCTGACAAAGCAGAGATTCTTTGAAATTAAGTTAATGCATCAATGCAGTAGAACTTTTTTGAGATATCAAAATTAATAGAAATGAAGAATCTGATGCACTCAGTGAAAGAGCCGAAGATGCGTCCAGTGCATTTCATGGAATTGGGGGTTGTTGCAGAATGAGAAATATCTGCAGGTACAGAAAATGGTAGAATTTGGTCAATGGATCGCAGTTGACATGTTGGTAGATAGGGAGAGTTTGTTATCAGTCATGCGAAGCAAACTGAGATATTGAAGTTAGTATGAATGCATAGAAGTTGGAAAGCTGTAGAGTTTGAATAATTGCAAGAGTTTGAGATGTTTCTTAATGCAGTGAACTAGATTTGCTGAAAAAGAGAGAAGTGGAGAAGTTGAAAGTCGAGGTGGAAGCTGTACACCTGGAATTGCAGACTTGTTCTTAATAGAGACATTAATACATATAGTGGAGTAGAGATATCGAAATTGATAGAAATGGAGAACCTTAGACACTCAGGGAAGGAGTAGCATCTACGAGAAGTGCATTTCATGGAATTGGGAGTTTTTGCTATTATACCGAATGAGAAATATCTGCAGATAGAGAAAATGGTAGAATTTGTTCAATGGATCGCAGTTGACATTTTGGAAGATGCTGAGAGTTTGGTTTCTTTAAAGCGAGACCTTACTGAGATATTGAATTTAGTGTGAATGCTAAGAAGCTGCAAAACTGTAGAGTTGAAACATTTGCCAGAAATTGAGATGTTATGTATTGCAGTTAAGTAGATTTGCTGAGAAAGAGAGAAGTGGAGAAGTTGAAAGTCGAGCTGAATGAAAAGCAGCTGGAATTGCAGACTTGCTCTTCATAGAGACATTAGTACATACAGAGATTGTAAATTGGTAGAGATATCGAAATTGATAGAATTGGAGAACCTTAGACACTCAGTGAAGGAGTAGATTCTACAAGAATGGAATTTCATAGAATTGGGCTTTTCTGCAATTATACAGAATGAGAAATATCTGCAGATAGAGAAAATGCTAGAATTTGTTCAATGGATAGCAGTTGACAATCTGGTAGAGAGAGAAAACCATTTGTGCTGAAACATGAGCCTACGGAGTTATTGAAGTCTGTGTGAAAGCGGAGAATCTGGTGATCTACAGAACTGAGTAATTGCAAGAAATTGAGATGTTCCTTTCAACAGAGAACCAGATTTGCTGAAACGGGGAGAAACTGAGAAAATGAAGTTTATTTGAATGATGTGCGGCTGACAAAGCAGAGATTCTTTGAACTTGTTAAGTTAATGCATAAATACAGTAGAACTTTTTTCAGATATAAAAATTAATAGAAATGTAGAATCTGATACACGCAGAGAGAGAGCCGAAGATGCTAGCAGTGAATTTCATGGAATTGGGAGTTGTTGCTATTATACAGAATGAGAAATTTCTGCAAGTACAGAAAATGGTAGAATTTGGTCAATGGATCGCAGTTGACATGTTGGTAGATATCGAGATTTTGTTTTCAGTCATCCAAAGCACACTGAGATATTGAAGTTTGCATGAATGCAAAGAAGCTGGAAAACTGTAGAGTTTGAACAATTGCAAGAGTTTGAGATGTTTCTTAATGCAGTAAACTAGATTTGCTGACAAAGAATGAAATGGAGAAGTTGTGGGTCGAGGTTAACGATGAGTACCTGGAATTGCAGACTTGTTCTTAATAGAGACATTAATACATATAGAGAGTAGAAATTAGTAGAGATATCGAAATTGATAGAAATGGAGAAGCTTAGACTCTCAGTGAAAGAGTAGCATCTGCAAGAAGGGAATTTCATGTCATTGAGCATTTTGCAATTATACAGAATGAGAAATATCTGCAGATAGAGAAAATGGCTAGAACTTGTTCAATGGATAGCAGTTGACATTTTGGTAATGAGAGAAAATCAGTTGTGTGAAAACATGAGCTTACGGACATCTTGATGTCAGTGTGAAAGCGGAGAATCTGGTGATCTACAGAATTGAGTAATTGCAAGAAATTGAGATGTTCCTTTCAACAGAGAACCAGATTTACTGAAAAGGGGAGAAACTGACAAAATGAAGTTTATTTGAATGATGAGCAGCTGACAAAGCAGAGATTCTTTGAACTTGTTACGTTAATGCATAAATACAGTAGAACCTTTTTCAGATATAAAAATTAATAGAAATGTAGAATCTGATACATGCAGAGAGAGAGCCGAAGATGCTAGCAGTGAATTTCATGGAATTGGGAGTTGTTGTTATTATACAGAATGAGAAATTTCTGCAGGTACAGAAAATGGTAGAATTTGGTCAATGGATCGCAGTTGACATGTTGGTAGATAGCGAGAATTTGTTTTCAGTCATGCGAAACACACTGAGATATTGAAGTTTGCATGAATGCAAAAAAGCTGGAAAACTGTAGAGTTTGAATAATTGCAAGAGTTTGAGGTGTTACTTAATGCAGTAAACTAGCTTTGCTGAAAAAGAATGAAATGGAGAAGGTCTAGGTCGAGGTTAACGACGAGTACCTGGAATTGCAGACATGTTCTTAATAGAGACTTTAATACACATAGAGAGTAGAAATTAGTAGAGATATCGAAATTGATGGAAATGGAGAACCTTAGACCCTCAGGGAAGGAGTAGCATCTACGAGAAGTGCATTTCATGGAATTGGGAGTTTTTGCTTTTATACAGAATGAGAAATATCTGCAGATAGAGAAAACGGTAGAATTTTTTCAATGGATCGCAGTTGACATTTTGGAAGATAGTGACAGTTTGGTTTCTTTAAAGCGAGACTTTACTGAGATATTGAAGTTAGTGTGAATGCTAAGAAGCTGCAAAACTGTAGAGTTGGAATATTTGCCAGAAATTGAGATGTTTTTTATTGCAGTGAAGTAGATGTGCTGAGAAAGAGAGAAGTGGAGAAGTTAAAAGTCGAGCTGAATGAACAGCAGCTGGAATTGCAGACTTGTTCTTCATAGAGACATTAGTGCATACAGAGATTGTAAATTGGTAGAGATATCGAAATTGATAGAATTGTAGAACCTTAGACAAAGAGTGAAGGAATAGATTCTACAAGAATGGAATTTCATAGTATTGGGCTTTTCTGCAATTATACAGAATGAGAAATATCTGCAGATAGAGAAAATGGTAGAATTTGTTCAATGGATAGCAGTTGACATTCTGGTAGAGAGAGAAAACCATTTGTGCTGAAACATGACCCTATGGAGTTTTTGAAATCTGTGTGAAAGTGGAGAATCTGGTGATCCACAGAATTGAGTAATTGCAAAAAATTGAGATGTTCCTTTCAACACAGAACCAGATTGCTGAAAAGGGGAGAAACTGAGAAAATGAAGTTGATTTGAATGACGAGCAGCTGACAAAGCAGAGATTCTTTGAAATTAAGTTAATGCATCAATGCAGTAGAACTTTTTTGAGATATCAAAATTAATAGAAATGAAGAATCTGATGCACTCAGTGAAAGAGCCGAAGATGCGTCCAGTGCATTTCATGGAATTGGGGGTTGTTGCAGAATGAGAAATATCTGCAGGTACAGAAAATGGTAGAATTTGGTCAATGGATCGCAGTTGACATGTTGGTAGATAGGGAGAGTTTGTTATCAGTCATGCGAAGCAAACTGAGATATTGAAGTTAGTATGAATGCATAGAAGTTGGAAAGCTGTAGAGTTTGAATAATTGCAAGAGTTTGAGATGTTTCTTAATGCAGTGATCTAGATTTGCTGAAAAAGAGAGAAGTGGAGAAGTTGAAAGTCGAGGTGGAAGCTGTACACCTGGAATTGCAGACTTGTTCTTAATAGAGACATTAATACATATAGTGGAGTAGAGATATCGAAATTGATAGAAATGGAGAACCTTAGACACTCAGGGAAGGAGTAGCATCTACGAGAAGTGCATTTCATGGAATTGGGAGTTTTTGCTATTATACCGAATGAGAAATATCTGCAGATAGAGAAAATGGTAGAATTTGTTCAATGGATCGCAGTTGACATTTTGGAAGATGCTGAGAGTTTGGTTTCTTTAAAGCGAGACCTTACTGAGATATTGAATTTAGTGTGAATGCTAAGAAGCTGCAAAACTGTAGAGTTGAAACATTTGCCAGAAATTGAGATGTTATGTATTGCAGTTAAGTAGATTTGCTGAGAAAGAGAGAAGTGGAGAAGTTGAAAGTCGAGCTGAATGAAAAGCAGCTGGAATTGCAGACTTGCTCTTCATAGAGACATTAGTACATACAGAGATTGTAAATTGGTAGAGATATCGAAATTGATAGAATTGGAGAACCTTAGACACTCAGTGAAGGAGTAGATTCTACAAGAATGGAATTTCATAGAATTGGGCTTTTCTGCAATTATACAGAATGAGAAATATCTGCAGATAGAGAAAATGCTAGAATTTGTTCAATGGATAGCAGTTGACAATCTGGTAGAGAGAGAAAACCATTTGTGCTGAAACATGAGCCTACGGAGTTATTGAAGTCTGTGTGAAAGCGGAGAATCTGGTGATCTACAGAACTGAGTAATTGCAAGAAATTGAGATGTTCCTTTCAACAGAGAACCAGATTTGCTGAAACGGGGAGAAACTGAGAAAATGAAGTTTATTTGAATGATGTGCGGCTGACAAAGCAGAGATTCTTTGAACTTGTTAAGTTAATGCATAAATACAGTAGAACTTTTTTCAGATATAAAAATTAATAGAAATGTAGAATCTGATACACGCAGAGAGAGAGCCGAAGATGCTAGCAGTGAATTTCATGGAATTGGGAGTTGTTGCTATTATACAGAATGAGAAATTTCTGCAAGTACAGAAAATGGTAGAATTTGGTCAATGGATCGCAGTTGATATGTTGGTAGATATCGAGATTTTGTTTTCAGTCATCCAAAGCACACTGAGATATTGAAGTTTGCATGAATGCAAAGAAGCTGGAAAACTGTAGAGTTTGAATAATTGCAAGAGTTTGAGATGTTTCTTAATGCAGTAAACTAGATTTGCTGACAAAGAATGAAATGGAGAAGTTGTGGGTCGAGGTTAACGATGAGTACCTGGAATTGCAGACTTGTTCTTAATAGAGACATTAATACATATAGAGAGTAGAAATTAGTAGAGATATCGAAATTGATAGAAATGGAGAAGCTTAGACTCTCAGTGAAAGAGTAGCATCTGCAAGAAGGGAATTTCATGTCATTGAGCATTTTGCAATTATACAGAATGAGAAATATCTGCAGATAGAGAAAATGGCTAGAACTTGTTCAATGGATAGCAGTTGACATTTTGGTAATGAGAGAAAATCAGTTGTGTGAAAACATGAGCTTACGGACATCTTGATGTCAGTGTGAAAGCGGAGAATCTGGTGATCTACAGAATTGAGTAATTGCAAGAAATTGAGATGTTCCTTTCAACAGAGAACCAGATTTACTGAAAAGGGGAGAAACTGACAAAATGAAGTTTATTTGAATGATGAGCAGCTGACAAAGCAGAGATTCTTTGAACTTGTTACGTTAATGCATAAATACAGTAGAACCTTTTTCAGATATAAAAATTAATAGAAATGTAGAATCTGATACATGCAGAGAGAGAGAGCCGAAGATGCTAGCAGTGAATTTCATGGAATTGGGAGTTGTTGTTATTATACAGAATGAGAAATTTCTGCAGGTACAGAAAATGGTAGAATTTGTTCAATGGATCGCAGTTGACATGTTGGTAGATAGCGAGAATTTGTTTTCAGTCATGCGAAACACACTGAGATATTGAAGTTTGCATGAATGCAAAAAAGCTGGAAAACTGTAGAGTTTGAATAATTGCAAGAGTTTGAGGTGTTACTTAATGCAGTAAACTAGCTTTGCTGAAAAAGAATGAAATGGAGAAGGTCTAGGTCGAGGTTAACGACGAGTACCTGGAATTGCAGACATGTTCTTAATAGAGACTTTAATACACATAGAGAGTAGAAATTAGTAGAGATATCGAAATTGATGGAAATGGAGAACCTTAGACCCTCAGGGAAGGAGTAGCATCTACGAGAAGTGCATTTCATGGAATTGGGAGTTTTTGCTTTTATACAGAATGAGAAATATCTGCAGATAGAGAAAACGGTAGAATTTTTTCAATGGATCGCAGTTGACATTTTGGAAGATAGTGACAGTTTGGTTTCTTTAAAGCGAGACTTTACTGAGATATTGAAGTTAGTGTGAATGCTAAGAAGCTGCAAAACTGTAGAGTTGGAATATTTGCCAGAAATTGAGATGTTTTTTATTGCAGTGAAGTAGATGTGTTGAGAAAGAGAGAAGTGGAGAAGTTAAAAGTCGAGCTGAATGAACAGCAGCTGGAATTGCAGACTTGTTCTTCATAGAGACATTAGTGCATACAGAGATTGTAAATTGGTAGAGATATCGAAATTGATAGAATTGTAGAACCTTAGACAAAGAGTGAAGGAATAGATTCTACAAGAATGGAATTTCATAGTATTGGGCTTTTCTGCAATTATACAGAATGAGAAATATCTGCAGATAGAGAAAATGGTAGAATTTGTTCAATGGATAGCAGTTGACATTCTGGTAGAGAGAGAAAACCATTTGTGCTGAAACATGACCCTATGGAGTTTTTGAAATCTGTGTGAAAGTGGAGAATCTGGTGATCCACAGAATTGAGTAATTGCAAAAAATTGAGATGTTCCTTTCAACACAGAACCAGATTGCTGAAAAGGGGAGAAACTGAGAAAATGAAGTTGATTTGAATGACGAGCAGCTGACAAAGCAGAGATTCTTTGAAATTAAGTTAATGCATCAATGCAGTAGAACTTTTTTGAGATATCAAAATTAATAGAAATGAAGAATCTGATGCACTCAGTGAAAGAGCCGAAGATGCGTCCAGTGCATTTCATGGAATTGGGGGTTGTTGCAGAATGAGAAATATCTGCAGGTACAGAAAATGGTAGAATTTGGTCAATGGATCGCAGTTGACATGTTGGTAGATAGGGAGAGTTTGTTATCAGTCATGCGAAGCAAACTGAGATATTGAAGTTAGTATGAATGCATAGAAGTTGGAAAGCTGTAGAGTTTGAATAATTGCAAGAGTTTGAGATGTTTCTTAATGCAGTGAACTAGATTTGCTGAAAAAGAGAGAAGTGGAGAAGTTGAAAGTCGAGGTGGAAGCTGTACACCTGGAATTGCAGACTTGTTCTTAATAGAGACATTAATACATATAGTGGAGTAGAGATATCGAAATTGATAGAAATGGAGAACCTTAGACACTCAGGGAAGGAGTAGCATCTACGAGAAGTGCATTTCATGGAATTGGGAGTTTTTGCTATTATACCGAATGAGAAATATCTGCAGATAGAGAAAATGGTAGAATTTGTTCAATGGATCGCAGTTGACATTTTGGAAGATGCTGAGAGTTTGGTTTCTTTAAAGCGAGACCTTACTGAGATATTGAATTTAGTGTGAATGCTAAGAAGCTGCAAAACTGTAGAGTTGAAACATTTGCCAGAAATTGAGATGTTATGTATTGCAGTTAAGTAGATTTGCTGAGAAAGAGAGAAGTGGAGAAGTTGAAAGTCGAGCTGAATGAAAAGCAGCTGGAATTGCAGACTTGCTCTTCATAGAGACATTAGTACATACAGAGATTGTAAATTGGTAGAGATATCGAAATTGATAGAATTGGAGAACCTTAGACACTCAGTGAAGGAGTAGATTCTACAAGAATGGAATTTCATAGAATTGGGCTTTTCTGCAATTATACAGAATGAGAAATATCTGCAGATAGAGAAAATGCTAGAATTTGTTCAATGGATAGCAGTTGACAATCTGGTAGAGAGAGAAAACCATTTGTGCTGAAACATGAGCCTACGGAGTTATTGAAGTCTGTGTGAAAGCGGAGAATCTGGTGATCTACAGAACTGAGTAATTGCAAGAAATTGAGATGTTCCTTTCAACAGAGAACCAGATTTGCTGAAACGGGGAGAAACTGAGAAAATGAAGTTTATTTGAATGATGTGCGGCTGACAAAGCAGAGATTCTTTGAACTTGTTAAGTTAATGCATAAATACAGTAGAACTTTTTTCAGATATAAAAATTAATAGAAATGTAGAATCTGATACACGCAGAGAGAGAGCCGAAGATGCTAGCAGTGAATTTCATGGAATTGGGAGTTGTTGCTATTATACAGAATGAGAAATTTCTGCAAGTACAGAAAATGGTAGAATTTGGTCAATGGATCGCAGTTGACATGTTGGTAGATATCGAGATTTTGTTTTCAGTCATCCAAAGCACACTGAGATATTGAAGTTTGCATGAATGCAAAGAAGCTGGAAAACTGTAGAGTTTGAATAATTGCAAGAGTTTGAGATGTTTCTTAATGCAGTAAACTAGATTTGCTGACAAAGAATGAAATGGAGAAGTTGTGGGTCGAGGTTAACGATGAGTACCTGGAATTGCAGACTTGTTCTTAATAGAGACATTAATACATATAGAGAGTAGAAATTAGTAGAGATATCGAAATTGATAGAAATGGAGAAGCTTAGACTCTCAGTGAAAGAGTAGCATCTGCAAGAAGGGAATTTCATGTCATTGAGCATTTTGCAATTATACAGAATGAGAAATATCTGCAGATAGAGAAAATGGCTAGAACTTGTTCAATGGATAGCAGTTGACATTTTGGTAATGAGAGAAAATCAGTTGTGTGAAAACATGAGCTTACGGACATCTTGATGTCAGTGTGAAAGCGGAGAATCTGGTGATCTACAGAATTGAGTAATTGCAAGAAATTGAGATGTTCCTTTCAACAGAGAACCAGATTTACTGAAAAGGGGAGAAACTGACAAAATGAAGTTTATTTGAATGATGAGCAGCTGACAAAGCAGAGATTCTTTGAACTTGTTACGTTAATGCATAAATACAGTAGAACCTTTTTCAGATATAAAAATTAATAGAAATGTAGAATCTGATACATGCAGAGAGAGAGCCGAAGATGCTAGCAGTGAATTTCATGGAATTGGGAGTTGTTGTTATTATACAGAATGAGAAATTTCTGCAGGTACAGAAAATGGTAGAATTTGGTCAATGGATCGCAGTTGACATGTTGGTAGATAGCGAGAATTTGTTTTCAGTCATGCGAAACACACTGAGATATTGAAGTTTGCATGAATGCAAAAAAGCTGGAAAACTGTAGAGTTTGAATAATTGCAAGAGTTTGAGGTGTTACTTAATGCAGTAAACTAGCTTTGCTGAAAAAGAATGAAATGGAGAAGGTCTAGGTCGAGGTTAACGACGAGTACCTGGAATTGCAGACATGTTCTTAATAGAGACTTTAATACACATAGAGAGTAGAAATTAGTAGAGATATCGAAATTGATGGAAATGGAGAAGCTTAGACTCTCAGTGAAGGAGTAGCATCTACAAGAAGGGAATTTCATGTCATTGAGCATTTTGCAATTATACAGAATGATAAATATCTGCAGATAGAGAAAATGGCTAGAACTTGTTCAATGGATAGCAGTTGACATTTTGGTAATTAGAGAAAATCAGTTGTGTGAAAACATGAGCTTACGGACATCTTGACGTCAGTGTGAATGCGGAGAATCTGGTAATCTGCAGAATTGAGTAATTGCATGAAATTGAGATCTTCCTTCAGACTGAGAACCAGCTTTGCTGAAAAGTAGAGAAGCTGAGAAGATGAAGTTTTATTTGACCCATGAGCAAATGGCCATGCAGGGATTCATAGAAATTGAGATATTATTGCATATATACAGTACAACTTTTCGAGATATACAAATTGAAAGAAATGAAGAATCTGATACACTCAGTGAAAGAGCCGAAGATGCTTGCAGTGAATTTCATGGAATTGGGAGTTGTTGCAGAATGCGAAACATCGGCAGGTACAGAAAATGGTAGAATTTGGTCAATAGATCGCAGTTGACATGTTGGTAGATAGGGAGAGTTTGTTATCAGTCATGCGAAGCAAACTGAGATATTGAAGTTAGTGTGAATGCATAGAAGTTGGAAAACTGTAGAGTTTGAATAATTGCAAGAGTTTGAGATGTTTCTTAATGCAGTGAACTAGATTTGCTGAAAAAGAGAGAAGTGGAGAATTTGAAAGTCGAGGTGGAAGCTGTGCATCTGGAATTGCAGACTTGTTCTTAATACATATAGTGGAGTAGAGATATCGAAATTGATAGAAATGGAGAACCTTAGACACTCAGGGAAGGAGTAGCATCTACGAGAAGTGCATTTCATGGAATTGGGAGTTTTTGCTATTATACCGAATGAGAAATATCTGCAGATAGAGAAAATGGTAGAATTTGTTCAATGGATCGCAGTTGACATTTTGGAAGATAGTGACAGTTTGGTTTCTTTAAAGCGAGACTTTACTGAGATATTGAAGTTAGTGTGAATGCTAAGAAGCTGCAAAACTGTAGAGTTGGAATATTTGCCAGAAATTGAGATGTTTTTTATTGCAGTGAAGTAGATGTGCTGAGAAAGAGAGAAGTGGAGAAGTTAAAAGTCGAGCTGAATGAACAGCAGCTGGAATTGCAGACTTGTTCTTCATAGAGACATTAGTACATACAGAGATTGTAAATTGGTAGAGATATCGAAATTGATAGAATTGTAGAACCTTAGACAAAGAGTGAAGGAATAGATTCTACAAGAATGGAATTTCATAGAATTGGGCTTTTCTGCAATTATACAGAATGAGAAATATCTGCAGATAGAGAAAATGGTAGAATTTGTTCAATGGATAGCAGTTGACATTCTGGTAGAGAGAGAAAACCATTTGTGCTGAAACATGACCCTATGGAGTTTTTGAAATCTGTGTGAAAGTGGAGAATCTGGTGATCCACAGAATTGAGTAATTGCAAAAAATTGAGATGTTCCTTTCAACACAGAACCAGATTGCTGAAAAGGGGAGAAACTGAGAAAATGAAGTTGATTTGAATGACGAGCAGCTGACAAAGCAGAGATTCTTTGAAATTAAGTTAATGCATCAATGCAGTAGAACTTTTTTGAGATATCAAAATTAATAGAAATGAAGAATCTGATGCACTCAGTGAAAGAGCCGAAGATGCGTCCAGTGCATTTCATGGAATTGGGGGTTGTTGCAGAATGAGAAATATCTGCAGGTACAGAAAATGGTAGAATTTGGTCAATGGATCGCAGTTGACATGTTGGTAGATAGGGAGAGTTTGTTATCAGTCATGCGAAGCAAACTGAGATATTGAAGTTAGTATGAATGCATAGAAGTTGGAAAGCTGTAGAGTTTGAATAATTGCAAGAGTTTGAGATGTTTCTTAATGCAGTGAACTAGATTTGCTGAAAAAGAGAGAAGTGGAGAAGTTGAAAGTCGAGGTGGAAGCTGTACACTTGGAATTGCAGACTTGTTCTTAATAGAGACATTAATACATATAGTGGAGTAGAGATATCGAAATTGATAGAAATGGAGAACCTTAGACACTCAGGGAAGGAGTAGCATCTACGAGAAGTGCATTTCATGGAATTGGGAGTTTTTGCTATTATACCGAATGAGAAATATCTGCAGATAGAGAAAATGGTAGAATTTGTTCAATGGATCGCAGTTGACATTTTGGAAGATAGTGACAGTTTGGTTTCTTTAAAGCGAGACTTTACTGAGATATTGAAGTTAGTGTGAATGCTAAGAAGCTGCAAAACTGTAGAGTTGGAATATTTGCCAGAAATTGAGATGTTTTTTATTGCAGTGAAGTAGATGTGCTGAGAAAGAGAGAAGTGGAGAAGTTAAAAGTCGAGCTGAATGAACAGCAGCTGGAATTGCAGACTTGTTCTTCATAGAGACATTAGTACATACAGAGATTGTAAATTGGTAGAGATATCGAAATTGATAGAATTGTAGAACCTTAGACAAAGAGTGAAGGAATAGATTCTACAAGAATGGAATTTCATAGAATTGGGCTTTTCTGCAATTATACAGAATGAGAAATATCTGCAGATAGAGACAATGGTAGAATTTGTTCAATGGATAGCAGTTGACATTCTGGTAGAGAGAGAAAACCATTTGTGCTGAAACATGACCCTATGGAGTTTTTGAAATCTGTGTGAAAGTGGAGAATCTGGTGATCCACAGAATTGAGTAATTGCAAAAAATTGAGATGTTCCTTTCAACACAGAACCAGATTGCTGAAAAGGGGAGAAACTGAGAAAATGAAGTTGATTTGAATGACGAGCAGCTGACAAAGCAGAGATTCTTTGAAATTAAGTTAATGCATCAATGCAGTAGAACTTTTTTGAGATATCAAAATTAATAGAAATGAAGAATCTGATGCACTCAGTGAAAGAGCCGAAGATGCGTCCAGTGCATTTCATGGAATTGGGGGTTGTTGCAGAATGAGAAATATCTGCAGGTACAGAAAATGGTAGAATTTGGTCAATGGATCGCAGTTGACATGTTGGTAGATAGGGAGAGTTTGTTATCAGTCATGCGAAGCAAACTGAGATATTGAAGTTAGTATGAATGCATAGAAGTTGGAAAGCTGTAGAGTTTGAATAATTGCAAGAGTTTGAGATGTTTCTTAATGCAGTGAACTAGATTTGCTGAAAAAGAGAGAAGTGGAGAAGTTGAAAGTCAAGGTGGAAGCTGTGCACCTGGAATTGCAGACTTGTTCTTAACAGAGACATTTTTACATATAGTGGAGTAGATTTATCGAAATTGATAGAAATGGAGAACCTTAGACACTCAGGGAAGGAGAAGCATCTACGAGAAGTGCATTTCATGGAATTGGGAGTTTTTGCTATCATACAGAATGAGAAATATCTGCAGATAGAGAAAATGGTAGAATTTGTTCAATGGATCGCAGTTGACATTTTGGAAGATGCTGAGAGTTTGGTTTCTTTAAAGCGAGACCTTACTGAGATATTGAATTTAGTGTGAATGCTAAGAAGCTGCAAAACTGTAGAGTTGAAACATTTGCCAGAAATTGAGATGTTATGTATTGCAGTTAAGTAGATTTGCTGAGAAAGAGAGAAGTGGAGAAGTTGAAAGTCGAGCTGAATGAAAAGCAGCTGGAATTGCAGACTTGCTCTTCATAGAGACATTAGTACATACAGAGATTGTAAATTGGTAGAGATATCGAAATTGATAGAATTGGAGAACCTTAGACACTCAGTGAAGGAGTAGATTCTACAAGAATGGAATTTCATAGAATTGGGCTTTTCTGCAATTATACAGAAAGAGAAATATCTGCAGATAGAGAAAATGCTAGAATTTGTTCAATGGATAGCAGTTGACAATCTGGTAGAGAGAGAAAACCATTTGTGCTGAAACATGAGCCTACGGAGTTATTGAAGTCTGTGTGAAAGCGGAGAATCTGGTGATCTACAGAACTGAGTAATTGCAAGAAATTGAGATGTTCCTTTCAACAGAGAACCAGATTTGCTGAAACGGGGAGAAACTGAGAAAATGAAGTTTATTTGAATGATGTGCGGCTGACAAAGCAGAGATTCTTTGAACTTGTTAAGTTAATGCATAAATACAGTAGAACTTTTTTCAGATATAAAAATTAATAGAAATGTAGAATCTGATACACGCAGAGAGAGAGCCGAAGATGCTAGCAGTGAATTTCATGGAATTGGGAGTTGTTGCTATTATACAGAATGAGAAATTTCTGCAAGTACAGAAAATGGTAGAATTTGGTCAATGGATCGCAGTTGACATGTTGGTAGATATCGAGATTTTGTTTTCAGTCATCCAAAGCACACTGAGATATTGAAGTTTGCATGAATGCAAAGAAGCTGGAAAACTGTAGAGTTTGAATAATTGCAAGAGTTTGAGATGTTTCTTAATGCAGTAAACTAGATTTGCTGACAAAGAATGAAATGGAGAAGTTGTGGGTCGAGGTTAACGATGAGTACCTGGAATTGCAGACTTGTTCTTAATAGAGACATTAATACATATAGAGAGTAGAAATTAGTAGAGATATCGAAATTGATAGAAATGGAGAAGCTTAGACTCTCAGTGAAAGAGTAGCATCTGCAAGAAGGGAATTTCATGTCATTGAGCATTTTGCAATTATACAGAATGAGAAATATCTGCAGATAGAGAAAATGGCTAGAACTTGTTCAATGGATAGCAGTTGACATTTTGGTAATGAGAGAAAATCAGTTGTGTGAAAACATGAGCTTACGGACATCTTGATGTCAGTGTGAAAGCGGAGAATCTGGTGATCTACAGAATTGAGTAATTGCAAGAAATTGAGATGTTCCTTTCAACAGAGAACCAGATTTACTGAAAAGGGGAGAAACTGACAAAATGAAGTTTATTTGAATGATGAGCAGCTGACAAAGCAGAGATTCTTTGAACTTGTTACGTTAATGCATAAATACAGTAGAACCTTTTTCAGATATAAAAATTAATAGAAATGTAGAATCTGATACATGCAGAGAGAGAGCCGAAGATGCTAGCAGTGAATTTCATGGAATTGGGAGTTGTTGTTATTATACAGAATGAGAAATTTCTGCAGGTACAGAAAATGGTAGAATTTGGTCAATGGATCGCAGTTGACATGTTGGTAGATAGCGAGAATTTGTTTTCAGTCATGCGAAACACACTGAGATATTGAAGTTTGCATGAATGCAAAAAAGCTGGAAAACTGTAGAGTTTGAATAATTGCAAGAGTTTGAGGTGTTACTTAATGCAGTAAACTAGCTTTGCTGAAAAAGAATGAAATGGAGAAGGTCTAGGTCGAGGTTAACGACGAGTACCTGGAATTGCAGACATGTTCTTAATAGAGACTTTAATACACATAGAGAGTAGAAATTAGTAGAGATATCGAAATTGATGGAAATGGAGAAGCTTAGACTCTCAGTGAAGGAGTAGCATCTACAAGAAGGGAATTTCATGTCATTGAGCATTTTGCAATTATACAGAATGATAAATATCTGCAGATAGAGAAAATGGCTAGAACTTGTTCAATGGATAGCAGTTGACATTTTGGTAATTAGAGAAAATCAGTTGTGTGAAAACATGAGCTTACGGACATCTTGACGTCAGTGTGAATGCGGAGAATCTGGTAATCTGCAGAATTGAGTAATTGCATGAAATTGAGATCTTCCTTCAGACTGAGAACCAGCTTTGCTGAAAAGTAGAGAAGCTGAGAAGATGAAGTTTTATTTGACCCATGAGCAAATGGCCATGCAGGGATTCATAGAAATTGAGATATTATTGCATATATACAGTACAACTTTTCGAGATATACAAATTGAAAGAAATGAAGAATCTGATACACTCAGTGAAAGAGCCGAAGATGCTTGCAGTGAATTTCATGGAATTGGGAGTTGTTGCAGAATGCGAAACATCGGCAGGTACAGAAAATGGTAGAATTTGGTCAATAGATCGCAGTTGACATGTTGGTAGATAGGGAGAGTTTGTTATCAGTCATGCGAAGCAAACTGAGATATTGAAGTTAGTGTGAATGCATAGAAGTTGGAAAACTGTAGAGTTTGAATAATTGCAAGAGTTTGAGATGTTTCTTAATGCAGTGAACTAGATTTGCTGAAAAAGAGAGAAGTGGAGAATTTGAAAGTCGAGGTGGAAGCTGTGCATCTGGAATTGCAGACTTGTTCTTAATACATATAGTGGAGTAGAGATATCGAAATTGATAGAAATGGAGAACCTTAGACACTCAGGGAAGGAGTAGCATCTACGAGAAGTGCATTTCATGGAATTGGGAGTTTTTGCTATTATACCGAATGAGAAATATCTGCAGATAGAGAAAATGGTAGAATTTGTTCAATGGATCGCAGTTGACATTTTGGAAGATAGTGACAGTTTGGTTTCTTTAAAGCGAGACTTTACTGAGATATTGAAGTTAGTGTGAATGCTAAGAAGCTGCAAAACTGTAGAGTTGGAATATTTGCCAGAAATTGAGATGTTTTTTATTGCAGTGAAGTAGATGTGCTGAGAAAGAGAGAAGTGGAGAAGTTAAAAGTCGAGCTGAATGAACAGCAGCTGGAATTGCAGACTTGTTCTTCATAGAGACATTAGTACATACAGAGATTGTAAATTGGTAGAGATATCGAAATTGATAGAATTGTAGAACCTTAGACAAAGAGTGAAGGAATAGATTCTACAAGAATGGAATTTCATAGAATTGGGCTTTTCTGCAATTATACAGAATGAGAAATATCTGCAGATAGAGACAATGGTAGAATTTGTTCAATGGATAGCAGTTGACATTCTGGTAGAGAGAGAAAACCATTTGTGCTGAAACATGACCCTATGGAGTTTTTGAAATCTGTGTGAAAGTGGAGAATCTGGTGATCCACAGAATTGAGTAATTGCAAAAAATTGAGATGTTCCTTTCAACACAGAACCAGATTGCTGAAAAGGGGAGAAACTGAGAAAATGAAGTTGATTTGAATGACGAGCAGCTGACAAAGCAGAGATTCTTTGAAATTAAGTTAATGCATCAATGCAGTAGAACTTTTTTGAGATATCAAAATTAATAGAAATGAAGAATCTGATGCACTCAGTGAAAGAGCCGAAGATGCGTCCAGTGCATTTCATGGAATTGGGGGTTGTTGCAGAATGAGAAATATCTGCAGGTACAGAAAATGGTAGAATTTGGTCAATGGATCGCAGTTGACATGTTGGTAGATAGGGAGAGTTTGTTATCAGTCATGCGAAGCAAACTGAGATATTGAAGTTAGTATGAATGCATAGAAGTTGGAAAGCTGTAGAGTTTGAATAATTGCAAGAGTTTGAGATGTTTCTTAATGCAGTGAACTAGATTTGCTGAAAAAGAGAGAAGTGGAGAAGTTGAAAGTCGAGGTGGAAGCTGTACACTTGGAATTGCAGACTTGTTCTTAATAGAGACATTAATACATATAGTGGAGTAGAGATATCGAAATTGATAGAAATGGAGAACCTTAGACCCTCAGGGAAGGAGTAGCATCTACGAGAAGTGCATTTCATGGAATTGGGAGTTTTTGCTTTTATACAGAATGAGAAATATCTGCAGATAGAGAAAACGGTAGAATTTTTTCAATGGATCGCAGTTGACATTTTGGAAGATAGTGACAGTTTGGTTTCTTTAAAGCGAGACTTTACTGAGATATTGAAGTTAGTGTGAATGCTAAGAAGCTGCAAAACTGTAGAGTTTGAATATTTGCCAGAAATTGAGATGTTTTTTATTGCAGTGAAGTAGATGTGCTGAGAAAGAGAGAAGTGGAGAAGTTAAAAGTCGAGCTGAATGAACAGCAGCTGGAATTGCAGACTTGCTCTTCATAGAGACATTAGTACATACAGAGATTGTAAATTGGTAGAGATATCGAAATTGATAGAATTGTAGAACCTTAGACAAAGAGTGAAGGAATAGATTCTACAAGAATGGAATTTCATAGAATTGGGCTTTTCTGCAATTATACAGAATGAGAAATATCTGCAGATAGAGAAAATGCTAGAATTTGTTCAATGGATAGCAGTTGACATTCTGGTAGAGAGAGAAAACCATTTGTGCTGAAACATGACCCTATGGAGTTTTTGAAATCTGTGTGAAAGTGGAGAATCTGGTGATCCACAGAATTGAGTAATTGCAAAAAATTGAGATGTTCCTTTCAACACAGAACCAGATTGCTGAAAAGGGGAGAAACTGAGAAAATGAAGTTGATTTGAATGACGAGCAGCTGACAAAGCAGAGATTCTTTGAAATTAAGTTAATGCATCAATGCAGTAGAACTTTTTTGAGATATCAAAATTAATAGAAATGAAGAATCTGATGCACTCAGTGAAAGAGCCGAAGATGCGTCCAGTGCATTTCATGGAATTGGGGGTTGTTGCAGAATGAGAAATATCTGCAGGTACAGAAAATGGTAGAATTTGGTCAATGGATCGCAGTTGACATGTTGGTAGATAGGGAGAGTTTGTTATCAGTCATGCGAAGCAAACTGAGATATTGAAGTTAGTATGAATGCATAGAAGTTGGAAAGCTGTAGAGTTTGAATAATTGCAAGAGTTTGAGATGTTTCTTAATGCAGTGAACTAGATTTGCTGAAAAAGAGAGAAGTGGAGAAGTTGAAAGTCGAGGTGGAAGCTGTACACCTGGAATTGCAGACTTGTTCTTAATAGAGACATTAATACATATAGTGGAGTAGAGATATCGAAATTGATAGAAATGGAGAACCTTAGACACTCAGGGAAGGAGTAGCATCTACGAGAAGTGCATTTCATGGAATTGGGAGTTTTTGCTATTATACCGAATGAGAAATATCTGCAGATAGAGAAAATGGTAGAATTTGTTCAATGGATCGCAGTTGACATTTTGGAAGATGCTGAGAGTTTGGTTTCTTTAAAGCGAGACCTTACTGAGATATTGAATTTAGTGTGAATGCTAAGAAGCTGCAAAACTGTAGAGTTGAAACATTTGCCAGAAATTGAGATGTTATGTATTGCAGTTAAGTAGATTTGCTGAGAAAGAGAGAAGTGGAGAAGTTGAAAGTCGAGCTGAATGAAAAGCAGCTGGAATTGCAGACTTGCTCTTCATAGAGACATTAGTACATACAGAGATTGTAAATTGGTAGAGATATCGAAATTGATAGAATTGGAGAACCTTAGACACTCAGTGAAGGAGTAGATTCTACAAGAATGGAATTTCATAGAATTGGGCTTTTCTGCAATTATACAGAATGAGAAATATCTGCAGATAGAGAAAATGCTAGAATTTGTTCAATGGATAGCAGTTGACAATCTGGTAGAGAGAGAAAACCATTTGTGCTGAAACATGAGCCTACGGAGTTATTGAAGTCTGTGTGAAAGCGGAGAATCTGGTGATCTACAGAACTGAGTAATTGCAAGAAATTGAGATGTTCCTTTCAACAGAGAACCAGATTTGCTGAAACGGGGAGAAACTGAGAAAATGAAGTTTATTTGAATGATGTGCGGCTGACAAAGCAGAGATTCTTTGAACTTGTTAAGTTAATGCATAAATACAGTAGAACTTTTTTCAGATATAAAAATTAATAGAAATGTAGAATCTGATACACGCAGAGAGAGAGCCGAAGATGCTAGCAGTGAATTTCATGGAATTGGGAGTTGTTGCTATTATACAGAATGAGAAATTTCTGCAAGTACAGAAAATGGTAGAATTTGGTCAATGGATCGCAGTTGACATGTTGGTAGATATCGAGATTTTGTTTTCAGTCATCCAAAGCACACTGAGATATTGAAGTTTGCATGAATGCAAAGAAGCTGGAAAACTGTAGAGTTTGAACAATTGCAAGAGTTTGAGATGTTTCTTAATGCAGTAAACTAGATTTGCTGACAAAGAATGAAATGGAGAAGTTGTGGGTCGAGGTTAACGATGAGTACCTGGAATTGCAGACTTGTTCTTAATAGAGACATTAATACATATAGAGAGTAGAAATTAGTAGAGATATCGAAATTGATAGAAATGGAGAAGCTTAGACTCTCAGTGAAAGAGTAGCATCTGCAAGAAGGGAATTTCATGTCATTGAGCATTTTGCAATTATACAGAATGAGAAATATCTGCAGATAGAGAAAATGGCTAGAACTTGTTCAATGGATAGCAGTTGACATTTTGGTAATGAGAGAAAATCAGTTGTGTGAAAACATGAGCTTACGGACATCTTGATGTCAGTGTGAAAGCGGAGAATCTGGTGATCTACAGAATTGAGTAATTGCAAGAAATTGAGATGTTCCTTTCAACAGAGAACCAGATTTACTGAAAAGGGGAGAAACTGACAAAATGAAGTTTATTTGAATGATGAGCAGCTGACAAAGCAGAGATTCTTTGAACTTGTTACGTTAATGCATAAATACAGTAGAACCTTTTTCAGATATAAAAATTAATAGAAATGTAGAATCTGATACATGCAGAGAGAGAGCCGAAGATGCTAGCAGTGAATTTCATGGAATTGGGAGTTGTTGTTATTATACAGAATGAGAAATTTCTGCAGGTACAGAAAATGGTAGAATTTGGTCAATGGATCGCAGTTGACATGTTGGTAGATAGCGAGAATTTGTTTTCAGTCATGCGAAACACACTGAGATATTGAAGTTTGCATGAATGCAAAAAAGCTGGAAAACTGTAGAGTTTGAATAATTGCAAGAGTTTGAGGTGTTACTTAATGCAGTAAACTAGCTTTGCTGAAAAAGAATGAAATGGAGAAGGTCTAGGTCGAGGTTAACGACGAGTACCTGGAATTGCAGACATGTTCTTAATAGAGACTTTAATACACATAGAGAGTAGAAATTAGTAGAGATATCGAAATTGATGGAAATGGAGAACCTTAGACCCTCAGGGAAGGAGTAGCATCTACGAGAAGTGCATTTCATGGAATTGGGAGTTTTTGCTTTTATACAGAATGAGAAATATCTGCAGATAGAGAAAACGGTAGAATTTTTTCAATGGATCGCAGTTGACATTTTGGAAGATAGTGACAGTTTGGTTTCTTTAAAGCGAGACTTTACTGAGATATTGAAGTTAGTGTGAATGCTAAGAAGCTGCAAAACTGTAGAGTTGGAATATTTGCCAGAAATTGAGATGTTTTTTATTGCAGTGAAGTAGATGTGTTGAGAAAGAGAGAAGTGGAGAAGTTAAAAGTCGAGCTGAATGAACAGCAGCTGGAATTGCAGACTTGTTCTTCATAGAGACATTAGTGCATACAGAGATTGTAAATTGGTAGAGATATCGAAATTGATAGAATTGTAGAACCTTAGACAAAGAGTGAAGGAATAGATTCTACAAGAATGGAATTTCATAGTATTGGGCTTTTCTGCAATTATACAGAATGAGAAATATCTGCAGATAGAGAAAATGGTAGAATTTGTTCAATGGATAGCAGTTGACATTCTGGTAGAGAGAGAAAACCATTTGTGCTGAAACATGACCCTATGGAGTTTTTGAAATCTGTGTGAAAGTGGAGAATCTGGTGATCCACAGAATTGAGTAATTGCAAAAAATTGAGATGTTCCTTTCAACACAGAACCAGATTGCTGAAAAGGGGAGAAACTGAGAAAATGAAGTTGATTTGAATGACGAGCAGCTGACAAAGCAGAGATTCTTTGAAATTAAGTTAATGCATCAATGCAGTAGAACTTTTTTGAGATATCAAAATTAATAGAAATGAAGAATCTGATGCACTCAGTGAAAGAGCCGAAGATGCGTCCAGTGCATTTCATGGAATTGGGGGTTGTTGCAGAATGAGAAATATCTGCAGGTACAGAAAATGGTAGAATTTGGTCAATGGATCGCAGTTGACATGTTGGTAGATAGGGAGAGTTTGTTATCAGTCATGCGAAGCAAACTGAGATATTGAAGTTAGTATGAATGCATAGAAGTTGGAAAGCTGTAGAGTTTGAATAATTGCAAGAGTTTGAGATGTTTCTTAATGCAGTGATCTAGATTTGCTGAAAAAGAGAGAAGTGGAGAAGTTGAAAGTCGAGGTGGAAGCTGTACACCTGGAATTGCAGACTTGTTCTTAATAGAGACATTAATACATATAGTGGAGTAGAGATATCGAAATTGATAGAAATGGAGAACCTTAGACACTCAGGGAAGGAGTAGCATCTACGAGAAGTGCATTTCATGGAATTGGGAGTTTTTGCTATTATACCGAATGAGAAATATCTGCAGATAGAGAAAATGGTAGAATTTGTTCAATGGATCGCAGTTGACATTTTGGAAGATGCTGAGAGTTTGGTTTCTTTAAAGCGAGACCTTACTGAGATATTGAATTTAGTGTGAATGCTAAGAAGCTGCAAAACTGTAGAGTTGAAACATTTGCCAGAAATTGAGATGTTATGTATTGCAGTTAAGTAGATTTGCTGAGAAAGAGAGAAGTGGAGAAGTTGAAAGTCGAGCTGAATGAAAAGCAGCTGGAATTGCAGACTTGCTCTTCATAGAGACATTAGTACATACAGAGATTGTAAATTGGTAGAGATATCGAAATTGATAGAATTGGAGAACCTTAGACACTCAGTGAAGGAGTAGATTCTACAAGAATGGAATTTCATAGAATTGGGCTTTTCTGCAATTATACAGAATGAGAAATATCTGCAGATAGAGAAAATGCTAGAATTTGTTCAATGGATAGCAGTTGACAATCTGGTAGAGAGAGAAAACCATTTGTGCTGAAACATGAGCCTACGGAGTTATTGAAGTCTGTGTGAAAGCGGAGAATCTGGTGATCTACAGAATTGAGTAATTGCAAGAAATTGAGATGTTCCTTTCAACAGAGAACCAGATTTGCTGAAACGGGGAGAAACTGAGAAAATGAAGTTTATTTGAATGATGTGCGGCTGACAAAGCAGAGATTCTTTGAACTTGTTAAGTTAATGCATAAATACAGTAGAACTTTTTTCAGATATAAAAATTAATAGAAATGTAGAATCTGATACACGCAGAGAGAGAGCCGAAGATGCTAGCAGTGAATTTCATGGAATTGGGAGTTGTTGCTATTATACAGAATGAGAAATTTCTGCAAGTACAGAAAATGGTAGAATTTGGTCAATGGATCGCAGTTGACATGTTGGTAGATATCGAGATTTTGTTTTCAGTCATCCAAAGCACACTGAGATATTGAAGTTTGCATGAATGCAAAGAAGCTGGAAAACTGTAGAGTTTGAATAATTGCAAGAGTTTGAGATGTTTCTTAATGCAGTAAACTAGATTTGCTGACAAAGAATGAAATGGAGAAGTTGTGGGTCGAGGTTAACGATGAGTACCTGGAATTGCAGACTTGTTCTTAATAGAGACATTAATACATATAGAGAGTAGAAATTAGTAGAGATATCGAAATTGATAGAAATGGAGAAGCTTAGACTCTCAGTGAAAGAGTAGCATCTGCAAGAAGGGAATTTCATGTCATTGAGCATTTTGCAATTATACAGAATGAGAAATATCTGCAGATAGAGAAAATGGCTAGAACTTGTTCAATGGATAGCAGTTGACATTTTGGTAATGAGAGAAAATCAGTTGTGTGAAAACATGAGCTTACGGACATCTTGATGTCAGTGTGAAAGCGGAGAATCTGGTGATCTACAGAATTGAGTAATTGCAAGAAATTGAGATGTTCCTTTCAACAGAGAACCAGATTTACTGAAAAGGGGAGAAACTGACAAAATGAAGTTTATTTGAATGATGAGCAGCTGACAAAGCAGAGATTCTTTGAACTTGTTACGTTAATGCATAAATACAGTAGAACCTTTTTCAGATATAAAAATTAATAGAAATGTAGAATCTGATACATGCAGAGAGAGAGCCGAAGATGCTAGCAGTGAATTTCATGGAATTGGGAGTTGTTGTTATTATACAGAATGAGAAATTTCTGCAGGTACAGAAAATGGTAGAATTTGGTCAATGGATCGCAGTTGACATGTTGGTAGATAGCGAGAATTTGTTTTCAGTCATGCGAAACACACTGAGATATTGAAGTTTGCATGAATGCAAAAAAGCTGGAAAACTGTAGAGTTTGAATAATTGCAAGAGTTTGAGGTGTTACTTAATGCAGTAAACTAGCTTTGCTGAAAAAGAATGAAATGGAGAAGGTCTAGGTCGAGGTTAACGACGAGTACCTGGAATTGCAGACATGTTCTTAATAGAGACTTTAATACACATAGAGAGTAGAAATTAGTAGAGATATCGAAATTGATGGAAATGGAGAAGCTTAGACTCTCAGTGAAGGAGTAGCATCTACAAGAAGGGAATTTCATGTCATTGAGCATTTTGCAATTATACAGAATAATAAATATCTGCAGATAGAGAAAATGGCTAGAACTTGTTCAATGGATAGCAGTTGACATTTTGGTAATTAGAGAAAATCAGTTGTGTGAAAACATGAGCTTACGGACATCTTGACGTCAGTGTGAATGCGGAGAATCTGGTAATCTGCAGAATTGAGTAATTGCATGAAATTGAGATCTTCCTTCAGACTGAGAACCAGCTTTGCTGAAAAGTAGAGAAGCTGAGAAGATGAAGTTTTATTTGACCCATGAGCAAATGGCCATGCAGGGATTCATAGAAATTGAGATATTATTGCATATATACAGTACAACTTTTCGAGATATACAAATTGAAAGAAATGAAGAATCTGATACACTCAGTGAAAGAGCCGAAGATGCTTGCAGTGAATTTCATGGAATTGGGAGTTGTTGCAGAATGCGAAACATCGGCAGGTACAGAAAATGGTAGAATTTGGTCAATAGATCGCAGTTGACATGTTGGTAGATAGGGAGAGTTTGTTATCAGTCATGCGAAGCAAACTGAGATATTGAAGTTAGTGTGAATGCATAGAAGTTGGAAAACTGTAGAGTTTGAATAATTGCAAGAGTTTGAGATGTTTCTTAATGCAGTGAACTAGATTTGCTGAAAAAGAGAGAAGTGGAGAATTTGAAAGTCGAGGTGGAAGCTGTGCATCTGGAATTGCAGACTTGTTCTTAATACATATAGTGGAGTAGAGATATCGAAATTGATAGAAATGGAGAACCTTAGACACTCAGGGAAGGAGTAGCATCTACGAGAAGTGCATTTCATGGAATTGGGAGTTTTTGCTATTATACCGAATGAGAAATATCTGCAGATAGAGAAAATGGTAGAATTTGTTCAATGGATCGCAGTTGACATTTTGGAAGATAGTGACAGTTTGGTTTCTTTAAAGCGAGACTTTACTGAGATATTGAAGTTAGTGTGAATGCTAAGAAGCTGCAAAACTGTAGAGTTGGAATATTTGCCAGAAATTGAGATGTTTTTTATTGCAGTGAAGTAGATGTGCTGAGAAAGAGAGAAGTGGAGAAGTTAAAAGTCGAGCTGAATGAACAGCAGCTGGAATTGCAGACTTGTTCTTCATAGAGACATTAGTACATACAGAGATTGTAAATTGGTAGAGATATCGAAATTGATAGAATTGTAGAACCTTAGACAAAGAGTGAAGGAATAGATTCTACAAGAATGGAATTTCATAGAATTGGGCTTTTCTGCAATTATACAGAATGAGAAATATCTGCAGATAGAGAAAATGGTAGAATTTGTTCAATGGATAGCAGTTGACATTCTGGTAGAGAGAGAAAACCATTTGTGCTGAAACATGACCCTATGGAGTTTTTGAAATCTGTGTGAAAGTGGAGAATCTGGTGATCCACAGAATTGAGTAATTGCAAAAAATTGAGATGTTCCTTTCAACACAGAACCAGATTGCTGAAAAGGGGAGAAACTGAGAAAATGAAGTTGATTTGAATGACGAGCAGCTGACAAAGCAGAGATTCTTTGAAATTAAGTTAATGCATCAATGCAGTAGAACTTTTTTGAGATATCAAAATTAATAGAAATGAAGAATCTGATGCACTCAGTGAAAGAGCCGAAGATGCGTCCAGTGCATTTCATGGAATTGGGGGTTGTTGCAGAATGAGAAATATCTGCAGGTACAGAAAATGGTAGAATTTGGTCAATGGATCGCAGTTGACATGTTGGTAGATAGGGAGAGTTTGTTATCAGTCATGCGAAGCAAACTGAGATATTGAAGTTAGTATGAATGCATAGAAGTTGGAAAGCTGTAGAGTTTGAATAATTGCAAGAGTTTGAGATGTTTCTTAATGCAGTGAACTAGATTTGCTGAAAAAGAGAGAAGTGGAGAAGTTGAAAGTCGAGGTGGAAGCTGTACACTTGGAATTGCAGACTTGTTCTTAATAGAGACATTAATACATATAGTGGAGTAGAGATATCGAAATTGATAGAAATGGAGAACCTTAGACACTCAGGGAAGGAGTAGCATCTACGAGAAGTGCATTTCATGGAATTGGGAGTTTTTGCTATTATACCGAATGAGAAATATCTGCAGATAGAGAAAATGGTAGAATTTGTTCAATGGATCGCAGTTGACATTTTGGAAGATAGTGACAGTTTGGTTTCTTTAAAGCGAGACTTTACTGAGATATTGAAGTTAGTGTGAATGCTAAGAAGCTGCAAAACTGTAGAGTTGGAATATTTGCCAGAAATTGAGATGTTTTTTATTGCAGTGAAGTAGATGTGCTGAGAAAGAGAGAAGTGGAGAAGTTAAAAGTCGAGCTGAATGAACAGCAGCTGGAATTGCAGACTTGTTCTTCATAGAGACATTAGTACATACAGAGATTGTAAATTGGTAGAGATATCGAAATTGATAGAATTGTAGAACCTTAGACAAAGAGTGAAGGAATAGATTCTACAAGAATGGAATTTCATAGAATTGGGCTTTTCTGCAATTATACAGAATGAGAAATATCTGCAGATAGAGACAATGGTAGAATTTGTTCAATGGATAGCAGTTGACATTCTGGTAGAGAGAGAAAACCATTTGTGCTGAAACATGACCCTATGGAGTTTTTGAAATCTGTGTGAAAGTGGAGAATCTGGTGATCCACAGAATTGAGTAATTGCAAAAAATTGAGATGTTCCTTTCAACACAGAACCAGATTGCTGAAAAGGGGAGAAACTGAGAAAATGAAGTTGATTTGAATGACGAGCAGCTGACAAAGCAGAGATTCTTTGAAATTAAGTTAATGCATCAATGCAGTAGAACTTTTTTGAGATATCAAAATTAATAGAAATGAAGAATCTGATGCACTCAGTGAAAGAGCCGAAGATGCGTCCAGTGCATTTCATGGAATTGGGGGTTGTTGCAGAATGAGAAATATCTGCAGGTACAGAAAATGGTAGAATTTGGTCAATGGATCGCAGTTGACATGTTGGTAGATAGGGAGAGTTTGTTATCAGTCATGCGAAGCAAACTGAGATATTGAAGTTAGTATGAATGCATAGAAGTTGGAAAGCTGTAGAGTTTGAATAATTGCAAGAGTTTGAGATGTTTCTTAATGCAGTGAACTAGATTTGCTGAAAAAGAGAGAAGTGGAGAAGTTGAAAGTCGAGGTGGAAGCTGTACACCTGGAATTGCAGACTTGTTCTTAATAGAGACATTAATACATATAGTGGAGTAGAGATATCGAAATTGATAGAAATGGAGAACCTTAGACACTCAGGGAAGGAGTAGCATCTACGAGAAGTGCATTTCATGGAATTGGGAGTTTTTGCTATTATACCGAATGAGAAATATCTGCAGATAGAGAAAATGGTAGAATTTGTTCAATGGATCGCAGTTGACATTTTGGAAGATGCTGAGAGTTTGGTTTCTTTAAAGCGAGACCTTACTGAGATATTGAATTTAGTGTGAATGCTAAGAAGCTGCAAAACTGTAGAGTTGAAACATTTGCCAGAAATTGAGATGTTATGTATTGCAGTTAAGTAGATTTGCTGAGAAAGAGAGAAGTGGAGAAGTTGAAAGTCGAGCTGAATGAAAAGCAGCTGGAATTGCAGACTTGCTCTTCATAGAGACATTAGTACATACAGAGATTGTAAATTGGTAGAGATATCGAAATTGATAGAATTGGAGAACCTTAGACACTCAGTGAAGGAGTAGATTCTACAAGAATGGAATTTCATAGAATTGGGCTTTTCTGCAATTATACAGAATGAGAAATATCTGCAGATAGAGAAAATGCTAGAATTTGTTCAATGGATAGCAGTTGACAATCTGGTAGAGAGAGAAAACCATTTGTGCTGAAACATGAGCCTACGGAGTTATTGAAGTCTGTGTGAAAGCGGAGAATCTGGTGATCTACAGAACTGAGTAATTGCAAGAAATTGAGATGTTCCTTTCAACAGAGAACCAGATTTGCTGAAACGGGGAGAAACTGAGAAAATGAAGTTTATTTGAATGATGTGCGGCTGACAAAGCAGAGATTCTTTGAACTTGTTAAGTTAATGCATAAATACAGTAGAACTTTTTTCAGATATAAAAATTAATAGAAATGTAGAATCTGATACACGCAGAGAGAGAGCCGAAGATGCTAGCAGTGAATTTCATGGAATTGGGAGTTGTTGCTATTATACAGAATGAGAAATTTCTGCAAGTACAGAAAATGGTAGAATTTGGTCAATGGATCGCAGTTGACATGTTGGTAGATATCGAGATTTTGTTTTCAGTCATCCAAAGCACACTGAGATATTGAAGTTTGCATGAATGCAAAGAAGCTGGAAAACTGTAGAGTTTGAATAATTGCAAGAGTTTGAGATGTTTCTTAATGCAGTAAACTAGATTTGCTGACAAAGAATGAAATGGAGAAGTTGTGGGTCGAGGTTAACGATGAGTACCTGGAATTGCAGACTTGTTCTTAATAGAGACATTAATACATATAGAGAGTAGAAATTAGTAGAGATATCGAAATTGATAGAAATGGAGAAGCTTAGACTCTCAGTGAAAGAGTAGCATCTGCAAGAAGGGAATTTCATGTCATTGAGCATTTTGCAATTATACAGAATGAGAAATATCTGCAGATAGAGAAAATGGCTAGAACTTGTTCAATGGATAGCAGTTGACATTTTGGTAATGAGAGAAAATCAGTTGTGTGAAAACATGAGCTTACGGACATCTTGATGTCAGTGTGAAAGCGGAGAATCTGGTGATCTACAGAATTGAGTAATTGCAAGAAATTGAGATGTTCCTTTCAACAGAGAACCAGATTTACTGAAAAGGGGAGAAACTGACAAAATGAAGTTTATTTGAATGATGAGCAGCTGACAAAGCAGAGATTCTTTGAACTTGTTACGTTAATGCATAAATACAGTAGAACCTTTTTCAGATATAAAAATTAATAGAAATGTAGAATCTGATACATGCAGAGAGAGAGCCGAAGATGCTAGCAGTGAATTTCATGGAATTGGGAGTTGTTGTTATTATACAGAATGAGAAATTTCTGCAGGTACAGAAAATGGTAGAATTTGGTCAATGGATCGCAGTTGACATGTTGGTAGATAGCGAGAATTTGTTTTCAGTCATGCGAAACACACTGAGATATTGAAGTTTGCATGAATGCAAAAAAGCTGGAAAACTGTAGAGTTTGAATAATTGCAAGAGTTTGAGGTGTTACTTAATGCAGTAAACTAGCTTTGCTGAAAAAGAATGAAATGGAGAAGGTCTAGGTCGAGGTTAACGACGAGTACCTGGAATTGCAGACATGTTCTTAATAGAGACTTTAATACACATAGAGAGTAGAAATTAGTAGAGATATCGAAATTGATGGAAATGGAGAAGCTTAGACTCTCAGTGAAGGAGTAGCATCTACAAGAAGGGAATTTCATGTCATTGAGCATTTTGCAATTATACAGAATAATAAATATCTGCAGATAGAGAAAATGGCTAGAACTTGTTCAATGGATAGCAGTTGACATTTTGGTAATTAGAGAAAATCAGTTGTGTGAAAACATGAGCTTACGGACATCTTGACGTCAGTGTGAATGCGGAGAATCTGGTAATCTGCAGAATTGAGTAATTGCATGAAATTGAGATCTTCCTTCAGACTGAGAACCAGCTTTGCTGAAAAGTAGAGAAGCTGAGAAGATGAAGTTTTATTTGACCCATGAGCAAATGGCCATGCAGGGATTCATAGAAATTGAGATATTATTGCATATATACAGTACAACTTTTCGAGATATACAAATTGAAAGAAATGAAGAATCTGATACACTCAGTGAAAGAGCCGAAGATGCTTGCAGTGAATTTCATGGAATTGGGAGTTGTTGCAGAATGCGAAACATCGGCAGGTACAGAAAATGGTAGAATTTGGTCAATAGATCGCAGTTGACATGTTGGTAGATAGGGAGAGTTTGTTATCAGTCATGCGAAGCAAACTGAGATATTGAAGTTAGTGTGAATGCATAGAAGTTGGAAAACTGTAGAGTTTGAATAATTGCAAGAGTTTGAGATGTTTCTTAATGCAGTGAACTAGATTTGCTGAAAAAGAGAGAAGTGGAGAATTTGAAAGTCGAGGTGGAAGCTGTGCATCTGGAATTGCAGACTTGTTCTTAATACATATAGTGGAGTAGAGATATCGAAATTGATAGAAATGGAGAACCTTAGACACTCAGGGAAGGAGTAGCATCTACGAGAAGTGCATTTCATGGAATTGGGAGTTTTTGCTATTATACCGAATGAGAAATATCTGCAGATAGAGAAAATGGTAGAATTTGTTCAATGGATCGCAGTTGACATTTTGGAAGATAGTGACAGTTTGGTTTCTTTAAAGCGAGACTTTACTGAGATATTGAAGTTAGTGTGAATGCTAAGAAGCTGCAAAACTGTAGAGTTGGAATATTTGCCAGAAATTGAGATGTTTTTTATTGCAGTGAAGTAGATGTGCTGAGAAAGAGAGAAGTGGAGAAGTTAAAAGTCGAGCTGAATGAACAGCAGCTGGAATTGCAGACTTGTTCTTCATAGAGACATTAGTACATACAGAGATTGTAAATTGGTAGAGATATCGAAATTGATAGAATTGTAGAACCTTAGACAAAGAGTGAAGGAATAGATTCTACAAGAATGGAATTTCATAGAATTGGGCTTTTCTGCAATTATACAGAATGAGAAATATCTGCAGATAGAGAAAATGGTAGAATTTGTTCAATGGATAGCAGTTGACATTCTGGTAGAGAGAGAAAACCATTTGTGCTGAAACATGACCCTATGGAGTTTTTGAAATCTGTGTGAAAGTGGAGAATCTGGTGATCCACAGAATTGAGTAATTGCAAAAAATTGAGATGTTCCTTTCAACACAGAACCAGATTGCTGAAAAGGGGAGAAACTGAGAAAATGAAGTTGATTTGAATGACGAGCAGCTGACAAAGCAGAGATTCTTTGAAATTAAGTTAATGCATCAATGCAGTAGAACTTTTTTGAGATATCAAAATTAATAGAAATGAAGAATCTGATGCACTCAGTGAAAGAGCCGAAGATGCGTCCAGTGCATTTCATGGAATTGGGGGTTGTTGCAGAATGAGAAATATCTGCAGGTACAGAAAATGGTAGAATTTGGTCAATGGATCGCAGTTGACATGTTGGTAGATAGGGAGAGTTTGTTATCAGTCATGCGAAGCAAACTGAGATATTGAAGTTAGTATGAATGCATAGAAGTTGGAAAGCTGTAGAGTTTGAATAATTGCAAGAGTTTGAGATGTTTCTTAATGCAGTGAACTAGATTTGCTGAAAAAGAGAGAAGTGGAGAAGTTGAAAGTCGAGGTGGAAGCTGTACACTTGGAATTGCAGACTTGTTCTTAATAGAGACATTAATACATATAGTGGAGTAGAGATATCGAAATTGATAGAAATGGAGAACCTTAGACACTCAGGGAAGGAGTAGCATCTACGAGAAGTGCATTTCATGGAATTGGGAGTTTTTGCTATTATACCGAATGAGAAATATCTGCAGATAGAGAAAATGGTAGAATTTGTTCAATGGATCGCAGTTGACATTTTGGAAGATAGTGACAGTTTGGTTTCTTTAAAGCGAGACTTTACTGAGATATTGAAGTTAGTGTGAATGCTAAGAAGCTGCAAAACTGTAGAGTTGGAATATTTGCCAGAAATTGAGATGTTTTTTATTGCAGTGAAGTAGATGTGCTGAGAAAGAGAGAAGTGGAGAAGTTAAAAGTCGAGCTGAATGAACAGCAGCTGGAATTGCAGACTTGTTCTTCATAGAGACATTAGTACATACAGAGATTGTAAATTGGTAGAGATATCGAAATTGATAGAATTGTAGAACCTTAGACAAAGAGTGAAGGAATAGATTCTACAAGAATGGAATTTCATAGAATTGGGCTTTTCTGCAATTATACAGAATGAGAAATATCTGCAGATAGAGACAATGGTAGAATTTGTTCAATGGATAGCAGTTGACATTCTGGTAGAGAGAGAAAACCATTTGTGCTGAAACATGACCCTATGGAGTTTTTGAAATCTGTGTGAAAGTGGAGAATCTGGTGATCCACAGAATTGAGTAATTGCAAAAAATTGAGATGTTCCTTTCAACACAGAACCAGATTGCTGAAAAGGGGAGAAACTGAGAAAATGAAGTTGATTTGAATGACGAGCAGCTGACAAAGCAGAGATTCTTTGAAATTAAGTTAATGCATCAATGCAGTAGAACTTTTTTGAGATATCAAAATTAATAGAAATGAAGAATCTGATGCACTCAGTGAAAGAGCCGAAGATGCGTCCAGTGCATTTCATGGAATTGGGGGTTGTTGCAGAATGAGAAATATCTGCAGGTACAGAAAATGGTAGAATTTGGTCAATGGATCGCAGTTGACATGTTGGTAGATAGGGAGAGTTTGTTATCAGTCATGCGAAGCAAACTGAGATATTGAAGTTAGTATGAATGCATAGAAGTTGGAAAGCTGTAGAGTTTGAATAATTGCAAGAGTTTGAGATGTTTCTTAATGCAGTGAACTAGATTTGCTGAAAAAGAGAGAAGTGGAGAAGTTGAAAGTCGAGGTGGAAGCTGTACACCTGGAATTGCAGACTTGTTCTTAATAGAGACATTAATACATATAGTGGAGTAGAGATATCGAAATTGATAGAAATGGAGAACCTTAGACACTCAGGGAAGGAGTAGCATCTACGAGAAGTGCATTTCATGGAATTGGGAGTTTTTGCTATTATACCGAATGAGAAATATCTGCAGATAGAGAAAATGGTAGAATTTGTTCAATGGATCGCAGTTGACATTTTGGAAGATGCTGAGAGTTTGGTTTCTTTAAAGCGAGACCTTACTGAGATATTGAATTTAGTGTGAATGCTAAGAAGCTGCAAAACTGTAGAGTTGAAACATTTGCCAGAAATTGAGATGTTATGTATTGCAGTTAAGTAGATTTGCTGAGAAAGAGAGAAGTGGAGAAGTTGAAAGTCGAGCTGAATGAAAAGCAGCTGGAATTGCAGACTTGCTCTTCATAGAGACATTAGTACATACAGAGATTGTAAATTGGTAGAGATATCGAAATTGATAGAATTGGAGAACCTTAGACACTCAGTGAAGGAGTAGATTCTACAAGAATGGAATTTCATAGAATTGGGCTTTTCTGCAATTATACAGAATGAGAAATATCTGCAGATAGAGAAAATGCTAGAATTTGTTCAATGGATAGCAGTTGACAATCTGGTAGAGAGAGAAAACCATTTGTGCTGAAACATGAGCCTACGGAGTTATTGAAGTCTGTGTGAAAGCGGAGAATCTGGTGATCTACAGAACTGAGTAATTGCAAGAAATTGAGATGTTCCTTTCAACAGAGAACCAGATTTGCTGAAACGGGGAGAAACTGAGAAAATGAAGTTTATTTGAATGATGTGCGGCTGACAAAGCAGAGATTCTTTGAACTTGTTAAGTTAATGCATAAATACAGTAGAACTTTTTTCAGATATAAAAATTAATAGAAATGTAGAATCTGATACACGCAGAGAGAGAGCCGAAGATGCTAGCAGTGAATTTCATGGAATTGGGAGTTGTTGCTATTATACAGAATGAGAAATTTCTGCAAGTACAGAAAATGGTAGAATTTGGTCAATGGATCGCAGTTGACATGTTGGTAGATATCGAGATTTTGTTTTCAGTCATCCAAAGCACACTGAGATATTGAAGTTTGCATGAATGCAAAGAAGCTGGAAAACTGTAGAGTTTGAATAATTGCAAGAGTTTGAGATGTTTCTTAATGCAGTAAACTAGATTTGCTGACAAAGAATGAAATGGAGAAGTTGTGGGTCGAGGTTAACGATGAGTACCTGGAATTGCAGACTTGTTCTTAATAGAGACATTAATACATATAGAGAGTAGAAATTAGTAGAGATATCGAAATTGATAGAAATGGAGAAGCTTAGACTCTCAGTGAAAGAGTAGCATCTGCAAGAAGGGAATTTCATGTCATTGAGCATTTTGCAATTATACAGAATGAGAAATATCTGCAGATAGAGAAAATGGCTAGAACTTGTTCAATGGATAGCAGTTGACATTTTGGTAATGAGAGAAAATCAGTTGTGTGAAAACATGAGCTTACGGACATCTTGATGTCAGTGTGAAAGCGGAGAATCTGGTGATCTACAGAATTGAGTAATTGCAAGAAATTGAGATGTTCCTTTCAACAGAGAACCAGATTTACTGAAAAGGGGAGAAACTGACAAAATGAAGTTTATTTGAATGATGAGCAGCTGACAAAGCAGAGATTCTTTGAACTTGTTACGTTAATGCATAAATACAGTAGAACCTTTTTCAGATATAAAAATTAATAGAAATGTAGAATCTGATACATGCAGAGAGAGAGCCGAAGATGCTAGCAGTGAATTTCATGGAATTGGGAGTTGTTGTTATTATACAGAATGAGAAATTTCTGCAGGTACAGAAAATGGTAGAATTTGGTCAATGGATCGCAGTTGACATGTTGGTAGATAGCGAGAATTTGTTTTCAGTCATGCGAAACACACTGAGATATTGAAGTTTGCATGAATGCAAAAAAGCTGGAAAACTGTAGAGTTTGAATAATTGCAAGAGTTTGAGGTGTTACTTAATGCAGTAAACTAGCTTTGCTGAAAAAGAATGAAATGGAGAAGGTCTAGGTCGAGGTTAACGACGAGTACCTGGAATTGCAGACATGTTCTTAATAGAGACTTTAATACACATAGAGAGTAGAAATTAGTAGAGATATCGAAATTGATGGAAATGGAGAAGCTTAGACTCTCAGTGAAGGAGTAGCATCTACAAGAAGGGAATTTCATGTCATTGAGCATTTTGCAATTATACAGAATGATAAATATCTGCAGATAGAGAAAATGGCTAGAACTTGTTCAATGGATAGCAGTTGACATTTTGGTAATTAGAGAAAATCAGTTGTGTGAAAACATGAGCTTACGGACATCTTGACGTCAGTGTGAATGCGGAGAATCTGGTAATCTGCAGAATTGAGTAATTGCATGAAATTGAGATCTTCCTTCAGACTGAGAACCAGCTTTGCTGAAAAGTAGAGAAGCTGAGAAGATGAAGTTTTATTTGACCCATGAGCAAATGGCCATGCAGGGATTCATAGAAATTGAGATATTATTGCATATATACAGTACAACTTTTCGAGATATACAAATTGAAAGAAATGAAGAATCTGATACACTCAGTGAAAGAGCCGAAGATGCTTGCAGTGAATTTCATGGAATTGGGAGTTGTTGCAGAATGCGAAACATCGGCAGGTACAGAAAATGGTAGAATTTGGTCAATAGATCGCAGTTGACATGTTGGTAGATAGGGAGAGTTTGTTATCAGTCATGCGAAGCAAACTGAGATATTGAAGTTAGTGTGAATGCATAGAAGTTGGAAAACTGTAGAGTTTGAATAATTGCAAGAGTTTGAGATGTTTCTTAATGCAGTGAACTAGATTTGCTGAAAAAGAGAGAAGTGGAGAATTTGAAAGTCGAGGTGGAAGCTGTGCATCTGGAATTGCAGACTTGTTCTTAATACATATAGTGGAGTAGAGATATCGAAATTGATAGAAATGGAGAACCTTAGACACTCAGGGAAGGAGTAGCATCTACGAGAAGTGCATTTCATGGAATTGGGAGTTTTTGCTATTATACCGAATGAGAAATATCTGCAGATAGAGAAAATGGTAGAATTTGTTCAATGGATCGCAGTTGACATTTTGGAAGATAGTGACAGTTTGGTTTCTTTAAAGCGAGACTTTACTGAGATATTGAAGTTAGTGTGAATGCTAAGAAGCTGCAAAACTGTAGAGTTGGAATATTTGCCAGAAATTGAGATGTTTTTTATTGCAGTGAAGTAGATGTGCTGAGAAAGAGAGAAGTGGAGAAGTTAAAAGTCGAGCTGAATGAACAGCAGCTGGAATTGCAGACTTGTTCTTCATAGAGACATTAGTACATACAGAGATTGTAAATTGGTAGAGATATCGAAATTGATAGAATTGTAGAACCTTAGACAAAGAGTGAAGGAATAGATTCTACAAGAATGGAATTTCATAGAATTGGGCTTTTCTGCAATTATACAGAATGAGAAATATCTGCAGATAGAGAAAATGGTAGAATTTGTTCAATGGATAGCAGTTGACATTCTGGTAGAGAGAGAAAACCATTTGTGCTGAAACATGACCCTATGGAGTTTTTGAAATCTGTGTGAAAGTGGAGAATCTGGTGATCCACAGAATTGAGTAATTGCAAAAAATTGAGATGTTCCTTTCAACACAGAACCAGATTGCTGAAAAGGGGAGAAACTGAGAAAATGAAGTTGATTTGAATGACGAGCAGCTGACAAAGCAGAGATTCTTTGAAATTAAGTTAATGCATCAATGCAGTAGAACTTTTTTGAGATATCAAAATTAATAGAAATGAAGAATCTGATGCACTCAGTGAAAGAGCCGAAGATGCGTCCAGTGCATTTCATGGAATTGGGGGTTGTTGCAGAATGAGAAATATCTGCAGGTACAGAAAATGGTAGAATTTGGTCAATGGATCGCAGTTGACATGTTGGTAGATAGGGAGAGTTTGTTATCAGTCATGCGAAGCAAACTGAGATATTGAAGTTAGTATGAATGCATAGAAGTTGGAAAGCTGTAGAGTTTGAATAATTGCAAGAGTTTGAGATGTTTCTTAATGCAGTGAACTAGATTTGCTGAAAAAGAGAGAAGTGGAGAAGTTGAAAGTCGAGGTGGAAGCTGTACACTTGGAATTGCAGACTTGTTCTTAATAGAGACATTAATACATATAGTGGAGTAGAGATATCGAAATTGATAGAAATGGAGAACCTTAGACACTCAGGGAAGGAGTAGCATCTACGAGAAGTGCATTTCATGGAATTGGGAGTTTTTGCTATTATACCGAATGAGAAATATCTGCAGATAGAGAAAATGGTAGAATTTGTTCAATGGATCGCAGTTGACATTTTGGAAGATAGTGACAGTTTGGTTTCTTTAAAGCGAGACTTTACTGAGATATTGAAGTTAGTGTGAATGCTAAGAAGCTGCAAAACTGTAGAGTTGGAATATTTGCCAGAAATTGAGATGTTTTTTATTGCAGTGAAGTAGATGTGCTGAGAAAGAGAGAAGTGGAGAAGTTAAAAGTCGAGCTGAATGAACAGCAGCTGGAATTGCAGACTTGTTCTTCATAGAGACATTAGTACATACAGAGATTGTAAATTGGTAGAGATATCGAAATTGATAGAATTGTAGAACCTTAGACAAAGAGTGAAGGAATAGATTCTACAAGAATGGAATTTCATAGAATTGGGCTTTTCTGCAATTATACAGAATGAGAAATATCTGCAGATAGAGACAATGGTAGAATTTGTTCAATGGATAGCAGTTGACATTCTGGTAGAGAGAGAAAACCATTTGTGCTGAAACATGACCCTATGGAGTTTTTGAAATCTGTGTGAAAGTGGAGAATCTGGTGATCCACAGAATTGAGTAATTGCAAAAAATTGAGATGTTCCTTTCAACACAGAACCAGATTGCTGAAAAGGGGAGAAACTGAGAAAATGAAGTTGATTTGAATGACGAGCAGCTGACAAAGCAGAGATTCTTTGAAATTAAGTTAATGCATCAATGCAGTAGAACTTTTTTGAGATATCAAAATTAATAGAAATGAAGAATCTGATGCACTCAGTGAAAGAGCCGAAGATGCGTCCAGTGCATTTCATGGAATTGGGGGTTGTTGCAGAATGAGAAATATCTGCAGGTACAGAAAATGGTAGAATTTGGTCAATGGATCGCAGTTGACATGTTGGTAGATAGGGAGAGTTTGTTATCAGTCATGCGAAGCAAACTGAGATATTGAAGTTAGTATGAATGCATAGAAGTTGGAAAGCTGTAGAGTTTGAATAATTGCAAGAGTTTGAGATGTTTCTTAATGCAGTGAACTAGATTTGCTGAAAAAGAGAGAAGTGGAGAAGTTGAAAGTCGAGGTGGAAGCTGTACACCTGGAATTGCAGACTTGTTCTTAATAGAGACATTAATACATATAGTGGAGTAGAGATATCGAAATTGATAGAAATGGAGAACCTTAGACACTCAGGGAAGGAGTAGCATCTACGAGAAGTGCATTTCATGGAATTGGGAGTTTTTGCTATTATACCGAATGAGAAATATCTGCAGATAGAGAAAATGGTAGAATTTGTTCAATGGATCGCAGTTGACATTTTGGAAGATGCTGAGAGTTTGGTTTCTTTAAAGCGAGACCTTACTGAGATATTGAATTTAGTGTGAATGCTAAGAAGCTGCAAAACTGTAGAGTTGAAACATTTGCCAGAAATTGAGATGTTATGTATTGCAGTTAAGTAGATTTGCTGAGAAAGAGAGAAGTGGAGAAGTTGAAAGTCGAGCTGAATGAAAAGCAGCTGGAATTGCAGACTTGCTCTTCATAGAGACATTAGTACATACAGAGATTGTAAATTGGTAGAGATATCGAAATTGATAGAATTGGAGAACCTTAGACACTCAGTGAAGGAGTAGATTCTACAAGAATGGAATTTCATAGAATTGGGCTTTTCTGCAATTATACAGAATGAGAAATATCTGCAGATAGAGAAAATGCTAGAATTTGTTCAATGGATAGCAGTTGACAATCTGGTAGAGAGAGAAAACCATTTGTGCTGAAACATGAGCCTACGGAGTTATTGAAGTCTGTGTGAAAGCGGAGAATCTGGTGATCTACAGAACTGAGTAATTGCAAGAAATTGAGATGTTCCTTTCAACAGAGAACCAGATTTGCTGAAACGGGGAGAAACTGAGAAAATGAAGTTTATTTGAATGATGTGCGGCTGACAAAGCAGAGATTCTTTGAACTTGTTAAGTTAATGCATAAATACAGTAGAACTTTTTTCAGATATAAAAATTAATAGAAATGTAGAATCTGATACACGCAGAGAGAGAGCCGAAGATGCTAGCAGTGAATTTCATGGAATTGGGAGTTGTTGCTATTATACAGAATGAGAAATTTCTGCAAGTACAGAAAATGGTAGAATTTGGTCAATGGATCGCAGTTGACATGTTGGTAGATATCGAGATTTTGTTTTCAGTCATCCAAAGCACACTGAGATATTGAAGTTTGCATGAATGCAAAGAAGCTGGAAAACTGTAGAGTTTGAATAATTGCAAGAGTTTGAGATGTTTCTTAATGCAGTAAACTAGATTTGCTGACAAAGAATGAAATGGAGAAGTTGTGGGTCGAGGTTAACGATGAGTACCTGGAATTGCAGACTTGTTCTTAATAGAGACATTAATACATATAGAGAGTAGAAATTAGTAGAGATATCGAAATTGATAGAAATGGAGAAGCTTAGACTCTCAGTGAAAGAGTAGCATCTGCAAGAAGGGAATTTCATGTCATTGAGCATTTTGCAATTATACAGAATGAGAAATATCTGCAGATAGAGAAAATGGCTAGAACTTGTTCAATGGATAGCAGTTGACATTTTGGTAATGAGAGAAAATCAGTTGTGTGAAAACATGAGCTTACGGACATCTTGATGTCAGTGTGAAAGCGGAGAATCTGGTGATCTACAGAATTGAGTAATTGCAAGAAATTGAGATGTTCCTTTCAACAGAGAACCAGATTTACTGAAAAGGGGAGAAACTGACAAAATGAAGTTTATTTGAATGATGAGCAGCTGACAAAGCAGAGATTCTTTGAACTTGTTACGTTAATGCATAAATACAGTAGAACCTTTTTCAGATATAAAAATTAATAGAAATGTAGAATCTGATACATGCAGAGAGAGAGCCGAAGATGCTAGCAGTGAATTTCATGGAATTGGGAGTTGTTGTTATTATACAGAATGAGAAATTTCTGCAGGTACAGAAAATGGTAGAATTTGGTCAATGGATCGCAGTTGACATGTTGGTAGATAGCGAGAATTTGTTTTCAGTCATGCGAAACACACTGAGATATTGAAGTTTGCATGAATGCAAAAAAGCTGGAAAACTGTAGAGTTTGAATAATTGCAAGAGTTTGAGGTGTTACTTAATGCAGTAAACTAGCTTTGCTGAAAAAGAATGAAATGGAGAAGGTCTAGGTCGAGGTTAACGACGAGTACCTGGAATTGCAGACATGTTCTTAATAGAGACTTTAATACACATAGAGAGTAGAAATTAGTAGAGATATCGAAATTGATGGAAATGGAGAAGCTTAGACTCTCAGTGAAGGAGTAGCATCTACAAGAAGGGAATTTCATGTCATTGAGCATTTTGCAATTATACAGAATGATAAATATCTGCAGATAGAGAAAATGGCTAGAACTTGTTCAATGGATAGCAGTTGACATTTTGGTAATTAGAGAAAATCAGTTGTGTGAAAACATGAGCTTACGGACATCTTGACGTCAGTGTGAATGCGGAGAATCTGGTAATCTGCAGAATTGAGTAATTGCATGAAATTGAGATCTTCCTTCAGACTGAGAACCAGCTTTGCTGAAAAGTAGAGAAGCTGAGAAGATGAAGTTTTATTTGACCCATGAGCAAATGGCCATGCAGGGATTCATAGAAATTGAGATATTATTGCATATATACAGTACAACTTTTCGAGATATACAAATTGAAAGAAATGAAGAATCTGATACACTCAGTGAAAGAGCCGAAGATGCTTGCAGTGAATTTCATGGAATTGGGAGTTGTTGCAGAATGCGAAACATCGGCAGGTACAGAAAATGGTAGAATTTGGTCAATAGATCGCAGTTGACATGTTGGTAGATAGGGAGAGTTTGTTATCAGTCATGCGAAGCAAACTGAGATATTGAAGTTAGTGTGAATGCATAGAAGTTGGAAAACTGTAGAGTTTGAATAATTGCAAGAGTTTGAGATGTTTCTTAATGCAGTGAACTAGATTTGCTGAAAAAGAGAGAAGTGGAGAATTTGAAAGTCGAGGTGGAAGCTGTGCATCTGGAATTGCAGACTTGTTCTTAATACATATAGTGGAGTAGAGATATCGAAATTGATAGAAATGGAGAACCTTAGACACTCAGGGAAGGAGTAGCATCTACGAGAAGTGCATTTCATGGAATTGGGAGTTTTTGCTATTATACCGAATGAGAAATATCTGCAGATAGAGAAAATGGTAGAATTTGTTCAATGGATCGCAGTTGACATTTTGGAAGATAGTGACAGTTTGGTTTCTTTAAAGCGAGACTTTACTGAGATATTGAAGTTAGTGTGAATGCTAAGAAGCTGCAAAACTGTAGAGTTGGAATATTTGCCAGAAATTGAGATGTTTTTTATTGCAGTGAAGTAGATGTGCTGAGAAAGAGAGAAGTGGAGAAGTTAAAAGTCGAGCTGAATGAACAGCAGCTGGAATTGCAGACTTGTTCTTCATAGAGACATTAGTACATACAGAGATTGTAAATTGGTAGAGATATCGAAATTGATAGAATTGTAGAACCTTAGACAAAGAGTGAAGGAATAGATTCTACAAGAATGGAATTTCATAGAATTGGGCTTTTCTGCAATTATACAGAATGAGAAATATCTGCAGATAGAGAAAATGGTAGAATTTGTTCAATGGATAGCAGTTGACATTCTGGTAGAGAGAGAAAACCATTTGTGCTGAAACATGACCCTATGGAGTTTTTGAAATCTGTGTGAAAGTGGAGAATCTGGTGATCCACAGAATTGAGTAATTGCAAAAAATTGAGATGTTCCTTTCAACACAGAACCAGATTGCTGAAAAGGGGAGAAACTGAGAAAATGAAGTTGATTTGAATGACGAGCAGCTGACAAAGCAGAGATTCTTTGAAATTAAGTTAATGCATCAATGCAGTAGAACTTTTTTGAGATATCAAAATTAATAGAAATGAAGAATCTGATGCACTCAGTGAAAGAGCCGAAGATGCGTCCAGTGCATTTCATGGAATTGGGGGTTGTTGCAGAATGAGAAATATCTGCAGGTACAGAAAATGGTAGAATTTGGTCAATGGATCGCAGTTGACATGTTGGTAGATAGGGAGAGTTTGTTATCAGTCATGCGAAGCAAACTGAGATATTGAAGTTAGTATGAATGCATAGAAGTTGGAAAGCTGTAGAGTTTGAATAATTGCAAGAGTTTGAGATGTTTCTTAATGCAGTGAACTAGATTTGCTGAAAAAGAGAGAAGTGGAGAAGTTGAAAGTCGAGGTGGAAGCTGTACACTTGGAATTGCAGACTTGTTCTTAATAGAGACATTAATACATATAGTGGAGTAGAGATATCGAAATTGATAGAAATGGAGAACCTTAGACACTCAGGGAAGGAGTAGCATCTACGAGAAGTGCATTTCATGGAATTGGGAGTTTTTGCTATTATACCGAATGAGAAATATCTGCAGATAGAGAAAATGGTAGAATTTGTTCAATGGATCGCAGTTGACATTTTGGAAGATAGTGACAGTTTGGTTTCTTTAAAGCGAGACTTTACTGAGATATTGAAGTTAGTGTGAATGCTAAGAAGCTGCAAAACTGTAGAGTTGGAATATTTGCCAGAAATTGAGATGTTTTTTATTGCAGTGAAGTAGATGTGCTGAGAAAGAGAGAAGTGGAGAAGTTAAAAGTCGAGCTGAATGAACAGCAGCTGGAATTGCAGACTTGTTCTTCATAGAGACATTAGTACATACAGAGATTGTAAATTGGTAGAGATATCGAAATTGATAGAATTGTAGAACCTTAGACAAAGAGTGAAGGAATAGATTCTACAAGAATGGAATTTCATAGAATTGGGCTTTTCTGCAATTATACAGAATGAGAAATATCTGCAGATAGAGACAATGGTAGAATTTGTTCAATGGATAGCAGTTGACATTCTGGTAGAGAGAGAAAACCATTTGTGCTGAAACATGACCCTATGGAGTTTTTGAAATCTGTGTGAAAGTGGAGAATCTGGTGATCCACAGAATTGAGTAATTGCAAAAAATTGAGATGTTCCTTTCAACACAGAACCAGATTGCTGAAAAGGGGAGAAACTGAGAAAATGAAGTTGATTTGAATGACGAGCAGCTGACAAAGCAGAGATTCTTTGAAATTAAGTTAATGCATCAATGCAGTAGAACTTTTTTGAGATATCAAAATTAATAGAAATGAAGAATCTGATGCACTCAGTGAAAGAGCCGAAGATGCGTCCAGTGCATTTCATGGAATTGGGGGTTGTTGCAGAATGAGAAATATCTGCAGGTACAGAAAATGGTAGAATTTGGTCAATGGATCGCAGTTGACATGTTGGTAGATAGGGAGAGTTTGTTATCAGTCATGCGAAGCAAACTGAGATATTGAAGTTAGTATGAATGCATAGAAGTTGGAAAGCTGTAGAGTTTGAATAATTGCAAGAGTTTGAGATGTTTCTTAATGCAGTGAACTAGATTTGCTGAAAAAGAGAGAAGTGGAGAAGTTGAAAGTCGAGGTGGAAGCTGTACACCTGGAATTGCAGACTTGTTCTTAATAGAGACATTAATACATATAGTGGAGTAGAGATATCGAAATTGATAGAAATGGAGAACCTTAGACACTCAGGGAAGGAGTAGCATCTACGAGAAGTGCATTTCATGGAATTGGGAGTTTTTGCTATTATACCGAATGAGAAATATCTGCAGATAGAGAAAATGGTAGAATTTGTTCAATGGATCGCAGTTGACATTTTGGAAGATGCTGAGAGTTTGGTTTCTTTAAAGCGAGACCTTACTGAGATATTGAATTTAGTGTGAATGCTAAGAAGCTGCAAAACTGTAGAGTTGAAACATTTGCCAGAAATTGAGATGTTATGTATTGCAGTTAAGTAGATTTGCTGAGAAAGAGAGAAGTGGAGAAGTTGAAAGTCGAGCTGAATGAAAAGCAGCTGGAATTGCAGACTTGCTCTTCATAGAGACATTAGTACATACAGAGATTGTAAATTGGTAGAGATATCGAAATTGATAGAATTGGAGAACCTTAGACACTCAGTGAAGGAGTAGATTCTACAAGAATGGAATTTCATAGAATTGGGCTTTTCTGCAATTATACAGAATGAGAAATATCTGCAGATAGAGAAAATGCTAGAATTTGTTCAATGGATAGCAGTTGACAATCTGGTAGAGAGAGAAAACCATTTGTGCTGAAACATGAGCCTACGGAGTTATTGAAGTCTGTGTGAAAGCGGAGAATCTGGTGATCTACAGAACTGAGTAATTGCAAGAAATTGAGATGTTCCTTTCAACAGAGAACCAGATTTGCTGAAACGGGGAGAAACTGAGAAAATGAAGTTTATTTGAATGATGTGCGGCTGACAAAGCAGAGATTCTTTGAACTTGTTAAGTTAATGCATAAATACAGTAGAACTTTTTTCAGATATAAAAATTAATAGAAATGTAGAATCTGATACACGCAGAGAGAGAGCCGAAGATGCTAGCAGTGAATTTCATGGAATTGGGAGTTGTTGCTATTATACAGAATGAGAAATTTCTGCAAGTACAGAAAATGGTAGAATTTGGTCAATGGATCGCAGTTGACATGTTGGTAGATATCGAGATTTTGTTTTCAGTCATCCAAAGCACACTGAGATATTGAAGTTTGCATGAATGCAAAGAAGCTGGAAAACTGTAGAGTTTGAATAATTGCAAGAGTTTGAGATGTTTCTTAATGCAGTAAACTAGATTTGCTGACAAAGAATGAAATGGAGAAGTTGTGGGTCGAGGTTAACGATGAGTACCTGGAATTGCAGACTTGTTCTTAATAGAGACATTAATACATATAGAGAGTAGAAATTAGTAGAGATATCGAAATTGATAGAAATGGAGAAGCTTAGACTCTCAGTGAAAGAGTAGCATCTGCAAGAAGGGAATTTCATGTCATTGAGCATTTTGCAATTATACAGAATGAGAAATATCTGCAGATAGAGAAAATGGCTAGAACTTGTTCAATGGATAGCAGTTGACATTTTGGTAATGAGAGAAAATCAGTTGTGTGAAAACATGAGCTTACGGACATCTTGATGTCAGTGTGAAAGCGGAGAATCTGGTGATCTACAGAATTGAGTAATTGCAAGAAATTGAGATGTTCCTTTCAACAGAGAACCAGATTTACTGAAAAGGGGAGAAACTGACAAAATGAAGTTTATTTGAATGATGAGCAGCTGACAAAGCAGAGATTCTTTGAACTTGTTACGTTAATGCATAAATACAGTAGAACCTTTTTCAGATATAAAAATTAATAGAAATGTAGAATCTGATACATGCAGAGAGAGAGCCGAAGATGCTAGCAGTGAATTTCATGGAATTGGGAGTTGTTGTTATTATACAGAATGAGAAATTTCTGCAGGTACAGAAAATGGTAGAATTTGGTCAATGGATCGCAGTTGACATGTTGGTAGATAGCGAGAATTTGTTTTCAGTCATGCGAAACACACTGAGATATTGAAGTTTGCATGAATGCAAAAAAGCTGGAAAACTGTAGAGTTTGAATAATTGCAAGAGTTTGAGGTGTTACTTAATGCAGTAAACTAGCTTTGCTGAAAAAGAATGAAATGGAGAAGGTCTAGGTCGAGGTTAACGACGAGTACCTGGAATTGCAGACATGTTCTTAATAGAGACTTTAATACACATAGAGAGTAGAAATTAGTAGAGATATCGAAATTGATGGAAATGGAGAAGCTTAGACTCTCAGTGAAGGAGTAGCATCTACAAGAAGGGAATTTCATGTCATTGAGCATTTTGCAATTATACAGAATGATAAATATCTGCAGATAGAGAAAATGGCTAGAACTTGTTCAATGGATAGCAGTTGACATTTTGGTAATTAGAGAAAATCAGTTGTGTGAAAACATGAGCTTACGGACATCTTGACGTCAGTGTGAATGCGGAGAATCTGGTAATCTGCAGAATTGAGTAATTGCATGAAATTGAGATCTTCCTTCAGACTGAGAACCAGCTTTGCTGAAAAGTAGAGAAGCTGAGAAGATGAAGTTTTATTTGACCCATGAGCAAATGGCCATGCAGGGATTCATAGAAATTGAGATATTATTGCATATATACAGTACAACTTTTCGAGATATACAAATTGAAAGAAATGAAGAATCTGATACACTCAGTGAAAGAGCCGAAGATGCTTGCAGTGAATTTCATGGAATTGGGAGTTGTTGCAGAATGCGAAACATCGGCAGGTACAGAAAATGGTAGAATTTGGTCAATAGATCGCAGTTGACATGTTGGTAGATAGGGAGAGTTTGTTATCAGTCATGCGAAGCAAACTGAGATATTGAAGTTAGTGTGAATGCATAGAAGTTGGAAAACTGTAGAGTTTGAATAATTGCAAGAGTTTGAGATGTTTCTTAATGCAGTGAACTAGATTTGCTGAAAAAGAGAGAAGTGGAGAATTTGAAAGTCGAGGTGGAAGCTGTGCATCTGGAATTGCAGACTTGTTCTTAATACATATAGTGGAGTAGAGATATCGAAATTGATAGAAATGGAGAACCTTAGACACTCAGGGAAGGAGTAGCATCTACGAGAAGTGCATTTCATGGAATTGGGAGTTTTTGCTATTATACCGAATGAGAAATATCTGCAGATAGAGAAAATGGTAGAATTTGTTCAATGGATCGCAGTTGACATTTTGGAAGATAGTGACAGTTTGGTTTCTTTAAAGCGAGACTTTACTGAGATATTGAAGTTAGTGTGAATGCTAAGAAGCTGCAAAACTGTAGAGTTGGAATATTTGCCAGAAATTGAGATGTTTTTTATTGCAGTGAAGTAGATGTGCTGAGAAAGAGAGAAGTGGAGAAGTTAAAAGTCGAGCTGAATGAACAGCAGCTGGAATTGCAGACTTGTTCTTCATAGAGACATTAGTACATACAGAGATTGTAAATTGGTAGAGATATCGAAATTGATAGAATTGTAGAACCTTAGACAAAGAGTGAAGGAATAGATTCTACAAGAATGGAATTTCATAGAATTGGGCTTTTCTGCAATTATACAGAATGAGAAATATCTGCAGATAGAGAAAATGGTAGAATTTGTTCAATGGATAGCAGTTGACATTCTGGTAGAGAGAGAAAACCATTTGTGCTGAAACATGACCCTATGGAGTTTTTGAAATCTGTGTGAAAGTGGAGAATCTGGTGATCCACAGAATTGAGTAATTGCAAAAAATTGAGATGTTCCTTTCAACACAGAACCAGATTGCTGAAAAGGGGAGAAACTGAGAAAATGAAGTTGATTTGAATGACGAGCAGCTGACAAAGCAGAGATTCTTTGAAATTAAGTTAATGCATCAATGCAGTAGAACTTTTTTGAGATATCAAAATTAATAGAAATGAAGAATCTGATGCACTCAGTGAAAGAGCCGAAGATGCGTCCAGTGCATTTCATGGAATTGGGGGTTGTTGCAGAATGAGAAATATCTGCAGGTACAGAAAATGGTAGAATTTGGTCAATGGATCGCAGTTGACATGTTGGTAGATAGGGAGAGTTTGTTATCAGTCATGCGAAGCAAACTGAGATATTGAAGTTAGTATGAATGCATAGAAGTTGGAAAGCTGTAGAGTTTGAATAATTGCAAGAGTTTGAGATGTTTCTTAATGCAGTGAACTAGATTTGCTGAAAAAGAGAGAAGTGGAGAAGTTGAAAGTCGAGGTGGAAGCTGTACACTTGGAATTGCAGACTTGTTCTTAATAGAGACATTAATACATATAGTGGAGTAGAGATATCGAAATTGATAGAAATGGAGAACCTTAGACACTCAGGGAAGGAGTAGCATCTACGAGAAGTGCATTTCATGGAATTGGGAGTTTTTGCTATTATACCGAATGAGAAATATCTGCAGATAGAGAAAATGGTAGAATTTGTTCAATGGATCGCAGTTGACATTTTGGAAGATAGTGACAGTTTGGTTTCTTTAAAGCGAGACTTTACTGAGATATTGAAGTTAGTGTGAATGCTAAGAAGCTGCAAAACTGTAGAGTTGGAATATTTGCCAGAAATTGAGATGTTTTTTATTGCAGTGAAGTAGATGTGCTGAGAAAGAGAGAAGTGGAGAAGTTAAAAGTCGAGCTGAATGAACAGCAGCTGGAATTGCAGACTTGTTCTTCATAGAGACATTAGTACATACAGAGATTGTAAATTGGTAGAGATATCGAAATTGATAGAATTGTAGAACCTTAGACAAAGAGTGAAGGAATAGATTCTACAAGAATGGAATTTCATAGAATTGGGCTTTTCTGCAATTATACAGAATGAGAAATATCTGCAGATAGAGACAATGGTAGAATTTGTTCAATGGATAGCAGTTGACATTCTGGTAGAGAGAGAAAACCATTTGTGCTGAAACATGACCCTATGGAGTTTTTGAAATCTGTGTGAAAGTGGAGAATCTGGTGATCCACAGAATTGAGTAATTGCAAAAAATTGAGATGTTCCTTTCAACACAGAACCAGATTGCTGAAAAGGGGAGAAACTGAGAAAATGAAGTTGATTTGAATGACGAGCAGCTGACAAAGCAGAGATTCTTTGAAATTAAGTTAATGCATCAATGCAGTAGAACTTTTTTGAGATATCAAAATTAATAGAAATGAAGAATCTGATGCACTCAGTGAAAGAGCCGAAGATGCGTCCAGTGCATTTCATGGAATTGGGGGTTGTTGCAGAATGAGAAATATCTGCAGGTACAGAAAATGGTAGAATTTGGTCAATGGATCGCAGTTGACATGTTGGTAGATAGGGAGAGTTTGTTATCAGTCATGCGAAGCAAACTGAGATATTGAAGTTAGTATGAATGCATAGAAGTTGGAAAGCTGTAGAGTTTGAATAATTGCAAGAGTTTGAGATGTTTCTTAATGCAGTGAACTAGATTTGCTGAAAAAGAGAGAAGTGGAGAAGTTGAAAGTCGAGGTGGAAACTGTACACCTGGAATTGCAGACTTGTTCTTAATAGAGACATTAATACATATAGTGGAGTAGAGATATCGAAATTGATAGAAATGGAGAACCTTAGACACTCAGGGAAGGAGTAGCATCTACGAGAAGTGCATTTCATGGAATTGGGAGTTTTTGCTATTATACCGAATGAGAAATATCTGCAGATAGAGAAAATGGTAGAATTTGTTCAATGGATCGCAGTTGACATTTTGGAAGATGCTGAGAGTTTGGTTTCTTTAAAGCGAGACCTTACTGAGATATTGAATTTAGTGTGAATGCTAAGAAGCTGCAAAACTGTAGAGTTGAAACATTTGCCAGAAATTGAGATGTTATGTATTGCAGTTAAGTAGATTTGCTGAGAAAGAGAGAAGTGGAGAAGTTGAAAGTCGAGCTGAATGAAAAGCAGCTGGAATTGCAGACTTGCTCTTCATAGAGACATTAGTACATACAGAGATTGTAAATTGGTAGAGATATCGAAATTGATAGAATTGGAGAACCTTAGACACTCAGTGAAGGAGTAGATTCTACAAGAATGGAATTTCATAGAATTGGGCTTTTCTGCAATTATACAGAATGAGAAATATCTGCAGATAGAGAAAATGCTAGAATTTGTTCAATGGATAGCAGTTGACAATCTGGTAGAGAGAGAAAACCATTTGTGCTGAAACATGAGCCTACGGAGTTATTGAAGTCTGTGTGAAAGCGGAGAATCTGGTGATCTACAGAATTGAGTAATTGCAAGAAATTGAGATGTTCCTTTCAACAGAGAACCAGATTTGCTGAAACGGGGAGAAACTGAGAAAATGAAGTTTATTTGAATGATGTGCGGCTGACAAAGCAGAGATTCTTTGAACTTGTTAAGTTAATGCATAAATACAGTAGAACTTTTTTCAGATATAAAAATTAATAGAAATGTAGAATCTGATACACGCAGAGAGAGAGCCGAAGATGCTAGCAGTGAATTTCATGGAATTGGGAGTTGTTGCTATTATACAGAATGAGAAATTTCTGCAAGTACAGAAAATGGTAGAATTTGGTCAATGGATCGCAGTTGACATGTTGGTAGATATCGAGATTTTGTTTTCAGTCATCCAAAGCACACTGAGATATTGAAGTTTGCATGAATGCAAAGAAGCTGGAAAACTGTAGAGTTTGAATAATTGCAAGAGTTTGAGATGTTTCTTAATGCAGTAAACTAGATTTGCTGACAAAGAATGAAATGGAGAAGTTGTGGGTCGAGGTTAACGATGAGTACCTGGAATTGCAGACTTGTTCTTAATAGAGACATTAATACATATAGAGAGTAGAAATTAGTAGAGATATCGAAATTGATAGAAATGGAGAAGCTTAGACTCTCAGTGAAAGAGTAGCATCTGCAAGAAGGGAATTTCATGTCATTGAGCATTTTGCAATTATACAGAATGAGAAATATCTGCAGATAGAGAAAATGGCTAGAACTTGTTCAATGGATAGCAGTTGACATTTTGGTAATGAGAGAAAATCAGTTGTGTGAAAACATGAGCTTACGGACATCTTGATGTCAGTGTGAAAGCGGAGAATCTGGTGATCTACAGAATTGAGTAATTGCAAGAAATTGAGATGTTCCTTTCAACAGAGAACCAGATTTACTGAAAAGGGGAGAAACTGACAAAATGAAGTTTATTTGAATGATGAGCAGCTGACAAAGCAGAGATTCTTTGAACTTGTTACGTTAATGCATAAATACAGTAGAACCTTTTTCAGATATAAAAATTAATAGAAATGTAGAATCTGATACATGCAGAGAGAGAGCCGAAGATGCTAGCAGTGAATTTCATGGAATTGGGAGTTGTTGTTATTATACAGAATGAGAAATTTCTGCAGGTACAGAAAATGGTAGAATTTGGTCAATGGATCGCAGTTGACATGTTGGTAGATAGCGAGAATTTGTTTTCAGTCATGCGAAACACACTGAGATATTGAAGTTTGCATGAATGCAAAAAAGCTGGAAAACTGTAGAGTTTGAATAATTGCAAGAGTTTGAGGTGTTACTTAATGCAGTAAACTAGCTTTGCTGAAAAAGAATGAAATGGAGAAGGTCTAGGTCGAGGTTAACGACGAGTACCTGGAATTGCAGACATGTTCTTAATAGAGACTTTAATACACATAGAGAGTAGAAATTAGTAGAGATATCGAAATTGATGGAAATGGAGAAGCTTAGACTCTCAGTGAAGGAGTAGCATCTACAAGAAGGGAATTTCATGTCATTGAGCATTTTGCAATTATACAGAATGATAAATATCTGCAGATAGAGAAAATGGCTAGAACTTGTTCAATGGATAGCAGTTGACATTTTGGTAATTAGAGAAAATCAGTTGTGTGAAAACATGAGCTTACGGACATCTTGATGTCAGTGTGAAAGCGGAGAATCTGGTAATCTGCAGAATTGAGTAATTGCATGAAATTGAGATCTTCCTTCAGACTGAGAACCAGCTTTGCTGAAAAGTAGAGAAGCTGAGAAGATGAAGTTTTATTTGAACCATGAGCAAATGGCCATGCAGGGATTCATAGAAATTGAGATATTATTGCATATATACAGTACAACTTTTCGAGATATACAAATTGAAAGAAATGAAGAATCTGATACACTCAGTGAAAGAGCCGAAGATGCTTGCAGTGAATTTCATGGAATTGGGAGTTGTTGCAGAATGCGAAACATCGGCAGGTACAGAAAATGGTAGAATTTGGTCAATAGATCGCAGTTGACATGTTGGTAGATAGGGAGAGTTTGTTATCAGTCATGCGAAGCAAACTGAGATATTGAAGTTAGTGTGAATGCATAGAAGTTGGAAAACTGTAGAGTTTGAATAATTGCAAGAGTTTGAGATGTTTCTTAATGCAGTGAACTAGATTTGCTGAAAAAGAGAGAAGTGGAGAATTTGAAAGTCGAGGTGGAAGCTGTGCATCTGGAATTGCAGACTTGTTCTTAATACATATAGTGGAGTAGAGATATCGAAATTGATAGAAATGGAGAACCTTAGACCCTCAGGGAAGGAGTAGCATTTACGAGAAGTGCATTTCATGGAATTGGGAGTTTTTGCTTTTATACAGAATGAGAAATATCTGCAGATAGAGAAAACGGTAGAATTTTTTCAATGGATCGCAGTTGACATTTTGGAAGATAGTGACAGTTTGGTTTCTTTAAAGCGAGACTTTACTGAGATATTGAAGTTAGTGTGAATGCTAAGAAGCTGCAAAACTGTAGAGTTGGAATATTTGCCAGAAATTGAGATGTTTTTTATTGCAGTGAAGTAGATGTGCTGAGAAAGAGAGAAGTGGAGAAGTTAAAAGTCGAGCTGAATGAACAGCAGCTGGAATTGCAGACTTGTTCTTCATAGAGACATTAGTACATACAGAGATTGTAAATTGGTAGAGATATCGAAATTGATAGAATTGTAGAACCTTAGACAAAGAGTGAAGGAATAGATTCTACAAGAATGGAATTTCATAGAATTGGGCTTTTCTGCAATTATACAGAATGAGAAATATCTGCAGATAGAGAAAATGGTAGAATTTGTTCAATGGATAGCAGTTGACATTCTGGTAGAGAGAGAAAACCATTTGTGCTGAAACATGACCCTATGGAGTTTTTGAAATCTGTGTGAAAGTGGAGAATCTGGTGATCCACAGAATTGAGTAATTGCAAAAAATTGAGATGTTCCTTTCAACACAGAACCAGATTGCTGAAAAGGGGAGAAACTGAGAAAATGAAGTTGATTTGAATGACGAGCAGCTGACAAAGCAGAGATTCTTTGAAATTAAGTTAATGCATCAATGCAGTAGAACTTTTTTGAGATATCAAAATTAATAGAAATGAAGAATCTGATGCACTCAGTGAAAGAGCCGAAGATGCGTCCAGTGCATTTCATGGAATTGGGGGTTGTTGCAGAATGAGAAATATCTGCAGGTACAGAAAATGGTAGAATTTGGTCAATGGATCGCAGTTGACATGTTGGTAGATAGGGAGAGTTTGTTATCAGTCATGCGAAGCAAACTGAGATATTGAAGTTAGTATGAATGCATAGAAGTTGGAAAGCTGTAGAGTTTGAATAATTGCAAGAGTTTGAGATGTTTCTTAATGCAGTGAACTAGATTTGCTGAAAAAGAGAGAAGTGGAGAAGTTGAAAGTCGAGGTGGAAGCTGTACACCTGGAATTGCAGACTTGTTCTTAATAGAGACATTAATACATATAGTGGAGTAGAGATATCGAAATTGATAGAAATGGAGAACCTTAGACACTCAGGGAAGGAGTAGCATCTACGAGAAGTGCATTTCATGGAATTGGGAGTTTTTGCTATTATACCGAATGAGAAATATCTGCAGATAGAGAAAATGGTAGAATTTGTTCAATGGATCGCAGTTGACATTTTGGAAGATGCTGAGAGTTTGGTTTCTTTAAAGCGAGACCTTACTGAGATATTGAATTTAGTGTGAATGCTAAGAAGCTGCAAAACTGTAGAGTTGAAACATTTGCCAGAAATTGAGATGTTATGTATTGCAGTTAAGTAGATTTGCTGAGAAAGAGAGAAGTGGAGAAGTTGAAAGTCGAGCTGAATGAAAAGCAGCTGGAATTGCAGACTTGCTCTTCATAGAGACATTAGTACATACAGAGATTGTAAATTGGTAGAGATATCGAAATTGATAGAATTGGAGAACCTTAGACACTCAGTGAAGGAGTAGATTCTACAAGAATGGAATTTCATAGAATTGGGCTTTTCTGCAATTATACAGAATGAGAAATATCTGCAGATAGAGAAAATGCTAGAATTTGTTCAATGGATAGCAGTTGACAATCTGGTAGAGAGAGAAAACCATTTGTGCTGAAACATGAGCCTACGGAGTTATTGAAGTCTGTGTGAAAGCGGAGAATCTGGTGATCTACAGAATTGAGTAATTGCAAGAAATTGAGATGTTCCTTTCAACAGAGAACCAGATTTGCTGAAACGGGGAGAAACTGAGAAAATGAAGTTTATTTGAATGATGTGCGGCTGACAAAGCAGAGATTCTTTGAACTTGTTAAGTTAATGCATAAATACAGTAGAACTTTTTTCAGATATAAAAATTAATAGAAATGTAGAATCTGATACACGCAGAGAGAGAGCCGAAGATGCTAGCAGTGAATTTCATGGAATTGGGAGTTGTTGCTATTATACAGAATGAGAAATTTCTGCAAGTACAGAAAATGGTAGAATTTGGTCAATGGATCGCAGTTGACATGTTGGTAGATATCGAGATTTTGTTTTCAGTCATCCAAAGCACACTGAGATATTGAAGTTTGCATGAATGCAAAGAAGCTGGAAAACTGTAGAGTTTGAATAATTGCAAGAGTTTGAGATGTTTCTTAATGCAGTAAACTAGATTTGCTGACAAAGAATGAAATGGAGAAGTTGTGGGTCGAGGTTAACGATGAGTACCTGGAATTGCAGACTTGTTCTTAATAGAGACATTAATACATATAGAGAGTAGAAATTAGTAGAGATATCGAAATTGATAGAAATGGAGAAGCTTAGACTCTCAGTGAAAGAGTAGCATCTGCAAGAAGGGAATTTCATGTCATTGAGCATTTTGCAATTATACAGAATGAGAAATATCTGCAGATAGAGAAAATGGCTAGAACTTGTTCAATGGGTAGCAGTTGACATTTTGGTAATGAGAGAAAATCAGTTGTGTGAAAACATGAGCTTACGGACATCTTGATGTCAGTGTGAAAGCGGAGAATCTGGTGATCTACAGAATTGAGTAATTGCAAGAAATTGAGATGTTCCTTTCAACAGAGAACCAGATTTACTGAAAAGGGGAGAAACTGACAAAATGAAGTTTATTTGAATGATGAGCAGCTGACAAAGCAGAGATTCTTTGAACTTGTTACGTTAATGCATAAATACAGTAGAACCTTTTTCAGATATAAAAATTAATAGAAATGTAGAATCTGATACATGCAGAGAGAGAGCCGAAGATGCTAGCAGTGAATTTCATGGAATTGGGAGTTGTTGTTATTATACAGAATGAGAAATTTCTGCAGGTACAGAAAATGGTAGAATTTGGTCAATGGATCGCAGTTGACATGTTGGTAGATAGCGAGAATTTGTTTTCAGTCATGCGAAACACACTGAGATATTGAAGTTTGCATGAATGCAAAAAAGCTGGAAAACTGTAGAGTTTGAATAATTGCAAGAGTTTGAGGTGTTACTTAATGCAGTAAACTAGCTTTGCTGAAAAAGAATGAAATGGAGAAGGTCTAGGTCGAGGTTAACGACGAGTACCTGGAATTGCAGACATGTTCTTAATAGAGACTTTAATACACATAGAGAGTAGAAATTAGTAGAGATATCGAAATTGATGGAAATGGAGAAGCTTAGACTCTCAGTGAAGGAGTAGCATCTACAAGAAGGGAATTTCATGTCATTGAGCATTTTGCAATTATACAGAATGATAAATATCTGCAGATAGAGAAAATGGCTAGAACTTGTTCAATGGATAGCAGTTGACATTTTGGTAATTAGAGAAAATCAGTTGTGTGAAAACATGAGCTTACGGACATCTTGACGTCAGTGTGAATGCGGAGAATCTGGTAATCTGCAGAATTGAGTAATTGCATGAAATTGAGATCTTCCTTCAGACTGAGAACCAGCTTTGCTGAAAAGTAGAGAAGCTGAGAAGATGAAGTTTTATTTGACCCATGAGCAAATGGCCATGCAGGGATTCATAGAAATTGAGATATTATTGCATATATACAGTACAACTTTTCGAGATATACAAATTGAAAGAAATGAAGAATCTGATACACTCAGTGAAAGAGCCGAAGATGCTTGCAGTGAATTTCATGGAATTGGGAGTTGTTGCAGAATGCGAAACATCGGCAGGTACAGAAAATGGTAGAATTTGGTCAATAGATCGCAGTTGACATGTTGGTAGATAGGGAGAGTTTGTTATCAGTCATGCGAAGCAAACTGAGATATTGAAGTTAGTGTGAATGCATAGAAGTTGGAAAACTGTAGAGTTTGAATAATTGCAAGAGTTTGAGATGTTTCTTAATGCAGTGAACTAGATTTGCTGAAAAAGAGAGAAGTGGAGAATTTGAAAGTCGAGGTGGAAGCTGTGCATCTGGAATTGCAGACTTGTTCTTAATACATATAGTGGAGTAGAGATATCGAAATTGATAGAAATGGAGAACCTTAGACCCTCAGGGAAGGAGTAGCATCTACGAGAAGTGCATTTCATGGAATTGGGAGTTTTTGCTTTTATACAGAATGAGAAATATCTGCAGATAGAGAAAACGGTAGAATTTTTTCAATGGATCGCAGTTGACATTTTGGAAGATAGTGACAGTTTGGTTTCTTTAAAGCGAGACTTTACTGAGATATTGAAGTTAGTGTGAATGCTAAGAAGCTGCAAAACTGTAGAGTTGGAATATTTGCCAGAAATTGAGATGTTTTTTATTGCAGTGAAGTAGATGTGCTGAGAAAGAGAGAAGTGGAGAAGTTAAAAGTCGAGCTGAATGAACAGCAGCTGGAATTGCAGACTTGTTCTTCATAGAGACATTAGTACATACAGAGATTGTAAATTGGTAGAGATATCGAAATTGATAGAATTGTAGAACCTTAGACAAAGAGTGAAGGAATAGATTCTACAAGAATGGAATTTCATAGAATTGGGCTTTTCTGCAATTATACAGAATGAGAAATATCTGCAGATAGAGAAAATGGTAGAATTTGTTCAATGGATAGCAGTTGACATTCTGGTAGAGAGAGAAAACCATTTGTGCTGAAACATGACCCTATGGAGTTTTTGAAATCTGTGTGAAAGTGGAGAATCTGGTGATCCACAGAATTGAGTAATTGCAAAAAATTGAGATGTTCCTTTCAACACAGAACCAGATTGCTGAAAAGGGGAGAAACTGAGAAAATGAAGTTGATTTGAATGACGAGCAGCTGACAAAGCAGAGATTCTTTGAAATTAAGTTAATGCATCAATGCAGTAGAACTTTTTTGAGATATCAAAATTAATAGAAATGAAGAATCTGATGCACTCAGTGAAAGAGCCGAAGATGCGTCCAGTGCATTTCATGGAATTGGGGGTTGTTGCAGAATGAGAAATATCTGCAGGTACAGAAAATGGTAGAATTTGGTCAATGGATCGCAGTTGACATGTTGGTAGATAGGGAGAGTTTGTTATCAGTCATGCGAAGCAAACTGAGATATTGAAGTTAGTATGAATGCATAGAAGTTGGAAAGCTGTAGAGTTTGAATAATTGCAAGAGTTTGAGATGTTTCTTAATGCAGTGAACTAGATTTGCTGAAAAAGAGAGAAGTGGAGAAGTTGAAAGTCGAGGTGGAAGCTGTACACCTGGAATTGCAGACTTGTTCTTAATAGAGACATTAATACATATAGTGGAGTAGAGATATCGAAATTGATAGAAATGGAGAACCTTAGACACTCAGGGAAGGAGTAGCATCTACGAGAAGTGCATTTCATGGAATTGGGAGTTTTTGCTATTATACCGAATGAGAAATATCTGCAGATAGAGAAAATGGTAGAATTTGTTCAATGGATCGCAGTTGACATTTTGGAAGATGCTGAGAGTTTGGTTTCTTTAAAGCGAGACCTTACTGAGATATTGAATTTAGTGTGAATGCTAAGAAGCTGCAAAACTGTAGAGTTGAAACATTTGCCAGAAATTGAGATGTTATGTATTGCAGTTAAGTAGATTTGCTGAGAAAGAGAGAAGTGGAGAAGTTGAAAGTCGAGCTGAATGAAAAGCAGCTGGAATTGCAGACTTGCTCTTCATAGAGACATTAGTACATACAGAGATTGTAAATTGGTAGAGATATCGAAATTGATAGAATTGGAGAACCTTAGACACTCAGTGAAGGAGTAGATTCTACAAGAATGGAATTTCATAGAATTGGGCTTTTCTGCAATTATACAGAATGAGAAATATCTGCAGATAGAGAAAATGCTAGAATTTGTTCAATGGATAGCAGTTGACAATCTGGTAGAGAGAGAAAACCATTTGTGCTGAAACATGAGCCTACGGAGTTATTGAAGTCTGTGTGAAAGCGGAGAATCTGGTGATCTACAGAATTGAGTAATTGCAAGAAATTGAGATGTTCCTTTCAACAGAGAACCAGATTTGCTGAAACGGGGAGAAACTGAGAAAATGAAGTTTATTTGAATGATGTGCGGCTGACAAAGCAGAGATTCTTTGAACTTGTAAGTTAATGCATAAATACAGTAGAACTTTTTTCAGATATAAAAATTAATAGAAATGTAGAATCTGATACACGCAGAGAGAGAGCCGAAGATGCTAGCAGTGAATTTCATGGAATTGGGAGTTGTTGCTATTATACAGAATGAGAAATTTCTGCAAGTACAGAAAATGGTAGAATTTGGTCAATGGATCGCAGTTGACATGTTGGTAGATATCGAGATTTTGTTTTCAGTCATCCAAAGCACACTGAGATATTGAAGTTTGCATGAATGCAAAGAAGCTGGAAAACTGTAGAGTTTGAATAATTGCAAGAGTTTGAGATGTTTCTTAATGCAGTAAACTAGATTTGCTGACAAAGAATGAAATGGAGAAGTTGTGGGTCGAGGTTAACGATGAGTACCTGGAATTGCAGACTTGTTCTTAATAGAGACATTAATACATATAGAGAGTAGAAATTAGTAGAGATATCGAAATTGATAGAAATGGAGAAGCTTAGACTCTCAGTGAAAGAGTAGCATCTGCAAGAAGGGAATTTCATGTCATTGAGCATTTTGCAATTATACAGAATGAGAAATATCTGCAGATAGAGAAAATGGCTAGAACTTGTTCAATGGGTAGCAGTTGACATTTTGGTAATGAGAGAAAATCAGTTGTGTGAAAACATGAGCTTACGGACATCTTGATGTCAGTGTGAAAGCGGAGAATCTGGTGATCTACAGAATTGAGTAATTGCAAGAAATTGAGATGTTCCTTTCAACAGAGAACCAGATTTACTGAAAAGGGGAGAAACTGACAAAATGAAGTTTATTTGAATGATGAGCAGCTGACAAAGCAGAGATTCTTTGAACTTGTTACGTTAATGCATAAATACAGTAGAACCTTTTTCAGATATAAAAATTAATAGAAATGTAGAATCTGATACATGCAGAGAGAGAGCCGAAGATGCTAGCAGTGAATTTCATGGAATTGGGAGTTGTTGTTATTATACAGAATGAGAAATTTCTGCAGGTACAGAAAATGGTAGAATTTGGTCAATGGATCGCAGTTGACATGTTGGTAGATAGCGAGAATTTGTTTTCAGTCATGCGAAACACACTGAGATATTGAAGTTTGCATGAATGCAAAAAAGCTGGAAAACTGTAGAGTTTGAATAATTGCAAGAGTTTGAGGTGTTACTTAATGCAGTAAACTAGCTTTGCTGAAAAAGAATGAAATGGAGAAGGTCTAGGTCGAGGTTAACGACGAGTACCTGGAATTGCAGACATGTTCTTAATAGAGACTTTAATACACATAGAGAGTAGAAATTAGTAGAGATATCGAAATTGATGGAAATGGAGAAGCTTAGACTCTCAGTGAAGGAGTAGCATCTACAAGAAGGGAATTTCATGTCATTGAGCATTTTGCAATTATACAGAATGATAAATATCTGCAGATAGAGAAAATGGCTAGAACTTGTTCAATGGATAGCAGTTGACATTTTGGTAATTAGAGAAAATCAGTTGTGTGAAAACATGAGCTTACGGACATCTTGACGTCAGTGTGAATGCGGAGAATCTGGTAATCTGCAGAATTGAGTAATTGCATGAAATTGAGATCTTCCTTCAGACTGAGAACCAGCTTTGCTGAAAAGTAGAGAAGCTGAGAAGATGAAGTTTTATTTGAACCATGAGCAAATGGCCATGCAGGGATTCATAGAAATTGAGATATTATTGCATATATACAGTACAACTTTTCGAGATATACAAATTGAAAGAAATGAAGAATCTGATACACTCAGTGAAAGAGCCGAAGATGCTTGCAGTGAATTTCATGGAATTGGGAGTTGTTGCAGAATGCGAAACATCGGCAGGTACAGAAAATGGTAGAATTTGGTCAATAGATCGCAGTTGACATGTTGGTAGATAGGGAGAGTTTGTTATCAGTCATGCGAAGCAAACTGAGATATTGAAGTTAGTGTGAATGCATAGAAGTTGGAAAACTGTAGAGTTTGAATAATTGCAAGAGTTTGAGATGTTTCTTAATGCAGTGAACTAGATTTGCTGAAAAAGAGAGAAGTGGAGAATTTGAAAGTCGAGGTGGAAGCTGTGCATCTGGAATTGCAGACTTGTTCTTAATACATATAGTGGAGTAGAGATATCGAAATTGATAGAAATGGAGAACCTTAGACCCTCAGGGAAGGAGTAGCATCTACGAGAAGTGCATTTCATGGAATTGGGAGTTTTTGCTTTTATACAGAATGAGAAATATCTGCAGATAGAGAAAACGGTAGAATTTTTTCAATGGATCGCAGTTGACATTTTGGAAGATAGTGACAGTTTGGTTTCTTTAAAGCGAGACTTTACTGAGATATTGAAGTTAGTGTGAATGCTAAGAAGCTGCAAAACTGTAGAGTTGGAATATTTGCCAGAAATTGAGATGTTTTTTATTGCAGTGAAGTAGATGTGCTGAGAAAGAGAGAAGTGGAGAAGTTAAAAGTCGAGCTGAATGAACAGCAGCTGGAATTGCAGACTTGTTCTTCATAGAGACATTAGTACATACAGAGATTGTAAATTGGTAGAGATATCGAAATTGATAGAATTGTAGAACCTTAGACAAAGAGTGAAGGAATAGATTCTACAAGAATGGAATTTCATAGAATTGGGCTTTTCTGCAATTATACAGAATGAGAAATATCTGCAGATAGAGAAAATGGTAGAATTTGTTCAATGGATAGCAGTTGACATTCTGGTAGAGAGAGAAAACCATTTGTGCTGAAACATGACCCTATGGAGTTTTTGAAATCTGTGTGAAAGTGGAGAATCTGGTGATCCACAGAATTGAGTAATTGCAAAAAATTGAGATGTTCCTTTCAACACAGAACCAGATTGCTGAAAAGGGGAGAAACTGAGAAAATGAAGTTGATTTGAATGACGAGCAGCTGACAAAGCAGAGATTCTTTGAAATTAAGTTAATGCATCAATGCAGTAGAACTTTTTTGAGATATCAAAATTAATAGAAATGAAGAATCTGATGCACTCAGTGAAAGAGCCGAAGATGCGTCCAGTGCATTTCATGGAATTGGGGGTTGTTGCAGAATGAGAAATATCTGCAGGTACAGAAAATGGTAGAATTTGGTCAATGGATCGCAGTTGACATGTTGGTAGATAGGGAGAGTTTGTTATCAGTCATGCGAAGCAAACTGAGATATTGAAGTTAGTATGAATGCATAGAAGTTGGAAAGCTGTAGAGTTTGAATAATTGCAAGAGTTTGAGATGTTTCTTAATGCAGTGAACTAGATTTGCTGAAAAAGAGAGAAGTGGAGAAGTTGAAAGTCGAGGTGGAAGCTGTACACTTGGAATTGCAGACTTGTTCTTAATAGAGACATTAATACATATAGTGGAGTAGAGATATCGAAATTGATAGAAATGGAGAACCTTAGACACTCAGGGAAGGAGTAGCATCTACGAGAAGTGCATTTCATGGAATTGGGAGTTTTTGCTATTATACCGAATGAGAAATATCTGCAGATAGAGAAAATGGTAGAATTTGTTCAATGGATCGCAGTTGACATTTTGGAAGATAGTGACAGTTTGGTTTCTTTAAAGCGAGACCTTACTGAGATATTGAATTTAGTGTGAATGCTAAGAAGCTGCAAAACTGTAGAGTTGAAACATTTGCCAGAAATTGAGATGTTATGTATTGCAGTTAAGTAGATTTGCTGAGAAAGAGAGAAGTGGAGAAGTTGAAAGTCGAGCTGAATGAAAAGCAGCTGGAATTGCAGACTTGCTCTTCATAGAGACATTAGTACATACAGAGATTGTAAATTGGTAGAGATATCGAAATTGATAGAATTGGAGAACCTTAGACACTCAGTGAAGGAGTAGATTCTACAAGAATGGAATTTCATAGAATTGGGCTTTTCTGCAATTATACAGAATGAGAAATATCTGCAGATAGAGAAAATGCTAGAATTTGTTCAATGGATAGCAGTTGACAATCTGGTAGAGAGAGAAAACCATTTGTGCTGAAACATGAGCCTACGGAGTTATTGAAGTCTGTGTGAAAGCGGAGAATCTGGTGATCTACAGAATTGAGTAATTGCAAGAAATTGAGATGTTCCTTTCAACAGAGAACCAGATTTGCTGAAACGGGGAGAAACTGAGAAAATGAAGTTTATTTGAATGATGTGCGGCTGACAAAGCAGAGATTCTTTGAACTTAAGTTAATGCATAAATACAGTAGAACTTTTTTCAGATATAAAAATTAATAGAAATGTAGAATCTGATACACGCAGAGAGAGAGCCGAAGATGCTAGCAGTGAATTTCATGGAATTGGGAGTTGTTGCTATTATACAGAATGAGAAATTTCTGCAAGTACAGAAAATGGTAGAATTTGGTCAATGGATCGCAGTTGACATGTTGGTAGATATCGAGATTTTGTTTTCAGTCATCCAAAGCACACTGAGATATTGAAGTTTGCATGAATGCAAAGAAGCTGGAAAACTGTAGAGTTTGAATAATTGCAAGAGTTTGAGATGTTTCTTAATGCAGTAAACTAGATTTGCTGACAAAGAATGAAATGGAGAAGTTGTGGGTCGAGGTTAACGATGAGTACCTGGAATTGCAGACTTGTTCTTAATAGAGACATTAATACATATAGAGAGTAGAAATTAGTAGAGATATCGAAATTGATAGAAATGGAGAAGCTTAGACTCTCAGTGAAAGAGTAGCATCTGCAAGAAGGGAATTTCATGTCATTGAGCATTTTGCAATTATACAGAATGAGAAATATCTGCAGATAGAGAAAATGGCTAGAACTTGTTCAATGGATAGCAGTTGACATTTTGGTAATGAGAGAAAATCAGTTGTGTGAAAACATGAGCTTACGGACATCTTGATGTCAGTGTGAAAGCGGAGAATCTGGTGATCTACAGAATTGAGTAATTGCAAGAAATTGAGATGTTCCTTTCAACAGAGAACCAGATTTACTGAAAAGGGGAGAAACTGACAAAATGAAGTTTATTTGAATGATGAGCAGCTGACAAAGCAGAGATTCTTTGAACTTGTTACGTTAATGCATAAATACAGTAGAACCTTTTTCAGATATAAAAATTAATAGAAATGTAGAATCTGATACATGCAGAGAGAGAGCCGAAGATGCTAGCAGTGAATTTCATGGAATTGGGAGTTGTTGTTATTATACAGAATGAGAAATTTCTGCAGGTACAGAAAATGGTAGAATTTGGTCAATGGATCGCAGTTGACATGTTGGTAGATAGCGAGAATTTGTTTTCAGTCATGCGAAACACACTGAGATATTGAAGTTTGCATGAATGCAAAAAAGCTGGAAAACTGTAGAGTTTGAATAATTGCAAGAGTTTGAGGTGTTACTTAATGCAGTAAACTAGCTTTGCTGAAAAAGAATGAAATGGAGAAGGTCTAGGTCGAGGTTAACGACGAGTACCTGGAATTGCAGACATGTTCTTAATAGAGACTTTAATACACATAGAGAGTAGAAATTAGTAGAGATATCGAAATTGATGGAAATGGAGAAGCTTAGACTCTCAGTGAAGGAGTAGCATCTACAAGAAGGGAATTTCATGTCATTGAGCATTTTGCAATTATACAGAATGATAAATATCTGCAGATAGAGAAAATGGCTAGAACTTGTTCAATGGATAGCAGTTGACATTTTGGTAATTAGAGAAAATCAGTTGTGTGAAAACATGAGCTTACGGACATCTTGATGTCAGTGTGAATGCGGAGAATCTGGTAATCTGCAGAATTGAGTAATTGCATGAAATTGAGATCTTCCTTCAGACTGAGAACCAGCTTTGCTGAAAAGTAGAGAAGCTGAGAAGATGAAGTTTTATTTGAACCATGAGCAAATGGCCATGCAGGGATTCATAGAAATTGAGATATTATTGCATATATACAGTACAACTTTTCGAGATATACAAATTGAAAGAAATGAAGAATCTGATACACTCAGTGAAAGAGCCGAAGATGCTTGCAGTGAATTTCATGGAATTGGGAGTTGTTGCAGAATGCGAAACATCGGCAGGTACAGAAAATGGTAGAATTTGGTCAATAGATCGCAGTTGACATGTTGGTAGATAGGGAGAGTTTGTTATCAGTCATGCGAAGCAAACTGAGATATTGAAGTTAGTGTGAATGCATAGAAGTTGGAAAACTGTAGAGTTTGAATAATTGCAAGAGTTTGAGATGTTTCTTAATGCAGTGAACTAGATTTGCTGAAAAAGAGAGAAGTGGAGAATTTGAAAGTCGAGGTGGAAGCTGTGCATCTGGAATTGCAGACTTGTTCTTAATACATATAGTGGAGTAGAGATATCGAAATTGATAGAAATGGAGAACCTTAGACCCTCAGGGAAGGAGTAGCATTTACGAGAAGTGCATTTCATGGAATTGGGAGTTTTTGCTTTTATACAGAATGAGAAATATCTGCAGATAGAGAAAACGGTAGAATTTTTTCAATGGATCGCAGTTGACATTTTGGAAGATAGTGACAGTTTGGTTTCTTTAAAGCGAGACTTTACTGAGATATTGAAGTTAGTGTGAATGCTAAGAAGCTGCAAAACTGTAGAGTTGGAATATTTGCCAGAAATTGAGATGTTTTTTATTGCAGTGAAGTAGATGTGCTGAGAAAGAGAGAAGTGGAGAAGTTAAAAGTCGAGCTGAATGAACAGCAGCTGGAATTGCAGACTTGTTCTTCATAGAGACATTAGTACATACAGAGATTGTAAATTGGTAGAGATATCGAAATTGATAGAATTGTAGAACCTTAGACAAAGAGTGAAGGAATAGATTCTACAAGAATGGAATTTCATAGAATTGGGCTTTTCTGCAATTATACAGAATGAGAAATATCTGCAGATAGAGAAAATGGTAGAATTTGTTCAATGGATAGCAGTTGACATTCTGGTAGAGAGAGAAAACCATTTGTGCTGAAACATGACCCTATGGAGTTTTTGAAATCTGTGTGAAAGTGGAGAATCTGGTGATCCACAGAATTGAGTAATTGCAAAAAATTGAGATGTTCCTTTCAACACAGAACCAGATTGCTGAAAAGGGGAGAAACTGAGAAAATGAAGTTGATTTGAATGACGAGCAGCTGACAAAGCAGAGATTCTTTGAAATTAAGTTAATGCATCAATGCAGTAGAACTTTTTTGAGATATCAAAATTAATAGAAATGAAGAATCTGATGCACTCAGTGAAAGAGCCGAAGATGCGTCCAGTGCATTTCATGGAATTGGGGGTTGTTGCAGAATGAGAAATATCTGCAGGTACAGAAAATGGTAGAATTTGGTCAATGGATCGCAGTTGACATGTTGGTAGATAGGGAGAGTTTGTTATCAGTCATGCGAAGCAAACTGAGATATTGAAGTTAGTATGAATGCATAGAAGTTGGAAAGCTGTAGAGTTTGAATAATTGCAAGAGTTTGAGATGTTTCTTAATGCAGTGAACTAGATTTGCTGAAAAAGAGAGAAGTGGAGAAGTTGAAAGTCGAGGTGGAAGCTGTACACTTGGAATTGCAGACTTGTTCTTAATAGAGACATTAATACATATAGTGGAGTAGAGATATCGAAATTGATAGAAATGGAGAACCTTAGACACTCAGGGAAGGAGTAGCATCTACGAGAAGTGCATTTCATGGAATTGGGAGTTTTTGCTATTATACCGAATGAGAAATATCTGCAGATAGAGAAAATGGTAGAATTTGTTCAATGGATCGCAGTTGACATTTTGGAAGATAGTGACAGTTTGGTTTCTTTAAAGCGAGACCTTACTGAGATATTGAATTTAGTGTGAATGCTAAGAAGCTGCAAAACTGTAGAGTTGAAACATTTGCCAGAAATTGAGATGTTATGTATTGCAGTTAAGTAGATTTGCTGAGAAAGAGAGAAGTGGAGAAGTTGAAAGTCGAGCTGAATGAAAAGCAGCTGGAATTGCAGACTTGCTCTTCATAGAGACATTAGTACATACAGAGATTGTAAATTGGTAGAGATATCGAAATTGATAGAATTGGAGAACCTTAGACACTCAGTGAAGGAGTAGATTCTACAAGAATGGAATTTCATAGAATTGGGCTTTTCTGCAATTATACAGAATGAGAAATATCTGCAGATAGAGAAAATGCTAGAATTTGTTCAATGGATAGCAGTTGACAATCTGGTAGAGAGAGAAAACCATTTGTGCTGAAACATGAGCCTACGGAGTTATTGAAGTCTGTGTGAAAGCGGAGAATCTGGTGATCTACAGAATTGAGTAATTGCAAGAAATTGAGATGTTCCTTTCAACAGAGAACCAGATTTGCTGAAACGGGGAGAAACTGAGAAAATGAAGTTTATTTGAATGATGTGCGGCTGACAAAGCAGAGATTCTTTGAACTTTAAGTTAATGCATAAATACAGTAGAACTTTTTTCAGATATAAAAATTAATAGAAATGTAGAATCTGATACACGCAGAGAGAGAGCCGAAGATGCTAGCAGTGAATTTCATGGAATTGGGAGTTGTTGCTATTATACAGAATGAGAAATTTCTGCAAGTACAGAAAATGGTAGAATTTGGTCAATGGATCGCAGTTGACATGTTGGTAGATATCGAGATTTTGTTTTCAGTCATCCAAAGCACACTGAGATATTGAAGTTTGCATGAATGCAAAGAAGCTGGAAAACTGTAGAGTTTGAATAATTGCAAGAGTTTGAGATGTTTCTTAATGCAGTAAACTAGATTTGCTGACAAAGAATGAAATGGAGAAGTTGTGGGTCGAGGTTAACGATGAGTACCTGGAATTGCAGACTTGTTCTTAATAGAGACATTAATACATATAGAGAGTAGAAATTAGTAGAGATATCGAAATTGATAGAAATGGAGAAGCTTAGACTCTCAGTGAAAGAGTAGCATCTGCAAGAAGGGAATTTCATGTCATTGAGCATTTTGCAATTATACAGAATGAGAAATATCTGCAGATAGAGAAAATGGCTAGAACTTGTTCAATGGATAGCAGTTGACATTTTGGTAATGAGAGAAAATCAGTTGTGTGAAAACATGAGCTTACGGACATCTTGATGTCAGTGTGAAAGCGGAGAATCTGGTGATCTACAGAATTGAGTAATTGCAAGAAATTGAGATGTTCCTTTCAACAGAGAACCAGATTTACTGAAAAGGGGAGAAACTGACAAAATGAAGTTTATTTGAATGATGAGCAGCTGACAAAGCAGAGATTCTTTGAACTTGTTACGTTAATGCATAAATACAGTAGAACCTTTTTCAGATATAAAAATTAATAGAAATGTAGAATCTGATACATGCAGAGAGAGAGCCGAAGATGCTAGCAGTGAATTTCATGGAATTGGGAGTTGTTGTTATTATACAGAATGAGAAATTTCTGCAGGTACAGAAAATGGTAGAATTTGGTCAATGGATCGCAGTTGACATGTTGGTAGATAGCGAGAATTTGTTTTCAGTCATGCGAAACACACTGAGATATTGAAGTTTGCATGAATGCAAAAAAGCTGGAAAACTGTAGAGTTTGAATAATTGCAAGAGTTTGAGGTGTTACTTAATGCAGTAAACTAGCTTTGCTGAAAAAGAATGAAATGGAGAAGGTCTAGGTCGAGGTTAACGACGAGTACCTGGAATTGCAGACATGTTCTTAATAGAGACTTTAATACACATAGAGAGTAGAAATTAGTAGAGATATCGAAATTGATGGAAATGGAGAAGCTTAGACTCTCAGTGAAGGAGTAGCATCTACAAGAAGGGAATTTCATGTCATTGAGCATTTTGCAATTATACAGAATGATAAATATCTGCAGATAGAGAAAATGGCTAGAACTTGTTCATTGGATAGCAGTTGACATTTTGGTAATTAGAGAAAATCAGTTGTGTGAAAACATGAGCTTACGGACATCTTGATGTCAGTGTGAATGCGGAGAATCTGGTAATCTGCAGAATTGAGTAATTGCATGAAATTGAGATCTTCCTTCAGACTGAGAACCAGCTTTGCTGAAAAGTAGAGAAGCTGAGAAGATGAAGTTTTATTTGAACCATGAGCAAATGGCCATGCAGGGATTCATAGAAATTGAGATATTATTGCATATATACAGTACAACTTTTCGAGATATACAAATTGAAAGAAATGAAGAATCTGATACACTCAGTGAAAGAGCCGAAGATGCTTGCAGTGAATTTCATGGAATTGGGAGTTGTTGCAGAATGCGAAACATCGGCAGGTACAGAAAATGGTAGAATTTGGTCAATAGATCGCAGTTGACATGTTGGTAGATAGGGAGAGTTTGTTATCAGTCATGCGAAGCAAACTGAGATATTGAAGTTAGTGTGAATGCATAGAAGTTGGAAAACTGTAGAGTTTGAATAATTGCAAGAGTTTGAGATGTTTCTTAATGCAGTGAACTAGATTTGCTGAAAAAGAGAGAAGTGGAGAATTTGAAAGTCGAGGTGGAAGCTGTGCATCTGGAATTGCAGACTTGTTCTTAATACATATAGTGGAGTAGAGATATCGAAATTGATAGAAATGGAGAACCTTAGACCCTCAGGGAAGGAGTAGCATTTACGAGAAGTGCATTTCATGGAATTGGGAGTTTTTGCTTTTATACAGAATGAGAAATATCTGCAGATAGAGAAAACGGTAGAATTTTTTCAATGGATCGCAGTTGACATTTTGGAAGATAGTGACAGTTTGGTTTCTTTAAAGTGAGACTTTACTGAGATATTGAAGTTAGTGTGAATGCTAAGAAGCTGCAAAACTGTAGAGTTGGAATATTTGCCAGAAATTGAGATGTTTTTTATTGCAGTGAAGTAGATGTGCTGAGAAAGAGAGAAGTGGAGAAGTTAAAAGTCGAGCTGAATGAACAGCAGCTGGAATTGCAGACTTGTTCTTCATAGAGACATTAGTACATACAGAGATTGTAAATTGGTAGAGATATCGAAATTGATAGAATTGTAGAACCTTAGACAAAGAGTGAAGGAATAGATTCTACAAGAATGGAATTTCATAGAATTGGGCTTTTCTGAAATTATACAGAATGAGAAATATCTGCAGATAGAGAAAATGGTAGAATTTGTTCAATGGATAGCAGTTGACATTCTGGTAGAGAGAGAAAACCATTTGTGCTGAAACATGACCCTATGGAGTTTTTGAAATCTGTGTGAAAGTGGAGAATCTGGTGATCCACAGAATTGAGTAATTGCAAAAAATTGAGATGTTCCTTTCAACACAGAACCAGATTGCTGAAAAGGGGAGAAACTGAGAAAATGAAGTTGATTTGAATGACGAGCAGCTGACAAAGCAGAGATTCTTTGAAATTAAGTTAATGCATCAATGCAGTAGAACTTTTTTGAGATATCAAAATTAATAGAAATGAAGAATCTGATGCACTCAGTGAAAGAGCCGAAGATGCGTCCAGTGCATTTCATGGAATTGGGGGTTGTTGCAGAATGAGAAATATCTGCAGGTACAGAAAATGGTAGAATTTGGTCAATGGATCGCAGTTGACATGTTGGTAGATAGGGAGAGTTTGTTATCAGTCATGCGAAGCAAACTGAGATATTGAAGTTAGTATGAATGCATAGAAGTTGGAAAGCTGTAGAGTTTGAATAATTGCAAGAGTTTGAGATGTTTCTTAATGCAGTGAACTAGATTTGCTGAAAAAGAGAGAAGTAGAGAAGTTGAAAGTCGAGGTGGAAGCTGTACACCTGGAATTGCAGACTTGTTCTTAATAGAGACATTAATACATATAGTGGAGTAGAGATATCGAAATTGATAGAAATGGAGAACCTTAGACACTCAGGGAAGGAGTAGCATCTACGAGAAGTGCATTTCATGGAATTGGGAGTTTTTGCTATTATACCGAATGAGAAATATCTGCAGATAGAGAAAATGGTAGAATTTGTTCAATGGATCGCAGTTGACATTTTGGAAGATGCTGAGAGTTTGGTTTCTTTAAAGCGAGACCTTACTGAGATATTGAATTTAGTGTGAATGCTAAGAAGCTGCAAAACTGTAGAGTTGAAACATTTGCCAGAAATTGAGATGTTATGTATTGCAGTTAAGTAGATTTGCTGAGAAAGAGAGAAGTGGAGAAGTTGAAAGTCGAGCTGAATGAAAAGCAGCTGGAATTGCAGACTTGCTCTTCATAGAGACATTAGTACATACAGAGATTGTAAATTGGTAGAGATATCGAAATTGATAGAATTGGAGAACCTTAGACACTCAGTGAAGGAGTAGATTCTACAAGAATGGAATTTCATAGAATTGGGCTTTTCTGCAATTATACAGAATGAGAAATATCTGCAGATAGAGAAAATGCTAGAATTTGTTCAATGGATAGCAGTTGACAATCTGGTAGAGAGAGAAAACCATTTGTGCTGAAACATGAGCCTACGGAGTTATTGAAGTCTGTGTGAAAGCGGAGAATCTGGTGATCTACAGAATTGAGTAATTGCAAGAAATTGAGATGTTCCTTTCAACAGAGAACCAGATTTGCTGAAACGGGGAGAAACTGAGAAAATGAAGTTTATTTGAATGATGTGCGGCTGACAAAGCAGAGATTCTTTGAACTTGTTAAGTTAATGCATAAATACAGTAGAACTTTTTTCAGATATAAAAATTAATAGAAATGTAGAATCTGATACACGCAGAGAGAGAGCCGAAGATGCTAGCAGTGAATTTCATGGAATTGGGAGTTGTTGCTATTATACAGAATGAGAAATTTCTGCAAGTACAGAAAATGGTAGAATTTGGTCAATGGATCGCAGTTGACATGTTGGTAGATATCGAGATTTTGTTTTCAGTCATCCAAAGCACACTGAGATATTGAAGTTTGCATGAATGCAAAGAAGCTGGAAAACTGTAGAGTTTGAATAATTGCAAGAGTTTGAGATGTTTCTTAATGCAGTAAACTAGATTTGCTGACAAAGAATGAAATGGAGAAGTTGTGGGTCGAGGTTAACGATGAGTACCTGGAATTGCAGACTTGTTCTTAATAGAGACATTAATACATATAGAGAGTAGAAATTAGTAGAGATATCGAAATTGATAGAAATGGAGAAGCTTAGACTCTCAGTGAAAGAGTAGCATCTGCAAGAAGGGAATTTCATGTCATTGAGCATTTTGCAATTATACAGAATGAGAAATATCTGCAGATAGAGAAAATGGCTAGAACTTGTTCAATGGATAGCAGTTGACATTTTGGTAATGAGAGAAAATCAGTTGTGTGAAAACATGAGCTTACGGACATCTTGATGTCAGTGTGAAAGCGGAGAATCTGGTGATCTACAGAATTGAGTAATTGCAAGAAATTGAGATGTTCCTTTCAACAGAGAACCAGATTTACTGAAAAGGGGAGAAACTGACAAAATGAGGTTTATTTGAATGATGAGCAGCTGACAAAGCAGAGATTCTTTGAACTTGTTACGTTAATGCATAAATACAGTAGAACCTTTTTCAGATATAAAAATTAATAGAAATGTAGAATCTGATACATGCAGAGAGAGAGCCGAAGATGCTAGCAGTGAATTTCATGGAATTGGGAGTTGTTGTTATTATACAGAATGAGAAATTTCTGCAGGTACAGAAAATGGTAGAATTTGGTCAATGGATCGCAGTTGACATGTTGGTAGATAGCGAGAATTTGTTTTCAGTCATGCGAAACACACTGAGATATTGAAGTTTGCATGAATGCAAAAAAGCTGGAAAACTGTAGAGTTTGAATAATTGCAAGAGTTTGAGGTGTTACTTAATGCAGTAAACTAGCTTTGCTGAAAAAGAATGAAATGGAGAAGGTCTAGGTCGAGGTTAACGACGAGTACCTGGAATTGCAGACATGTTCTTAATAGAGACTTTAATACACATAGAGAGTAGAAATTAGTAGAGATATCGAAATTGATGGAAATGGAGAAGCTTAGACTCTCAGTGAAGGAGTAGCATCTACAAGAAGGGAATTTCATGTCATTGAGCATTTTGCAATTATACAGAATGATAAATATCTGCAGATAGAGAAAATGGCTAGAACTTGTTCAATGGATAGCAGTTGACATTTTGGTAATTAGAGAAAATCAGTTGTGTGAAAACATGAGCTTACGGACATCTTGACGTCAGTGTGAATGCGGAGAATCTGGTAATCTGCAGAATTGAGTAATTGCATGAAATTGAGATCTTCCTTCAGACTGAGAACCAGCTTTGCTGAAAAGTAGAGAAGCTGAGAAGATGAAGTTTTATTTGAACCATGAGCAAATGGCCATGCAGGGATTCATAGAAATTGAGATATTATTGCATATATACAGTACAACTTTTCGAGATATACAAATTGAAAGAAATGAAGAATCTGATACACTCAGTGAAAGAGCCGAAGATGCTTGCAGTGAATTTCATGGAATTGGGAGTTGTTGCAGAATGCGAAACATCGGCAGGTACAGAAAATGGTAGAATTTGGTCAATAGATCGCAGTTGACATGTTGGTAGATAGGGAGAGTTTGTTATCAGTCATGCGAAGCAAACTGAGATATTGAAGTTAGTGTGAATGCATAGAAGTTGGAAAACTGTAGAGTTTGAATAATTGCAAGAGTTTGAGATGTTTCTTAATGCAGTGAACTAGATTTGCTGAAAAAGAGAGAAGTGGAGAATTTGAAAGTCGAGGTGGAAGCTGTGCATCTGGAATTGCAGACTTGTTCTTAATACATATAGTGGAGTAGAGATATCGAAATTGATAGAAATGGAGAACCTTAGACCCTCAGGGAAGGAGTAGCATTTACGAGAAGTGCATTTCATGGAATTGGGAGTTTTTGCTTTTATACAGAATGAGAAATATCTGCAGATAGAGAAAACGGTAGAATTTTTTCAATGGATCGCAGTTGACATTTTGGAAGATAGTGACAGTTTGGTTTCTTTAAAGTGAGACTTTACTGAGATATTGAAGTTAGTGTGAATGCTAAGAAGCTGCAAAACTGTAGAGTTGGAATATTTGCCAGAAATTGAGATGTTTTTTATTGCAGTGAAGTAGATGTGCTGAGAAAGAGAGAAGTGGAGAAGTTGAAAGTCGAGCTGAATGAACAGCAGCTGGAATTGCAGACTTGCTCTTCATAGAGACATTAGTACATACAGAGATTGTAAATTGGAAGAGATATCGAAATTGATAGAATTGTAGAACCTTAGACAAAGAGTGAAGGAATAGATTCTACAAGAATGGAATTTCATAGAATTGGGCTTTTCTGAAATTATACAGAATGAGAAATATCTGCAGATAGAGAAAATGGTAGAATTTGTTCAATGGATAGCAGTTGACATTCTGGTAGAGAGAGAAAACCATTTGTGCTGAAACATGACCCTATGGAGTTTTTGAAATCTGTGTGAAAGTGGAGAATCTGGTGATCCACAGAATTGAGTAATTGCAAAAAATTGAGATGTTCCTTTCAACACAGAACCAGATTGCTGAAAAGGGGAGAAACTGAGAAAATGAAGTTGATTTGAATGACGAGCAGCTGACAAAGCAGAGATTCTTTGAAATTAAGTTAATGCATCAATGCAGTAGAACTTTTTTGAGATATCAAAATTAATAGAAATGAAGAATCTGATGCACTCAGTGAAAGAGCCGAAGATGCGTCCAGTGCATTTCATGGAATTGGGGGTTGTTGCAGAATGAGAAATATCTGCAGGTACAGAAAATGGTAGAATTTGGTCAATGGATCGCAGTTGACATGTTGGTAGATAGGGAGAGTTTGTTATCAGTCATGCGAAGCAAACTGAGATATTGAAGTTAGTATGAATGCATAGAAGTTGGAAAGCTGTAGAGTTTGAATAATTGCAAGAGTTTGAGATGTTTCTTAATGCAGTGAACTAGATTTGCTGAAAAAGAGAGAAGTAGAGAAGTTGAAAGTCGAGGTGGAAGCTGTACACCTGGAATTGCAGACTTGTTCTTAATAGAGACATTAATACATATAGTGGAGTAGAGATATCGAAATTGATAGAAATGGAGAACCTTAGACACTCAGGGAAGGAGTAGCATCTACGAGAAGTGCATTTCATGGAATTGGGAGTTTTTGCTATTATACCGAATGAGAAATATCTGCAGATAGAGAAAATGGTAGAATTTGTTCAATGGATCGCAGTTGACATTTTGGAAGATGCTGAGAGTTTGGTTTCTTTAAAGCGAGACCTTACTGAGATATTGAATTTAGTGTGAATGCTAAGAAGCTGCAAAACTGTAGAGTTGAAACATTTGCCAGAAATTGAGATGTTATGTATTGCAGTTAAGTAGATTTGCTGAGAAAGAGAGAAGTGGAGAAGTTGAAAGTCGAGCTGAATGAAAAGCAGCTGGAATTGCAGACTTGCTCTTCATAGAGACATTAGTACATACAGAGATTGTAAATTGGTAGAGATATCGAAATTGATAGAATTGGAGAACCTTAGACACTCAGTGAAGGAGTAGATTCTACAAGAATGGAATTTCATAGAATTGGGCTTTTCTGCAATTATACAGAATGAGAAATATCTGCAGATAGAGAAAATGCTAGAATTTGTTCAATGGATAGCAGTTGACAATCTGGTAGAGAGAGAAAACCATTTGTGCTGAAACATGAGCCTACGGAGTTATTGAAGTCTGTGTGAAAGCGGAGAATCTGGTGATCTACAGAATTGAGTAATTGCAAGAAATTGAGATGTTCCTTTCAACAGAGAACCAGATTTGCTGAAACGGGGAGAAACTGAGAAAATGAAGTTTATTTGAATGATGTGCGGCTGACAAAGCAGAGATTCTTTGAACTTGTTAAGTTAATGCATAAATACAGTAGAACTTTTTTCAGATATAAAAATTAATAGAAATGTAGAATCTGATACACGCAGAGAGAGAGCCGAAGATGCTAGCAGTGAATTTCATGGAATTGGGAGTTGTTGCTATTATACAGAATGAGAAATTTCTGCAAGTACAGAAAATGGTAGAATTTGGTCAATGGATCGCAGTTGACATGTTGGTAGATATCGAGATTTTGTTTTCAGTCATCCAAAGCACACTGAGATATTGAAGTTTGCATGAATGCAAAGAAGCTGGAAAACTGTAGAGTTTGAATAATTGCAAGAGTTTGAGATGTTTCTTAATGCAGTAAACTAGATTTGCTGACAAAGAATGAAATGGAGAAGTTGTGGGTCGAGGTTAACGATGAGTACCTGGAATTGCAGACTTGTTCTTAATAGAGACATTAATACATATAGAGAGTAGAAATTAGTAGAGATATCGAAATTGATAGAAATGGAGAAGCTTAGACTCTCAGTGAAAGAGTAGCATCTGCAAGAAGGGAATTTCATGTCATTGAGCATTTTGCAATTATACAGAATGAGAAATATCTGCAGATAGAGAAAATGGCTAGAACTTGTTCAATGGATAGCAGTTGACATTTTGGTAATGAGAGAAAATCAGTTGTGTGAAAACATGAGCTTACGGACATCTTGATGTCAGTGTGAAAGCGGAGAATCTGGTGATCTACAGAATTGAGTAATTGCAAGAAATTGAGATGTTCCTTTCAACAGAGAACCAGATTTACTGAAAAGGGGAGAAACTGACAAAATGAGGTTTATTTGAATGATGAGCAGCTGACAAAGCAGAGATTCTTTGAACTTGTTACGTTAATGCATAAATACAGTAGAACCTTTTTCAGATATAAAAATTAATAGAAATGTAGAATCTGATACATGCAGAGAGAGAGCCGAAGATGCTAGCAGTGAATTTCATGGAATTGGGAGTTGTTGTTATTATACAGAATGAGAAATTTCTGCAGGTACAGAAAATGGTAGAATTTGGTCAATGGATCGCAGTTGACATGTTGGTAGATAGCGAGAATTTGTTTTCAGTCATGCGAAACACACTGAGATATTGAAGTTTGCATGAATGCAAAAAAGCTGGAAAACTGTAGAGTTTGAATAATTGCAAGAGTTTGAGGTGTTACTTAATGCAGTAAACTAGCTTTGCTGAAAAAGAATGAAATGGAGAAGGTCTAGGTCGAGGTTAACGACGAGTACCTGGAATTGCAGACATGTTCTTAATAGAGACTTTAATACACATAGAGAGTAGAAATTAGTAGAGATATCGAAATTGATGGAAATGGAGAAGCTTAGACTCTCAGTGAAGGAGTAGCATCTACAAGAAGGGAATTTCATGTCATTGAGCATTTTGCAATTATACAGAATGATAAATATCTGCAGATAGAGAAAATGGCTAGAACTTGTTCAATGGATAGCAGTTGACATTTTGGTAATTAGAGAAAATCAGTTGTGTGAAAACATGAGCTTACGGACATCTTGACGTCAGTGTGAATGCGGAGAATCTGGTAATCTGCAGAATTGAGTAATTGCATGAAATTGAGATCTTCCTTCAGACTGAGAACCAGCTTTGCTGAAAAGTAGAGAAGCTGAGAAGATGAAGTTTTATTTGAACCATGAGCAAATGGCCATGCAGGGATTCATAGAAATTGAGATATTATTGCATATATACAGTACAACTTTTCGAGATATACAAATTGAAAGAAATGAAGAATCTGATACACTCAGTGAAAGAGCCGAAGATGCTTGCAGTGAATTTCATGGAATTGGGAGTTGTTGCAGAATGCGAAACATCGGCAGGTACAGAAAATGGTAGAATTTGGTCAATAGATCGCAGTTGACATGTTGGTAGATAGGGAGAGTTTGTTATCAGTCATGCGAAGCAAACTGAGATATTGAAGTTAGTGTGAATGCATAGAAGTTGGAAAACTGTAGAGTTTGAATAATTGCAAGAGTTTGAGATGTTTCTTAATGCAGTGAACTAGATTTGCTGAAAAAGAGAGAAGTGGAGAATTTGAAAGTCGAGGTGGAAGCTGTGCATCTGGAATTGCAGACTTGTTCTTAATACATATAGTGGAGTAGAGATATCGAAATTGATAGAAATGGAGAACCTTAGACCCTCAGGGAAGGAGTAGCATTTACGAGAAGTGCATTTCATGGAATTGGGAGTTTTTGCTTTTATACAGAATGAGAAATATCTGCAGATAGAGAAAACGGTAGAATTTTTTCAATGGATCGCAGTTGACATTTTGGAAGATAGTGACAGTTTGGTTTCTTTAAAGCGAGACTTTACTGAGATATTGAAGTTAGTGTGAATGCTAAGAAGCTGCAAAACTGTAGAGTTGGAATATTTGCCAGAAATTGAGATGTTTTTTATTGCAGTGAAGTAGATGTGCTGAGAAAGAGAGAAGTGGAGAAGTTAAAAGTCGAGCTGAATGAACAGCAGCTGGAATTGCAGACTTGTTCTTCATAGAGACATTAGTACATACAGAGATTGTAAATTGGTAGAGATATCGAAATTGATAGAATTGTAGAACCTTAGACAAAGAGTGAAGGAATAGATTCTACAAGAATGGAATTTCATAGAATTGGGCTTTTCTGAAATTATACAGAATGAGAAATATCTGCAGATAGAGAAAATGGTAGAATTTGTTCAATGGATAGCAGTTGACATTCTGGTAGAGAGAGAAAACCATTTGTGCTGAAACATGACCCTATGGAGTTTTTGAAATCTGTGTGAAAGTGGAGAATCTGGTGATCCACAGAATTGAGTAATTGCAAAAAATTGAGATGTTCCTTTCAACACAGAACCAGATTGCTGAAAAGGGGAGAAACTGAGAAAATGAAGTTGATTTGAATGACGAGCAGCTGACAAAGCAGAGATTCTTTGAAATTAAGTTAATGCATCAATGCAGTAGAACTTTTTTGAGATATCAAAATTAATAGAAATGAAGAATCTGATGCACTCAGTGAAAGAGCCGAAGATGCGTCCAGTGCATTTCATGGAATTGGGGGTTGTTGCAGAATGAGAAATATCTGCAGGTACAGAAAATGGTAGAATTTGGTCAATGGATCGCAGTTGACATGTTGGTAGATAGGGAGAGTTTGTTATCAGTCATGCGAAGCAAACTGAGATATTGAAGTTAGTATGAATGCATAGAAGTTGGAAAGCTGTAGAGTTTGAATAATTGCAAGAGTTTGAGATGTTTCTTAATGCAGTGAACTAGATTTGCTGAAAAAGAGAGAAGTGGAGAAGTTGAAAGTCGAGGTGGAAGCTGTACACCTGGAATTGCAGACTTGTTCTTAATAGAGACATTAATACATATAGTGGAGTAGAGATATCGAAATTGATAGAAATGGAGAACCTTAGACACTCAGGGAAGGAGTAGCATCTACGAGAAGTGCATTTCATGGAATTGGGAGTTTTTGCTATTATACCGAATGAGAAATATCTGCAGATAGAGAAAATGGTAGAATTTGTTCAATGGATCGCAGTTGACATTTTGGAAGATGCTGAGAGTTTGGTTTCTTTAAAGCGAGACCTTACTGAGATATTGAATTTAGTGTGAATGCTAAGAAGCTGCAAAACTGTAGAGTTGAAACATTTGCCAGAAATTGAGATGTTATGTATTGCAGTTAAGTAGATTTGCTGAGAAAGAGAGAAGTGGAGAAGTTGAAAGTCGAGCTGAATGAAAAGCAGCTGGAATTGCAGACTTGCTCTTCATAGAGACATTAGTACATACAGAGATTGTAAATTGGTAGAGATATCGAAATTGATAGAATTGGAGAACCTTAGACACTCAGTGAAGGAGTAGATTCTACAAGAATGGAATTTCATAGAATTGGGCTTTTCTGCAATTATACAGAATGAGAAATATCTGCAGATAGAGAAAATGCTAGAATTTGTTCAATGGATAGCAGTTGACATTTTGGTAATGAGAGAAAATCAGTTGTGTGAAAACATGAGCTTACGGACATCTTGATGTCAGTGTGAAAGCGGAGAATCTGGTGATCTACAGAATTGAGTAATTGCAAGAAATTGAGATGTTCCTTTCAACAGAGAACCAGATTTGCTGAAACGGGGAGAAACTGAGAAAATGAAGTTTATTTGAATGATGTGCGGCTGACAAAGCAGAGATTCTTTGAACTTGTTAAGTTAATGCATAAATACAGTAGAACTTTTTTCAGATATAAAAATTAATAGAAATGTAGAATCTGATACACGCAGAGAGAGAGCCGAAGATGCTAGCAGTGAATTTCATGGAATTGGGAGTTGTTGCTATTATACAGAATGAGAAATTTCTGCAAGTACAGAAAATGGTAGAATTTGGTCAATGGATCGCAGTTGACATGTTGGTAGATATCGAGATTTTGTTTTCAGTCATCCAAAGCACACTGAGATATTGAAGTTTGCATGAATGCAAAGAAGCTGGAAAACTGTAGAGTTTGAATAATTGCAAGAGTTTGAGATGTTTCTTAATGCAGTAAACTAGATTTGCTGACAAAGAATGAAATGGAGAAGTTGTGGGTCGAGGTTAACGATGAGTACCTGGAATTGCAGACTTGTTCTTAATAGAGACATTAATACATATAGAGAGTAGAAATTAGTAGAGATATCGAAATTGATAGAAATGGAGAAGCTTAGACTCTCAGTGAAAGAGTAGCATCTGCAAGAAGGGAATTTCATGTCATTGAGCATTTTGCAATTATACAGAATGAGAAATATCTGCAGATAGAGAAAATGGCTAGAACTTGTTCAATGGATAGCAGTTGACATTTTGGTAATGAGAGAAAATCAGTTGTGTGAAAACATGAGCTTACGGACATCTTGATGTCAGTGTGAAAGCGGAGAATCTGGTGATCTACAGAATTGAGTAATTGCAAGAAATTGAGATGTTCCTTTCAACAGAGAACCAGATTTACTGAAAAGGGGAGAAACTGACAAAATGAAGTTTATTTGAATGATGAGCAGCTGACAAAGCAGAGATTCTTTGAACTTGTTACGTTAATGCATAAATACAGTAGAACCTTTTTCAGATATAAAAATTAATAGAAATGTAGAATCTGATACATGCAGAGAGAGAGCCGAAGATGCTAGCAGTGAATTTCATGGAATTGGGAGTTGTTGTTATTATACAGAATGAGAAATTTCTGCAGGTACAGAAAATGGTAGAATTTGGTCAATGGATCGCAGTTGACATGTTGGTAGATAGCGAGAATTTGTTTTCAGTCATGCGAAACACACTGAGATATTGAAGTTTGCATGAATGCAAAAAAGCTGGAAAACTGTAGAGTTTGAATAATTGCAAGAGTTTGAGGTGTTACTTAATGCAGTAAACTAGCTTTGCTGAAAAAGAATGAAATGGAGAAGGTCTAGGTCGAGGTTAACGACGAGTACCTGGAATTGCAGACATGTTCTTAATAGAGACTTTAATACACATAGAGAGTAGAAATTAGTAGAGATATCGAAATTGATGGAAATGGAGAAGCTTAGACTCTCAGTGAAGGAGTAGCATCTACAAGAAGGGAATTTCATGTCATTGAGCATTTTGCAATTATACAGAATGATAAATATCTGCAGATAGAGAAAATGGCTAGAACTTGTTCAATGGATAGCAGTTGACATTTTGGTAATTAGAGAAAATCAGTTGTGTGAAAACATGAGCTTACGGACATCTTGACGTCAGTGTGAATGCGGAGAATCTGGTAATCTGCAGAATTGAGTAATTGCATGAAATTGAGATCTTCCTTCAGACTGAGAACCAGCTTTGCTGAAAAGTAGAGAAGCTGAGAAGATGAAGTTTTATTTGACCCATGAGCAAATGGCCATGCAGGGATTCATAGAAATTGAGATATTATTGCATATATACAGTACAACTTTTCGAGATATACAAATTGAAAGAAATGAAGAATCTGATACACTCAGTGAAAGAGCCGAAGATGCTTGCAGTGAATTTCATGGAATTGGGAGTTGTTGCAGAATGCGAAACATCGGCAGGTACAGAAAATGGTAGAATTTGGTCAATAGATCGCAGTTGACATGTTGGTAGATAGGGAGAGTTTGTTATCAGTCATGCGAAGCAAACTGAGATATTGAAGTTAGTGTGAATGCATAGAAGTTGGAAAACTGTAGAGTTTGAATAATTGCAAGAGTTTGAGATGTTTCTTAATGCAGTGAACTAGATTTGCTGAAAAAGAGAGAAGTGGAGAATTTGAAAGTCGAGGTGGAAGCTGTGCATCTGGAATTGCAGACTTGTTCTTAATACATATAGTGGAGTAGAGATATCGAAATTGATAGAAATGGAGAACCTTAGACCCTCAGGGAAGGAGTAGCATTTACGAGAAGTGCATTTCATGGAATTGGGAGTTTTTGCTTTTATACAGAATGAGAAATATCTGCAGATAGAGAAAACGGTAGAATTTTTTCAATGGATCGCAGTTGACATTTTGGAAGATAGTGACAGTTTGGTTTCTTTAAAGCGAGACTTTACTGAGATATTGAAGTTAGTGTGAATGCTAAGAAGCTGCAAAACTGTAGAGTTGGAATATTTGCCAGAAATTGAGATGTTTTTTATTGCAGTGAAGTAGATGTGCTGAGAAAGAGAGAAGTGGAGAAGTTAAAAGTCGAGCTGAATGAACAGCAGCTGGAATTGCAGACTTGTTCTTCATAGAGACATTAGTACATACAGAGATTGTAAATTGGTAGAGATATCGAAATTGATAGAATTGTAGAACCTTAGACAAAGAGTGAAGGAATAGATTCTACAAGAATGGAATTTCATAGAATTGGGCTTTTCTGAAATTATACAGAATGAGAAATATCTGCAGATAGAGAAAATGGTAGAATTTGTTCAATGGATAGCAGTTGACATTCTGGTAGAGAGAGAAAACCATTTGTGCTGAAACATGACCCTATGGAGTTTTTGAAATCTGTGTGAAAGTGGAGAATCTGGTGATCCACAGAATTGAGTAATTGCAAAAAATTGAGATGTTCCTTTCAACACAGAACCAGATTGCTGAAAAGGGGAGAAACTGAGAAAATGAAGTTGATTTGAATGACGAGCAGCTGACAAAGCAGAGATTCTTTGAAATTAAGTTAATGCATCAATGCAGTAGAACTTTTTTGAGATATCAAAATTAATAGAAATGAAGAATCTGATGCACTCAGTGAAAGAGCCGAAGATGCGTCCAGTGCATTTCATGGAATTGGGGGTTGTTGCAGAATGAGAAATATCTGCAGGTACAGAAAATGGTAGAATTTGGTCAATGGATCGCAGTTGACATGTTGGTAGATAGGGAGAGTTTGTTATCAGTCATGCGAAGCAAACTGAGATATTGAAGTTAGTATGAATGCATAGAAGTTGGAAAGCTGTAGAGTTTGAATAATTGCAAGAGTTTGAGATGTTTCTTAATGCAGTGAACTAGATTTGCTGAAAAAGAGAGAAGTGGAGAAGTTGAAAGTCGAGGTGGAAGCTGTACACCTGGAATTGCAGACTTGTTCTTAATAGAGACATTAATACATATAGTGGAGTAGAGATATCGAAATTGATAGAAATGGAGAACCTTAGACACTCAGGGAAGGAGTAGCATCTACGAGAAGTGCATTTCATGGAATTGGGAGTTTTTGCTATTATACCGAATGAGAAATATCTGCAGATAGAGAAAATGGTAGAATTTGTTCAATGGATCGCAGTTGACATTTTGGAAGATGCTGAGAGTTTGGTTTCTTTAAAGCGAGACCTTACTGAGATATTGAATTTAGTGTGAATGCTAAGAAGCTGCAAAACTGTAGAGTTGAAACATTTGCCAGAAATTGAGATGTTATGTATTGCAGTTAAGTAGATTTGCTGAGAAAGAGAGAAGTGGAGAAGTTGAAAGTCGAGCTGAATGAAAAGCAGCTGGAATTGCAGACTTGCTCTTCATAGAGACATTAGTACATACAGAGATTGTAAATTGGTAGAGATATCGAAATTGATAGAATTGGAGAACCTTAGACACTCAGTGAAGGAGTAGATTCTACAAGAATGGAATTTCATAGAATTGGGCTTTTCTGCAATTATACAGAATGAGAAATATCTGCAGATAGAGAAAATGCTAGAATTTGTTCAATGGATAGCAGTTGACAATCTGGTAGAGAGAGAAAACCATTTGTGCTGAAACATGAGCCTACGGAGTTATTGAAGTCTGTGTGAAAGCGGAGAATCTGGTGATCTACAGAATTGAGTAATTGCAAGAAATTGAGATGTTCCTTTCAACAGAGAACCAGATTTGCTGAAACGGGGAGAAACTGAGAAAATGAAGTTTATTTGAATGATGTGCGGCTGACAAAGCAGAGATTCTTTGAACTTGTTAAGTTAATGCATAAATACAGTAGAACTTTTTTCAGATATAAAAATTAATAGAAATGTAGAATCTGATACACGCAGAGAGAGAGCCGAAGATGCTAGCAGTGAATTTCATGGAATTGGGCGTTGTTGCTATTATACAGAATGAGAAATTTCTGCAAGTACAGAAAATGGTAGAATTTGGTCAATGGATCGCAGTTGACATGTTGGTAGATATCGAGATTTTGTTTTCAGTCATCCAAAGCACACTGAGATATTGAAGTTTGCATGAATGCAAAGAAGCTGGAAAACTGTAGAGTTTGAATAATTGCAAGAGTTTGAGATGTTTCTTAATGCAGTAAACTAGATTTGCTGACAAAGAATGAAATGGAGAAGTTGTGGGTCGAGGTTAACGATGAGTACCTGGAATTGCAGACTTGTTCTTAATAGAGACATTAATACATATAGAGAGTAGAAATTAGTAGAGATATCGAAATTGATAGAAATGGAGAAGCTTAGACTCTCAGTGAAAGAGTAGCATCTGCAAGAAGGGAATTTCATGTCATTGAGCATTTTGCAATTATACAGAATGAGAAATATCTGCAGATAGAGAAAATGGCTAGAACTTGTTCAATGGATAGCAGTTGACATTTTGGTAATGAGAGAAAATCAGTTGTGTGAAAACATGAGCTTACGGACATCTTGATGTCAGTGTGAAAGCGGAGAATCTGGTGATCTACAGAATTGAGTAATTGCAAGAAATTGAGATGTTCCTTTCAACAGAGAACCAGATTTACTGAAAAGGGGAGAAACTGACAAAATGAAGTTTATTTGAATGATGAGCAGCTGACAAAGCAGAGATTCTTTGAACTTGTTACGTTAATGCATAAATACAGTAGAACCTTTTTCAGATATAAAAATTAATAGAAATGTAGAATCTGATACATGCAGAGAGAGAGCCGAAGATGCTAGCAGTGAATTTCATGGAATTGGGAGTTGTTGTTATTATACAGAATGAGAAATTTCTGCAGGTACAGAAAATGGTAGAATTTGGTCAATGGATCGCAGTTGACATGTTGGTAGATAGCGAGAATTTGTTTTCAGTCATGCGAAACACACTGAGATATTGAAGTTTGCATGAATGCAAAAAAGCTGGAAAACTGTAGAGTTTGAATAATTGCAAGAGTTTGAGGTGTTACTTAATGCAGTAAACTAGCTTTGCTGAAAAAGAATGAAATGGAGAAGGTCTAGGTCGAGGTTGACGACGAGTACCTGGAATTGCAGACATGTTCTTAATAGAGACTTTAATACACATAGAGAGTAGAAATTAGTAGAGATATCGAAATTGATGGAAATGGAGAAGCTTAGACTCTCAGTGAAGGAGTAGCATCTACAAGAAGGGAATTTCATGTCATTGAGCATTTTGCAATTATACAGAATGATAAATATCTGCAGATAGAGAAAATGGCTAGAACTTGTTCAATGGATAGCAGTTGACATTTTGGCAATTAGAGAAAATCAGTTGTGTGAAAACATGAGCTTACGGACATCTTGACGTCAGTGTGAATGCGGAGAATCTGGTAATCTGCAGAATTGAGTAATTGCATGAAATTGAGATCTTCCTTCAGACTGAGAACCAGCTTTGCTGAAAAGTAGAGAAGCTGAGAAGATGAAGTTTTATTTGAACCATGAGCAAATGGCCATGCAGGGATTCATAGAAATTGAGATATTATTGCATATATACAGTACAACTTTTCGAGATATAGAAATTGAAAGAAATGAAGAATCTGATACACTCAGTGAAAGAGCCGAAGATGCTTGCAGTGAATTTCATGGAATTGGGAGTTGTTGCAGAATGCGAAATATCGGCAGGTACAGAAAATGGTAGAATTTGGTCAATAGATCGCAGTTGACATGTTGGTAGATAGGGAGAGTTTGTTATCAGTCATGCGAAGCAAACTGAGATATTGAAGTTAGTGTGAATGCATAGAAGTTGGAAAACTGTAGAGTTTGAATAATTGCAAGAGTTTGAGATGTTTCTTAATGCAGTGAACTAGATTTGCTGAAAAAGAGAGAAGTGGAGAATTTGAAAGTCGAGGTGGAAGCTGTGCATCTGGAATTGCAGACTTGTTCTTAATACATATATAGTGGAGTAGAGATATCGAAATTGATAGAAATGGAGAACCTTAGACCCTCAGGGAAGGAGTAGCATCTACGAGAAGTGCATTTCATGGAATTGGGAGTTTTTGCTTTTATACAGAATGAGAAATATCTGCAGATAGAGAAAACGGTAGAATTTTTTCAATGGATCGCAGTTGACATTTTGGAAGATAGTGACAGTTTGGTTTCTTTAAAGCGAGACTTTACTGAGATATTGAAGTTAGTGTGAATGCTAAGAAGCTGCAAAACTGTAGAGTTGGAATATTTGCCAGAAATTGAGATGTTTTTTATTGCAGTGAAGTAGATGTGCTGAGAAAGAGAGAAGTGGAGAAGTTAAAAGTCGAGCTGAATGAACAGCAGCTGGAATTGCAGACTTGTTCTTCATAGAGACATTAGTGCATACAGAGATTGTAAATTGGTAGAGATATCGAAATTGATAGAATTGTAGAACCTTAGACAAAGAGTGAAGGAATAGATTCTACAAGAATGGAATTTCATAGAATTGGGCTTTTCTGCAATTATACAGAATGAGAAATATCTGCAGATAGAGAAAATGGTAGAATTTGTTCAATGGATAGCAGTTGACATTCTGGTAGAGAGAGAAAACCATTTGTGCTGAAACATGACCCTATGGAGTTTTTGAAATCTGTGTGAAAGTGGAGAATCTGGTGATCCACAGAATTGAGTAATTGCAAAAAATTGAGATGTTCCTTTCAACACAGAACCAGATTGCTGAAAAGGGGAGAAACTGAGAAAATGAAGTTGATTTGAATGACGAGCAGCTGACAAAGCAGAGATTCTTTGAAATTAAGTTAATGCATCAATGCAGTAGAACTTTTTTGAGATATCAAAATTAATAGAAATGAAGAATCTGATGCACTCAGTGAAAGAGCCGAAGATGCGTCCAGTGCATTTCATGGAATTGGGGGTTGTTGCAGAATGAGAAATATCTGCAGGTACAGAAAATGGTAGAATTTGGTCAATGGATCGCAGTTGACATGTTGGTAGATAGGGAGAGTTTGTTATCAGTCATGCGAAGCAAACTGAGATATTGAAGTTAGTATGAATGCATAGAAGTTGGAAAGCTGTAGAGTTTGAATAATTGCAAGAGTTTGAGATGTTTCTTAATGCAGTGAACTAGATTTGCTGAAAAAGAGAGAAGTGGAGAAGTTGAAAGTCGAGGTGGAAGCTGTACACCTGGAATTGCAGACTTGTTCTTAATAGAGACATTAATACATATAGTGGAGTAGAGATATCGAAATTGATAGAAATGGAGAACCTTAGACACTCAGGGAAGGAGTAGCATCTACGAGAAGTGCATTTCATGGAATTGGGAGTTTTTGCTATTATACCGAATGAGAAATATCTGCAGATAGAGAAAATGGTAGAATTTGTTCAATGGATCGCAGTTGACATTTTGGAAGATGCTGAGAGTTTGGTTTCTTTAAAGCGAGACCTTACTGAGATATTGAATTTAGTGTGAATGCTAAGAAGCTGCAAAACTGTAGAGTTGAAACATTTGCCAGAAATTGAGATGTTATGTATTGCAGTTAAGTAGATTTGCTGAGAAAGAGAGAAGTGGAGAAGTTGAAAGTCGAGCTGAATGAAAAGCAGCTGGAATTGCAGACTTGCTCTTCATAGAGACATTAGTACATACAGAGATTGTAAATTGGTAGAGATATCGAAATTGATAGAATTGGAGAACCTTAGACACTCAGTGAAGGAGTAGATTCTACAAGAATGGAATTTCATAGAATTGGGCTTTTCTGCAATTATACAGAATGAGAAATATCTGCAGATAGAGAAAATGCTAGAATTTGTTCAATGGATAGCAGTTGACAATCTGGTAGAGAGAGAAAACCATTTGTGCTGAAACATGAGCCTACGGAGTTATTGAAGTCTGTGTGAAAGCGGAGAATCTGGTGATCTACAGAATTGAGTAATTGCAAGAAATTGAGATGTTCCTTTCAACAGAGAACCAGATTTGCTGAAACGGGGAGAAACTGAGAAAATGAAGTTTATTTGAATGATGTGCGGCTGACAAAGCAGAGATTCTTTGAACTTGTTAAGTTAATGCATAAATACAGTAGAACTTTTTTCAGATATAAAAATTAATAGAAATGTAGAATCTGATACACGCAGAGAGAGAGCCGAAGATGCTAGCAGTGAATTTCATGGAATTGGGAGTTGTTGCTATTATACAGAATGAGAAATTTCTGCAAGTACAGAAAATGGTAGAATTTGGTCAATGGATCGCAGTTGACATGTTGGTAGATATCGAGATTTTGTTTTCAGTCATCCAAAGCACACTGAGATATTGAAGTTTGCATGAATGCAAAGAAGCTGGAAAACTGTAGAGTTTGAATAATTGCAAGAGTTTGAGATGTTTCTTAATGCAGTAAACTAGATTTGCTGACAAAGAATGAAATGGAGAAGTTGTGGGTCGAGGTTAACGATGAGTACCTGGAATTGCAGACTTGTTCTTAATAGAGACATTAATACACATAGAGAGTAGAAATTAGTAGAGATATCGAAATTGATGGAAATGGAGAAGCTTAGACTCTCAGTGAAGGAGTAGCATCTACAAGAAGGGAATTTCATGTCATTGAGCATTTTGCAATTATACAGAATGATAAATATCTGTAGATAGAGAAAATGGCTAGAACTTGTTCAATGGATAGCAGTTGACATTTTGGTAATGAGAGAAAATCAGTTGTGTGAAAACATGAGCTTACGGACATCTTGATGTCAGTGTGAATGCGGAGAATCTGGTAATCTGCAGAATTGAGTAATTGCATGAAATTGAGATCTTCCTTCAGACTGAGAACCAGCTTTGCTAAAAAGTAGAGAAGCTGAGAAGATGAAGTTTTATTTGAACCATGAGCAAATGGCCATGCAGGGATTCATAGAAATTGAGATATTATTGCATATATACAGTACAACTTTTCGAGATATACAAATTGAAAGAAATGAAGAATCTGATACACTCAGTGAAAGAGCCGAAGATGCTTGCAGTGAATTTCATGGAATTGGGAGTTGTTGCAGAATGCGAAACATCGGCAGGTACAGAAAATGGTAGAATTTGGTCAATAGATCGCAGTTGACATGTTGGTAGATAGGGAGAGTTTGTTATCAGTCATGCGAAGCAAACTGAGATATTGAAGTTAGTGTGAATGCATAGAAGTTGGAAAACTGTAGAGTTTGAATAATTGCAAGAGTTTGAGATGTTTCTTAATGCAGTGAACTAGATTTGCTGAAAAAGAGAGAAGTGGAGAATTTGAAAGTCGAGGTGGAAGCTGTGCATCTGGAATTGCAGACTTGTTCTTAATACATATAGTGGAGTAGAGATATCGAAATTGATAGAAATGGAGAACCTTAGACCCTCAGGGAAGGAGTAGCATCTACGAGAAGTGCATTTCATGGAATTGGGAGTTTTTGCTTTTATACAGAATGAGAAATATCTGCAGATAGAGAAAACGGTAGAATTTTTTCAATGGATCGCAGTTGACATTTTGGAAGATAGTGACAGTTTGGTTTCTTTAAAGCGAGACTTTACTGAGATATTGAAGTTAGTGTGAATGCTAAGAAGCTGCAAAACTGTAGAGTTGGAATATTTGCCAGAAATTGAGATGTTTTTTATTGCAGTGAAGTAGATGTGCTGAGAAAGAGAGAAGTGGAGAAGTTAAAAGTCGAGCTGAATGAACAGCAGCTGGAATTGCAGACTTGTTCTTCATAGAGACATTAGTACATACAGAGATTGTAAATTGGTAGAGATATCGAAATTGATAGAATTGTAGAACCTTAGACAAAGAGTGAAGGAATAGATTCTACAAGAATGGAATTTCATAGAATTGGGCTTTTCTGCAATTATACCGAATGAGAAATATCTGCAGATAGAGAAAATGGTAGAATTTGTTCAATGGATCGCAGTTGACATTTTGGAAGATGCTGAGAGTTTGGTTTCTTTAAAGCGAGACCTTACTGAGATATTGAATTTAGTGTGAATGCTAAGAAGCTGCAAAACTGTAGAGTTGAAACATTTGCCAGAAATTGAGATGTTATGTATTGCAGTTAAGTAGATTTGCTGAGAAAGAGAGAAGTGGAGAAGTTGAAAGTCGAGCTGAATGAAAAGCAGCTGGAATTGCAGACTTGCTCTTCATAGAGACATTAGTACATACAGAGATTGTAAATTGGTAGAGATATCGAAATTGATAGAATTGGAGAACCTTAGACACTCAGTGAAGGAGTAGATTCTACAAGAATGGAATTTCATAGAATTGGGCTTTTCTGCAATTATACAGAATGAGAAATATCTGCAGATAGAGAAAATGCTAGAATTTGTTCAATGGATAGCAGTTGACAATCTGGTAGAGAGAGAAAACCATTTGTGCTGAAACATGAGCCTACTGAGTTATTGAAGTCTGTGTGAAAGCGGAGAATCTGGTGATCTACAGAATTGAGTAATTGCAAGAAATTGAGATGTTCCTTTCAACAGAGAACCAGATTTGCTGAAACGGGGAGAAACTGAGAAAATGAAGTTTATTTGAATGATGTGCGGCTGACAAAGCAGAGATTCTTTGAACTTGTTAAGTTAATGCATAAATACAGTAGAACTTTTTTCAGATATAAAAATTAATAGAAATGTAGAATCTGATACACGCAGAGAGAGAGCCGAAGATGCTAGCAGTGAATTTCATGGAATTGGGAGTTGTTGCTATTATACAGAATGAGAAATTTCTGCAAGTACAGAAAATGGTAGAATTTGGTCAATAGATCGCAGTTGACATGTTGGTAGATAGGGAGAGTTTGTTATCAGTCATGCGAAGCAAACTGAGATATTGAAGTTAGTGTGAATGCATAGAAGTTGGAAAACTGTAGAGTTTGAATAATTGCAAGAGTTTGAGATGTTTCTTAATGCAGTGAACTAGATTTGCTGAAAAAGAGAGAAGTGGAGAATTTGAAAGTCGAGGTGGAAGCTGTGCATCTGGAATTGCAGACTTGTTCTTAATACATATAGTGGAGTAGAGATATCGAAATTGATAGAAATGGAGAACCTTAGACCCTCAGGGAAGGAGTAGCATCTACGAGAAGTGCATTTCATGGAATTGGGAGTTTTTGCTTTTATACAGAATGAGAAATATCTGCAGATAGAGAAAACGGTAGAATTTTTTCAATGGATCGCAGTTGACATTTTGGAAGATAGTGACAGTTTGGTTTCTTTAAAGCGAGACTTTACTGAGATATTGAAGTTAGTGTGAATGCTAAGAAGCTGCAAAACTGTAGAGTTGGAATATTTGCCAGAAATTGAGATGTTTTTTATTGCAGTGAAGTAGATGTGCTGAGAAAGAGAGAAGTGGAGAAGTTAAAAGTCGAGCTGAATGAACAGCAGCTGGAATTGCAGACTTGTTCTTCATAGAGACATTAGTACATACAGAGATTGTAAATTGGTAGAGATATCGAAATTGATAGAATTGTAGAACCTTAGACAAAGAGTGAAGGAATAGATTCTACAAGAATGGAATTTCATAGAATTGGGCTTTTCTGCAATTATACCGAATGAGAAATATCTGCAGATAGAGAAAATGGTAGAATTTGTTCAATGGATCGCAGTTGACATTTTGGAAGATGCTGAGAGTTTGGTTTCTTTAAAGCGAGACCTTACTGAGATATTGAATTTAGTGTGAATGCTAAGAAGCTGCAAAACTGTAGAGTTGAAACATTTGCCAGAAATTGAGATGTTATGTATTGCAGTTAAGTAGATTTGCTGAGAAAGAGAGAAGTGGAGAAGTTGAAAGTCGAGCTGAATGAAAAGCAGCTGGAATTGCAGACTTGCTCTTCATAGAGACATTAGTACATACAGAGATTGTAAATTGGTAGAGATATCGAAATTGATAGAATTGGAGAACCTTAGACACTCAGTGAAGGAGTAGATTCTACAAGAATGGAATTTCATAGAATTGGGCTTTTCTGCAATTATACAGAATGAGAAATATCTGCAGATAGAGAAAATGCTAGAATTTGTTCAATGGATAGCAGTTGACAATCTGGTAGAGAGAGAAAACCATTTGTGCTGAAACATGAGCCTACGGAGTTATTGAAGTCTGTGTGAAAGCGGAGAATCTGGTGATCTACAGAATTGAGTAATTGCAAGAAATTGAGATGTTCCTTTCAACAGAGAACCAGATTTGCTGAAACGGGGAGAAACTGAGAAAATGAAGTTTATTTGAATGATGTGCGGCTGACAAAGCAGAGATTCTTTGAACTTGTTAAGTTAATGCATAAATACAGTAGAACTTTTTTCAGATATAAAAATTAATAGAAATGTAGAATCTGATACACGCAGAGAGAGAGCCGAAGATGCTAGCAGTGAATTTCATGGAATTGGGAGTTGTTGCTATTATACAGAATGAGAAATTTCTGCAAGTACAGAAAATGGTAGAATTTGGTCAATGGATCGCAGTTGACATGTTGGTAGATATCGAGATTTTGTTTTCAGTCATCCAAAGCACACTGAGATATTGAAGTTTGCATGAATGCAAAGAAGTTGGAAAACTGTAGAGTTTGAATAATTGCAAGAGTTTGAGATGTTTCCTAATGCAGTGAACTAGATTTGCTGAAAAAGAATGAAATGGAGAAGTTGTGGGTCGAGGTTAACGATGAGTACCTGGAATTGCAGACTTGTTCTTAATAGAGACATTAATACATATAGAGAGTAGAAATTAGTAGAGATATCGAAATTGATAGAAATGGAGAAGCTTAGACTCTCAGTGAAAGAGTAGCATCTGCAAGAAGGGAATTTCATGTCATTGAGCATTTTGCAATTATACAGAATGAGAAATATCTGCAGATAGAGAAAATGGCTAGAACTTGTTCAATGGATAGCAGTTGACATTTTGGTAATGAGAGAAAATCAGTTGTGTGAAAACATGAGCTTACGGACATCTTGATGTCAGTGTGAAAGCGGAGAATCTGGTGATCTACAGAATTGAGTAATTGCAAGAAATTGAGATGTTCCTTTCAACAGAGAACCAGATTTACTGAAAAGGGGAGAAACTGACAAAATGAAGTTTATTTGAATGATGAGCAGCTGACAAAGCAGAGATTCTTTGAACTTGTTACGTTAATGCATAAATACAGTAGAACCTTTTTCAGATATAAAAATTAATAGAAATGTAGAATCTGATACATGCAGAGAGAGAGCCGAAGATGCTAGCAGTGAATTTCATGGAATTGGGAGTTGTTGTTATTATACAGAATGAGAAATTTCTGCAGGTACAGAAAATGGTAGAATTTGGTCAATGGATCGCAGTTGACATGTTGGTAGATAGCGAGAATTTGTTTTCAGTCATGCGAAACACACTGAGATATTGAAGTTTGCATGAATGCAAAAAAGCTGGAAAACTGTAGAGTTTGAATAATTGCAAGAGTTTGAGGTGTTACTTAATGCAGTAAACTAGCTTTGCTGAAAAAGAATGAAATGGAGAAGGTCTAGGTCGAGGTTGACGACGAGTACCTGGAATTGCAGACATGTTCTTAATAGAGACTTTAATACACATAGAGAGTAGAAATTAGTAGAGATATCGAAATTGATGGAAATGGAGAAGCTTAGACTCTCAGTGAAGGAGTAGCATCTACAAGAAGGGAATTTCATGTCATTGAGCATTTTGCAATTATACAGAATGATAAATATCTGCAGATAGAGAAAATGGCTAGAACTTGTTCAATGGATAGCAGTTGACATTTTGGTAATTAGAGAAAATCAGTTGTGTGAAAACATGAGCTTACGGACATCTTGACGTCAGTGTGAATGCGGAGAATCTGGTAATCTGCAGAATTGAGTAATTGCATGAAATTGAGATCTTCCTTCAGACTGAGAACCAGCTTTGCTGAAAAGTAGAGAAGCTGAGAAGATGAAGTTTTATTTGAACCATGAGCAAATGGCCATGCAGGGATTCATAGAAATTGAGATATTATTGCATATATACAGTACAACTTTTCGAGATATAGAAATTGAAAGAAATGAAGAATCTGATACACTCAGTGAAAGAGCCGAAGATGCTTGCAGTGAATTTCATGGAATTGGGAGTTGTTGCAGAATGCGAAATATCGGCAGGTACAGAAAATGGTAGAATTTGGTCAATAGATCGCAGTTGACATGTTGGTAGATAGGGAGAGTTTGTTATCAGTCATGCGAAGCAAACTGAGATATTGAAGTTAGTGTGAATGCATAGAAGTTGGAAAACTGTAGAGTTTGAATAATTGCAAGAGTTTGAGATGTTTCTTAATGCAGTGAACTAGATTTGCTGAAAAAGAGAGAAGTGGAGAATTTGAAAGTCGAGGTGGAAGCTGTGCATCTGGAATTGCAGACTTGTTCTTAATACATATATAGTGGAGTAGAGATATCGAAATTGATAGAAATGGAGAACCTTAGACCCTCAGGGAAGGAGTAGCATCTACGAGAAGTGCATTTCATGGAATTGGGAGTTTTTGCTTTTATACAGAATGAGAAATATCTGCAGATAGAGAAAACGGTAGAATTTTTTCAATGGATCGCAGTTGACATTTTGGAAGATAGTGACAGTTTGGTTTCTTTAAAGCGAGACTTTACTGAGATATTGAAGTTAGTGTGAATGCTAAGAAGCTGCAAAACTGTAGAGTTGGAATATTTGCCAGAAATTGAGATGTTTTTTATTGCAGTGAAGTAGATGTGCTGAGAAAGAGAGAAGTGGAGAAGTTAAAAGTCGAGCTGAATGAACAGCAGCTGGAATTGCAGACTTGTTCTTCATAGAGACATTAGTACATACAGAGATTGTAAATTGGTAGAGATATCGAAATTGATAGAATTGTAGAACCTTAGACAAAGAGTGAAGGAATAGATTCTACAAGAATGGAATTTCATAGAATTGGGCTTTTCTGCAATTATACAGAATGAGAAATATCTGCAGATAGAGAAAATGGTAGAATTTGTTCAATGGATAGCAGTTGACATTCTGGTAGAGAGAGAAAACCATTTGTGCTGAAACATGACCCTATGGAGTTTTTGAAATCTGTGTGAAAGTGGAGAATCTGGTGATCCACAGAATTGAGTAATTGCAAAAAATTGAGATGTTCCTTTCAACACAGAACCAGATTGCTGAAAAGGGGAGAAACTGAGAAAATGAAGTTGATTTGAATGACGAGCAGCTGACAAAGCAGAGATTCTTTGAAATTAAGTTAATGCATCAATGCAGTAGAACTTTTTTGAGATATCAAAATTAATAGAAATGAAGAATCTGATGCACTCAGTGAAAGAGCCGAAGATGCGTCCAGTGCATTTCATGGAATTGGGTGTTGTTGCAGAATGAGAAATATCTGCAGGTACATTAAATGGTAGAATTTGGTCAATGGATCGCAGTTGACATGTTGGTAGATAGGGAGAGTTTGTTATCAGTCATGCGAAGCAAACTGAGATATTGAAGTTAGTATGAATGCATAGAAGTTGGAAAGCTGTAGAGTTTGAATAATTGCAAGAGTTTGAGATGTTTCTTAATGCAGTGAACTAGATTTGCTGAAAAAGAGAGAAGTGGAGAAGTTGAAAGTCGAGGTGTAAGCTGTACACCTGGAATTGCAGACTTGTTCTTAATACATTAATACATATAGTGGAGTAGAGATATCGAAATTGATAGAAATGGAGAACCTTAGACACTCAGGGAAGGAGTAGCATCTACGAGAAGTGCATTTCATGGAATTGGGAGTTTTTGCTATTATACCGAATGAGAAATATCTGCAGATAGAGAAAATGGTAGAATTTGTTCAATGGATCGCAGTTGACATTTTGGAAGATGCTGAGAGTTTGGTTTCTTTAAAGCGAGACCTTACTGAGATATTGAATTTAGTGTGAATGCTAAGAAGCTGCAAAACTGTAGAGTTGAAACATTTGCCAGAAATTGAGATGTTATGTATTGCAGTTAAGTAGATTTGCTGAGAAAGAGAGAAGTGGAGAAGTTGAAAGTCGAGCTGAATGAAAAGCAGCTGGAATTGCAGACTTGCTCTTCATAGAGACATTAGTACATACAGAGATTGTAAATTGGTAGAGATATCGAAATTGATAGAATTGGAGAACCTTAGACACTCAGTGAAGGAGTAGATTCTACAAGAATGGAATTTCATAGAATTGGGCTTTTCTGCAATTATACAGAATGAGAAATATCTGCAGATAGAGAAAATGCTAGAATTTGTTCAATGGATAGCAGTTGACAATCTGGTAGAGAGAGAAAACCATTTGTGCTGAAACATGAGCCTACGGAGTTATTGAAGTCTGTGTGAAAGCGGAGAATCTGGTGATCTACAGAATTGAGTAATTGCAAGAAATTGAGATGTTCCTTTCAACAGAGAACCAGATTTGCTGAAACGGGGAGAAACTGAGAAAATGAAGTTTATTTGAATGATGTGCGGCTGACAAAGCAGAGATTCTTTGAACTTGTTAAGTTAATGCATAAATACAGTAGAACTTTTTTCAGATATAAAAATTAATAGAAATGTAGAATCTGATACACGCAGAGAGAGAGCCGAAGATGCTAGCAGTGAATTTCATGGAATTGGGAGTTGTTGCTATTATACAGAATGAGAAATTTCTGCAAGTACAGAAAATGGTAGAATTTGGTCAATGGATCGCAGTTGACATGTTGGTAGATATCGAGATTTTGTTTTCAGTCATCCAAAGCACACTGAGATATTGAAGTTTGCATGAATGCAAAGAAGCTGGAAAACTGTAGAGTTTGAATAATTGCAAGAGTTTGAGATGTTTCTTAATGCAGTAAACTAGATTTGCTGACAAAGAATGAAATGGAGAAGTTGTGGGTCGAGGTTAACGATGAGTACCTGGAATTGCAGACTTGTTCTTAATAGAGACATTAATACATATAGAGAGTAGAAATTAGTAGAGATATCGAAATTGATAGAAATGGAGAAGCTTAGACTCTCAGTGAAAGAGTAGCATCTGCAAGAAGGGAATTTCATGTCATTGAGCATTTTGCAATTATACAGAATGAGAAATATCTGCAGATAGAGAAAATGGCTAGAACTTGTTCAATGGATAGCAGTTGACATTTTGGTAATGAGAGAAAATCAGTTGTGTGAAAACATGAGCTTACGGACATCTTGATGTCAGTGTGAAAGCGGAGAATCTGGTGATCTACAGAATTGAGTAATTGCAAGAAATTGAGATGTTCCTTTCAACAGAGAACCAGATTTACTGAAAAGGGGAGAAACTGACAAAATGAAGTTTATTTGAATGATGAGCAGCTGACAAAGCAGAGATTCTTTGAACTTGTTACGTTAATGCATAAATACAGTAGAACCTTTTTCAGATATAAAAATTAATAGAAATGTAGAATCTGATACATGCAGAGAGAAAGCCGAAGATGCTAGCAGTGAATTTCATGGAATTGGGAGTTGTTGTTATTATACAGAATGAGAAATTTCTGCAGGTACAGAAAATGGTAGAATTTGGTCAATGGATCGCAGTTGACATGTTGGTAGATAGCGAGAATTTGTTTTCAGTCATGCAAAACACACTGAGATATTGAAGTTTGCATGAATGCAAAAAAGCTGGAAAACTGTAGAGTTTGAATAATTGCAAGAGTTTGAGGTGTTACTTAATGCAGTAAACTAGCTTTGCTGAAAAAGAATGAAATGGAGAAGGTCTAGGTCGAGGTTGACGACGAGTACCTGGAATTGCAGACATGTTCTTAATAGAGACTTTAATACACATAGAGAGTAGAAATTAGTAGAGATATCGAAATTGATGGAAATGGAGAAGCTTAGACTCTCAGTGAAGGAGTAGCATCTACAAGAAGGGAATTTCATGTCATTGAGCATTTTGCAATTATACAGAATGATAAATATCTGCAGATAGAGAAAATGGCTAGAACTTGTTCAATGGATAGCAGTTGACATTTTGGTAATTAGAGAAAATCAGTTGTGTGAAAACATGAGCTTACGGACATCTTGACGTCAGTGTGAATGCGGAGAATCTGGTAATCTGCAGAATTGAGTAATTGCATGAAATTGAGATCTTCCTTCAGACTGAGAACCAGCTTTGCTGAAAAGTAGAGAAGCTGAGAAGATGAAGTTTTATTTGAACCATGAGCAAATGGCCATGCAGGGATTCATAGAAATTGAGATATTATTGCATATATACAGTACAACTTTTCGAGATATAGAAATTGAAAGAAATGAAGAATCTGATACACTCAGTGAAAGAGCCGAAGATGCTTGCAGTGAATTTCATGGAATTGGGAGTTGTTGCAGAATGCGAAATATCGGCAGGTACAGAAAATGGTAGAATTTGGTCAATAGATCGCAGTTGACATGTTGGTAGATAGGGAGAGTTTGTTATCAGTCATGCGAAGCAAACTGAGATATTGAAGTTAGTGTGAATGCATAGAAGTTGGAAAACTGTAGAGTTTGAATAATTGCAAGAGTTTGAGATGTTTCTTAATGCAGTGAACTAGATTTGCTGAAAAAGAGAGAAGTGGAGAATTTGAAAGTCGAGGTGGAAGCTGTGCATCTGGAATTGCAGACTTGTTCTTAATACATATATAGTGGAGTAGAGATATCGAAATTGATAGAAATGGAGAACCTTAGACCCTCAGGGAAGGAGTAGCATCTACGAGAAGTGCATTTCATGGAATTGGGAGTTTTTGCTTTTATACAGAATGAGAAATATCTGCAGATAGAGAAAACGGTAGAATTTTTTCAATGGATCGCAGTTGACATTTTGGAAGATAGTGACAGTTTGGTTTCTTTAAAGCGAGACTTTACTGAGATATTGAAGTTAGTGTGAATGCTAAGAAGCTGCAAAACTGTAGAGTTGGAATATTTGCCAGAAATTGAGATGTTTTTTATTGCAGTGAAGTAGATGTGCTGAGAAAGAGAGAAGTGGAGAAGTTAAAAGTCGAGCTGAATGAACAGCAGCTGGAATTGCAGACTTGTTCTTCATAGAGACATTAGTGCATACAGAGATTGTAAATTGGTAGAGATATCGAAATTGATAGAATTGTAGAACCTTAGACAAAGAGTGAAGGAATAGATTCTACAAGAATGGAATTTCATAGAATTGGGCTTTTCTGCAATTATACAGAATGAGAAATATCTGCAGATAGAGAAAATGGTAGAATTTGTTCAATGGATAGCAGTTGACATTCTGGTAGAGAGAGAAAACCATTTGTGCTGAAACATGACCCTATGGAGTTTTTGAAATCTGTGTGAAAGTGGAGAATCTGGTGATCCACAGAATTGAGTAATTGCAAAAAATTGAGATGTTCCTTTCAACACAGAACCAGATTGCTGAAAAGGGGAGAAACTGAGAAAATGAAGTTGATTTGAATGACGAGCAGCTGACAAAGCAGAGATTCTTTGAAATTAAGTTAATGCATCAATGCAGTAGAACTTTTTTGAGATATCAAAATTAATAGAAATGAAGAATCTGATGCACTCAGTGAAAGAGCCGAAGATGCGTCCAGTGCATTTCATGGAATTGGGGGTTGTTGCAGAATGAGAAATATCTGCAGGTACAGAAAATGGTAGAATTTGGTCAATGGATCGCAGTTGACATGTTGGTAGATAGGGAGAGTTTGTTATCAGTCATGCGAAGCAAACTGAGATATTGAAGTTAGTATGAATGCATAGAAGTTGGAAAGCTGTAGAGTTTGAATAATTGCAAGAGTTTGAGATGTTTCTTAATGCAGTGAACTAGATTTGCTGAAAAAGAGAGAAGTGGAGAAGTTGAAAGTCGAGGTGGAAGCTGTACACCTGGAATTGCAGACTTGTTCTTAATAGAGACATTAATACATATAGTGGAGTAGAGATATCGAAATTGATAGAAATGGAGAACCTTAGACACTCAGGGAAGGAGTAGCATCTACGAGAAGTGCATTTCATGGAATTGGGAGTTTTTGCTATTATACCGAATGAGAAATATCTGCAGATAGAGAAAATGGTAGAATTTGTTCAATGGATCGCAGTTGACATTTTGGAAGATGCTGAGAGTTTGGTTTCTTTAAAGCGAGACCTTACTGAGATATTGAATTTAGTGTGAATGCTAAGAAGCTGCAAAACTGTAGAGTTGAAACATTTGCCAGAAATTGAGATGTTATGTATTGCAGTTAAGTAGATTTGCTGAGAAAGAGAGAAGTGGAGAAGTTGAAAGTCGAGCTGAATGAAAAGCAGCTGGAATTGCAGACTTGCTCTTCATAGAGACATTAGTACATACAGAGATTGTAAATTGGTAGAGATATCGAAATTGATAGAATTGGAGAACCTTAGACACTCAGTGAAGGAGTAGATTCTACAAGAATGGAATTTCATAGAATTGGGCTTTTCTGCAATTATACAGAATGAGAAATATCTGCAGATAGAGAAAATGCTAGAATTTGTTCAATGGATAGCAGTTGACAATCTGGTAGAGAGAGAAAACCATTTGTGCTGAAACATGAGCCTACGGAGTTATTGAAGTCTGTGTGAAAGCGGAGAATCTGGTGATCTACAGAATTGAGTAATTGCAAGAAATTGAGATGTTCCTTTCAACAGAGAACCAGATTTGCTGAAACGGGGAGAAACTGAGAAAATGAAGTTTATTTGAATGATGTGCGGCTGACAAAGCAGAGATTCTTTGAACTTGTTAAGTTAATGCATAAATACAGTAGAACATTTTTCAGATATAAAAATTAATAGAAATGTAGAATCTGATACACGCAGAGAGAGAGCCGAAGATGCTAGCAGTGAATTTCATGGAATTGGGAGTTGTTGCTATTATACAGAATGAGAAATTTCTGCAAGTACAGAAAATGGTAGAATTTGGTCAATGGATCGCAGTTGACATGTTGGTAGATATCGAGATTTTGTTTTCAGTCATCCAAAGCACACTGAGATATTGAAGTTTGCATGAATGCAAAGAAGCTGGAAAACTGTAGAGTTTGAATAATTGCAAGAGTTTGAGATGTTTCTTAATGCAGTAAACTAGATTTGCTGACAAAGAATGAAATGGAGAAGTTGTGGGTCGAGGTTAACGATGAGTACCTGGAATTGCAGACTTGTTCTTAATAGAGACATTAATACACATAGAGAGTAGAAATTAGTAGAGATATCGAAATTGATGGAAATGGAGAAGCTTAGACTCTCAGTGAAGGAGTAGCATCTACAAGAAGGGAATTTCATGTCATTGAGCATTTTGCAATGATACAGAATGATAAATATCTGCAGATAGAGAAAATGGCTAGAACTTGTTCAATGGATAGCAGTTGACATTTTGGTAATGAGAGAAAATCAGTTGTGTGAAAACATGAGCTTACGGACATCTTGATGTCAGTGTGAATGCGGAGAATCTGGTAATCTGCAGAATTGAGTAATTGCATGAAATTGAGATCTTCCTTCAGACTGAGAACCAGCTTTGCTGAAAAGTAGAGAAGCTGAGAAGATGAAGTTTTATTTGAACCATGAGCAAATGGCCATGCAGGGATTCATAGAAATTGAGATATTATTGCATATATACAGTACAACTTTTCGAGATATACAAATTGAAAGAAATGAAGAATCTGATACACTCAGTGAAAGAGCCGAAGATGCTTGCAGTGAATTTCATGGAATTGGGAGTTGTTGCAGAATGCGAAACATCGGCAGGTACAGAAAATGGTAGAATTTGGTCAATAGATCGCAGTTGACATGTTGGTAGATAGGGAGAGTTTGTTATCAGTCATGCGAAGCAAACTGAGATATTGAAGTTAGTGTGAATGCATAGAAGTTGGAAAACTGTAGAGTTTGAATAATTGCAAGAGTTTGAGATGTTTCTTAATGCAGTGAACTAGATTTGCTGAAAAAGAGAGAAGTGGAGAATTTGAAAGTCGAGGTGGAAGCTGTGCATCTGGAATTGCAGACTTGTTCTTAATACATATAGTGGAGTAGAGATATCGAAATTGATAGAAATGGAGAACCTTAGACCCTCAGGGAAGGAGTAGCATCTACGAGAAGTGCATTTCATGGAATTGGGAGTTTTTGCTTTTATACAGAATGAGAAATATCTGCAGATAGAGAAAACGGTAGAATTTTTTCAATGGATCGCAGTTGACATTTTGGAAGATAGTGACAGTTTGGTTTCTTTAAAGCGAGACTTTACTGAGATATTGAAGTTAGTGTGAATGCTAAGAAGCTGCAAAACTGTAGAGTTGGAATATTTGCCAGAAATTGAGATGTTTTTTATTGCAGTGAAGTAGATGTGCTGAGAAAGAGAGAAGTGGAGAAGTTAAAAGTCGAGCTGAATGAACAGCAGCTGGAATTGCAGACTTGTTCTTCATAGAGACATTAGTACATACAGAGATTGTAAATTGGTAGAGATATCGAAATTGATAGAATTGTAGAACCTTAGACAAAGAGTGAAGGAATAGATTCTACAAGAATGGAATTTCATAGAATTGGGCTTTTCTGCAATTATACAGAATGAGAAATATCTGCAGATAGAGAAAATGGTAGAATTTGTTCAATGGATAGCAGTTGACATTCTGGTAGAGAGAGAAAACCATTTGTGCTGAAACATGACCCTATGGAGTTTTTGAAATCTGTGTGAAAGTGGAGAATCTGGTGATCCACAGAATTGAGTAATTGCAAAAAATTGAGATGTTCCTTTCAACACAGAACCAGATTGCTGAAAAGGGGAGAAACTGAGAAAATGAAGTTGATTTGAATGACGAGCAGCTGACAAAGCAGAGATTCTTTGAAATTAAGTTAATGCATCAATGCAGTAGAACTTTTTTGAGATATCAAAATTAATAGAAATGAAGAATCTGATGCACTCAGTGAAAGAGCCGAAGATGCGTCCAGTGCATTTCATGGAATTGGGTGTTGTTGCAGAATGAGAAATATCTGCAGGTACATTAAATGGTAGAATTTGGTCAATGGATCGCAGTTGACATGTTCGTAGATAGGGAGAGTTTGTTATCAGTCATGCGAAGCAAACTGAGATATTGAAGTTAGTATGAATGCATAGAAGTTGGAAAGCTGTAGAGTTTGAATAATTGCAAGAGTTTGAGATGTTTCTTAATGCAGTGAACTAGATTTGCTGAAAAAGAGAGAAGTGGAGAAGTTGAAAGTCGAGGTGTAAGCTGTACACCTGGAATTGCAGACTTGTTCTTAATACATTAATACATATAGTGGAGTAGAGATATCGAAATTGATAGAAATGGAGAACCTTAGACACTCAGGGAAGGAGTAGCATCTACGAGAAGTGCATTTCATGGAATTGGGAGTTTTTGCTATTATACCGAATGAGAAATATCTGCAGATAGAGAAAATGGTAGAATTTGTTCAATGGATCGCAGTTGACATTTTGGAAGATGCTGAGAGTTTGGTTTCTTTAAAGCGAGACCTTACTGAGATATTGAATTTAGTGTGAATGCTAAGAAGCTGCAAAACTGTAGAGTTGAAACATTTGCCAGAAATTGAGATGTTATGTATTGCAGTTAAGTAGATTTGCTGAGAAAGAGAGAAGTGGAGAAGTTGAAAGTCGAGCTGAATGAAAAGCAGCTGGAATTGCAGACTTGCTCTTCATAGAGACATTAGTACATACAGAGATTGTAAATTGGTAGAGATATCGAAATTGATAGAATTGGAGAACCTTAGACACTCAGTGAAGGAGTAGATTCTACAAGAATGGAATTTCATAGAATTGGGCTTTTCTGCAATTATACAGAATGAGAAATATCTGCAGATAGAGAAAATGCTAGAATTTGTTCAATGGATAGCAGTTGACAATCTGGTAGAGAGAGAAAACCATTTGTGCTGAAACATGAGCCTACGGAGTTATTGAAGTCTGTGTGAAAGCGGAGAATCTGGTGATCTACAGAATTGAGTAATTGCAAGAAATTGAGATGTTCCTTTCAACAGAGAACCAGATTTGCTGAAACGGGGAGAAACTGAGAAAATGAAGTTTATTTGAATGATGTGAGGCTGACAAAGCAGAGATTCTTTGAACTTGTTAAGTTAATGCATAAATACAGTAGAACTTTTTTCAGATATAAAAATTAATAGAAATGTAGAATCTGATACACGCAGAGAGAGAGCCGAAGATGCTAGCAGTGAATTTCATGGAATTGGGCGTTGTTGCTATTATACAGAATGAGAAATTTCTGCAAGTACAGAAAATGGTAGAATTTGGTCAATGGATCGCAGTTGACATGTTGGTAGATATCGAGATTTTGTTTTCAGTCATCCAAAGCACACTGAGATATTGAAGTTTGCATGAATGCAAAGAAGCTGGAAAACTGTAGAGTTTGAATAATTGCAAGAGTTTGAGATGTTTCTTAATGCAGTAAACTAGATTTGCTGACAAAGAATGAAATGGAGAAGTTGTGGGTCGAGGTTAACGATGAGTACCTGGAATTGCAGACTTGTTCTTAATAGAGACATTAATACATATAGAGAGTAGAAATTAGTAGAGATATCGAAATTGATAGAAATGGAGAAGCTTAGACTCTCAGTGAAAGAGTAGCAGCTGCAAGAAGGGAATTTCATGTCATTGAGCATTTTGCAATTATACAGAATGAGAAATATCTGCAGATAGAGAAAATGGCTAGAACTTGTTCAATGGATAGCAGTTGACATTTTGGTAATGAGAGAAAATCAGTTGTGTGAAAACATGAGCTTACGGACATCTTGATGTCAGTGTGAATGCGGAGAATCTGCTAATCTGCAGAATTGAGTAATTGCAAGAAATTGTGATGATCCTTTAGATCGAGAACCAGCTTTGCTGAAAAGTAGAGAAACTGAGAAGATGAAGTTTTATTTGAACGATGAGCAAATGGCCATGCAGGGATTCATAGAAATTGAGATATTATTGCATATATACAGTACAACTTTTCGAGATATAGAAATTGAAAGAAATGTAGAATCTGATACACGCAAAGAATGAGCAGATGTTACAAGCAGTGAATTTCATGGAATTGTCAGTTTTTGCTATTATACAGAATGAGAAATATCTGCAGGTACAGAAAATGTGAGAATTTGGTCAATGGATCGCAGTTGTCAGATAAGGAGACTTTGTTTTCAGTCATGCGAAGCCTACTGAGATGTTGAATTTAGCGTGAATGCAAAGAAGATGGAAAATTGTAGAATTTGAATAATTGCAAGAAATTGAGATGTTTCTTAATGCAGTGAACTAGATTTGCTGAAAGAGAGAGAAGTGGAGAAGTTGAAAGTCGAGGTGGAAGCTGAGCAGCTGGAATTGCAGACTTGTTCTTAATAGAGTCATTAATGCATATAGTAGAGTAGAGATATCGAAATTGATAGAAATGGAGAATCTTAGACACTCAGAGAAGGCGTAACACCTACGAGAAGTGCATTTCATGGAATTGGGTGTTTTTGCTATTACACAGAATGAGAAATATCTGCAGATAGAGAAAACGGTAGAATTTGTTCAATGGATCGCAGTTAACACACTGGCAGGTAGTGACAGTTTGGTTTCTTTAAAGCGAGGACTACTGAGATATTGAAGTTGGTGTGAATGCAAAGAAGCTGGAAAATTGTAGAGTTTGAATATTTGCCAGAAAGTGAGATGTTATTTATTGCAGTGAAGCAGATTTGCTGAAAAAGAGAGAAGTGGAGAATTTGAAAGTCGAGCGAAAGATCAGCAGTTGGAATTGAAGACTTACTCTTCATAGAGACATTAGTACATCAAGAGAGTGGAAATTGGCAGAGATATCGAAATTGATAGAATTGGAGAACCTTAGACAGTCAGTGAAGGAGTAGCCTCTACTAGAATGGAATTTCATGGAATTGGGCTTTCCTGCAATTATATAGAATGAGAAATATCTGCAGATAGAGAAAATGGTAGAATTTGTTCAATGGAAAGAAGTTGACATTCTGGTAGAGAGGGAAAACCATTTGTGCTGAAACATGAGCCTACGGAGTTATTGAAGTCTGTGTGAAAGCGGAGAATCTGGTGATCTACAGAATTGAGTAATTGCAAGAAATTGAGATGTTCCTTTCAACAGAGAACCAGATTTACTGAAAAGGGGAGAAACTGACAAAATGAAGTTTATTTGAATGATGAGCAGCTGACAAAGCAGAGATTCTTTGAACTTGTTACGTTAATGCATAAATACAGTAGAACTTTTTTCAGATATAAAAATTAATAGAAATGTAGAATCTGATACACGCAGAGAGAGAGCCGAAGATGCTAGCAGTGAATTTCATGGAATTGGGAGTTGTTGTTATTATACAGAATGAGAAATTTCTGCAGGTACAGAAAATGGTAGAATTTGGTCAATGGATCGCAGTTGACATGTTGGTAGATAGCGAGAATTTGTTTTCAGTCATGCGAAACACACTGAGATATTGAAGTTTGCATGAATGCAAAAAAGCTGGAAAACTGTAGAGTTTGAATAATTGCAAGAGTTTGAGGTGTTACTTAATGCAGTAAACTAGCTTTGCTGAAAAAGAATGAAATGGAGAAGGTCTAGGTCGAGGTTGACGACGAGTACCTGGAATTGCAGACATGTTCTTAATAGAGACTTTAATACACATAGAGAGTAGAAATTAGTAGAGATATCGAAATTGATGGAAATGGAGAAGCTTAGACTCTCAGTGAAGGAGTAGCAGCTACAAGAAGGGAATTTCATGTCATTGAGCATTTTGCAATTATACAGAATGATAAATATCTGCAGATAGAGAAAATGGCTAGAACTTGTTCAATGGATAGCAGTTGACATTTTGGTAATTAGAGAAAATCAGTTGTGTGAAAACATGAGCTTACGGACATCTTGATGTCAGTGTGAATGCGGAGAATCTGGTAATCTGCAGAATTGAGTAATTGCATGAAATTGAGATCTTCCTTCAGACTGAGAACCAGCTTTGCTGAAAGGTAGAGAAGCTGAGAAGATGAAGTTTTATTTGAACCATGAGCAAATGGCCATGCAGGGATTCATAGAAATTGAGATATTATTGCATATATACAGTACAACTTTTCGAGATATACAAATTGAAAGAAATGAAGAATCTGATACACTCAGTGAAAGAGCCGAAGATGCGTCCAGTGCATTTCATGGAATTGGGAGTTGTTGCAGAATGCGAAATATCTGCAGGTACAGAAAATGGTAGAATTTGTTCAATGGATAGCAGTTGACAATCTGGTAGAGAGAGAAAACCATTTGTGCTGAAACATGAGCCTACGGAGTTATTGAAGTCTGTGTGAAAGCGGAGAATCTGGTGATCTACAGAATTGAGTAATTGCAAGAAATTGAGATGTTCCTTTCAACAGAGAACCAGATTTGCTGAAACGGGGAGAAACTGAGAAAATGAAGTTTATTTGAATGATGTGCGGCTGACAAAGCAGAGATTCTTTGAACTTGTTAAGTTAATGCATAAATACAGTAGAACTTTTTTCAGATATAAAAATTAATAGAAATGTAGAATCTGATACACGCAGAGAGAGAGCCGAAGATGCTAGCAGTGAATTTCATGGAATTGGGAGTTGTTGCTATTATACAGAATGAGAAATTTCTGCAAGTACAGAAAATGGTAGAATTTGGTCAATGGATCGCAGTTGACATGTTGGTAGATATCGAGATTTTGTTTTCAGTCATCCAAAGCACACTGAGATATTGAAGTTTGCATGAATGCAAAGAAGCTGGAAAACTGTAGAGTTTGAATAATTGCAAGAGTTTGAGATGTTTCTTAATGCAGTAAACTAGATTTGCTGACAAAGAATGAAATGGAGAAGTTGTGGGTCGAGGTTAACGATGAGTACCTGGAATTGCAGACTTGTTCTTAATAGAGACATTAATACATATAGAGAGTAGAAATTAGTAGAGATATCGAAATTGATAGAAATGGAGAAGCTTAGACTCTCAGTGAAAGAGTAGCAGCTGCAAGAAGGGAATTTCATGTCATTGAGCATTTTGCAATTATACAGAATGAGAAATATCTGCAGATAGAGAAAATGGCTAGAACTTGTTCAATGGATAGCAGTTGACATTTTGGTAATGAGAGAAAATCAGTTGTGTGAAAACATGAGCTTACGGACATCTTGATGTCAGTGTGAATGCGGAGAATCTGCTAATCTGCAGAATTGAGTAATTGCAAGAAATTGTGATGATCCTTTAGATCGAGAACCAGCTTTGCTGAAAAGTAGAGAAACTGAGAAGATGAAGTTTTATTTGAACGATGAGCAAATGGCCATGCAGGGATTCATAGAAATTGAGATATTATTGCATATATACAGTACAACTTTTCGAGATATAGAAATTGAAAGAAATGTAGAATCTGATACACGCAAAGAATGAGCAGATGTTACAAGCAGTGAATTTCATGGAATTGTCAGTTTTTGCTATTATACAGAATGAGAAATATCTGCAGGTACAGAAAATGTGAGAATTTGGTCAATGGATCGCAGTTGTCAGATAAGGAGACTTTGTTTTCAGTCATGCGAAGCCTACTGAGATGTTGAATTTAGCGTGAATGCAAAGAAGATGGAAAATTGTAGAATTTGAATAATTGCAAGAAATTGAGATGTTTCTTAATGCAGTGAACTAGATTTGCTGAAAGAGAGAGAAGTGGAGAAGTTGAAAGTCGAGGTGGAAGCTGAGCAGCTGGAATTGCAGACTTGTTCTTAATAGAGTCATTAATGCATATAGTAGAGTAGAGATATCGAAATTGATAGAAATGGAGAATCTTAGACACTCAGAGAAGGCGTAACACCTACGAGAAGTGCATTTCATGGAATTGGGTGTTTTTGCTATTACACAGAATGAGAAATATCTGCAGATAGAGAAAACGGTAGAATTTGTTCAATGGATCGCAGTTAACACACTGGCAGGTAGTGACAGTTTGGTTTCTTTAAAGCGAGGACTACTGAGATATTGAAGTTGGTGTGAATGCAAAGAAGCTGGAAAATTGTAGAGTTTGAATATTTGCCAGAAAGTGAGATGTTATTTATTGCAGTGAAGCAGATTTGCTGAAAAAGAGAGAAGTGGAGAATTTGAAAGTCGAGCGAAAGATCAGCAGTTGGAATTGAAGACTTACTCTTCATAGAGACATTAGTACATCAAGAGAGTGGAAATTGGCAGAGATATCGAAATTGATAGAATTGGAGAACCTTAGACAGTCAGTGAAGGAGTAGCCTCTACTAGAATGGAATTTCATGGAATTGGGCTTTCCTGCAATTATATAGAATGAGAAATATCTGCAGATAGAGAAAATGGTAGAATTTGTTCAATGGAAAGAAGTTGACATTCTGGTAGAGAGGGAAAACCATTTGTGCTGAAACATGAGCCTACGGAGTTATTGAAGTCTGTGTGAAAGCGGAGAATCTGGTGATCTACAGAATTGAGTAATTGCAAGAAATTGAGATGTTCCTTTCAACAGAGAACCAGATTTACTGAAAAGGGGAGAAACTGACAAAATGAAGTTTATTTGAATGATGAGCAGCTGACAAAGCAGAGATTCTTTGAACTTGTTACGTTAATGCATAAATACAGTAGAACTTTTTTCAGATATAAAAATTAATAGAAATGTAGAATCTGATACACGCAGAGAGAGAGCCGAAGATGCTAGCAGTGAATTTCATGGAATTGGGAGTTGTTGTTATTATACAGAATGAGAAATTTCTGCAGGTACAGAAAATGGTAGAATTTGGTCAATGGATCGCAGTTGACATGTTGGTAGATAGCGAGAATTTGTTTTCAGTCATGCGAAACACACTGAGATATTGAAGTTTGCATGAATGCAAAAAAGCTGGAAAACTGTAGAGTTTGAATAATTGCAAGAGTTTGAGGTGTTACTTAATGCAGTAAACTAGCTTTGCTGAAAAAGAATGAAATGGAGAAGGTCTAGGTCGAGGTTGACGACGAGTACCTGGAATTGCAGACATGTTCTTAATAGAGACTTTAATACACATAGAGAGTAGAAATTAGTAGAGATATCGAAATTGATGGAAATGGAGAAGCTTAGACTCTCAGTGAAGGAGTAGCAGCTACAAGAAGGGAATTTCATGTCATTGAGCATTTTGCAATTATACAGAATGATAAATATCTGCAGATAGAGAAAATGGCTAGAACTTGTTCAATGGATAGCAGTTGACATTTTGGTAATTAGAGAAAATCAGTTGTGTGAAAACATGAGCTTACGGACATCTTGATGTCAGTGTGAATGCGGAGAATCTGGTAATCTGCAGAATTGAGTAATTGCATGAAATTGAGATCTTCCTTCAGACTGAGAACCAGCTTTGCTGAAAGGTAGAGAAGCTGAGAAGATGAAGTTTTATTTGAACCATGAGCAAATGGCCATGCAGGGATTCATAGAAATTGAGATATTATTGCATATATACAGTACAACTTTTCGAGATATACAAATTGAAAGAAATGAAGAATCTGATACACTCAGTGAAAGAGCCGAAGATGCGTCCAGTGCATTTCATGGAATTGGGAGTTGTTGCAGAATGCGAAATATCTGCAGGTACAGAAAATGGTAGAATTTGTTCAATGGATAGCAGTTGACAATCTGGTAGAGAGAGAAAACCATTTGTGCTGAAACATGAGCCTACGGAGTTATTGAAGTCTGTGTGAAAGCGGAGAATCTGGTGATCTACAGAATTGAGTAATTGCAAGAAATTGAGATGTTCCTTTCAACAGAGAACCAGATTTGCTGAAACGGGGAGAAACTGAGAAAATGAAGTTTATTTGAATGATGTGCGGCTGACAAAGCAGAGATTCTTTGAACTTGTTAAGTTAATGCATAAATACAGTAGAACTTTTTTCAGATATAAAAATTAATAGAAATGTAGAATCTGATACACGCAGAGAGAGAGCCGAAGATGCTAGCAGTGAATTTCATGGAATTGGGAGTTGTTGCTATTATACAGAATGAGAAATTTCTGCAAGTACAGAAAATGGTAGAATTTGGTCAATGGATCGCAGTTGACATGTTGGTAGATATCGAGATTTTGTTTTCAGTCATCCAAAGCACACTGAGATATTGAAGTTTGCATGAATGCAAAGAAGCTGGAAAACTGTAGAGTTTGAATAATTGCAAGAGTTTGAGATGTTTCTTAATGCAGTAAACTAGATTTGCTGACAAAGAATGAAATGGAGAAGTTGTGGGTCGAGGTTAACGATGAGTACCTGGAATTGCAGACTTGTTCTTAATAGAGACATTAATACACATAGAGAGTAGAAATTATTAGAGATATCGAAATTGATGGAAATGGAGAAGCTTAGACTCTCAGTGAAGGAGTAGCATCTACAAGAAGGGAATTTCATGTCATTGAGCATTTTGCAATTATACAGAATGATAAATATCTGTAGATAGAGAAAATGGCTAGAACTTGTTCAATGGATAGCAGTTGACATTTTGGTAATGAGAGAAAATCAGTTGTGTGAAAACATGAGCTTACGGACATCTTGATGTCAGTGTGAATGCGGAGAATCTGGTGATCTACAGAATTGAGTAATTGCAAGAAATTGAGATGTTCCTTTCAACAGAGAACCAGATTTGCTGAAACGGGGAGAAACTGAGAAAATGAAGTTTATTTGAATGATGTGCGGCTGACAAAGCAGAGATTCTTTGAACTTGTTAAGTTAATGCATAAATACAGTAGAACTTTTTTCAGATATAAAAATTAATAGAAATGTAGAATCTGATACACGCAGAGAGAGAGCCGAAGATGCTAGCAGTGAATTTCATGGAATTGGGAGTTGTTGCTATTATACAGAATGAGAAATTTCTGCAAGTACAGAAAATGGTAGAATTTGGTCAATGGATCGCAGTTGACATGTTGGTAGATATCGAGATTTTGTTTTCAGTCATCCAAAGCACACTGAGATATTGAAGTTTGCATGAATGCAAAGAAGCTGGAAAACTGTAGAGTTTGAATAATTGCAAGAGTTTGAGATGTTTCTTAATGCAGTAAACTAGATTTGCTGACAAAGAATGAAATGGAGAAGTTGTGGGTCGAGGTTAACGATGAGTACCTGGAATTGCAGACTTGTTCTTAATAGAGACATTAATACATATAGAGAGTAGAAATTAGTAGAGATATCGAAATTGATAGAAATGGAGAAGCTTAGACTCTCAGTGAAAGAGTAGCATCTGCAAGAAGGGAATTTCATGTCATTGAGCATTTTGCAATGATACAGAATGAGAAATATCTGCAGATAGAGAAAATGGCTAGAACTTGTTCAATGGATAGCAGTTGACATTTTGGTAATGAGAGAAAATCAGTTGTGTGAAAACATGAGCTTACGGACATCTTGATGTCAGTGTGAAAGCGGAGAATCTGGTGATCTACAGAATTGAGTAATTGCAAGAAATTGAGATGTTCCTTTCAACAGAGAACCAGATTTACTGAAAAGGGGAGAAACTGACAAAATGAAGTTTATTTGAATGATGAGCAGCTGACAAAGCAGAGATTCTTTGAACTTGTTACGTTAATGCATAAATACAGTAGAACCTTTTTCAGATATAAAAATTAATAGAAATGTAGAATCTGATACATGCAGAGAGAGAGCCGAAGATGCTAGCAGTGAATTTCATGGAATTGGGAGTTGTTGTTATTATACAGAATGAGAAATTTCTGCAGGTACAGAAAATGGTAGAATTTGGTCAATGGATCGCAGTTGACATGTTGGTAGATAGCGAGAATTTGTTTTCAGTCATGCAAAACACACTGAGATATTGAAGTTTGCATGAATGCAAAAAAGCTGGAAAACTGTAGAGTTTGAATAATTGCAAGAGTTTGAGGTGTTACTTAATGCAGTAAACTAGCTTTGCTGAAAAAGAATGAAATGGAGAAGGTCTAGGTCGAGGTTGACGACGAGTACCTGGAATTGCAGACATGTTCTTAATAGAGACTTTAATACACATAGAGAGTAGAAATTAGTAGAGATATCGAAATTGATGGAAATGGAGAAGCTTAGACTCTCAGTGAAGGAGTAGCATCTACAAGAAGGGAATTTCATGTCATTGAGCATTTTGCAATTATACAGAATGATAAATATCTGCAGATAGAGAAAATGGCTAGAACTTGTTCAATGGATAGCAGTTGACATTTTGGTAATTAGAGAAAATCAGTTGTGTGAAAACATGAGCTTACGGACATCTTGACGTCAGTGTGAATGCGGAGAATCTGGTAATCTGCAGAATTGAGTAATTGCATGAAATTGAGATCTTCCTTCAGACTGAGAACCAGCTTTGCTGAAAAGTAGAGAAGCTGAGAAGATGAAGTTTTATTTGAACCATGAGCAAATGGCCATGCAGGGATTCATAGAAATTGAGATATTATTGCATATATACAGTACAACTTTTCGAGATATAGAAATTGAAAGAAATGAAGAATCTGATACACTCAGTGAAAGAGCCGAAGATGCTTGCAGTGAATTTCATGGAATTGGGAGTTGTTGCAGAATGAGAAATATCTGCAGGTACAGAAAATGGTAGAATTTGGTCAATAGATCGCATTTGACATGTTGCTAGATAGGGAGAGTTTGTTTTCAGTCATGCGAGGCAAACTGAGATATTGAAGTTAGTGTGAATGCATAGAAGTTGGAAAACTGTAGAGTTTGAATAATTGCAAGAGTTTGAGATGTTTCTTTATGCAGTGAACTAGATTTGCTGAAAAAGAGACAAGTGGAGAAGTTGAAAGTCTAGGTGGAAGCTGTGCATCTGGAATTGCAGACTTGTTCTTAATAGAGACATTAATACATATAGTGGAGTAGAGATATCGAAATTGATAGAAATGGAGAACCTTAGACCCTCAGGGAAGGAGTATCATCTACGAGAAGTGCATTTCATGGAATTGGGAGTTTTTGCTATTATACAGAATGAGAAATATCTGCAGTTAGAGAAAATGGTAGAATTTGTTCAATTAATCGCAATTGACATTTTGGAAGATACTGACAGTTTGGTTTCTTTAAAGCGAGAGCTTACTGAGATATTGAAGTTAGTGTGAATGCTAAGAAGCTGCAAAACTGTAGAGTTGAAATATTTGCCAGAAATTGAGATGTTATTTATTGCAGTGAAGTAGATTTGCTGAGAAAGAGAGAAGTGGAGAAGTTGAAAGTCGAGCTGAATGAACAGCAGCTGGATTTGAAGACTTGCTCTTCATAGAGACATTAGTACATACAGAGACTTTAAATTGGTAGAGATATCGAAATTGATAGAATTGGAGAACCTTAGACACTCAGTGAAGGAGTAGATTCTACAAGAATGGAATTTCATAGAATTGGGCTTTTCTGCAATTATACAGAATGAGAAATATCTGCAGATAGAGAAAATGCTAGAATTTGTTCAATGGATAGCAGTTGACAATCTGGTAGAGAGAGAAAACCATTTGTGCTGAAACATGAGCCTACGGAGTTATTGAAGTCTGTGTGAAAGCGGAGAATCTGGTGATCTACAGAATTGAGTAATTGCAAGAAATTGAGATGTTCCTTTCAACAGAGAACCAGATTTGCTGAAACGGGGAGAAACTGAGAAAATGAAGTTTATTTGAATGATGTGCGGCTGACAAAGCAGAGATTCTTTGAACTTGTTAAGTTAATGCATAAATACAGTAGAACTTTTTTCAGATATAAAAATTAATAGAAATGTAGAATCTGATACACGCAGAGAGAGAGCCGAAGATGCTAGCAGTGAATTTCATGGAATTGGGCGTTGTTGCTATTATACAGAATGAGAAATTTCTGCAAGTACAGAAAATGGTAGAATTTGGTCAATGGATCGCAGTTGACATGTTGGTAGATATCGAGATTTTGTTTTCAGTCATCCAAAGCACACTGAGATATTGAAGTTTGCATGAATGCAAAGAAGCTGGAAAACTGTAGAGTTTGAATAATTGCAAGAGTTTGAGATGTTTCTTAATGCAGTAAACTAGATTTGCTGACAAAGAATGAAATGGAGAAGTTGTGGGTCGAGGTTAACGATGAGTACCTGGAATTGCAGACTTGTTCTTAATAGAGACATTAATACATATAGAGAGTAGAAATTAGTAGAGATATCGAAATTGATAGAAATGGAGAAGCTTAGACTCTCAGTGAAAGAGTAGCAGCTGCAAGAAGGGAATTTCATGTCATTGAGCATTTTGCAATTATACAGAATGAGAAATATCTGCAGATAGAGAAAATGGCTAGAACTTGTTCAATGGATAGCAGTTGACATTTTGGTAATGAGAGAAAATCAGTTGTGTGAAAACATGAGCTTACGGACATCTTGATGTCAGTGTGAATGCGGAGAATCTGCTAATCTGCAGAATTGAGTAATTGCAAGAAATTGTGATGATCCTTTAGATCGAGAACCAGCTTTGCTGAAAAGTAGAGAAACTGAGAAGATGAAGTTTTATTTGAACGATGAGCAAATGGCCATGCAGGGATTCATAGAAATTGAGATATTATTGCATATATACAGTACAACTTTTTGAGATATAGAAATTGAAAGAAATGTAGAATCTGATACACGCAAAGAATGAGCAGATGTTACAAGCAGTGAATTTCATGGAATTGTCAGTTTTTGCTATTATACAGAATGAGAAATATCTGCAGGTACAGAAAATGTGAGAATTTGGTCAATGGATCGCAGTTGTCAGATAAGGAGACTTTGTTTTCAGTCATGCGAAGCCTACTGAGATGTTGAATTTAGCGTGAATGCAAAGAAGATGGAAAATTGTAGAATTTGAATAATTGCAAGAAATTGAGATGTTTCTTAATGCAGTGAACTAGATTTGCTGAAAGAGAGAGAAGTGGAGAAGTTGAAAGTCGAGGTGGAAGCTGAGCAGCTGGAATTGCAGACTTGTTCTTAATAGAGTCATTAATGCATATAGTAGAGTAGAGATATCGAAATTGATAGAAATGGAGAATCTTAGACACTCAGAGAAGGCGTAACACCTACGAGAAGTGCATTTCATGGAATTGGGTGTTTTTGCTATTACACAGAATGAGAAATATCTGCAGATAGAGAAAACGGTAGAATTTGTTCAATGGATCGCAGTTAACACACTGGCAGGTAGTGACAGTTTGGTTTCTTTAAAGCGAGGACTACTGAGATATTGAAGTTGGTGTGAATGCAAAGAAGCTGGAAAATTGTAGAGTTTGAATATTTGCCAGAAAGTGAGATGTTATTTATTGCAGTGAAGCAGATTTGCTGAAAAAGAGAGAAGTGGAGAATTTGAAAGTCGAGCGAAAGATCAGCAGTTGGAATTGAAGACTTACTCTTCATAGAGACATTAGTACATCAAGAGAGTGGAAATTGGCAGAGATATCGAAATTGATAGAATTGGAGAACCTTAGACAGTCAGTGAAGGAGTAGCCTCTACTAGAATGGAATTTCATGGAATTGGGCTTTCCTGCAATTATATAGAATGAGAAATATCTGCAGATAGAGAAAATGGTAGAATTTGTTCAATGGAAAGAAGTTGACATTCTGGTAGAGAGGGAAAACCATTTGTGCTGAAACATGAGCCTACGGAGTTATTGAAGTCTGTGTGAAAGCGGAGAATCTGGTGATCTACAGAATTGAGTAATTGCAAGAAATTGAGATGTTCCTTTCAACAGAGAACCAGATTTACTGAAAAGGGGAGAAACTGACAAAATGAAGTTTATTTGAATGATGAGCAGCTGACAAAGCAGAGATTCTTTGAACTTGTTACGTTAATGCATAAATACAGTAGAACTTTTTTCAGATATAAAAATTAATAGAAATGTAGAATCTGATACACGCAGAGAGAGAGCCGAAGATGCTAGCAGTGAATTTCATGGAATTGGGAGTTGTTGTTATTATACAGAATGAGAAATTTCTGCAGGTACAGAAAATGGTAGAATTTGGTCAATGGATCGCAGTTGACATGTTGGTAGATAGCGAGAATTTGTTTTCAGTCATGCGAAACACACTGAGATATTGAAGTTTGCATGAATGCAAAAAAGCTGGAAAACTGTAGAGTTTGAATAATTGCAAGAGTTTGAGGTGTTACTTAATGCAGTAAACTAGCTTTGCTGAAAAAGAATGAAATGGAGAAGGTCTAGGTCGAGGTTGACGACGAGTACCTGGAATTGCAGACATGTTCTTAATAGAGACTTTAATACACATAGAGAGTAGAAATTAGTAGAGATATCGAAATTGATGGAAATGGAGAAGCTTAGACTCTCAGTGAAGGAGTAGCAGCTACAAGAAGGGAATTTCATGTCATTGAGCATTTTGCAATTATACAGAATGATAAATATCTGCAGATAGAGAAAATGGCTAGAACTTGTTCAATGGATAGCAGTTGACATTTTGGTAATTAGAGAAAATCAGTTGTGTGAAAACATGAGCTTACGGACATCTTGATGTCAGTGTGAATGCGGAGAATCTGGTAATCTGCAGAATTGAGTAATTGCATGAAATTGAGATCTTCCTTCAGACTGAGAACCAGCTTTGCTGAAAGGTAGAGAAGCTGAGAAGATGAAGTTTTATTTGAACCATGAGCAAATGGCCATGCAGGGATTCATAGAAATTGAGATATTATTGCATATATACAGTACAACTTTTCGAGATATACAAATTGAAAGAAATGAAGAATCTGATACACTCAGTGAAAGAGCCGAAGATGCGTCCAGTGCATTTCATGGAATTGGGAGTTGTTGCAGAATGCGAAATATCTGCAGGTACAGAAAATGGTAGAATTTGTTCAATGGATAGCAGTTGACAATCTGGTAGAGAGAGAAAACCATTTGTGCTGAAACATGAGCCTACGGAGTTATTGAAGTCTGTGTGAAAGCGGAGAATCTGGTGATCTACAGAATTGAGTAATTGCAAGAAATTGAGATGTTCCTTTCAACAGAGAACCAGATTTGCTGAAACGGGGAGAAACTGAGAAAATGAAGTTTATTTGAATGATGTGCGGCTGACAAAGCAGAGATTCTTTGAACTTGTTAAGTTAATGCATAAATACAGTAGAACTTTTTTCAGATATAAAAATTAATAGAAATGTAGAATCTGATACACGCAGAGAGAGAGCCGAAGATGCTAGCAGTGAATTTCATGGAATTGGGAGTTGTTGCTATTATACAGAATGAGAAATTTCTGCAAGTACAGAAAATGGTAGAATTTGGTCAATGGATCGCAGTTGACATGTTGGTAGATATCGAGATTTTGTTTTCAGTCATCCAAAGCACACTGAGATATTGAAGTTTGCATGAATGCAAAGAAGCTGGAAAACTGTAGAGTTTGAATAATTGCAAGAGTTTGAGATGTTTCTTAATGCAGTAAACTAGATTTGCTGACAAAGAATGAAATGGAGAAGTTGTGGGTCGAGGTTAACGATGAGTACCTGGAATTGCAGACTTGTTCTTAATAGAGACATTAATACATATAGAGAGTAGAAATTAGTAGAGATATCGAAATTGATAGAAATGGAGAAGCTTAGACTCTCAGTGAAAGAGTAGCAGCTGCAAGAAGGGAATTTCATGTCATTGAGCATTTTGCAATTATACAGAATGAGAAATATCTGCAGATAGAGAAAATGGCTAGAACTTGTTCAATGGATAGCAGTTGACATTTTGGTAATGAGAGAAAATCAGTTGTGTGAAAACATGAGCTTACGGACATCTTGATGTCAGTGTGAATGCGGAGAATCTGCTAATCTGCAGAATTGAGTAATTGCAAGAAATTGTGATGATCCTTTAGATCGAGAACCAGCTTTGCTGAAAAGTAGAGAAACTGAGAAGATGAAGTTTTATTTGAACGATGAGCAAATGGCCATGCAGGGATTCATAGAAATTGAGATATTATTGCATATATACAGTACAACTTTTCGAGATATAGAAATTGAAAGAAATGTAGAATCTGATACACGCAAAGAATGAGCAGATGTTACAAGCAGTGAATTTCATGGAATTGTCAGTTTTTGCTATTATACAGAATGAGAAATATCTGCAGGTACAGAAAATGTGAGAATTTGGTCAATGGATCGCAGTTGTCAGATAAGGAGACTTTGTTTTCAGTCATGCGAAGCCTACTGAGATGTTGAATTTAGCGTGAATGCAAAGAAGATGGAAAATTGTAGAATTTGAATAATTGCAAGAAATTGAGATGTTTCTTAATGCAGTGAACTAGATTTGCTGAAAGAGAGAGAAGTGGAGAAGTTGAAAGTCGAGGTGGAAGCTGAGCAGCTGGAATTGCAGACTTGTTCTTAATAGAGTCATTAATGCATATAGTAGAGTAGAGATATCGAAATTGATAGAAATGGAGAATCTTAGACACTCAGAGAAGGCGTAACACCTACGAGAAGTGCATTTCATGGAATTGGGTGTTTTTGCTATTACACAGAATGAGAAATATCTGCAGATAGAGAAAACGGTAGAATTTGTTCAATGGATCGCAGTTAACACACTGGCAGGTAGTGACAGTTTGGTTTCTTTAAAGCGAGGACTACTGAGATATTGAAGTTGGTGTGAATGCAAAGAAGCTGGAAAATTGTAGAGTTTGAATATTTGCCAGAAAGTGAGATGTTATTTATTGCAGTGAAGTAGATTTGCTGAGAAAGAGAGAAGTGGAGAAGTTGAAAGTCGAGCGAAAGATCAGCAGTTGGAATTGAAGACTTACTCTTCATAGAGACATTAGTACATCAAGAGAGTGGAAATTGGCAGAGATATCGAAATTGATAGAATTGGAGAACCTTAGACAGTCAGTGAAGGAGTAGCCTCTACTAGAATGGAATTTCATGGAATTGGGCTTTCCTGCAATTATATAGAATGAGAAATATCTGCAGATAGAGAAAATGGTAGAATTTGTTCAATGGAAAGAAGTTGACATTCTGGTAGAGAGGGAAAACCATTTGTGCTGAAACATGAGCCTACGGAGTTATTGAAGTCTGTGTGAAAGCGGAGAATCTGGTGATCTACAGAATTGAGTAATTGCAAGAAATTGAGATGTTCCTTTCAACAGAGAACCAGATTTACTGAAAAGGGGAGAAACTGACAAAATGAAGTTTATTTGAATGATGAGCAGCTGACAAAGCAGAGATTCTTTGAACTTGTTACGTTAATGCATAAATACAGTAGAACTTTTTTCAGATATAAAAATTAATAGAAATGTAGAATCTGATACACGCAGAGAGAGTGCCGAAGATGCTAGCAGTGAATTTCATGGAATTGGGAGTTGTTGTTATTATACAGAATGAGAAATTTCTGCAGGTACAGAAAATGGTAGAATTTGGTCAATGGATCGCAGTTGACATGTTGGTAGATAGCGAGAATTTGTTTTCAGTCATGCGAAACACACTGAGATATTGAAGTTTGCATGAATGCAAAAAAGCTGGAAAACTGTAGAGTTTGAATAATTGCAAGAGTTTGAGGTGTTACTTAATGCAGTAAACTAGCTTTGCTGAAAAAGAATGAAATGGAGAAGGTCTAGGTCGAGGTTGACGACGAGTACCTGGAATTGCAGACATGTTCTTAATAGAGACTTTAATACACATAGAGAGTAGAAATTAGTAGAGATATCGAAATTGATGGAAATGGAGAAGCTTAGACTCTCAGTGAAGGAGTAGCAGCTACAAGAAGGGAATTTCATGTCATTGAGCATTTTGCAATTATACAGAATGATAAATATCTGCAGATAGAGAAAATGGCTAGAACTTGTTCAATGGATAGCAGTTGACATTTTGGTAATTAGAGAAAATCAGTTGTGTGAAAACATGAGCTTACGGACATCTTGATGTCAGTGTGAATGCGGAGAATCTGGTAATCTGCAGAATTGAGTAATTGCATGAAATTGAGATCTTCCTTCAGACTGAGAACCAGCTTTGCTGAAAGGTAGAGAAGCTGAGAAGATGAAGTTTTATTTGAACCATGAGCAAATGGCCATGCAGGGATTCATAGAAATTGAGATATTATTGCATATATACAGTACAACTTTTCGAGATATACAAATTGAAAGAAATGAAGAATCTGATACACTCAGTGAAAGAGCCGAAGATGCGTCCAGTGCATTTCATGGAATTGGGAGTTGTTGCAGAATGAGAAATATCTGCAGGTACAGAAAATGGTAGAATTTGTTCAATGGATAGCAGTTGACAATCTGGTAGAGAGAGAAAACCATTTGTGCTGAAACATGAGCCTACGGAGTTATTGAATTCTGTGTGAAAGCGGAGAATCTGGTGATCTACAGAATTGAGTAATTGCAAGAAATTGAGATGTTCCTTTCAACAGAGAACCAGATTTGCTGAAACGGGGAGAAACTGAGAAAATGAAGTTTATTTGAATGATGTGCGGCTGACAAAGCAGAGATTCTTTGAACTTGTTAAGTTAATGCATAAATACAGTAGAACTTTTTTCAGATATAAAAATTAATAGAAATGTAGAATCTGATACACGCAGAGAGAGAGCCGAAGATGCTAGCAGTGAATTTCATGGAATTGGGAGTTGTTGCTATTATACAGAATGAGAAATTTCTGCAAGTACAGAAAATGGTAGAATTTGGTCAATGGATCGCAGTTGACATGTTGGTAGATATCGAGATTTTGTTTTCAGTCATCCAAAGCACACTGAGATATTGAAGTTTGCATGAATGCAAAGAAGCTGGAAAACTGTAGAGTTTGAATAATTGCAAGAGTTTGAGATGTTTCTTAATGCAGTAAACTAGATTTGCTGACAAAGAATGAAATGGAGAAGTTGTGGGTCGAGGTTAACGATGAGTACCTGGAATTGCAGACTTGTTCTTAATAGAGACATTAATACACATAGAGAGTAGAAATTAGTAGAGATATCGAAATTGATGGAAATGGAGAAGCTTAGACTCTCAGTGAAGGAGTAGCATCTACAAGAAGGGAATTTCATGTCATTGAGCATTTTGCAATTATACAGAATGATAAATATCTGTAGATAGAGAAAATGGCTAGAACTTGTTCAATGGATAGCAGTTGACATTTTGGTAATGAGAGAAAATCAGTTGTGTGAAAACATGAGCTTACGGACATCTTGATGTCAGTGTGAATGCGGAGAATCTGGTGATCTACAGAATTGAGTAATTGCAAGAAATTGAGATGTTCCTTTCAACAGAGAACCAGATTTGCTGAAACGGGGAGAAACTGAGAAAATGAAGTTTATTTGAATGATGTGCGGCTGACAAAGCAGAGATTCTTTGAACTTGTTAAGTTAATGCATAAATACAGTAGAACTTTTTTCAGATATAAAAATTAATAGAAATGTAGAATCTGATACACGCAGAGAGAGAGCCGAAGATGCTAGCAGTGAATTTCATGGAATTGGGAGTTGTTGCTATTATACAGAATGAGAAATTTCTGCAAGTACAGAAAATGGTAGAATTTGGTCAATGGATCGCAGTTGACATGTTGGTAGATATCGAGATTTTGTTTTCAGTCATCCAAAGCACACTGAGATATTGAAGTTTGCATGAATGCAAAGAAGCTGGAAAACTGTAGAGTTTGAATAATTGCAAGAGTTTGAGATGTTTCTTAATGCAGTAAACTAGATTTGCTGACAAAGAATGAAATGGAGAAGTTGTGGGTCGAGGTTAACGATGAGTACCTGGAATTGCAGACTTGTTCTTAATAGAGACATTAATACATATAGAGAGTAGAAATTAGTAGAGATATCGAAATTGATAGAAATGGAGAACCTTAGACCCTCAGGGAAGGAGTAGCATCTACGAGAAGTGCATTTCATGGAATTGGGAGTTTTTGCTTTTATACAGAATGAGAAATATCTGCAGATAGAGAAAACGGTAGAATTTTTTCAATGGATCGCAGTTGACATTTTGGAAGATAGTGACAGTTTGGTTTCTTTAAAGCGAGACTTTACTGAGATATTGAAGTTAGTGTGAATGCTAAGAAGCTGCAAAACTGTAGAGTTGGAATATTTGCCAGAAATTGAGATGTTTTTTATTGCAGTGAAGTAGATGTGCTGAGAAAGAGAGAAGTGGAGAAGTTAAAAGTCGAGCTGAATGAACAGCAGCTGGAATTGCAGACTTGTTCTTCATAGAGACATTAGTGCATACAGAGATTGTAAATTGGTAGAGATATCGAAATTGATAGAATTGTAGAACCTTAGACAAAGAGTGAAGGAATAGATTCTACAAGAATGGAATTTCATAGAATTGGGCTTTTCTGCAATTATACAGAATGAGAAATATCTGCAGATAGAGAAAATGGTAGAATTTGTTCAATGGATAGCAGTTGACATTCTGGTAGAGAGAGAAAACCATTTGTGCTGAAACATGACCCTATGGAGTTTTTGAAATCTGTGTGAAAGTGGAGAATCTGGTGATCCACAGAATTGAGTAATTGCAAAAAATTGAGATGTTCCTTTCAACACAGAACCAGATTGCTGAAAAGGGGAGAAACTGAGAAAATGAAGTTGATTTGAATGACGAGCAGCTGACAAAGCAGAGATTCTTTGAAATTAAGTTAATGCATCAATGCAGTAGAACTTTTTTGAGATATCAAAATTAATAGAAATGAAGAATCTGATGCACTCAGTGAAAGAGCCGAAGATGCGTCCAGTGCATTTCATGGAATTGGGGGTTGTTGCAGAATGAGAAATATCTGCAGGTACAGAAAATGGTAGAATTTGGTCAATGGATCGCAGTTGACATGTTGGTAGATAGGGAGAGTTTGTTATCAGTCATGCGAAGCAAACTGAGATATTGAAGTTAGTATGAATGCATAGAAGTTGGAAAGCTGTAGAGTTTGAATAATTGCAAGAGTTTGAGATGTTTCTTAATGCAGTGAACTAGATTTGCTGAAAAAGAGAGAAGTGGAGAAGTTGAAAGTCGAGGTGGAAGCTGTACACCTGGAATTGCAGACTTGTTCTTAATAGAGACATTAATACATATAGTGGAGTAGAGATATCGAAATTGATAGAAATGGAGAACCTTAGACACTCAGGGAAGGAGTAGCATCTACGAGAAGTGCATTTCATGGAATTGGGAGTTTTTGCTATTATACCGAATGAGAAATATCTGCAGATAGAGAAAATGGTAGAATTTGTTCAATGGATCGCAGTTGACATTTTGGAAGATGCTGAGAGTTTGGTTTCTTTAAAGCGAGACCTTACTGAGATATTGAATTTAGTGTGAATGCTAAGAAGCTGCAAAACTGTAGAGTTGAAACATTTGCCAGAAATTGAGATGTTATGTATTGCAGTTAAGTAGATTTGCTGAGAAAGAGAGAAGTGGAGAAGTTGAAAGTCGAGCTGAATGAAAAGCAGCTGGAATTGCAGACTTGCTCTTCATAGAGACATTAGTACATACAGAGATTGTAAATTGGTAGAGATATCGAAATTGATAGAATTGGAGAACCTTAGACACTCAGTGAAGGAGTAGATTCTACAAGAATGGAATTTCATAGAATTGGGCTTTTCTGCAATTATACAGAATGAGAAATATCTGCAGATAGAGAAAATGCTAGAATTTGTTCAATGGATAGCAGTTGACAATCTGGTAGAGAGAGAAAACCATTTGTGCTGAAACATGAGCCTACGGAGTTATTGAAGTCTGTGTGAAAGCGGAGAATCTGGTGATCTACAGAATTGAGTAATTGCAAGAAATTGAGATGTTCCTTTCAACAGAGAACCAGATTTGCTGAAACGGGGAGAAACTGAGAAAATGAAGTTTATTTGAATGATGTGCGGCTGACAAAGCAGAGATTCTTTGAACTTGTTAAGTTAATGCATAAATACAGTAGAACATTTTTCAGATATAAAAATTAATAGAAATGTAGAATCTGATACACGCAGAGAGAGAGCCGAAGATGCTAGCAGTGAATTTCATGGAATTGGGAGTTGTTGCTATTATACAGAATGAGAAATTTCTGCAAGTACAGAAAATGGTAGAATTTGGTCAATGGATCGCAGTTGACATGTTGGTAGATATCGAGATTTTGTTTTCAGTCATCCAAAGCACACTGAGATATTGAAGTTTGCATGAATGCAAAGAAGCTGGAAAACTGTAGAGTTTGAATAATTGCAAGAGTTTGAGATGTTTCTTAATGCAGTAAACTAGATTTGCTGACAAAGAATGAAATGGAGAAGTTGTGGGTCGAGGTTAACGATGAGTACCTGGAATTGCAGACTTGTTCTTAATAGAGACATTAATACACATAGAGAGTAGAAATTAGTAGAGATATCGAAATTGATGGAAATGGAGAAGCTTAGACTCTCAGTGAAGGAGTAGCATCTACAAGAAGGGAATTTCATGTCATTGAGCATTTTGCAATTATACAGAATGATAAATATCTGCAGATAGAGAAAATGGCTAGAACTTGTTCAATGGATAGCAGTTGACATTTTGGTAATGAGAGAAAATCAGTTGTGTGAAAACATGAGCTTACGGACATCTTGATGTCAGTGTGAATGCGGAGAATCTGGTAATCTGCAGAATTGAGTAATTGCATGAAATTGAGATCTTCCTTCAGACTGAGAACCAGCTTTGCTGAAAAGTAGAGAAGCTGAGAAGATGAAGTTTTATTTGAACCATGAGCAAATGGCCATGCAGGGATTCATAGAAATTGAGATATTATTGCATATATACAGTACAACTTTTCGAGATATACAAATTGAAAGAAATGAAGAATCTGATACACTCAGTGAAAGAGCCGAAGATGCTTGCAGTGAATTTCATGGAATTGGGAGTTGTTGCAGAATGCGAAACATCGGCAGGTACAGAAAATGGTAGAATTTGGTCAATAGATCGCAGTTGACATGTTGGTAGATAGGGAGAGTTTGTTATCAGTCATGCGAAGCAAACTGAGATATTGAAGTTAGTGTGAATGCATAGAAGTTGGAAAACTGTAGAGTTTGAATAATTGCAAGAGTTTGAGATGTTTCTTAATGCAGTGAACTAGATTTGCTGAAAAAGAGAGAAGTGGAGAATTTGAAAGTCGAGGTGGAAGCTGTGCATCTGGAATTGCAGACTTGTTCTTAATACATATAGTGGAGTAGAGATATCGAAATTGATAGAAATGGAGAACCTTAGACCCTCAGGGAAGGAGTAGCATCTACGAGAAGTGCATTTCATGGAATTGGGAGTTTTTGCTTTTATACAGAATGAGAAATATCTGCAGATAGAGAAAACGGTAGAATTTTTTCAATGGATCGCAGTTGACATTTTGGAAGATAGTGACAGTTTGGTTTCTTTAAAGCGAGACTTTACTGAGATATTGAAGTTAGTGTGAATGCTAAGAAGCTGCAAAACTGTAGAGTTGGAATATTTGCCAGAAATTGAGATGTTTTTTATTGCAGTGAAGTAGATGTGCTGAGAAAGAGAGAAGTGGAGAAGTTAAAAGTCGAGCTGAATGAACAGCAGCTGGAATTGCAGACTTGTTCTTCATAGAGACATTAGTACATACAGAGATTGTAAATTGGTAGAGATATCGAAATTGATAGAATTGTAGAACCTTAGACAAAGAGTGAAGGAATAGATTCTACAAGAATGGAATTTCATAGAATTGGGCTTTTCTGCAATTATACAGAATGAGAAATATCTGCAGATAGAGAAAATGCTAGAATTTGTTCAATGGATAGCAGTTGACATTCTGGTAGAGAGAGAAAACCATTTGTGCTGAAACATGACCCTATGGAGTTTTTGAAATCTGTGTGAAAGTGGAGAATCTGGTGATCCACAGAATTGAGTAATTGCAAAAAATTGAGATGTTCCTTTCAACACAGAACCAGATTGCTGAAAAGGGGAGAAACTGAGAAAATGAAGTTGATTTGAATGACGAGCAGCTGACAAAGCAGAGATTCTTTGAAATTAAGTTAATGCATCAATGCAGTAGAACTTTTTTGAGATATCAAAATTAATAGAAATGAAGAATCTGATGCACTCAGTGAAAGAGCCGAAGATGCGTCCAGTGCATTTCATGGAATTGGGTGTTGTTGCAGAATGAGAAATATCTGCAGGTACATTAAATGGTAGAATTTGGTCAATGGATCGCAGTTGACATGTTGGTAGATAGGGAGAGTTTGTTATCAGTCATGCGAAGCAAACTGAGATATTGAAGTTAGTATGAATGCATAGAAGTTGGAAAGCTGTAGAGTTTGAATAATTGCAAGAGTTTGAGATGTTTCTTAATGCAGTGAACTAGATTTGCTGAAAAAGAGAGAAGTGGAGAAGTTGAAAGTCGAGGTGTAAGCTGTACACCTGGAATTGCAGACTTGTTCTTAATACATTAATACATATAGTGGAGTAGAGATATCGAAATTGATAGAAATGGAGAACCTTAGACACTCAGGGAAGGAGTAGCATCTACGAGAAGTGCATTTCATGGAATTGGGAGTTTTTGCTATTATACCGAATGAGAAATATCTGCAGATAGAGAAAATGGTAAAATTTGTTCAATGGATCGCAGTTGACATTTTGGAAGATGCTGAGAGTTTGGTTTCTTTAAAGCGAGACCTTACTGAGATATTGAATTTAGTGTGAATGCTAAGAAGCTGCAAAACTGTAGAGTTGAAACATTTGCCAGAAATTGAGATGTTATGTATTGCAGTTAAGTAGATTTGCTGAGAAAGAGAGAAGTGGAGAAGTTGAAAGTCGAGCTGAATGAAAAGCAGCTGGAATTGCAGACTTGCTCTTCATAGAGACATTAGTACATACAGAGATTGTAAATTGGTAGAGATATCGAAATTGATAGAATTGGAGAACCTTAGACACTCAGTGAAGGAGTAGATTCTACAAGAATGGAATTTCATAGAATTGGGCTTTTCTGCAATTATACAGAATGAGAAATATCTGCAGATAGAGAAAATGCTAGAATTTGTTCAATGGATAGCAGTTGACAATCTGGTAGAGAGAGAAAACCATTTGTGCTGAAACATGAGCCTACGGAGTTATTGAAGTCTGTGTGAAAGCGGAGAATCTGGTGATCTACAGAATTGAGTAATTGCAAGAAATTGAGATGTTCCTTTCAACAGAGAACCAGATTTGCTGAAACGGGGAGAAACTGAGAAAATGAAGTTTATTTGAATGATGTGCGGCTGACAAAGCAGAGATTCTTTGAACTTGTTAAGTTAATGCATAAATACAGTAGAACTTTTTTCAGATATAAAAATTAATAGAAATGTAGAATCTGATACACGCAGAGAGAGAGCCGAAGATGCTAGCAGTGAATTTCATGGAATTGGGCGTTGTTGCTATTATACAGAATGAGAAATTTCTGCAAGTACAGAAAATGGTAGAATTTGGTCAATGGATCGCAGTTGACATGTTGGTAGATATCGAGATTTTGTTTTCAGTCATCCAAAGCACACTGAGATATTGAAGTTTGCATGAATGCAAAGAAGCTGGAAAACTGTAGAGTTTGAATAATTGCAAGAGTTTGAGATGTTTCTTAATGCAGTAAACTAGATTTGCTGACAAAGAATGAAATGGAGAAGTTGTGGGTCGAGGTTAACGATGAGTACCTGGAATTGCAGACTTGTTCTTAATAGAGACATTAATACATATAGAGAGTAGAAATTAGTAGAGATATCGAAATTGATAGAAATGGAGAAGCTTAGACTCTCAGTGAAAGAGTAGCAGCTGCAAGAAGGGAATTTCATGTCATTGAGCATTTTGCAATTATACAGAATGAGAAATATCTGCAGATAGAGAAAATGGCTAGAACTTGTTCAATGGATAGCAGTTGACATTTTGGTAATGAGAGAAAATCAGTTGTGTGAAAACATGAGCTTACGGACATCTTGATGTCAGTGTGAATGCGGAGAATCTGCTAATCTGCAGAATTGAGTAATTGCAAGAAATTGTGATGATCCTTTAGATCGAGAACCAGCTTTGCTGAAAAGTAGAGAAACTGAGAAGATGAAGTTTTATTTGAACGATGAGCAAATGGCCATGCAGGGATTCATAGAAATTGAGATATTATTGCATATATACAGTACAACTTTTCGAGATATAGAAATTGAAAGAAATGTAGAATCTGATACACGCAAAGAATGAGCAGATGTTACAAGCAGTGAATTTCATGGAATTGGCAGTTTTTGCTATTATACAGAATGAGAAATATCTGCAGGTACAGAAAATGTGAGAATTTGGTCAATGGATCGCAGTTGTCAGATAAGGAGACTTTGTTTTCAGTCATGCGAAGCCTACTGAGATGTTGAATTTAGCGTGAATGCAAAGAAGATGGAAAATTGTAGAGTTTGAATAATTGCAAGAAATTGAGATGTTTCTTAATGCAGTGAACTAGATTTGCTGAAAGAGAGAGAAGTGGAGAAGTTGAAAGTCGAGGTGGAAGCTGAGCAGCTGGAATTGCAGACTTGTTCTTAATAGAGTCATTAATGCATATAGTAGAGTAGAGATATCGAAATTGATAGAAATGGAGAATCTTAGACACTCAGAGAAGGCGTAACACCTACGAGAAGTGCATTTCATGGAATTGGGTGTTTTTGCTATTACACAGAATGAGAAATATCTGCAGATAGAGAAAACGGTAGAATTTGTTCAATGGATCGCAGTTAACACACTGGCAGGTAGTGACAGTTTGGTTTCTTTAAAGCGAGGACTACTGAGATATTGAAGTTGGTGTGAATGCAAAGAAGCTGGAAAATTGTAGAGTTTGAATATTTGCCAGAAAGTGAGATGTTATTTATTGCAGTGAAGCAGATTTGCTGAAAAAGAGAGAAGTGGAGAATTTGAAAGTCGAGCGAAAGATCAGCAGTTGGAATTGAAGACTTACTCTTCATAGAGACATTAGTACATCAAGAGAGTGGAAATTGGCAGAGATATCGAAATTGATAGAATTGGAGAACCTTAGACAGTCAGTGAAGGAGTAGCCTCTACTAGAATGGAATTTCATGGAATTGGGCTTTCCTGCAATTATATAGAATGAGAAATATCTGCAGATAGAGAAAATGGTAGAATTTGTTCAATGGAAAGAAGTTGACATTCTGGTAGAGAGGGAAAACCATTTGTGCTGAAACATGAGCCTACGGAGTTATTGAAGTCTGTGTGAAAGCGGAGAATCTGGTGATCTACAGAATTGAGTAATTGCAAGAAATTGAGATGTTCCTTTCAACAGAGAACCAGATTTACTGAAAAGGGGAGAAACTGACAAAATGAAGTTTATTTGAATGATGAGCAGCTGACAAAGCAGAGATTCTTTGAACTTGTTACGTTAATGCATAAATACAGTAGAACTTTTTTCAGATATAAAAATTAATAGAAATGTAGAATCTGATACACGCAGAGAGAGAGCCGAAGATGCTAGCAGTGAATTTCATGGAATTGGGAGTTGTTGTTATTATACAGAATGAGAAATTTCTGCAGGTACAGAAAATGGTAGAATTTGGTCAATGGATCGCAGTTGACATGTTGGTAGATAGCGAGAATTTGTTTTCAGTCATGCGAAACACACTGAGATATTGAAGTTTGCATGAATGCAAAAAAGCTGGAAAACTGTAGAGTTTGAATAATTGCAAGAGTTTGAGGTGTTACTTAATGCAGTAAACTAGCTTTGCTGAAAAAGAATGAAATGGAGAAGGTCTAGGTCGAGGTTGACGACGAGTACCTGGAATTGCAGACATGTTCTTAATAGAGACTTTAATACACATAGAGAGTAGAAATTAGTAGAGATATCGAAATTGATGGAAATGGAGAAGCTTAGACTCTCAGTGAAGGAGTAGCAGCTACAAGAAGGGAATTTCATGTCATTGAGCATTTTGCAATTATACAGAATGATAAATATCTGCAGATAGAGAAAATGGCTAGAACTTGTTCAATGGATAGCAGTTGACATTTTGGTAATTAGAGAAAATCAGTTGTGTGAAAACATGAGCTTACGGACATCTTGATGTCAGTGTGAATGCGGAGAATCTGGTAATCTGCAGAATTGAGTAATTGCATGAAATTGAGATCTTCCTTCAGACTGAGAACCAGCTTTGCTGAAAGGTAGAGAAGCTGAGAAGATGAAGTTTTATTTGAACCATGAGCAAATGGCCATGCAGGGATTCATAGAAATTGAGATATTATTGCATATATACAGTACAACTTTTCGAGATATACAAATTGAAAGAAATGAAGAATCTGATACACTCAGTGAAAGAGCCGAAGATGCGTCCAGTGCATTTCATGGAATTGGGAGTTGTTGCAGAATGCGAAATATCTGCAGGTACAGAAAATGGTAGAATTTGTTCAATGGATAGCAGTTGACAATCTGGTAGAGAGAGAAAACCATTTGTGCTGAAACATGAGCCTACGGAGTTATTGAAGTCTGTGTGAAAGCAGAGAATCTGGTGATCTACAGAATTGAGTAATTGCAAGAAATTGAGATGTTCCTTTCAACAGAGAACCAGATTTGCTGAAACGGGGAGAAACTGAGAAAATGAAGTTTATTTGAATGATGTGCGGCTGACAAAGCAGAGATTCTTTGAACTTGTTAAGTTAATGCATAAATACAGTAGAACTTTTTTCAGATATAAAAATTAATAGAAATGTAGAATCTGATACACGCAGAGAGAGAGCCGAAGATGCTAGCAGTGAATTTCATGGAATTGGGAGTTGTTGCTATTATACAGAATGAGAAATTTCTGCAAGTACAGAAAATGGTAGAATTTGGTCAATGGATCGCAGTTGACATGTTGGTAGATATCGAGATTTTGTTTTCAGTCATCCAAAGCACACTGAGATATTGAAGTTTGCATGAATGCAAAGAAGCTGGAAAACTGTAGAGTTTGAATAATTGCAAGAGTTTGAGATGTTTCTTAATGCAGTAAACTAGATTTGCTGACAAAGAATGAAATGGAGAAGTTGTGGGTCGAGGTTAACGATGAGTACCTGGAATTGCAGACTTGTTCTTAATAGAGACATTAATACATATAGAGAGTAGAAATTAGTAGAGATATCGAAATTGATAGAAATGGAGAAGCTTAGACTCTCAGTGAAAGAGTAGCAGCTGCAAGAAGGGAATTTCATGTCATTGAGCATTTTGCAATTATACAGAATGAGAAATATCTGCAGATAGAGAAAATGGCTAGAACTTGTTCAATGGATAGCAGTTGACATTTTGGTAATGAGAGAAAATCAGTTGTGTGAAAACATGAGCTTACGGACATCTTGATGTCAGTGTGAATGCGGAGAATCTGCTAATCTGCAGAATTGAGTAATTGCAAGAAATTGTGATGATCCTTTAGATCGAGAACCAGCTTTGCTGAAAAGTAGAGAAACTGAGAAGATGAAGTTTTATTTGAACGATGAGCAAATGGCCATGCAGGGATTCATAGAAATTGAGATATTATTGCATATATACAGTACAACTTTTCGAGATATAGAAATTGAAAGAAATGTAGAATCTGATACACGCAAAGAATGAGCAGATGTTACAAGCAGTGAATTTCATGGAATTGTCAGTTTTTGCTATTATACAGAATGAGAAATATCTGCAGGTACAGAAAATGTGAGAATTTGGTCAATGGATCGCAGTTGTCAGATAAGGAGACTTTGTTTTCAGTCATGCGAAGCCTACTGAGATGTTGAATTTAGCGTGAATGCAAAGAAGATGGAAAATTGTAGAGTTTGAATAATTGCAAGAAATTGAGATGTTTCTTAATGCAGTGAACTAGATTTGCTGAAAGAGAGAGAAGTGGAGAAGTTGAAAGTCGAGGTGGAAGCTGAGCAGCTGGAATTGCAGACTTGTTCTTAATAGAGTCATTAATGCATATAGTAGAGTAGAGATATCGAAATTGATAGAAATGGAGAATCTTAGACACTCAGAGAAGGCGTAACACCTACGAGAAGTGCATTTCATGGAATTGGGTGTTTTTGCTATTACACAGAATGAGAAATATCTGCAGATAGAGAAAACGGTAGAATTTGTTCAATGGATCGCAGTTAACACACTGGCAGGTAGTGACAGTTTGGTTTCTTTAAAGCGAGGACTACTGAGATATTGAAGTTGGTGTGAATGCAAAGAAGCTGGAAAATTGTAGAGTTTGAATATTTGCCAGAAAGTGAGATGTTATTTATTGCAGTGAAGCAGATTTGCTGAAAAAGAGAGAAGTGGAGAATTTGAAAGTCGAGCGAAAGATCAGCAGTTGGAATTGAAGACTTACTCTTCATAGAGACATTAGTACATCAAGAGAGTGGAAATTGGCAGAGATATCGAAATTGATAGAATTGGAGAACCTTAGACAGTCAGTGAAGGAGTAGCCTCTACTAGAATGGAATTTCATGGAATTGGGCTTTCCTGCAATTATATAGAATGAGAAATATCTGCAGATAGAGAAAATGGTAGAATTTGTTCAATGGAAAGAAGTTGACATTCTGGTAGAGAGGGAAAACCATTTGTGCTGAAACATGAGCCTACGGAGTTATTGAAGTCTGTGTGAAAGCGGAGAATCTGGTGATCTACAGAATTGAGTAATTGCAAGAAATTGAGATGTTCCTTTCAACAGAGAACCAGATTTACTGAAAAGGGGAGAAACTGACAAAATGAAGTTTATTTGAATGATGAGCAGCTGACAAAGCAGAGATTCTTTGAACTTGTTACGTTAATGCATAAATACAGTAGAACTTTTTTCAGATATAAAAATTAATAGAAATGTAGAATCTGATACACGCAGAGAGAGAGCCGAAGATGCTAGCAGTGAATTTCATGGAATTGGGAGTTGTTGTTATTATACAGAATGAGAAATTTCTGCAGGTACAGAAAATGGTAGAATTTGGTCAATGGATCGCAGTTGACATGTTGGTAGATAGCGAGAATTTGTTTTCAGTCATGCGAAACACACTGAGATATTGAAGTTTGCATGAATGCAAAAAAGCTGGAAAACTGTAGAGTTTGAATAATTGCAAGAGTTTGAGGTGTTACTTAATGCAGTAAACTAGCTTTGCTGAAAAAGAATGAAATGGAGAAGGTCTAGGTCGAGGTTGACGACGAGTACCTGGAATTGCAGACATGTTCTTAATAGAGACTTTAATACACATAGAGAGTAGAAATTAGTAGAGATATCGAAATTGATGGAAATGGAGAAGCTTAGACTCTCAGTGAAGGAGTAGCAGCTACAAGAAGGGAATTTCATGTCATTGAGCATTTTGCAATTATACAGAATGAGAAATATCTGCAGATAGAGAAAATGGCTAGAACTTGTTCAATGGATAGCAGTTGACATTTTGGTAATGAGAGAAAATCAGTTGTGTGAAAACATGAGCTTACGGACATCTTGATGTCAGTGTGAATGCGGAGAATCTGGTAATCTGCAGAATTGAGTAATTGCATGAAATTGAGATCTTCCTTCAGACTGAGAACCAGCTTTGCTGAAAAGTAGAGAAGCTGAGAAGATGAAGTTTTATTTGAACCATGAGCAAATGGCCATGCAGGGATTCATAGAAATTGAGATATTATTGCATATATACAGTACAACTTTTCGAGATATACAAATTGAAAGAAATGAAGAATCTGATACACTCAGTGAAAGAGCCGAAGATGCTTGCAGTGAATTTCATGGAATTGGGAGTTGTTGCAGAATGCGAAACATCGGCAGGTACAGAAAATGGTAGAATTTGGTCAATAGATCGCAGTTGACATGTTGGTAGATAGGGAGAGTTTGTTATCAGTCATGCGAAGCAAACTGAGATATTGAAGTTAGTGTGAATGCATAGAAGTTGGAAAACTGTAGAGTTTGAATAATTGCAAGAGTTTGAGATGTTTCTTAATGCAGTGAACTAGATTTGCTGAAAAAGAGAGAAGTGGAGAATTTGAAAGTCGAGGTGGAAGCTGTGCATCTGGAATTGCAGACTTGTTCTTAATACATATAGTGGAGTAGAGATATCGAAATTGATAGAAATGGAGAACCTTAGACCCTCAGGGAAGGAGTAGCATCTACGAGAAGTGCATTTCATGGAATTGGGAGTTTTTGCTTTTATACAGAATGAGAAATATCTGCAGATAGAGAAAACGGTAGAATTTTTTCAATGGATCGCAGTTGACATTTTGGAAGATAGTGACAGTTTGGTTTCTTTAAAGCGAGACTTTACTGAGATATTGAAGTTAGTGTGAATGCTAAGAAGCTGCAAAACTGTAGAGTTGGAATATTTGCCAGAAATTGAGATGTTTTTTATTGCAGTGAAGTAGATGTGCTGAGAAAGAGAGAAGTGGAGAAGTTAAAAGTCGAGCTGAATGAACAGCAGCTGGAATTGCAGACTTGTTCTTCATAGAGACATTAGTACATACAGAGATTGTAAATTGGTAGAGATATCGAAATTGATAGAATTGTAGAACCTTAGACAAAGAGTGAAGGAATAGATTCTACAAGAATGGAATTTCATAGAATTGGGCTTTTCTGCAATTATACAGAATGAGAAATATCTGCAGATAGAGAAAATGGTAGAATTTGTTCAATGGATAGCAGTTGACATTCTGGTAGAGAGAGAAAACCATTTGTGCTGAAACATGACCCTATGGAGTTTTTGAAATCTGTGTGAAAGTGGAGAATCTGGTGATCCACAGAATTGAGTAATTGCAAAAAATTGAGATGTTCCTTTCAACACAGAACCAGATTGCTGAAAAGGGGAGAAACTGAGAAAATGAAGTTGATTTGAATGACGAGCAGCTGACAAAGCAGAGATTCTTTGAAATTAAGTTAATGCATCAATGCAGTAGAACTTTTTTGAGATATCAAAATTAATAGAAATGAAGAATCTGATGCACTCAGTGAAAGAGCCGAAGATGCGTCCAGTGCATTTCATGGAATTGGGGGTTGTTGCAGAATGAGAAATATCTGCAGGTACAGAAAATGGTAGAATTTGGTCAATGGATCGCAGTTGACATGTTGGTAGATAGGGAGAGTTTGTTATCAGTCATGCGAAGCAAACTGAGATATTGAAGTTAGTATGAATGCATAGAAGTTGGAAAGCTGTAGAGTTTGAATAATTGCAAGAGTTTGAGATGTTTCTTAATGCAGTGAACTAGATTTGCTGAAAAAGAGAGAAGTGGAGAAGTTGAAAGTCGAGGTGGAAGCTGTACACCTGGAATTGCAGACTTGTTCTTAATACATTAATACATATAGTGGAGTAGAGATATCGAAATTGATAGAAATGGAGAACCTTAGACACTCAGGGAAGGAGTAGCATCTACGAGAAGTGCATTTCATGGAATTGGGAGTTTTTGCTATTATACCGAATGAGAAATATCTGCAGATAGAGAAAATGGTAGAATTTGTTCAATGGATCGCAGTTGACATTTTGGAAGATGCTGAGAGTTTGGTTTCTTTAAAGCGAGACCTTACTGAGATATTGAATTTAGTGTGAATGCTAAGAAGCTGCAAAACTGTAGAGTTGAAACATTTGCCAGAAATTGAGATGTTATGTATTGCAGTTAAGTAGATTTGCTGAGAAAGAGAGAAGTGGAGAAGTTGAAAGTCGAGCTGAATGAAAAGCAGCTGGAATTGCAGACTTGCTCTTCATAGAGACATTAGTACATACAGAGATTGTAAATTGGTAGAGATATCGAAATTGATAGAATTGGAGAACCTTAGACACTCAGTGAAGGAGTAGATTCTACAAGAATGGAATTTCATTGAATTGGGCTTTTCTGCAATTATACAGAATGAGAAATATCTGCAGATAGAGAAAATGCTAGAATTTGTTCAATGGATAGCAGTTGACAATCTGGTAGAGAGAGAAAACCATTTGTGCTGAAACATGAGCCTACGGAGTTATTGAAGTCTGTGTGAAAGCGGAGAATCTGGTGATCTACAGAATTGAGTAATTGCAAGAAATTGAGATGTTCCTTTCAACAGAGAACCAGATTTGCTGAAACGGGGAGAAACTGAGAAAATGAAGTTTATTTGAATGATGTGCGGCTGACAAAGCAGAGATTCTTTGAACTTGTTAAGTTAATGCATAAATACAGTAGAACTTTTTTCAGATATAAAAATTAATAGAAATGTAGAATCTGATACACGCAGAGAGAGAGCCGAAGATGCTAGCAGTGAATTTCATGGAATTGGGAGTTGTTGCTATTATACAGAATGAGAAATTTCTGCAAGTACAGAAAATGGTAGAATTTGGTCAATGGATCGCAGTTGACATGTTGGTAGATATCGAGATTTTGTTTTCAGTCATCCAAAGCACACTGAGATATTGAAGTTTGCATGAATGCAAAGAAGCTGGAAAACTGTAGAGTTTGAATAATTGCAAGAGTTTGAGATGTTTCCAAATGCAGTAAACTAGATTTGCTGACAAAGAATGAAATGGAGAAGTTGTGGGTCGAGGTTAACGATGAGTACCTGGAATTGCAGACTTGTTCTTAATAGAGACATTAATACATATAGAGAGTAGAAATTAGTAGAGATATCGAAATTGATAGAAATGGAGAAGCTTAGACTCTCAGTGAAAGAGTAGCATCTGCAAGAAGGGAATTTCATGTCATTGAGCATTTTGCAATTATACAGAATGAGAAATATCTGCAGATAGAGAAAATGGCTAGAACTTGTTCAATGGATAGCAGTTGACATTTTGGTAATGAGAGAAAATCAGTTGTGTGAAAACATGAGCTTACGGACATCTTGATGTCAGTGTGAATGCGGAGAATCTGCTAATCTGCAGAATTGAGTAATTGCAAGAAATTGTGATGATCCTTTAGATCGAGAACTAGCTTTGCTGAAAAGTAGAGAAACTGAGAAGATGAAGTTTTATTTGAACGATGAGCAAATGGCCATGCAGGGATTCATAGAAATTGAGATATTATTGCATATATACAGTACAACTTTTCGAGATATAGAAATTGAAAGAAATGTAGAATCTGATACACGCAAAGAATGAGCAGATGTTACAAGCAGTGAATTTCATGGAATTGTCAGTTTTTGCTATTATACAGAATGAGAAATATCTGCAGGTACAGAAAATGTGAGAATTTGGTCAATGGATCGCAGTTGTCAGATAAGGAGAGTTTGTTTTCAGTCATGCGAAGCCTACTGAGATGTTGAATTTAGCGTGAATGCAAAGAAGATGGAAAATTGTAGAGTTTGAATAATTGCAAGAAATTGAGATGTTTCTTAATGCAGTGAACTAGATTTGCTGAAAGAGAGAGAAGTGGAGAAGTTGAAAGTCGAGGTGGAAGCTGAGCAGCTGGAATTGCGGACTTGTTCTTAATAGAGTCATTAATGCATATAGTAGAGTAGAGATATCGAAATTGATAGAAATGGAGAATCTTAGACACTCAGAGAAGGCGTAACACCTACGAGAAGTGCATTTCATGGAATTGGGTGTTTTTGCTATTACACAGAATGAGAAATATCTGCAGATAGAGAAAACGGTAGAATTTGTTCAATGGATCGCAGTTAACACACTGGCAGGTAGTGACAGTTTGGTTTCTTTAAAGCGAGGACTACTGAGATATTGAAGTTGGTGTGAATGCAAAGAAGCTGGAAAATTGTAGAGTTTGAATATTTGCCAGAAAGTGAGATGTTATTTATTGCAGTGAAGCAGATTTGCTGAAAAAGAGAGAAGTGGAGAATTTGAAAGTCGAGCGAAAGATCAGCAGTTGGAATTGAAGACTTACTCTTCATAGAGACATTAGTACATCAAGAGAGTGGAAATTGGCAGAGATATCGAAATTGATAGAATTGGAGAACCTTAGACAGTCAGTGAAGGAGTAGCCTCTACTAGAATGGAATTTCATGGAATTGGGCTTTCCTGCAATTATATAGAATGAGAAATATCTGCAGATAGAGAAAATGGTAGAATTTGTTCAATGGAAAGAAGTTGACATTCTGGTAGAGAGGGAAAACCATTTCTGCTGAAACATGAGCCTACGGAGTTATTGAAGTCAGTGTGAAAGCGGAGAATCTGGTGATCTACAGAATTGACTAATTGCAAGAAATTGAGATGTTCCTTTCAACAGAGAACCAGATTTACTGAAAAGGGGAGAAACTGACAAAATGAAGTTTATTTGAATGATGAGCAGCTGACAAAGCAGAGATTCTTTGAACTTGTTACGTTAATGCATAAATACAGTAGAACTTTTTTCAGATATAAAAATTAATAGAAATGTAGAATCTGATACACGCAGAGAGAGAGCTGAAGATGCTAGCAGTGAATTTCATGGAATTGGGAGTTGTTGTTATTATACAGAATGAGAAATTTCTGCAGGTACAGAAAATGGTAGAATTTGGTCAATGGATCGCAGTTGACATGTTGGTAGATAGCGAGAATTTGTTTTCAGTCATGCGAAACACACTGAGATATTGAAGTTTGCATGAATGCAAAAAAGCTGGAAAACTGTAGAGTTTGAATAATTGCAAGAGTTTGAGGTGTTACTTAATGCAGTAAACTAGCTTTGCTGAAAAAGAATGAAATGGAGAAGGTCTAGGTCGAGGTTGACGACGAGTACCTGGAATTGCAGACATGTTCTTAATAGAGACTTTAATACACATAGAGAGTAGAAATTAGTAGAGATATCGAAATTGATGGAAATGGAGAAGCTTAGACTCTAAGTGAAGGAGTAGCAGCTACAAGAAGGGAATTTCATGTCATTGAGCATTTTGCAATTATACAGAATGATAAATATCTGCAGATAGAGAAAATGGCTAGAACTTGTTCAATGGATAGCAGTTGACATTTTGGTAATTAGAGAAAATCAGTTGTGTGAAAACATGAGCTTACGGACATCTTGACGTCAGTGTGAATGCGGAGAATCTGGTAATCTGCAGAATTGAGTTATTGCATGAAATTGTGATGATCCTTTTTTCCGAGAACCAGCTTTGCTGAAAAGTAGAGAAACTGAGAAGATGAAGTTTTATTTGAACCATGAGCAAATTGGCCATGCAGGGATTCATAGTAATTGAGATATTATTGCATATATACAGTACAAATTTTCGAGATATAGAAATTGAAAGAAATGTAGAATCTGATACACGCAAAGAATGAGCAGATGTTACAAGCAGTGAATTTCATGGAATTGGCAGTTTCTGCTATTATACAGAATGAGAAATATCTGCAGGTACAGACAATGTGAGAATTTGGTCAATGGATCGCAGTTGTCAGATAAGGAGACTTTGTTTCCAGTCATGCGAAGCCTACTGAGATGTTGAATTTAGCGTGAATGCAAAGAAGATGGAAAATTGTAGAGTTTGAATAATTGCAAGAAATTGAGATGTTTCTTAATGCAGTGAACTAGATGTGCTGAAAGAGAGAGAAGTGGAGAATTTGAAAGTCGAGGTGGAACCTGAGAAGCTGGAATTGCAGACTTGTTCTTACTAGAGACATTAATACATATAGTAGAGTAGAGATATCGAAATTGATAGAAATGGAGAACCTTCGACACTCAGGGAAGGAGTAGCATCAACGAGAAGTGCATTTCATGGAATTGGGAGTTTTTGCTATTACACAGAATGAGAAATATCTGCAGATATGAAAACGGTAGAATTTGTTCAATGGATCGGAGTTGACAGTTTGGAAGGTAGTGACAGTTTGGTTTCTTTAAAGCGAGGCCTACTGAGATATTGAAGTTAGTGTGAATGGAAAGAAGCTGCAAAATTGTAGAGTTTGAATATTTGCCAGAAATTGAGATGTTATTTATTGCATTGAAGAAGATATGCTGATAAAGAGAGAAGTGGAGAATTTGAAAGTCGAGCTGAAAGATCAGCGGCTGGAATTGCAGACTTGCTCTTCATAGAGACATTAGTACATACAGAGAGTGGAAATTGGTGGAGATATCGAAATTGATAGAAATGGAGAACCTTGGACAGTCAGTGAAGGAGTAGCCTCTACAAAAATGGAATTTCACGGAATTGGGCTTTTCTGCAATTGTATAGAATGAGAAATATCTGCAGATAGAGAAAATGGTAGAATTTGTTCAATGGATAGCAGTTGACAATCTGGTAGAGAGAGAAAACCATTTGTGCTGAAACATGAGCCTACGGAGTTATTGAAGTCTGTGTGAAAGCGGAGAATCTGGTGATCTACAGAATTGAGTAATTGCAAGAAATTGAGATGTTCCTTTCAACAGAGAACCAGATTTGCTGAAACGGGGAGAAACTGAGAAAATGAAGTTTATTTGAATGATGAGCGGCTGACAAAGCAGAGATTCTTTGAACTTGTTAAGTTAATGCATAAATACAGTAGAACTTTTTTCAGATATAAAAATTAATAGAAATGTAGAATCTGATACACGCAGAGAGAGAGCCGAAGATGCTAGCAGTGAATTTCATGGAATTGGGAGTTGTTGCTATTATGCAGAATGAGAAATTTCTGCAAGTACGGAAAATGGTAGTATTTGGTCAATGGATCGCAGTTGACATGTTGGTAGATATCGAGATTTTGTTTTCAGTCATCCAAAGCACACTGAGATATTGAAGTTTGCATGAATGCAAAGAAGCTGGAAAACTGTAGAGTTTGAATAATTGCAAGAGTTTGAGATGTTTCTTAATGCAGTAAACTAGATTTGCTGACAAAGAATGACATGGAGAAGTTGTGGGTCGAGGTTAACGATGAGTACCTGGAATTGCAGACTTGTTCTTAATAGAGACATTAATACATATAGAGAGTAGAAATTATTAGAGATATCGAAATTGATAGAAATGGAGAAGCTTAGACTCTCAGTCAAAGAGTAGCATCTGCAAGAAGGGAATTTCATGTCATTGAGCATTTTGCAATTGTACAGAATGAGAAATATCTGCAGATAGAGAAAATGGCTAGAACTTGTTCAATGGATAGCAGTTGACATTTTGGTAATGAGAGAAAATCAGTTGTGTGAAAACATGAGCTTACGGACATCTTGATGTCAGTGTGAATGCGGAGAATCTGGTAATCTTCAGCATTGTGTAATTGCAAGAAATTGTGATGATCCTTTAGACAGAGAACCAGCTTTGCTGAAAAGTCGAGAAATTGTGAGGATGAAGTTTTATTTGAACCATGAGCAAATTGGCCATGCAGGGATTCATAGAAATTGAGATATTAATGCATATATACAGTACAACTTTTCGAGATATAGAAATTGAAAGAAATGTAGAATCTGATACACGCAAAATATGAGCAGATGTTTCAAGCAGTGAATTTCATGGAATTGGCACTTTGGAATTATACAGAATGAGAAATACCTGCAGGTGTAGAAAATGTTAGAATTTGGCTAATGGATTGCAGTTGTCATGTTGGTATATAGGGAGAGTTTGTTTTCAGTCATGCGAAGCCTACTGAGATGTTGAATTTAGAGTGAATGCAAAGAAGCTGGAAAACTGTAGAGTTTGAATAATTGCAAGAGTTTGAGATGTTTCTTAATGCAGTAAACTAGATTTGCTGACAAAGAATGAAATGGAGAAGTTGTGGGTCGAGGTTAACGATGAGTACCTGGAATTGCAGACTTGTTCTTAATAGAGACATTAATACATATAGAGAGTAGAAATTAGTAGAGATATCGAAATTGATAGAAATGGAGAAGCTTAGACTCTCAGTGAAAGAGTAGCATCTGCAAGAAGGGAATTTCATGTCATTGAGCATTTTGCAATTATACAGAATGAGAAATATCTGCAGATAGAGAAAATGGCTAGAACTTGTTCAATGGATAGCAGTTGACATTTTGGTAATGAGAGAAAATCAGTTGTGTGAAAACATGAGCTTACGGACATCTTGATGTCAGTGTGAATGCGGAGAATCTGGTAATCTGCAGAATTGAGTTATTGCATGAAATTGTGATGATCCTTTAGTCCGAGAACCAGCTTTGCTGAAAAGTAGAGAAACTGAGAAGATGAAGTTTTATTTGAACCATGAGCAAATTGGCCATGCAGGGATTCATAGTAATTGAGATATTATTGCATATATACAGTACAAATTTTCGAGATATAGAAATTGAAAGAAATGTAGAATCTGATACACGCAAAGAATGAGCAGATGTTACAAGCAGTGAATTTCATGGAATTGGCAGTTTTTGCTATTATACAGAATGAGAAATATCTGCAGGTACAGACAATGTGAGAATTTGGTCAATGGATCGCAGTTGTCAGATAAGGAGACTTTGTTTCCAGTCATGCGAAGCCTACTGAGATGTTGAATTTAGCGTGAATGCAAAGAAGATGGAAAATTGTAGAGTTTGAATAATTGCAAGAAATTGAGATGTTTCTTAATGCAGTGAACTAGATGTGCTGAAAGAGAGAGAAGTGGAGAATTTGAAAGTCGAGGTGGAACCTGAGAAGCTGGAATTGCAGACTTGTTCTTACTAGAGACATTAATACATATAGTAGAGTAGAGATATCGAAATTGATAGAAATGGAGAACCTTCGACACTCAGGGAAGGAGTAGCATCAACGAGAAGTGCATTTCATGGAATTGGGAGTTTTTGCTATTACACAGAATGAGAAATATCTGCAGATATGAAAACGGTAGAATTTGTTCAATGGATCGCAGTTGACAGTTTGGAAGGTAGTGACAGTTTGGTTTCTTTAAAGCGAGGCCTACTGAGATATTGAAGTTAGTGTGAATGGAAAGAAGCTGCAAAATTGTAGAGTTTGAATATTTGCCAGAAATTGAGATGTTATTTATTGCATTGAAGAAGATATGCTGATAAAGAGAGAAGTGGAGAATTTGAAAGTCGAGCTGAAAGATCAGCAGCTGGAATTGCAGACTTGCTCTTCATAGAGACATTAGTACATACAGAGAGTGGAAATTGGTGGAGATATCGAAATTGATAGAAATGGAGAACCTTGGACAGTCAGTGAAGGAGTAGCCTCTACAAAAATGGAATTTCACGGAATTGGGCTTTTCTGCAATTGTATAGAATGCGAAATATCTGCAGATAGAGAAAATGGTAGAATTTGTTCAATGGATAGCAGTTGACAATCTGGTAGAGAGAGAAAACCATTTGTGCTGAAACATGAGCCTACGGAGTTATTGAAGTCTGTGTGAAAGCGGAGAATCTGGTGATCTACAGAATTGAGTAATTGCAAGAAATTGAGATGTTCCTTTCAACAGAGAACCAGATTTGCTGAAACGGGGAGAAACTGAGAAAATGAAGTTTATTTGAATGATGAGCGGCTGACAAAGCAGAGATTCTTTGAACTTGTTAAGTTAATGCATAAATACAGTAGAACTTTTTTCAGATATAAAAATTAATAGAAATGTAGAATCTGATACACGCAGAGAGAGAGCCGAAGATGCTAGCAGTGAATTTCATGGAATTGGGAGTTGTTGCTATTATGCAGAATGAGAAATTTCTGCAAGTACGGAAAATGGTAGAATTTGGTCAATGGATCGCAGTTGACATGTTGGTAGATATCGAGATTTTGTTTTCAGTCATCCAAAGCACACTGAGATATTGAAGTTTGCATGAATGCAAAGAAGCTGGAAAACTGTAGAGTTTGAATAATTGCAAGAGTTTGAGATGTTTCTTAATGCAGTAAACTAGATTTGCTGACAAAGAATGACATGGAGAAGTTGTGGGTCGAGGTTAACGATGAGTACCTGGAATTGCAGACTTGTTCTTAATAGAGACATTAATACATATAGAGAGTAGAAATTATTAGAGATATCGAAATTGATAGAAATGGAGAAGCTTAGACTCTCAGTCAAAGAGTAGCATCTGCAAGAAGGGAATTTCATGTCATTGAGCATTTTGCAATTGTACAGAATGAGAAATATCTGCAGATAGAGAAAATGGCTAGAACTTGTTCAATGGATAGCAGTTGACATTTTGGTAATGAGAGAAAATCAGTTGTGTGAAAACATGAGCTTACGGACATCTTGATGTCAGTGTGAATGCGGAGAATCTGGTAATCTTCAGCATTGTGTAATTGCATGAAATTGTGATGATCCTTTAGTCCGAGAACCAGCTTTGCTGAAAAGTAGAGAAATTGTGAGGATGAAGTTTTATTTGAACGATGAGCAAATTGGCCATGCAGGGATTCATAGAAATTGAGATATTAATGCATATATACAGTACAACTTTTCGAGATATAGAAATTGAAAGAAATGTAGAATCTGATACACGCAAAATATGAGCAGATGTTTCAAGCAGTGAATTTCATGGATTTGGCACTTTGGAATTATACAGAATGAGAAATACCTGCAGGTGTAGAAAATGTTAGAATTTGGCTAATGGATTGCAGTTGTCATGTTGGTATATAGGGAGAGTTTGTTTTCAGTCATGCGAAGCCTACTGAGATGTTGAATTTAGAGTGAATGCAAAGAAGCTGGAAAATTGTAGAGTTTGAATAATTGCAAGAAAATGAGATGTTTCTTAATGCAAGTGAACTAGATGTGCTGAAAAAGAGAGAAGTGGAGAAGTTGAAAGTCGAGGTGGAAGCTGAGCAGCTGGAATTGCAGACTTGTTCTTAATAGAGACATTAATACATATAGTAGAGTAGAGATATCGAAATTGATAGAAATGGAGAACCTTAGACACTCAGGGAAGGCGTAGCACCTACGAGAAGTGCATTTCATGGAATTGGGAGTTTTTGCTATTACACAGAATGAGAAATATCTGCAGTTAGAGAAAACGGTAGAATTTGTTCAATGGATCGCAGTTGACATGTTGGTAGATAGCGAGAGTTTGTTTTCAGTCATGCGAAGCACACTGAGATATTGAAGTTTGCATGAATGCAAAGAAGCTGGAAAACTGTAGAGTTTGAATAATTGCAAGAGTTTGAGATGTTTCTTAATGCAGTAAACTAGATTTGCTGAAAAAGAATGAAATGGAGAAGTTCTAGGTCGAGGTTAACGATGAGTACCTGGAATTGCAGACTTGTTCTTAATAGAGACATTAATACATATAGAGAGTAGAAATTAGTAGAGATATCGAAATTGATAAAAATGGAGAAGCTTAGACTCTCAGAGAAGGCGTAGTAGCATCTACAAGAAGGGAATTTCATGTCATTGAGCTTTTTGCAATAATACAGAATGATAAATATCTGCAGATAGAGAAAATGGCTAGAAATTGTTCAATGGATAGCAGTTGACATTTTGGTAATTGGATAAAATCAGTTGTGTGAAAACATGAGCTTACGGACATCTTGATGTCAGTGTGAATGCGGAGAATCTGCTAATCTGCAGAATTGAGTAATTGCAAGAAATTGTGATGATCCTTTAGACCGAGAACCAGCTTTGCTGAAAAGTAGAGAAACTGAGAAGATGAAGTTTTATTTGAACGATGAGCAAATGGCCATGCAGGGATTCATAGAAATTGAGATATTATTGCATATATACAGTACAACTTTTCGAGATATAGAAATTGAAAGAAATGTAGAATCTGATACACGCAAAGAATGAGCAGATGTTACAAGCAGTGAATTTCATGGAATTGGCAGTTTTTGCTATTATACAGAATGAGAAATATCTGCAGGTACAGAAAATGTGAGAATTTTGTCAATGGATCGCAGTTGTCAGATAAGGAGAGTTTGTTTTCAGTCATGCGAAGCCTACTGAGATGTTGAATTTAGCGTGAATGCAAAGAAGATGGAAAATTGTAGAGTTTGAATAATTGCAAGAAATTGAGATGTTTCTTAATGCAGTGAACTAGATTTGCTGAAAGAGAGAGAAGTGGAGAAGTTGAAAGTCGAGGTGGAAGCTGAGCAGCTGGAATTGCAGACTTGTTCTTAATAGAGTCATTAATGCATATAGTAGAGTAGAGATATCGAAATTGATAGAAATGGAGAATCTTAGACACTCAGAGAAGGCGTAACACCTACGAGAAGTGCATTTCATGGAATTGGGTGTTTTTGCTATTACACAGAATGAGAAATATCTGCAGATAGAGAAAACGGTAGAATTTGTTCAATGGATCGCAGTTAACACACTGGCAGGTAGTGACAGTTTGGTTTCTTTAAAGCGAGGACTACTGAGATATTGAAGTTGGTGTGAATGCAAAGAAGCTGGAAAATTGTAGAGTTTGAATATTTGCCAGAAAGTGAGATGTTATTTATTGCAGTGAAGCAGATTTGCTGAAATAGAGAGAAGTGGAGAATTTGAAAGTCGAGCGAAAGATCAGCAGTTGGAATTGAAGACTTACTCTTCATAGAGACATTAGTACATCAAGAGAGTGGAAATTGGCAGAGATATCGAAATTGATAGAATTGGAGAACCTTAGACAGTCAGTGAAGGAGTAGCCTCTACTAGAATGGAATTTCATGGAATTGGGCTTTCCTGCAATTATATAGAATGAGAAATATCTGCAGATAGAGAAAATGGTAGAATTTGTTCAATGGAAAGAAGTTGACATTCTGGTAGAGAGGGAAAACCATTTGTGCTGAAACATGAGCCTACGGAGTTATTGAAGTCTGTGTGCAAGCGGAGAATCTGGTGATCTACAGAATTGAGTAATTGCAAGAAATTGAGATGTTCCTTTCAACAGAGAACCAGATTTACTGAAAAGGGGAGAAACTGACAAAATGAAGTTGATTTGAATGATGAGCATCTGAGAAAGCAGAGATTGTTTGAAACTAAGGTACTACATAAATGCAGTAGAAGTTTTTTGAGATATCAAAATTAATAGAAATGAAGAATCTGATACACTCAGTGAAAGAGCCGAAGATGCTTGCAGTGAATTTCATGGAATTGGAATTTGTTGCAGACTGAGAAATATCTGCAGGTATAGAAAATGGTAGAATTTGGTCAATAGATCGCAGTTGACATGTTGCTAGATAGGGAGAGTTTGTTATCAGTCATGCGAAGCAAACTGAGATATTGAAGTTAGTGTGAATGCATAGAAGTTGGAAAGCTGTAGAGTTTGAATAATTGCAAGAGTTTGAGATGTTGCTTAATGCAGTGAACTAGAATTGCTGAAAAAGAGAGAAGTGGACAAGTTGAAAGTCGAGGTGGAAGCTGTGCATCTGGAATTGCAGACTTGTTCTTAATAGAGACATTAATACATATAGTGGAGTAGAGATATCGAAATTGATAGAAATGGAGAACCTTAGACACTCAGGGAAGGAGTAGCATCTACGAGAAGTGCATTTCATGGAATTGGGAGTTTTTGCTATTATACAGAATGAGAAATATCTGCAGTTAGAGAAAATGGTAGAATTTGTTCAATGGATCGCAGTTGACATTTTGGAAGATACTGACAGTTTGGTTTCTTTAAAGCGAGACCTTACTGACATATTGAAGTTAGTGTGAATGCTAAGAAGCTGCAAAACTGTAGAGTTGGAACATTTGCCAGAAATTGAGATGTTATTTATTGCAGTGAAGTAGATTTGCTGAGAAAGAGAGAAGTGGAGAAGTTGAAAGTCGAGCTGAATGAACAGCAGCTGGATTTGAAGACTTGCTCTTCCTAGAGACCTTAGTACATACAGAGACTGTAAATTGGTAGAGATATCGAAATTGATAGAATTGTAGAACCTTAGACAAAGAGTGAAGGAATAGATTCTACAAGAATGGAATTTCATAGAATTGGGCTTTTCTGCAATTATACAGAATGAGAAATATCTGCAGATAGAGAAAATGCTAGAATTTGTTCAATGGATAGCAGTTGACATTCTGGTAGAGAGAGAAAACCATTTGTGCTGAAACATGAGCCTATGGAGTTTTTGAAATCTGTGTGAAAGTGGAGAATCTGGTGATCTACAGAATTGAGTAATTGCAAAAAATTGAGATGTTCCTTTCAACACAGAAGCAGATTTGCTGAAAAGGGGAGAAACTGAGAAAATGAAGTTGATTTGAATGATGAGCAGCTGACAAAGCAGAGATTCTTTGAAATTAAGTTAATGCATAAATGCAGTAGAACTTTTTTGAGATATCAAAATTAATAGAAATGAAGAATCTGATACACTCAGTGAAAGAGCCGAAGATGCTTGCAGTGAATTTCATGGAATTGGGAGTTGTTGCAGACTGAGAAATATCTGCAGGTACAGAAAATGGTAGAATTTGGTCAATAGATCGCAGTTGACATGTTGGTAGATAGGGAGAGTTTGTTATCAGTCATGCGAAGCAAACTGAGATATTGAAGTTAGTGTGAATGCATAGAAGTTGGAAAGCTGTAGAGTTTGAATAATTGCAAGAGTTTGAGATGTTTCTTAATGCAGTGAACTAGATTTGCTGAAAAAGAGAGAAGTGGAGAAGTTGAAAGTCGAGGTGGAAGCTGTGCATCTGGAATTGCAGACTTGTTCTTAATAGAGACATTAATACATATAGTGGAGTAGAGATATCGAAATTGATAGAAATGGAGAACCTTAGACACTCAGGGAAGGAGTAGCATCTACGAGAAGTGCATTTCATGGAATTGGGAGTTTTTGCTATTATACAGAATGAGAAATATCTGCAGATAGAGAAAATGGTAGAATTTGTTCAATGGATCGCAGTTGACATTTTGGAAGATAGTGACAGTTTGGTTTCTTTAAAGCGAGACCTTACTGAGATATTGAAGTTAGTGTGAATGCTAAGAAGCTGCAAAACTGTAGAGTTGGAATATTTGCCAGAAATTGAGATGTTATTTATTGCAGTGAAGTAGATTTGCTGAGAAAGAGAGAAGTGGAGAAGTTGAAAGTCGAGCTGAATGAACAGCAGCTGGAATTGCAGACTTGCTCTTCATAGAGACATTAGTACATACAGAGAGTGTAAATTGGTAGAGATATCGAAATTGATAGAATTGGAGAACCTTAGACACTCAGTGAAGGAGTAGATTCTACAAGAATGGAATTTCATAGAATTGGGCTTTTCTGCAATTATACAGAATGAGAAATATCTGCAGATAGAGAAAATGCTAGAATTTGTTCAATGGATAGCAGTTGACATTCTGGTAGAGAGAGAAAACCATTTGTGCTGAAACATGAGCCTATGGAGTTTTTGAAATCTGTGTGAAAGTGGAGAATCTGGTGATCCACAGAATTGAGTAATTGCAAAAAATTGAGATGTTCCTTTCAACACAGAACCAGATTTGCTGAAAAGGGGAGAAACTGAGAAAATGAAGTTGATTTGAATGATGAGCAGCTGACAAAGCAGAGATTCTTTGAAATTAAGTTAATGCATAAATGCAGTAGAACTTTTTTGAGATATCAAAATTAATAGAAATGAAGAATCTGATACACTCAGTGAAAGAGCCGAAGATGCTTGCAGTGAATTTCATGGAATTGGGAGTTGTTGCAGAATGAGAAATATCTGCAGGTACAGAAAATGGTAGAATTTGGTCAATAGATCGCAGTTGACATGTTGGTAGATAGGGAGAGTTTGTTTTCAGTCATGCGAAGCAAACTGAGATATTGAAGTTAGTGTGAATGCATAGAAGTTGGAAAACTGTAGAGTTTGAATAATTGCAAGAGTTTGAGATGTTTCTTAATGCAGTGAACTAGATTTGCTGAAAAAGAGAGAAGTGGAGAAGTTGAAAGTCGAGGTGGAAGCTGTGCATCTGGAATTGCAGACTTGTTCTTAATAGAGACATTAATACATATAGTGGAGTAGAGATATCGAAATTGATAGAAATGGAGAACCTTAGACACTCAGGGAAGGAGTAGCATCTACGAGAAGTGCATTTCATGGAATTGGGAGTTTTTGCTATTATACAGAATGAGAAATATCTGCAGATAGAGAAAACGGTAGAATTTGTTCAATGGATCGCAGTTGACATTTTGGAAGATACTGACAGTTTGGTTTCTTTAAAGCGAGACCTTACTGAGATATTGAAGTTAGTGTGAATGCTAAGAAGCTGCAAAACTGTAGAGTTGGAATATTTGCCAGAAATTGAGATGTTATTTATTGCAGTGAAGTAGATTTGCTGAGAAAGAGAGAAGTGGAGAAGTTGAAAGTCGAGCTGAATGAACAGCAGCTGGAATTGCAGACTTGCTCTTCATAGAGACATTAGTACATACAGAGACTGTAAATTGGTAGAGATATCGAAATTGATAGAATTGGAGAACCTTAGACACTCAGTGAAGGAGTAGATTCTACAAGAATGGAATTTCATAGAATTGGGCTTTTCTGCAATTATACAGAATGAGAAATATCTGCAGATAGAGAAAATGCTAGAATTTGTTCAATGGATAGCAGTTGACATTCTGGTAGAGAGAGAAAACCATTTGTGCTGAAACATGAGCCTATGGAGTTTTTGAAATCTGTGTGAAAGTGGAGAATCTGGTGATCTACAGAATTGAGTAATTGCAAAAAATTGAGATGTTCCTTTCAACACAGAACCAGATTTGCTGAAAAGGGGAGAAACTGAGAAAATGAAGTTGATTTGAATGATGAGCAGCTGACAAAGCAGAGATTCTTTGAAATTAAGTTAATGCATAAATGCAGTAGAACTTTTTTGAGATATCAAAATTAATAGAAATGAAGAATCTGATACACGCAGTGAAAGAGCCGAAGATGCTTGCAGTGAATTTCATGGAATTGGGAGTTGTTGCAGAATGAGAAATATCTGCAGGTACAGAAAATGGTAGAATTTGGTCAATAGATCGCAGTTGACATGTTGCTAGATAGGGAGAGTTTGTTTTCAGTCATGCGAAGCAAACTGAGATATTGAAGTTAGTGTGAATGCATAGAAGTTGGAAAACTGTAGAGTTTGAATAATTGCAAGAGTTTGAGATGTTTCTTAATGCAGTGAACTAGATTTGCTGAAAAAGAGAGAAGTGGAGAAGTTGAAAGTCGAGGTGGAAGCTGTGCATCTGGAATTGCAGACTTGTTCTTAATAGAGACATTAATACATATAGTGGAGTAGAGATATCGAAATTGATAGAAATGGAGAACCTTAGACACTCAGGGAAGGAGTAGCATCTACGAGAAGTGCATTTCATGGAATTGGGAGTTTTTGCTATTATACAGAATGAGAAATATCTGCAGATAGAGAAAACGGTAGAATTTGTTCAATGGATCGCAGTTGACATTTTGGAAGATAGTGACAGTTTGGTTTCTTTAAAGCGAGACCTTACTGAGATATTGAAGTTAGTGTGAATGCTAAGAAGCTGCAAAACTGTAGAGTTGGAATATTTGCCAGAAATTGAGATGTTATTTATTGCAGTGAAGTAGATTTGCTGAGAAAGAGAGAAGTGGAGAAGTTGAAAGTCGAGCTGAATGAACAGCAGCTGGATTTGAAGACTTGCTCTTCATAGAGACATTAGTACATACAGAGACTGTAAATTGGTAGAGATATCGAAATTGATAGAATTGTAGAACCTTAGACAAAGAGTGAAGGAATAGATTCTACAAGAATGGAATTTCATAGAATTGGGCTTTTCTGCAATTATACAGAATGAGAAATATCTGCAGATAGAGAAAATGCTAGAATTTGTTCAATGGATAGCAGTTGACATTCTGGTAGAGAGAGAAAACCATTTGTGCTGAAACATGAGCCTATGGAGTTTTTGAAATCTGTGTGAAAGTGGAGAATCTGGTGATCTACAGAATTGAGTAATTGCAAAAAATTGAGATGTTCCTTTCAACACAGAACCAGATTTGCTGAAAAGGGGAGAAACTGAGAAAATGAAGTTGATTTGAATGATGAGCAGCTGACAAAGCAGAGATTCTTTGAAATTAAGTTAATGCATAAATGCAGTAGAACTTTTTTGAGATATCAAAATTAATAGAAATGAAGAATCTGATACACTCAGTGAAAGAGCCGAAGATGCTTGCAGTGAATTTCATGGAATTGGGAGTTGTTGCAGAATGAGAAATATCTGCAGGTACAGAAAATGGTAGAATTTGGTCAATAGATCGCAGTTGACATGTTGGTAGATAGGGAGAGTTTGTTATCAGTCATGCGAAGCAAACTGAGATATTGAAGTTAGTGTGAATGCATAGAAGTTGGAAAGCTGTAGAGTTTGAATAATTGCAAGAGTTTGAGATGTTTCTTAATGCAGTGAACTAGATTTGCTGAAAAAGAGAGAAGTGGAGAATTTGAAAGTCGAGGTGGAAGCTGTGCATCTGGAATTGCAGACTTGTTCTTAATAGAGACATTAATACATATAGTGGAGTAGAGATATCGAAATTGATAGAAATGGAGAACCTTAGACACTCAGGGAAGGAGTAGCATCTACGAGAAGTGCATTTCATGGAATTGGGAGTTTTTGCTATTATACAGAATGAGAAATATCTGCAGATAGAGAAAACGGTAGAATTTGTTCAATGGATCGCAATTGACATTTTGGAAGATAGTGACAGTTTGGTTTCTTTAAAGCGAGACCTTACTGAGATATTGAAGTTAGTGTGAATGCTAAGAAGCTGCAAAACTGTAGAGTTTGAATATTTGCCAGAAATTGAGATGTTATTTATTGCAGTGAAGTAGATTTGCTGAGAAAGAGAGAAGTGGAGAAGTTGAAAGTCGAGCTGAATGAACAGCAGCTGGAATTGCAGACTTGCTCTTCATAGAGACATTAGTACATACAGAGATTGTAAATTGGTAGAGATATCGAAATTGATAGAATTGGAGAACCTTAGACACTCAGTGAAGGAGTAGATTCTACAAGAATGGAATTTCATAGAATTGGGCTTTTCTGCAATTATACAGAATGAGAAATATCTGCAGATAGAGAAAATGCTAGAATTTGTTCAATGGATAGCAGTTGACATTCTGGTAGAAAGAGAAAACCATTTGTGCTGAAACATGAGCCTATGGAGTTTTTGAAATCTGTGTGAAAGTGGAGAATCTGGTGATCTACAGAATTGAGTAATTGCAAAAAATTGAGATGTTCCTTTCAACACAGAACCAGATTTGCTGAAAAGGGGAGAAACTGAGAAAATGAAGTTGATTTGAATGATGAGCAGCTGACAAAGCAGAGATTCTTTGAAATTAAGTTAATGCATAAAAGCAGTAGAACTTTTTTGAGATATCAAAATTAATAGAAATGAAGAATCTGATACACGCAGTGAAAGAGCCGAAGATGCTTGCAGTGAATTTCATGGAATTGGGAGTTGTTGCAGAATGAGAAATATCTGCAGGTACAGAAAATGGTAGAATTTGGTCAATAGATCGCAGTTGACATGTTGGTAGATAGGGAGAGTTTGTTATCAGTCATGCGAAGCAAACTGAGATATTGAAGTTAGTGTGAATGCATAGAAGTTGGAAAGCTGTAGAGTTTGAATAATTGCAAGAGTTTGAGATGTTTCTTAATGCAGTGAACTAGATTTGCTGAAAAAGAGAGAAGTGGAGAAGTTGAAAGTCTAGGTGGAAGCTGTGCATCTGGAATTGCAGACTTGTTCTTAATAGAGACATTAATACATATAGTGGAGTAGAGATATCGAAATTGATAGAAATGGAGAACCTTAGACACTCAGGGAAGGAGTAGCATCTACGAGAAGTGCATTTCATGGAATTGGGAGTTTTTGCTATTATACAGAATGAGAAATATCTGCAGATAGAGAAAACGGTAGAATTTGTTCAATGGATCGCAGTTGACATTTTGGAAGATAGTGACAGTTTGGTTTCTTTAAAGCGAGACCTTACTGAGATATTGAAGTTAGTGTGAATGCTAAGAAGCTGCAAAACTGTAGAGTTGGAATATTTGCCAGAAATTGAGATGTTATTTATTGCAGTGAAGTAGATGTGCTGAGAAAGAGAGAAGTGGAGAAGTTGAAAGTCGAGCTGAATGAACAGCAGCTGGAATTGCAGACTTGCTCTTCATAGAGACATTAGTACATACAGAGATTGTAAATTGGTAGAGATATCGAAATTGATAGAATTGGAGAACCTTAGACACTCAGTGAAGGAGTAGATTCTACAAGAATGGAATTTCATAGAATTGGGCTTTTCTGCAATTATACAGAATGAGAAATATCTGCAGATAGAGAAAATGCTAGAATTTGTTCAATGGATAGCAGTTGACATTCTGGTAGAGAGAGAAAACCATTTGTGCTGAAACATGAGCCTATGGAGTTTTTGAAATCTGTGTGAAAGTGGAGAATCTGGTGATCTACAGAATTGAGTAATTGCAACAAATTGAGATGTTCCTTTCAACACAGAACCAGATTTGCTGAAAAGGGGAGAAACTGAGAAAATGAAGTTGATTTGAATGACGAGCAGCTGACAAAGCAGAGATTCTTTGAAATTAAGTTAATGCATAAATGCAGTAGAACTTTTTTGAGATATCAAAATTAATAGAAATGAAGAATCTGATACACTCAGTGAAAGAGCCGAAGATGCTTGCAGTGAATTTCATGGAATTGGGAGTTGTTGCAGAATGAGAAATATCTGCAGGTACAGAAAATGGTAGAATTTGGTCAATAGATCGCAGTTGACATGTTGGTAGATAGGGAGAGTTTGTTTTCAGTCATGCGAAGCAAACTGAGATATTGAAGTTAGTGTGAATGCATAGAAGTTGGAAAGCTGTAGAGTTTGAATAATTGCAAGAGTTTGAGATGTTTCTTAATGCAGTGAACTAGATTTGCTGAAAAAGAGAGAAGTGGAGAAGTTGAAAGTCGAGGTGGAAGCTGTGCATCTGGAATTGCAGACTTGTTCTTAATAGAGACATTAATACATATAGTGGAGTAGAGATATCGAAATTGATAGAAATGGAGAACCTTAGACCCTCAGGGAAGGAGTAGCATCTACGAGAAGTGCATTTCATGGAATTGGGAGTTTTTGCTATTATACAGAATGAGAAATATCTGCAGATAGAGAAAACGGTAGAATTTGTTCAATGGATCGCAGTTGACATTTTGGAAGATAGTGACAGTTTGGTTTCTTTAAAGCGAGACCTTACTGAGATATTGAAGTTAGTGTGAATGCTAAGAAGCTGCAAAACTGTAGAGTTGGAATATTTGCCAGAAATTGAGATGTTATTTATTGCAGTGAAGTAGATTTGCTGAGAAAGAGAGAAGTGGAGAAGTTGAAAGTCGAGCTGAATGAACAGCAGCTGGAATTGCAGACTTGCTCTTCATAGAGACATTAGTACATACAGAGAGTGTAAATTGGTAGAGATATCGAAATTGATAGAATTGGAGAACCTTAGACACTCAGTGAAGGAGTAGATTCTACAAGAATGGAATTTCATAGAATTGGGCTTTTCTGCAATTATACAGAATGAGAAATATCTGCAGATAGAGAAAATGCTAGAATTTGTTCAATGGATAGCAGTTGACATTCTGGTAGAGAGAGAAAACCATTTGTGCTGAAACATGAGCCTATGGAGTTTTTGAAATCTGTGTGAAAGTGGAGAATCTGGTGATCTACAGAATTGAGTAATTGCAAAAAATTGAGATGTTCCTTTCAACACAGAACCAGATTTGCTGAAAAGGGGAGAAACTGAGAAAATGAAGTTGATTTGAATGATGAGCAGCTGACAAAGCAGAGATTCTTTGAAATTAAGTTAATGCATAAATGCAGTAGAACTTTTTTGAGATATCAAAATTAATAGAAATGAAGAATCTGATACACTCAGTGAAAGAGCCGAAGATGCTTGCAGTGAATTTCATGGAATTGGGAGTTGTTGCAGAATGAGTAATATCTGCAGGTACAGAAAATGGTAGAATTTGGTCAATAGATCGCAGTTGACATGTTGGTAGATAGGGAGAGTTTGTTTTCAGTCATGCGAAGCAAACTGAGATATTGAAGTTAGTGTGAATGCATAGAAGTTGGAAAACTGTAGAGTTTGAATAATTGCAAGAGTTTGAGATGTTTCTTAATGCAGTGAACTAGATTTGCTGAAAAAGAGAGAAGTGGAGAAGTTGAAAGTCGAGGTGGAAGCTGTGCATCTGGAATTGCAGACTTGTTCTTAATAGAGACATTAATACATATAGTGGAGTAGAGATATCGAAATTGATAGAAATGGAGAACCTTAGACACTCAGGGAAGGAGTAGCATCTACGAGAAGTGCATTTCATGGAATTGGGAGTTTTTGCTATTATACAGAATGAGAAATATCTGCAGATAGAGAAAACGGTAGAATTTTTTCAATGGATCGCAATTGACATTTTGGAAGATAGTGACAGTTTGGTTTCTTTAAAGCGAGACCTTACTGAGATATTGAAGTTAGTGTGAATGCTAAGAAGCTGCAAAACTGTAGAGATTGAATATTTGCCAGAAATTGAGATGTTATTTATTGCAGTGAAGTAGATTTGCTGAGAAAGAGAGAAGTGGAGAAGTTGAAAGTCGAGCTGAATGAACAGCAGCTGGAATTGCAGACTTGCTCTTCATAGAGACATTAGTACATACAGAGATTGTAAATTGGTAGAGATATCGAAATTGATAGAATTGGAGAACCTTAGACACTCAGTGAAGGAGTAGATTCTACAAGAATGGAATTTCATAGAATTGGGCTTTTCTGCAATTATACAGAATGAGAAATATCTGCAGATAGAGAAAATGCTAGAATTTGTTCAATGGATAGTAATTGACATTCTGGTAGAGAGAGAAAACCATTTGTGCTGAAACATGAGCCTATGGAGTTTTTGAAATCTGTGTGAAAGTGGAGAATCTGGTGATCTACAGAATTGAGTAATTGCAAAAAATTGAGATGTTCCTTTCAACACAGAACCAGATTTGCTGAAAAGGGGAGAAACTGAGAAAATGAAGTTGATTTGAATGATGAGCAGCTGACAAAGCAGAGATTCTTTGAAATTAAGTTAATGCATAAAAGCAGTAGAACTTTTTTGAGATATCAAAATTAATAGAAATGAAGAATCTGATGCACTCAGTGAAAGAGCCGAAGATGCTTGCAGTGAATTTCATGGAATTGGGAGTTGTTGCAGAATGAGTAATATCTGCAGGTACAGAAAATGGTAGAATTTGGTCAATAGATCGCAGTTGACATGTTGGTAGATAGGGAGAGTTTGTTATCAGTCATGCGAAGCAAACTGAGATATTGAAGTTAGTGTGAATGCATAGAAGTTGGAAAGCTGTAGAGTTTGAATAATTGCAAGAGTTTGAGATGTTTCTTAATGCAGTGAACTAGATTTGCTGAAAAAGAGAGAAGTGGAGAAGTTGAAAGTCGAGGTGGAAGCTGTGCATCTGGAATTGCAGACTTGTTCTTAATAGAGACATTAATACATATAGTGGAGTAGAGATATCGAAATTGATAGAAATGGAGAACCTTAGACACTCAGGGAAGGAGTAGCATCTACGAGAAGTGCATTTCATGGAATTGGGAGTTTTTGCTATTATACAGAATGAGAAATATCTGCAGATAGAGAAAACGGTAGAATTTGTTCAATGGATCGCAGTTGACATTTTGGAAGATAGTGACAGTTTGGTTTCTTTAAAGCGAGACCTTACTGAGATATTGAAGTTAGTGTGAATGCTAAGAAGCTGCAAAACTGTAGAGTTGGAATATTTGCCAGAAATTGAGATGTTATTTATTGCAGTGAAGTAGATTTGCTGAGAAAGAGAGAAGTGGAGAAGTTGAAAGTCGAGCTGAATGAACAGCAGCTGGAATTGCAGACTTGCTCTTCATAGAGACATTAGTACATACAGAGAGTGTAAATTGGTAGAGATATCGAAATTGATAGAATTGGAGAACCTTAGACACTCAGTGAAGGAGTAGATTCTACAAGAATGGAATTTCATAGAATTGGGCTTTTCTGCAATTATACAGAATGAGAAATATCTGCAGATAGAGAAAATGCTAGAATTTGTTCAATGGATAGCAGTTGACATTCTGGTAGAGAGAGAAAACCATTTGTGCTGAAACATGAGCCTATGGAGTTTTTGAAATCTGTGTGAAAGTGGAGAATCTGGTGATCCACAGAATTGAGTAATTGCAAAAAATTGAGATGTTCCTTTCAACACAGAACCAGATTTGCTGAAAAGGGGAGAAACTGAGAAAATGAAGTTGATTTGAATGATGAGCAGCTGACAAAGCAGAGATTCTTTGAAATTAAGTTAATGCATAAATGCAGTAGAACTTTTTTGAGATATCAAAATTAATAGAAATGAAGAATCTGATACACTCAGTGAAAGAGCCGAAGATGCTTGCAGTGAATTTCATGGAATTGGGAGTTGTTGCAGAATGAGAAATATCTGCAGGTACAGAAAATGGTAGAATTTTTTCAATGGATCGCAGTTGACATTTTGGAAGATAGTGACAGTTTGGTTTCTGTAAAGCGAGACCTTACTGAGATATTGAAGTTAGTGTGAATGCTAAGAAGCTGCAAAACTGTAGAGTTTGAATATTTGCAAGAAATTGAGATGTTTTTTATTGCAGTGAAGTAGATGTGCTGAGAAAGAGAGAAGTGGAGAAGTTGAAAGTCGAGCTGAATGAACAGCAGCTGGAATTGCAGACTTGCTCTTCATAGAGACATTAGTACATACAGAGATTGTAAATTGGTAGAGATATCGAAATTGATAGAATTGGAGAACCTTAGACACTCAGTGAAGGAGTAGATTCTACAAGAATGGAATTTCATAGAATTGGGCTTTTCTGCAATTATACAGAATGAGAAATATCTGCAGATAGAGAAAATGCTAGAATTTGTTCAATGGATAGCAGTTGACATTCTGGTAGAGAGAGAAAACCATTTGTGCTGAAACATGAGCCTATGGAGTTTTTGAAATCTGTGTGAAAGTGGAGAATCTGGTGATCCACAGAATTGAGTAATTGCAAAAAATTGAGATGTTCCTTTCAACACAGAACCAGATTTGCTGAAAAGGGGAGAAACTGAGAAAATGAAGTTGATTTGAATGATGAGCAGCTGACAAAGCAGAGATTCTTTGAAATTAAGTTAATGCATAAATGCAGTAGAACTTTTTTGAGATATCAAAATTAATAGAAATGAAGAATCTGATACACGCAGTGAAAGAGCCGAAGATGCTTGCAGTGAATTTCATGGAATTGGGAGTTGTTGCAGAATGAGAAATATCTGCAGGTACAGAAAATGGTAGAATTTGGTCAATAGATCGCAGTTGACATGTTGGTAGATAGGGAGAGTTTGTTTTCAGTCATGCGAAGCAAACTGAGATATTGAAGTTAGTGTGAATGCATAGAAGTTGGAAAGCTGTAGAGTTTGAATAATTGCAAGAGTTTGAGATGTTTCTTAATGCAGTGAACTAGATTTGCTGAAAAAGAGAGAAGTGGAGAAGTTGAAAGTCGAGGTGGAAGCTGTGCATCTGGAATTGCAGACTTGTTCTTAATAGAGACATTAATACATATAGTGGAGTAGAGATATCGAAATTGATAGAAATGGAGAACCTTAGACACTCAGGGAAGGAGTAGCATCTACGAGAAGTGCATTTCATGGAATTGGGAGTTTTTGCTATTATACAGAATGAGAAATATCTGCAGATAGAGAAAACGGTAGAATTTTTTCAATGGATCGCAATTGACATTTTGGAAGATAGTGACAGTTTGGTTTCTTTAAAGCGAGACCTTACTGAGATATTGAAGTTAGTGTGAATGCTAAGAAGCTGCAAAACTGTAGAGTTGGAATATTTGCCAGAAATTGAGATGTTATTTATTGCAGTGAAGTAGATTTGCTGAGAAAGAGAGAAGTGGAGAAGTTGAAAGTCGAGCTGAATGAACAGCAGCTGGAATTGCAGACTTGCTCTTCATAGAGACATTAGTACATACAGAGATTGTAAATTGGTAGAGATATCGAAATTGATAGAATTGGAGAACCTTAGACACTCAGTGAAGGAGTAGATTCTACAAGAATGGAATTTCATAGAATTGGGCTTTTCTGCAATTATACAGAATGAGAAATATCTGCAGATAGAGAAAATGCTAGAATTTGTTCAATGGATAGCAGTTGACATTCTGGTAGAGAGAGAAAACCATTTGTGCTGAAACATGAGCCTATGGAGTTTTTGAAATCTGTGTGAAAGTGGAGAATCTGGTGATCTACAGAATTGAGTAATTGCAAAAAATTGAGATGTTCCTTTCAACACAGAACCAGATTTGCTGAAAAGGGGAGAAACTGAGAAAATGAAGTTGATTTGAATGATGAGCAGCTGACAAAGCAGAGATTCTTTGAAATTAAGTTAATGCATAAATGCAGTAGAACTTTTTTGAGATATCAAAATTAATAGAAATGAAGAATCTGATACACTCAGTGAAAGAGCCGAAGATGCTTGCAGTGAATTTCATGGAATTGGGAGTTGTTGCAGAATGAGAAATATCTGCAGGTACAGAAAATGGTAGAATTTGGTCAATAGATCGCAGTTGACATGTTGCTAGATAGGGAGAGTTTGTTTTCAGTCATGCGAAGCAAACTGAGATATTGAAGTTAGTGTGAATGCATAGAAGTTGGAAAGCTGTAGAGTTTGAATAATTGCAAGAGTTTGAGATGTTTCTTAATGCAGTGAACTAGATTTGCTGAAAAAGAGAGAAGTGGAGAAGTTGAAAGTCGAGGTGGAAGCTGTGCATCTGGAATTGCAGACTTGTTCTTAATAGAGACATTAATACATATAGTGGAGTAGAGATATCGAAATTGATAGAAATGGAGAACCTTAGACACTCAGGGAAGGAGTAGCATCTACGAGAAGTGCATTTCATGGAATTGGGACTTTTTGCTATTATACAGAATGAGAAATATCTGCAGATAAAGAAAACGTTAGAATTTGTTCAATGGATCGCAGTTGACATTTTGGAAGATAGTGACAGATTGGTTTCTTTAAAGCGAGACCTTACTGAGATATTGAAGTTAGTGTGAATGCTAAGAAGCTGCAAAACTGTAGAGTTGGAATATTTGCCAGAAATTGAGATGTTATTTATTGCAGTGAAGTAGATTTGCTGAGAAAGAGAGAAGTGGAGAAGTTGAAAGTCGAGCTGAATGAACAGCAGCTGGAATTGCAGACTTGCTCTTCATAGAGACATTAGTACATACAGAGAGTGTAAATTGGTAGAGATATCGAAATTGATAGAATTGGAGAACCTTAGACACTCAGTGAAGGAGTAGATTCTACAAGAATGGAATTTCATAGAATTGGGCTTTTCTGCAATTATACAGAATGAGAAATATCTGCAGATAGAGAAAATGCTAGAATTTGTTCAATGGATAGCAGTTGACATTCTGGTAGAGAGAGAAAACCATTTGTGCTGAAACATGAGCCTATGGAGTTTTTGAAATCTGTGTGAAAGTGGAGAATCTGGTGATCCACAGAATTGAGTAATTGCAAAAAATTGAGATGTTCCTTTCAACACAGAACCAGATTTGCTGAAAAGGGGAGAAACTGAGAAAATGAAGTTGATTTGAATGATGAGCAGCTGACAAAGCAGAGATTCTTTGAAATTAAGTTAATGCATAAATGCAGTAGAACTTTTTTGAGATATCAAAATTAATAGAAATGAAGAATCTGATACACTCAGTGAAAGAGCCGAAGATGCTTGCAGTGAATTTCATGGAATTGGGAGTTGTTGCAGAATGAGAAATATCTGCAGGTACAGAAAATGGTAGAATTTGGTCAATAGATCGCAGTTGACATGTTGGTAGATAGGGAGAGTTTGTTTTCAGTCATGCGAAGCAAACTGAGATATTGAAGTTAGTGTGAATGCATAGAAGTTGGAAAACTGTAGAGTTTGAATAATTGCAAGAGTTTGAGATGTTTCTTAATGCAGTGAACTAGATTTGCTGAAAAAGAGAGAAGTGGAGAAGTTGAAAGTCGAGGTGGAAGCTGTGCATCTGGAATTGCAGACTTGTTCTTAATAGAGACATTAATACATATAGTGGAGTAGAGATATCGAAATTGATAGAAATGGAGAACCTTAGACACTCAGGGAAGGAGTAGCATCTACGAGAAGTGCATTTCATGGAATTGGGAGTTTTTGCTATTATACAGAATGAGAAATATCTGCAGATAGAGAAAACGGTAGAATTTGTTCAATGGATCGCAATTGACATTTTGGAAGATACTGACAGTTTGGTTTCTTTAAAGCGAGACCTTACTGAGATATTGAAGTTAGTGTGAATGCTAAGAAGCTGCAAAACTGTAGAGTTGGAATATTTGCCAGAAATTGAGATGTTATTTATTGCAGTGAAGTAGATTTGCTGAGAAAGAGAGAAGTGGAGAAGTTGAAAGTCGAGCTGAATGAACAGCAGCTGGATTTGAAGACTTGCTCTTCATAGAGACATTAGTACATACAGAGACTGTAAATTGGTAGAGATATCGAAATTGATAGAATTGGAGAACCTTAGACAAAGAGTGAAGGAATAGATTCTACAAGAATGGAATTTCATAGAATTGGGCTTTTCTGCAATTATACAGAATGAGAAATATCTGCAGATAGAGAAAATGCTAGAATTTGTTCAATGGATAGCAGTTGACATTCTGGTAGAGAGAGAAAACCATTTGTGCTGAAACATGAGCCTATGGAGTTTTTGAAATCTGTGTGAAAGTGGAGAATCTGGTGATCTACAGAATTGAGTAATTGCAAAAAATTGAGATGTTCCTTTCAACACAGAACCAGATTTGCTGAAAAGGGGAGAAACTGAGAAAATGAAGTTGATTTGAATGATGAGCAGCTGACAAAGCAGAGATTCTTTGAAATTAAGTTAATGCATAAATGCAGTAGAACTTTTTTGAGATATCAAAATTAATAGAAATGAAGAATCTGATACACTCAGTGAAAGAGCCGAAGATGCTTGCAGTGAATTTCATGGAATTGGGAGTTGTTGCAGAATGAGAAATATCTGCAGGTACAGAAAATGGTAGAATTTGGTCAATAGATCGCAGTTGACATGTTGCTAGATAGGGAGAGTTTGTTTTCAGTCATGCGAAGCAAACTGAGATATTGAAGTTAGTGTGAATGCATAGAAGTTGGAAAGCTGTAGAGTTTGAATAATTGCAAGAGTTTGAGATGTTTCTTAATGCAGTGAACTAGATTTGCTGAAAAAGAGAGAAGTGGAGAAGTTGAAAGTCTAGGTGGAAGCTGTGCATCTGGAATTGCAGACTTGTTCTTAATAGAGACATTAATACATATAGTGGAGTAGAGATATCGAAATTGATAGAAATGGAGAACCTTAGACACTCAGGGAAGGAGTAGCATCTACGAGAAGTGCATTTCATGGAATTGGGAGTTTTTGCTATTATACAGAATGAGAAATATCTGCAGATAGAGAAAACGGTAGAATTTGTTCAATGGATCGCAATTGACATTTTGGAAGATAGTGACAGTTTGGTTTCTTTAAAGCGAGACCTTACTGAGATATTGAAGTTAGTGTGAATGCTAAGAAGCTGCAAAACTGTAGAGTTGGAATATTTGCCAGAAATTGAGATGTTATTTATTGCAGTGAAGTAGATTTGCTGAGAAAGAGAGAAGTGGAGAAGTTGAAAGTCGAGCTGAATGAACAGCAGCTGGAATTGCAGACTTGCTCTTCATAGAGACATTAGTACATACAGAGATTGTAAATTGGTAGAGATATCGAAATTGATAGAATTGGAGAACCTTAGACACTCAGTGAAGGAGTAGATTCTACAAGAATGGAATTTCATAGAATTGGGCTTTTCTGCAATTATACAGAATGAGAAATATCTGCAGATAGAGAAAATGCTAGAATTTGTTCAATGGATAGCAGTTGACATTCTGGTAGAGAGAGAAAACCATTTGTGCTGAAACATGAGCCTATGGAGTTTTTGAAATCTGTGTGAAAGTGGAGAATCTGGTGATCTACAGAATTGAGTAATTGCAAAAAATTGAGATGTTCCTTTCAACACAGAACCAGATTTGCTGAAAAGGGGAGAAACTGAGAAAATGAAGTTGATTTGAATGATGAGCAGCTGACAAAGCAGAGATTCTTTGAAATTAAGTTAATGCATAAATGCAGTAGAACTTTTTTGAGATATCAAAATTAATAGAAATGAAGAATCTGATACACTCAGTGAAAGAGCCGAAGATGCTTGCAGTGAATTTCATGGAATTGGGAGTTGTTGCAGAATGAGAAATATCTGCAGGTACAGAAAATGGTAGAATTTGGTCAATAGATCGCAGTTGACATGTTGGTAGATAGGGAGAGTTTGTTATCAGTCATGCGAAGCAAACTGAGATATTGAAGTTAGTGTGAATGCATAGAAGTTGGAAAACTGTAGAGTTTGAATAATTGCAAGAGTTTGAGATGTTTCTTAATGCAGTGAACTAGATTTGCTGAAAAAGAGAGAAGTGGAGAAGTTGAAAGTCGAGGTGGAAGCTGTGCATCTGGAATTGCAGACTTGTTCTTAATAGAGACATTAATACATATAGTGGAGTAGAGATATCGAAATTGATAGAAATGGAGAACCTTAGACCCTCAGGGAAGGAGTAGCATCTACGAGAAGTGCATTTCATGGAATTGGGAGTTTTTGCTATTATACAGAATGAGAAATATCTGCAGATAGAGAAAACGGTAGAATTTGTTCAATGGATCGCAGTTGACATTTTGGAAGATAGTGACAGTTTGGTTTCTTTAAAGCGAGACCTTACTGAGATATTGAAGTTAGTGTGAATGCTAAGAAGCTGCAAAACTGTAGAGTTGGAATATTTGCCAGAAATTGAGATGTTATTTATTGCAGTGAAGTAGATTTGCTGAGAAAGAGAGAAGTGGAGAAGTTGAAAGTCGAGCTGAATGAACAGCAGCTGGATTGAAGACTTGCTCTTCATAGAGACATTAGTACATACAGAGACTGTAAATTGGTAGAGATATCGAAATTGATAGAATTGGAGAACCTTAGACACTCAGTGAAGGAATAGATTCTACAAGAATGGAATTTCATAGAATTGGGCTTTTCTGCAATTATACAGAATGAGAAATATCTGCAGATAGAGAAAATGCTAGAATTTGTTCAATGGATAGCAGTTGACATTCTGGTAGAGAGAGAAAACCATTTGTGCTGAAACATGAGCCTATGGAGTTTTTGAAATCTGTGTGAAAGTGGAGAATCTGGTGATCTACAGAATTGAGTAATTGCAAAAAATTGAGATGTTCCTTTCAACACAGAACCAGATTTGCTGAAAAGGGGAGAAACTGAGAAAATGAAGTTGATTTGAATGATGAGCAGCTGACAAAGCAGAGATTCTTTGAAATTAAGTTAATGCATAAATGCAGTAGAACTTTTTTGAGATATCAAAATTAATAGAAATGAAGAATCTGATACACTCAGTGAAAGAGCCGAAGATGCTTGCAGTGAATTTCATGGAATTGGGAGTTGTTGCAGAATGAGAAATATCTGCAGGTACAGAAAATGGTAGAATTTGGTCAATAGATCGCAGTTGACATGTTGGTAGATAGGGAGAGTTTGTTATCAGTCATGCGAAGCAAACTGAGATATTGAAGTTAGTGTGAATGCATAGAAGTTGGAAAGCTGTAGAGTTTGAATAATTGCAAGAGTTTGAGATGTTTCTTAATGCAGTGAACTAGATTTGCTGAAAAAGAGAGAAGTGGAGAAGTTGAAAGTCGAGGTGGAAGCTGTGCATCTGGAATTGCAGACTTGTTCTTAATAGAGACATTAATACATATAGTGGAGTAGAGATATCGAAATTGATAGAAATGGAGAACCTTAGACACTCAGGGAAGGAGTAGCATCTACGAGAAGTGCATTTCATGGAATTGGGAGTTTTTGCTATTATACAGAATGAGAAATATCTGCAGATAGAGAAAACGGTAGAATTTGTTCAATGGATCGCAGTTGACATTTTGGAAGATAGTGACAGTTTGGTTTCTTTAAAGCGAGACCTTACTGAGATATTGAAGTTAGTGTGAATGCTAAGAAGCTGCAAAACTGTAGAGTTGGAATATTTGCCAGAAATTGAGATGTTATTTATTGCAGTGAAGTAGATTTGCTGAGAAAGAGAGAAGTGGAGAAGTTGAAAGTCGAGCTGAATGAACAGCAGCTGGAATTGAAGACTTGCTCTTCATAGAGACATTAGTACATACAGAGAGTGTAAATTGGTAGAGATATCGAAATTGATAGAATTGGAGAACCTTAGACAAAGAGTGAAGGAATAGATTCTACAAGAATGGAATTTCATAGAATTGGGCTTTTCTGCAATTATACAGAATGAGAAATATCTGCAGATAGAGAAAATGCTAGAATTTGTTCAATGGATAGCAGTTGACATTCTGGTAGAGAGAGAAAACCATTTGTGCTGAAACATGAGCCTATGGAGTTTTTGAAATCTGTGTGAAAGTGGAGAATCTGGTGATCTACAGAATTGAGTAATTGCAAAAAATTGAGATGTTCCTTTCAACACAGAACCAGATTTGCTGAAAAGGGGAGAAACTGAGAAAATGAAGTTGATTTGAATGATGAGCAGCTGACAAAGCAGAGATTCTTTGAAATTAAGTTAATGCATAAATGCAGTAGAACTTTTTTGAGATATCAAAATTAATAGAAATGAAGAATCTGATACACTCAGTGAAAGAGCCGAAGATGCTTGCAGTGAATTTCATGGAATTGGGAGTTGTTGCAGAATGAGAAATATCTGCAGGTACAGAAAATGGTAGAATTTGGTCAATAGATCGCAGTTGACATGTTGCTAGATAGGGAGAGTTTGTTTTCAGTCATGCGAAGCAAACTGAGATATTGAAGTTAGTGTGAATGCATAGAAGTTGGAAAGCTGTAGAGTTTGAATAATTGCAAGAGTTTGAGATGTTTCTTAATGCAGTGAACTAGATTTGCTGAAAAAGAGAGAAGTGGAGAAGTTGAAAGTCGAGGTGGAAGCTGTGCATCTGGAATTGCAGACTTGTTCTTAATAGAGACATTAATACATATAGTGGAGTAGAGATATCGAAATTGATAGAAATGGAGAACCTTAGACCCTCAGGGAAGGAGTAGCATCTACGAGAAGTGCATTTCATGGAATTGGGAGTTTTTGCTATTATACAGAATGAGAAATATCTGCAGATAGAGAAAATGGTAGAATTTGTTCAATGGATCGCAATTGACATTTTGGAAGATAGTGACAGTTTGGTTTCTTTAAAGCGAGACCTTACTGAGATATTGAAGTTAGTGTGAATGCTAAGAAGCTGCAAAACTGTAGAGTTGGAATATTTGCCAGAAATTGAGATGTTATTTATTGCAGTGAAGTAGATTTGCTGAGAAAGAGAGAAGTGGAGAAGTTGAAAGTCGAGCTGAATGAACAGCAGCTGGAATTGCAGACTTGCTCTTCATAGAGACATTAGTACATACAGAGATTGTAAATTGGTAGAGATATCGAAATTGATAGAATTGGAGAACCTTAGACACTCAGTGAAGGAGTAGATTCTACAAGAATGGAATTTCATAGAATTGGGCTTTTCTGCAATTATACAGAATGAGAAATATCTGCAGATAGAGAAAATGCTAGAATTTGTTCAATGGATAGCAGTTGACATTCTGGTAGAGAGAGAAAACCATTTGTGCTGAAACATGAGCCTATGGAGTTTTTGAAATCTGTGTGAAAGTGGAGAATCTGGTGATCTACAGAATTGAGTAATTGCAAAAAATTGAGATGTTCCTTTCAACACAGAACCAGATTTGCTGAAAAGGGGAGAAACTGAGAAAATGAAGTTGATTTGAATGATGAGCAGCTGACAAAGCAGAGATTCTTTGAAATTAAGTTAATGCATAAATGCAGTAGAACTTTTTTGAGATATCAAAATTAATAGAAATGAAGAATCTGATACACTCAGTGAAAGAGCCGAAGATGCTTGCAGTGAATTTCATGGAATTGGGAGTTGTTGCAGAATGAGAAATATCTGCAGGTACAGAAAATGGTAGAATTTGGTCAATAGATCGCAGTTGACATGTTGGTAGATAGGGAGAGTTTGTTATCAGTCATGCGAAGCAAACTGAGATATTGAAGTTAGTGTGAATGCATAGAAGTTGGAAAGCTGTAGAGTTTGAATAATTGCAAGAGTTTGAGATGTTTCTTAATGCAGTGAACTAGATTTGCTGAAAAAGAGAGAAGTGGAGAAGTTGAAAGTCGAGGTGGAAGCTGTGCATCTGGAATTGCAGACTTGTTCTTAATAGAGACATTAATACATATAGTGGAGTAGAGATATCGAAATTGATAGAAATGGAGAACCTTAGACCCTCAGGGAAGGAGTAGCATCTACGAGAAGTGCATTTCATGGAATTGGGAGTTTTTGCTATTATACAGAATGAGAAATATCTGCAGATAGAGAAAACGGTAGAATTTGTTCAATGGATCGCAATTGACATTTTGGAAGATGCTGAGAGTTTGGTTTCTTTAAAGCGAGACCTTACTGAGATATTGAAGTTAGTGTGAATGCTAAGAAGCTGCAAAACTGTAGAGTTGGAATATTTGCCAGAAATTGAGATGTTATTTATTGCAGTGAAGTAGATTTGCTGAGAAAGAGAGAAGTGGAGAAGTTGAAAGTCGAGCTGAATGAACAGCAGCTGGAATTGCAGACTTGCTCTTCATAGAGACATTAGTACATACAGAGAGTGTAAATTGGTAGAGATATCGAAATTGATAGAATTGGAGAACCTTAGACACTCAGTGAAGGAGTAGATTCTACAAGAATGGAATTTCATAGAATTGGGCTTTTCTGCAATTATACAGAATGAGAAATATCTGCAGATAGAGAAAATGCTAGAATTTGTTCAATGGATAGCAGTTGACATTCTGGTAGAGAGAGAAAACCATTTGTGCTGAAACATGAGCCTATGGACTTTTTGAAATCTGTGTGAAAGTGGAGAATCTGGTGATCCACAGAATTGAGTAATTGCAAAAAATTGAGATGTTCCTTTCAACACAGAACCAGATTTGCTGAAAAGGGGAGAAACTGAGAAAATGAAGTTGATTTGAATGATGAGCAGCTGACAAAGCAGAGATTCTTTGAAATTAAGTTAATGCATAAATGCAGTAGAACTTTTTTGAGATATCAAAATTAATAGAAATGAAGAATCTGATACACTCAGTGAAAGAGCCGAAGATGCTTGCAGTGAATTTCATGGAATTGGGAGTTGTTGCAGAATGAGAAATATCTGCAGGTACAGAAAATGGTAGAATTTGGTCAATAGATCGCAGTTGACATGTTGCTAGATAGGGAGAGTTTGTTTTCAGTCATGCGAAGCAAACTGAGATATTGAAGTTAGTGTGAATGCATAGAAGTTGGAAAGCTGTAGAGTTTGAATAATTGCAAGAGTTTGAGATGTTTCTTAATGCAGTGAACTAGATTTGCTGAAAAAGAGAGAAGTGGAGAAGTTGAAAGTCTAGGTGGAAGCTGTGCATCTGGAATTGCAGACTTGTTCTTAATAGAGACATTAATACATATAGTGGAGTAGAGATATCGAAATTGATAGAAATGGAGAACCTTAGACACTCAGGGAAGGAGTAGCATCTACGAGAAGTGCATTTCATGGAATTGGGAGTTTTTGCTATTATACAGAATGAGAAATATCTGCAGATAGAGAAAACGGTAGAATTTGTTCAATGGATCGCAATTGACATTTTGGAAGATAGTGACAGTTTGGTTTCTTTAAAGCGAGACCTTTACTGAGATATTGAAGTTAGTGTGAATGCTAAGAAGCTGCAAAACTGTAGAGTTGGAATATTTGCCAGAAATTGAGATGTTATTTATTGCAGTGAAGTAGATTTGCTGAGAAAGAGAGAAGTGGAGAAGTTGAAAGTCGAGCTGAATGAACAGCAGCTGGAATTGCAGACTTGCTCTTCATAGAGACATTAGTACATACAGAGACTGTAAATTGGTAGAGATATCGAAATTGATAGAATTGGAGAACCTTAGACACTCAGTGAAGGAGTAGATTCTACAAGAATGGAATTTCATAGAATTGGGCTTTTCTGCAATTATACAGAATGAGAAATATCTGCAGATAGAGAAAATGCTAGAATTTGTTCAATGGATAGCAGTTGACATTCTGGTAGAGAGAGAAAACCATTTGTGCTGAAACATGAGCCTATGGAGTTTTTGAAATCTGTGTGAAAGTGGAGAATCTGGTGATCCACAGAATTGAGTAATTGCAAAAAATTGAGATGTTCCTTTCAACACAGAACCAGATTTGCTGAAAAGGGGAGAAACTGAGAAAATGAAGTTGATTTGAATGATGAGCAGCTGACAAAGCAGAGATTCTTTGAAATTAAGTTAATGCATAAATGCAGTAGAACTTTTTTGAGATATCAAAATTAATAGAAATGAAGAATCTGATACACTCAGTGAAAGAGCCGAAGATGCTTGCAGTGAATTTCATGGAATTGGGAGTTGTTGCAGAATGAGTAATATCTGCAGGTACAGAAAATGGTAGAATTTGGTCAATAGATCGCAGTTGACATGTTGGTAGATAGGGAGAGTTTGTTATCAGTCATGCGAAGCAAACTGAGATATTGAAGTTAGTGTGAATGCATAGAAGTTGGAAAGCTGTAGAGTTTGAATAATTGCAAGAGTTTGAGATGTTTCTTAATGCAGTGAACTAGATTTGCTGAAAAAGAGAGAAGTGGAGAAGTTGAAAGTCGAGGTGGAAGCTGTGCATCTGGAATTGCAGACTTGTTCTTAATAGAGACATTAATACATATAGTGGAGTAGAGATATCGAAATTGATAGAAATGGAGAACCTTAGACACTCAGGGAAGGAGTAGCATCTACGAGAAGTGCATTTCATGGAATTGGGAGTTTTTGCTATTATACAGAATGAGAAATATCTGCAGATAGAGAAAACGGTAGAATTTTTTCAATGGATCGCAATTGACATTTTGGAAGATAGTGACAGTTTGGTTTCTTTAAAGCGAGACCTTACTGAGATATTGAAGTTAGTGTGAATGCTAAGAAGCTGCAAAACTGTAGAGTTGGAATATTTGCCAGAAATTGAGATGTTATTTATTGCAGTGAAGTAGATTTGCTGAGAAAGAGAGAAGTGGAGAAGTTGAAAGTCGAGCTGAATGAACAGCAGCTGGAATTGCAGACTTGCTCTTCATAGAGACATTAGTACATACAGAGACTGTAAATTGGTAGAGATATCGAAATTGATAGAATTGGAGAACCTTAGACAAAGAGTGAAGGAATAGATTCTACAAGAATGGAATTTCATAGAATTGGGCTTTTCTGCAATTATACAGAATGAGAAATATCTGCAGATAGAGAAAATGCTAGAATTTGTTCAATGGATAGCAGTTGACATTCTGGTAGAGAGAGAAAACCATTTGTGCTGAAACATGAGCCTATGGAGTTTTTGAAATCTGTGTGAAAGTGGAGAATCTGGTGATCCACAGAATTGAGTAATTGCAAAAAATTGAGATGTTCCTTTCAACACAGAACCAGATTTGCTGAAAAGGGGAGAAACTGAGAAAATGAAGTTGATTTGAATGATGAGCAGCTGACAAAGCAGAGATTCTTTGAAATTAAGTTAATGCATAAATGCAGTAGAACTTTTTTGAGATATCAAAATTAATAGAAATGAAGAATCTGATACACTCAGTGAAAGAGCCGAAGATGCTTGCAGTGAATTTCATGGAATTGGGAGTTGTTGCAGAATGAGAAATATCTGCAGGTACAGAAAATGGTAGAATTTGGTCAATAGATCGCAGTTGACATGTTGGTAGATAGGGAGAGTTTGTTATCAGTCATGCGAAGCAAACTGAGATATTGAAGTTAGTGTGAATGCATAGAAGTTGGAAAGCTGTAGAGTTTGAATAATTGCAAGAGTTTGAGATGTTTCTTAATGCAGTGAACTAGATTTGCTGAAAAAGAGAGAAGTGGAGAAGTTGAAAGTCGAGGTGGAAGCTGTGCATCTGGAATTGCAGACTTGTTCTTAATAGAGACATTAGTACATACAGATAGTGGAGTAGAGATATCGAAATTGATAGAATTGGAGAACCTTAGACACTCAGTGAAGGAGTAGATTCTACAAGAATGGAATTTCATAGAATTGGGCTTTTCTGCAATTATACAGAATGAGAAATATCTGCAGATAGAGAAAATGCTAGAATTTGTTCAATGGATAGCAGTTGACATTCTGGTAGAGAGAGAAAACCATTTGTGCTGAAACATGAGCCTATGGAGTTTTTGAAATCTGTGTGAAAGTGGAGAATCTGGTGATCCACAGAATTGAGTAATTGCAAAAAATTGAGATGTTCCTTTCAACACAGAACCAGATTTGCTGAAAAGGGGAGAAACTGAGAAAATGAAGTTGATTTGAATGATGAGCAGCTGACAAAGCAGAGATTCTTTGAAATTAAGTTAATGCATAAATGCAGTAGAACTTTTTTGAGATATCAAAATTAATAGAAATGAAGAATCTGATACACTCAGTGAAAGAGCCGAAGATGCTTGCAGTGAATTTCATGGAATTGGGAGTTGTTGCAGAATGAGAAATATCTGCAGGTACAGAAAATGGTAGAATTTGGTCAATAGATCGCAGTTGACATGTTGGTAGATAGGGAGAGTTTGTTATCAGTCATGCGAAGCAAACTGAGATATTGAAGTTAGTGTGAATGCATAGAAGTTGGAAAGCTGTAGAGTTTGAATAATTGCAAGAGTTTGAGATGTTTCTTAATGCAGTGAACTAGATTTGCTGAAAAAGAGAGAAGTGGAGAAGTTGAAAGTCGAGGTGGAAGCTGTGCATCTGGAATTGCAGACTTGTTCTTAATAGAGACATTAATACATATAGTGGAGTAGAGATATCGAAATTGATAGAAATGGAGAACCTTAGACACTCAGGGAAGGAGTAGCATCTACGAGAAGTGCATTTCATGGAATTGGGAGTTTTTGCTATTATACAGAATGAGAAATATCTGCAGATAGAGAAAACGGTAGAATTTTTTCAATGGATCGCAATTGACATTTTGGAAGATAGTGACAGTTTGGTTTCTTTAAAGCGAGACTTTACTGAGATATTGAAGTTAGTGTGAATGCTAAGAAGCTGCAAAACTGTAGAGTTGGAATATTTGCCAGAAATTGAGATGTTATTTATTGCAGTGAAGTAGATTTGCTGAGAAAGAGAGAAGTGGAGAAGTTGAAAGTCGAGCTGAATGAACAGCAGCTGGAATTGCAGACTTGCTCTTCATAGAGACGTTAGTACATACAGAGAGTGTAAATTGGTAGAGATATCGAAATTGATAGAATTGGAGAACCTTAGACACTCAGTGAAGGAGTAGATTCTACAAGAATGGAATTTCATAGAATTGGGCTTTTCTGCAATTATACAGAATGAGAAATATCTGCAGATAGAGAAAATGCTAGAATTTGTTCAATGGATAGCAGTTGACATTCTGGTAGAGAGAGAAAACCATTTGTGCTGAAACATGAGCCTATGGAGTTTTTGAAATCTGTGTGAAAGTGGAGAATCTGGTGATCCACAGAATTGAGTAATTGCAAAAAATTGAGATGTTCCTTTCAACACAGAACCAGATTTGCTGAAAAGGGGAGAAACTGAGAAAATGAAGTTGATTTGAATGATGAGCAGCTGACAAAGCAGAGATTCTTTGAAATTAAGTTAATGCATAAATGCAGTAGAACTTTTTTGAGATATCAAAATTAATAGAAATGAAGAATCTGATACACTCAGTGAAAGAGCCGAAGATGCTTGCAGTGAATTTCATGGAATTGGGAGTTGTTGCAGAATGAGAAATATCTGCAGGTACAGAAAATGGTAGAATTTGGTCAATAGATCGCAGTTGACATGTTGCTAGATAGGGAGAGTTTGTTTTCAGTCATGCGAAGCAAACTGAGATATTGAAGTTAGTGTGAATGCATAGAAGTTGGAAAGCTGTAGAGTTTGAATAATTGCAAGAGTTTGAGATGTTTCTTAATGCAGTGAACTAGATTTGCTGAAAAAGAGAGAAGTGGAGAAGTTGAAAGTCGAGGTGGAAGCTGTGCATCTGGAATTGCAGACTTGTTCTTAATAGAGACATTAATACATATAGTGGAGTAGAGATATCGAAATTGATAGAAATTGAGAACCTTAGACCCTCAGGGAAGGAGTAGCATCTACGAGAAGTGCATTTCATGGAATTGGGAGTTTTTGCTATTATACAGAATGAGAAATATCTGCAGATAGAGAAAACGGTAGAATTTTTTCAATGGATCGCAATTGACATTTTGGAAGATAGTGACAGTTTGGTTTCTTTAAAGCGAGACCTTACTGAGATATTGAAGTTAGTGTGAATGCTAAGAAGCTGCAAAACTGTAGAGATTGAATATTTGCCAGAAATTGAGATGTTATTTATTGCAGTGAAGTAGATTTGCTGAGAAAGAGAGAAGTGGAGAAGTTGAAAGTCGAGCTGAATGAACAGCAGCTGGATTGGAAGACTTGCTCTTCATAGAGACATTAGTACATACAGAGAGTGTAAATTGGTAGAGATATCGAAATTGATAGAATTGGAGAACCTTAGACACTCAGTGAAGGAGTAGATTCTACAAGAATGGAATTTCATAGAATTGGGCTTTTCTGCAATTATACAGAATGAGAAATATCTGCAGATAGAGAAAATGTTAGAGTTTGTTCAATGGATAGCAGTTGACATTGTGGTAGAGAGAGAAAACCATTTGTGCTGAAACATGAGCCTATGGAGTTTTTGAAATCTGTGTGAAAGTGGAGAATCTGGTGATCCACAGAATTGAGTAATTGCAAAAAATTGAGATGTTCCTTTCAACACAGAACCAGATTTGCTGAAAAGGGGAGAAACTGAGAAAATGAAGTTGATTTGAATGATGAGCAGCTGACAAAGCAGAGATTCTTTGAAATTAAGTTAATGCATAAATGCAGTAGAACTTTTTTGAGATATCAAAATTAATAGAAATGAAGAATCTGATACACTCAGTGAAAGAGCCGAAGATACTTGCAGTGAATTTCATGGAATTGGGAGTTGTTGCAGAATGAGAAATATCTGCAGGTACAGAAAATGGTAGAATTTGGTCAATAGATCGCAGTTGACATGTTGGTAGATAGGGAGAGTTTGTTATCAGTCATGCGAAGCAAACTGAGATATTGAAGTTAGTGTGAATGCATAGAAGTTGGAAAGCTGTAGAGTTTGAATAATTGCAAGAGTTTGAGATGTTTCTTAATGCAGTGAACTAGATTTGCTGAAAAAGAGAGAAGTGGAGAAGTTGAAAGTCGAGGTGGAAGCTGTGCATCTGGAATTGCAGACTTGTTCTTAATAGAGACATTAATACATATAGTGGAGTAGAGATATCGAAATTGATAGAAATGGAGAACCTTAGACACTCAGGGAAGGAGTAGCATCTACGAGAAGTGCATTTCATGGAATTGGGAGTTTTTGCTATTATACAGAATGAGAAATATCTGCAGATAGAGAAAACGTTAGCATTTGTTCACTGATCGCAGTTGACATTTTGGAAGATACTGACAGTTTGGTTTCTTTAAAGCGAGACCTTACTGAGATATTGAAGTTAGTGTGAATGCTAAGAAGCTGCAAAACTGTAGAGTTGGAATATTTGCCAGAAATTGAGATGTTATTTATTGCAGTGAAGTAGATTTGCTGAGAAAGAGAGAAGTGGAGAAGTTGAAAGTCGAGCTGAATGAACAGCAGCTGGATTTGAAGACTTGCTCTTCATAGAGACATTAGTACATACAGAGACTGTAAATTGGTAGAGATATCGAAATTGATAGAATTGGAGAACCTTAGACACTCAGTGAAGGAGTAGATTCTACAAGAATGGAATTTCATAGAATTGGGCTTTTCTGCAATTATACAGAATGAGAAATATCTGCAGATAGAGAAAATGCTAGAATTTGTGCAATGGATAGCTGTTGACATTCTGGTAGAGAGAGAAAACCATTTGTGCTGAAACATGAGCCTATGGAGTTTTTGAAATCTGTGTGAAAGTGGAGAATCTGGTGATCCACAGAATTGAGTAATTGCAAAAAATTGAGATGTTCCTTTCAACACAGAACCAGATTTGCTGAAAAGGGGAGAAACTGAGAAAATGAAGTTGATTTGAATGACGAGCAGCTGACAAAGCAGAGATTCTTTGAAATTAAGTTAATGCACAAATGCAGTAGAACTTTTTTGAGATATCAAAATTAATAGAAATGAAGAATCTGATACACTCAGTGAAAGAGCCGAAGATGCTTGCAGTGAATTTCATGGAATTGGGAGTTGTTGCAGAATGAGAAATATCTGCAGGTACAGAAAATGGTAGAATTTGGTCAATAGATCGCAGTTGACATGTTGCTAGATAGGGAGAGTTTGTTTTCAGTCATGCGAAGCAAACTGAGATATTGAAGTTAGTGTGAATGCATAGAAGTTGGAAAGCTGTAGAGTTTGAATAATTGCAAGAGTTTGAGATGTTTCTTAATGCAGTGAACTAGATTTGCTGAAAACGAGAGAAGTGGAGAATTTGAAAGTCTAGGTGGAAGCTGTGCATCTGGAATTGCAGACTTGTTCTTAATAGAGACATTAATACATATAGTGGAGTAGAGATATCGAAATTGATAGAAATGGAGAACCTTAGACCCTCAGGGAAGGAGTAGCATCTACGAGAAGTGCATTTCATGGAATTGGGAGTTTTTGCTATTATACAGAATGAGAAATATCTGCAGATAGAGAAAACGGTAGAATTTTTTCAATGGATCGCAATTGACATTTTGGAAGATAGTGACAGTTTGGTTTCTTTAAAGCGAGACTTTACTGAGATATTGAAGTTAGTGTGAATGCTAAGAAGCTGCAAAACTGTAGAGTTTGAATATTTGCCAGAAATTGAGATGTTATTTATTGCAGTGAAGTAGATGTGCTGAGAAAGAGAGAAGTGGAGAAGTTGAAAGTCGAGCTGAATGAACAGCAGCTGGAATTGCAGACTTGCTCTTCATAGAGACATTAGTACATACAGAGACTTTAAATTGGTAGAGATATCGAAATTGATAGAATTGGAGAACCTTAGACACTCAGTGAAGGAGTAGATTCTACAAGAATGGAATTTCATAGAATTGGGCTTTTCTGCAATTATACAGAATGAGAAATATCTGCAGATAGAGAAAATGCTAGAATTTGTTCAATGGATAGCAGTTGACATTCTGGTAGAGAGAGAAAACCATTTGTGCTGAAACATGAGCCTATGGAGTTTTTGAAATCTGTGTGAAAGTGGAGAATCTGGTGATCCACAGAATTGAGTAATTGCAAAAAATTGAGATGTTCCTTTCAACACAGAACCAGATTTGCTGAAAAGGGGAGAAACTGAGAAAATGAAGTTGATTTGAATGATGAGCAGCTGACAAAGCAGAGATTCTTTGAAATTAAGTTAATGCATAAATGCAGTAGAACTTTTTTGAGATATCAAAATTAATAGAAATGAAGAATCTGATACACTCAGTGAAAGAGCCGAAGATGCTTGCAGTGAATTTCATGGAATTGGGAGTTGTTGCAGAATGAGAAATATCTGCAGGTACAGAAAATGGTAGAATTTGGTCAATAGATCGCAGTTGACATGTTGCTAGATAGGGAGAGTTTGTTTTCAGTCATGCGAAGCAAACTGAGATATTGAAGTTAGTGTGAATGCATAGAAGTTGGAAAGCTGTAGAGTTTGAATAATTGCAAGAGTTTGAGATGTTTCTTAATGCAGTGAACTAGATTTGCTGAAAAAGAGAGAAGTGGAGAAGTTGAAAGTCTAGGTGGAAGCTGTGCATCTGGAATTGCAGACTTGTTCTTAATAGAGACATTAATACATATAGTGGAGTAGAGATATCGAAATTGATAGAAATGGAGAACCTTAGACCCTCAGGGAAGGAGTAGCATCTACGAGAAGTGCATTTCATGGAATTGGGAGTTTTTGCTATTATACAGAATGAGAAATATCTGCAGATAGAGAAAATGGTAGAATTTGTTCAATGATCGCAATTGACATTTTGGAAGATACTGACAGTTTGGTTTCTTTAAAGCGAGACCTTACTGAGATATTGAAGTTAGTGTGAATGCTAAGAAGCTGCAAAACTGTAGAGTTGGAATATTTGCCAGAAATTGAGATGTTATTTATTGCAGTGAAGTAGATTTGCTGAGAAAGAGAGAAGTGGAGAAGTTGAAAGTCGAGCTGAATGAACAGCAGCTGGATTTGAAGACTTGCTCTTCATAGAGACATTAGTACATACAGAGACTGTAAATTGGTAGAGATATCGAAATTGATAGAATTGGAGAACCTTAGACACTCAGTGAAGGAGTAGATTCTACAAGAATGGAATTTCATAGAATTGGGCTTTTCTGCAATTATACAGAATGAGAAATATCTGCAGATAGAGAAAATGCTAGAATTTGTTCAATGGATAGCAGTTGACATTCTGGTAGAGAGAGAAAACCATTTGTGCTGAAACATGAGCCTATGGAGTTTTTGAAATCTGTGTGAAAGTGGAGAATCTGGTGATCCACAGAATTGAGTAATTGCAAAAAATTGAGATGTTCCTTTCAACACAGAACCAGATTTGCTGAAAAGGGGAGAAACTGAGAAAATGAAGTTGATTTGAATGATGAGCAGCTGACAAAGCAGAGATTCTTTGAAATTAAGTTAATGCATAAATGCAGTAGAACTTTTTTGAGATATCAAAATTAATAGAAATGAAGAATCTGATACACTCAGTGAAAGAGCCGAAGATGCTTGCAGTGAATTTCATGGAATTGGGAGTTGTTGCAGAATGAGAAATATCTGCAGGTACAGAAAATGGTAGAATTTGGTCAATAGATCGCAGTTGACATGTTGGTAGATAGGGAGAGTTTGTTTTCAGTCATGCGAAGCAAACTGAGATATTGAAGTTAGTGTGAATGCATAGAAGTTGGAAAGCTGTAGAGTTTGAATAATTGCAAGAGTTTGAGATGTTTCTTAATGCAGTGAACTAGATTTGCTGAAAACGAGAGAAGTGGAGAATTTGAAAGTCGAGGTGGAAGCTGTGCATCTGGAATTGCAGACTTGTTCTTAATAGAGACATTAATACATATAGTGGAGTAGAGATATCGAAATTGATAGAAATGGAGAACCTTAGACCCTCAGGGAAGGAGTAGCATCTACGAGAAGTGCATTTCATGGAATTGGGAGTTTTTGCTATTATACAGAATGAGAAATATCTGCAGATAGAGAAAACGGTAGAATTTTTTCAATGGATCGCAATTGACATTTTGGAAGATAGTGACAGTTTGGTTTCTTTAAAGCGAGACCTTACTGAGATATTGAAGTTAGTGTGAATGCTAAGAAGCTGCAAAACTGTAGAGTTGGAATATTTGCCAGAAATTGAGATGTTATTTATTGCAGTGAAGTAGATTTGCTGAGAAAGAGAGAAGTGGAGAAGTTGAAAGTCGAGCTGAATGAACAGCAGCTGGAATTGCAGACTTGCTCTTCATAGAGACATTAGTACATACAGAGATTGTAAATTGGTAGAGATATCGAAATTGATAGAATTGGAGAACCTTAGACACTCAGTGAAGGAGTAGATTCTACAAGAATGGAATTTCATAGAATTGGGCTTTTCTGCAATTATACAGAATGAGAAATATCTGCAGATAGAGAAAATGCTAGAATTTGTTCAATGGATAGCAGTTGACATTCTGGTAGAGAGAGAAAACCATTTGTGCTGAAACATGAGCCTATGGAGTTTTTGAAATCTGTGTGAAAGTGGAGAATCTGGTGATCCACAGAATTGAGTAATTGCAAAAAATTGAGATGTTCCTTTCAACACAGAACCAGATTTGCTGAAAAGGGGAGAAACTGAGAAAATGAAGTTGATTTGAATGATGAGCAGCTGACAAAGCAGAGATTCTTTGAAATTAAGTTAATGCATAAATGCAGTAGAACTTTTTTGAGATATCAAAATTAATAGAAATGAAGAATCTGATACACGCAGTGAAAGAGCCGAAGATGCTTGCAGTGAATTTCATGGAATTGGGAGTTGTTGCAGAATGAGAAATATCTGCAGGTACAGAAAATGGTAGAATTTGGTCAATAGATCGCAGTTGACATGTTGCTAGATAGGGAGAGTTTGTTTTCAGTCATGCGAAGCAAACTGAGATATTGAAGTTAGTGTGAATGCATTGAAGTTGGAAAGCTGTAGAGTTTGAATAATTGCAAGAGTTTGAGATGTTTCTTAATGCAGTGAACTAGATTTGCTGAAAACGAGAGAAGTGGAGAATTTGAAAGTCTAGGTGGAAGCTGTGCATCTGGAATTGCAGACTTGTTCTTAATAGAGACATTAATACATATAGTGGAGTAGAGATATCGAAATTGATAGAAATGGAGAACCTTAGACCCTCAGGGAAGGAGTAGCATCTACGAGAAGTGCATTTCATGGAATTGGGAGTTTTTGCTATTATACAGAATGAGAAATATCTGCAGATAGAGAAAACGGTAGAATTTTTTCAATGGATCGCAATTGACATTTTGGAAGATACTGACAGTTTGGTTTCTTTAAAGCGAGACTTTACTGAGATATTGAAGTTAGTGTGAATGCTAAGAAGCTGCAAAACTGTAGAGTTTGAATATTTGCCAGAAATTGAGATGTTTTTTATTGCAGTGAAGTAGATTTGCTGAGAAAGAGAGAAGTGGAGAAGTTGAAAGTCGAGCTGAATGAACAGCAGCTGGAATTGAAGACTTGCTCTTCATAGAGACATTAGTACATACAGAGATTGTAAATTGGTAGAGATATCGAAATTGATAGAATTGGAGAACCTTAGACACTCAGTGAAGGAGTAGATTCTACAAGAATGGAATTTCATAGAATTGGGCTTTTCTGCAATTATACAGAATGAGAAATATCTGCAGATAGAGAAAATGCTAGAATTTGTTCAATGGATAGTAGTTGACATTCTGGTAGAGAGAGAAAACCATTTGTGCTGAAACATGAGCCTATGGAGTTTTTGAAATCTGTGTGAAAGTGGAGAATCTGGTGATCCACAGAATTGAGTAATTGCAAAAAATTGAGATGTTCCTTTCAACACAGAACCAGATTTGCTGAAAAGGGGAGAAACTGAGAAAATGAAGTTGATTTGAATGATGAGCAGCTGACAAAGCAGAGATTCTTTGAAATTAAGTTAATGCATAAAAGCAGTAGAACTTTTTTGAGATATCAAAATTAATAGAAATGAAGAATCTGATACACGCAGTGAAAGAGCCGAAGATGCTTGCAGTGAATTTCATGGAATTGGGAGTTGTTGCAGAATGAGAAATATCTGCAGGTACAGAAAATGGTAGAATTTGGTCAATAGATCGCAGTTGACATGTTGGTAGATAGGGAGAGTTTGTTTTCAGTCATGCGAAGCAAACTGAGATATTGAAGTTAGTGTGAATGCATTGAAGTTGGAAAGCTGTAGAGTTTGAATAATTGCAAGAGTTTGAGATGTTTCTTAATGCAGTGAACTAGATTTGCTGAAAACGAGAGAAGTGGAGAATTTGAAAGTCTAGGTGGAAGCTGTGCATCTGGAATTGCAGACTTGTTCTTAATAGAGACATTAATACATATAGTGGAGTAGAGATATCGAAATTGATAGAAATGGAGAACCTTAGACCCTCAGGGAAGGAGTAGCATCTACGAGAAGTGCATTTCATGGAATTGGGAGTTTTTGCTATTATACAGAATGAGAAATATCTGCAGATAGAGAAAATGGTAGAATTTGTTCAATTAATCGCAATTGACATTTTGGAAGATACTGACAGTTTGGTTTCTTTAAAGCGAGACCTTACTGAGATATTGAAGTTAGTGTGAATGCTAAGAAGCTGCAAAACTGTAGAGTTGAAATATTTGCCAGAAATTGAGATGTTATTTATTGCAGTGAAGTAGATTTGCTGAGAAAGAGAGAAGTGGAGAAGTTGAAAGTCGAGCTGAATGAACAGCAGCTGGATTTGAAGACTTGCTCTTCATAGAGACATTAGTACATACAGAGACTGTAAATTGGTAGAGATATCGAAATTGATAGAATTGGAGAACCTTAGACACTCAGTGAAGGAGTAGATTCTACAAGAATGGAATTTCATAGAATTGGGCTTTTCTGCAATTATACAGAATGAGAAATATCTGCAGATAGAGAAAATGCTAGAATTTGTTCAATGGATAGCAGTTGACATTCTGGTAGAGAGAGAAAACCATTTGTGCTGAAACATGAGCCTATGGAGTTTTTGAAATCTGTGTGAAAGTGGAGAATCTGGTGATCTACAGAATTGAGTAATTGCAAAAAATTGAGATGTTCCTTTCAACACAGAACCAGATTTGCTGAAAAGGGGAGAAACTGAGAAAATGAAGTTGATTTGAATGATGAGCAGCTGACAAAGCAGAGATTCTTTGAAACTAAGTTACTACATAAATGCAGTAGAACTTTTTTGAGATATCAAAATTAATAGAAATGAAGAATCTGATACACGCAGTGAAAGAGCCGAAGATGCTTGCAGTGAATTTCATGGAATTGGGAGTTGTTGCAGAATGAGAAATATCTGCAGGTACAGAAAATGGTAGAATTTGGTCAATAGATCGCAGTTGACATGTTGGTAGATAGGGAGAGTTTGTTTTCAGTCATGCGAAGCAAACTGAGATATTGAAGTTAGTGTGAATGCATAGAAGTTGGAAAACTGTAGAGTTTGAATAATTGCAAGAGTTTGAGATGTTTCTTAATGCAGTGAACTAGATTTGCTGAAAAAGAGAGAAGTGGAGAAGTTGAAAGTCTAGGTGGAAGCTGTGCATCTGGAATTGCAGACTTGTTCTTAATAGAGACATTAATACATATAGTGGAGTAGAGATATCGAAATTGATAGAAATGGAGAACCTTAGACCCTCAGGGAAGGAGTAGCATCTACGAGAAGTGCATTTCATGGAATTGGGAGTTTTTGCTATTATACAGAATGAGAAATATCTGCAGATAGAGAAAATGGTAGAATTTGTTCAATGAATCGCAATTGACATTTTGGAAGATACTGACAGTTTGGTTTCTTTAAAGCGAGACCTTACTGAGATATTGAAGTTAGTGTGAATGCTAAGAAGCTGCAAAACTGTAGAGTTGGAATATTTGCCAGAAATTGAGATGTTATTTATTGCAGTGAAGTAGATTTGCTGAGAAAGAGAGAAGTGGAGAAGTTGAAAGTCGAGCTGAATGAACAGCAGCTGGATTTGAAGACTTGCTCTTCATAGAGACATTAGTACATACAGAGACTGTAAATTGGTAGAGATATCGAAATTGATAGAATTGGAGAACCTTAGACACTCAGTGAAGGAGTAGATTCTACAAGAATGGAATTTCATAGAATTGGGCTTTTCTGCAATTATACAGAATGAGAAATATCTGCAGATAGAGAAAATGCTAGAATTTGTTCAATGGATAGCAGTTGACATTCTGGTAGAGAGAGAAAACCATTTGTGCTGAAACATGAGCCTATGGAGTTTTTGAAATCTGTGTGAAAGTGGAGAATCTGGTGATCCACAGAATTGAGTAATTGCAAAAAATTGAGATGTTCCTTTCAACACAGAACCAGATTTGCTGAAAAGGGGAGAAACTGAGAAAATGAAGTTGATTTGAATGATGAGCAGCTGACAAAGCAGAGATTCTTTGAAATTAAGTTAATGCATAAATGCAGTAGAACTTTTTTGAGATATCAAAATTAATAGAAATGAAGAATCTGATACACGCAGTGAAAGAGCCGAAGATGCTTGCAGTGAATTTCATGGAATTGGGAGTTGTTGCAGAATGAGAAATATCTGCAGGTACAGAAAATGGTAGAATTTGGTCAATAGATCGCAGTTGACATGTTGCTAGATAGGGAGAGTTTGTTTTCAGTCATGCGAAGCAAACTGAGATATTGAAGTTAGTGTGAATGCATAGAAGTTGGAAAGCTGTAGAGTTTGAATAATTGCAAGAGTTTGAGATGTTTCTTAATGCAGTGAACTAGATTTGCTGAAAAAGAGAGAAGTGGAGAAGTTGAAAGTCTAGGTGGAAGCTGTGCATCTGGAATTGCAGACTTGTTCTTAATAGAGACATTAATACATATAGTGGAGTAGAGATATCGAAATTGATAGAAATGGAGAACCTTAGACCCTCAGGGAAGGAGTAGCATCTACGAGAAGTGCATTTCATGGAATTGGGAGTTTTTGCTATTATACAGAATGAGAAATATCTGCAGATAGAGAAAACGGTAGAATTTGTTCAATGGATCGCAATTGACATTTTGGAAGATAGCTGACAGTTTGGTTTCTTTAAAGCGAGACCTTACTGAGATATTGAAGTTAGTGTGAATGCTAAGAAGCTGCAAAACTGTAGAGTTGGAATATTTGCCAGAAATTGAGATGTTATTTATTGCAGTGAAGTAGATTTGCTGAGAAAGAGAGAAGTGGAGAAGTTGAAAGTCGAGCTGAATGAACAGCAGCTGGAATTGAAGACTTGCTCTTCATAGAGACATTAGTACATACAGAGACTGTAAATTGGTAGAGATATCGAAATTGATAGAATTGGAGAACCTTAGACACTCAGTGAAGGAGTAGATTCTACAAGAATGGAATTTCATAGAATTGGGCTTTTCTGCAATTATACAGAATGAGAAATATCTGCAGATAGAGAAAATGCTAGAATTTGTTCAATGGATAGCAGTTGACATTCTGGTAGAGAGAGAAAACCATTTGTGCTGAAACATGAGCCTATGGAGTTTTTGAAATCTGTGTGAAAGTGGAGAATCTGGTGATCCACAGAATTGAGTAATTGCAAAAAATTGAGATGTTCCTTTCAACACAGAACCAGATTTGCTGAAAAGGGGAGAAACTGAGAAAATGAAGTTGATTTGAATGATGAGCAGCTGACAAAGCAGAGATTCTTTGAAATTAAGTTAATGCATAAATGCAGTAGAACTTTTTTGAGATATCAAAATTAATAGAAATGAAGAATCTGATACACGCAGTGAAAGAGCCGAAGATGCTTGCAGTGAATTTCATGGAATTGGGAGTTGTTGCAGAATGAGAAATATCTGCAGGTACAGAAAATGGTAGAATTTGGTCAATAGATCGCAGTTGACATGTTGCTAGATAGGGAGAGTTTGTTTTCAGTCATGCGAAGCAAACTGAGATATTGAAGTTAGTGTGAATGCATAGAAGTTGGAAAACTGTAGAGTTTGAATAATTGCAAGAGTTTGAGATGTTTCTTAATGCAGTGAACTAGATTTGCTGAAAAAGAGAGAAGTGGAGAAGTTGAAAGTCTAGGTGGAAGCTGTGCATCTGGAATTGCAGACTTGTTCTTAATAGAGACATTAATACATATAGTGGAGTAGAGATATCGAAATTGATAGAAATGGAGAACCTTAGACCCTCAGGGAAGGAGTAGCATCTACGAGAAGTGCATTTCATGGAATTGGGAGTTTTTGCTATTATACAGAATGAGAAATATCTGCAGATAGAGAAAATGGTAGAATTTGTTCAATGATCGCAATTGACATTTTGGAAGATACTGACAGTTTGGTTTCTTTAAAGCGAGACCTTACTGAGATATTGAAGTTAGTGTGAATGCTAAGAAGCTGCAAAACTGTAGAGTTGGAATATTTGCCAGAAATTGAGATGTTATTTATTGCAGTGAAGTAGATTTGCTGAGAAAGAGAGAAGTGGAGAAGTTGAAAGTCGAGCTGAATGAACAGCAGCTGGAATTGAAGACTTGCTCTTCATAGAGACATTAGTACATACAGAGACTTTAAATTGGTAGAGATATCGAAATTGATAGAATTGGAGAACCTTAGACACTCAGTGAAGGAGTAGATTCTACAAGAATGGAATTTCATAGAATTGGGCTTTTCTGCAATTATACAGAATGAGAAATATCTGCAGATAGAGAAAATGCTAGAATTTGTTCAATGGATAGCAGTTGACATTCTGGTAGAGAGAGAAAACCATTTGTGCTGAAACATGAGCCTATGGAGTTTTTGAAATCTGTGTGAAAGTGGAGAATCTGGTGATCCACAGAATTGAGTAATTGCAAAAAATTGAGATGTTCCTTTCAACACAGAACCAGATTTGCTGCAAAGGGGAGAAACTGAGAAAATGAAGTTGATTTGAATGATGAGCAGCTGACAAAGCAGAGATTCTTTGAAATTAAGTTAATGCATAAATGCAGTAGAACTTTTTTGAGATATCAAAATTAATAGAAATGAAGAATCTGATACACTCAGTGAAAGAGCCGAAGATGCTTGCAGTGAATTTCATGGAATTGGGAGTTGTTGCAGAATGAGAAATATCTGCAGGTACAGAAAATGGTAGAATTTGGTCAATAGATCGCAGTTGACATGTTGGTAGATAGGGAGAGTTTGTTTTCAGTCATGCGAAGCAAACTGAGATATTGAAGTTAGTGTGAATGCATAGAAGTTGGAAAACTGTAGAGTTTGAATAATTGCAAGAGTTTGAGATGTTTCTTAATGCAGTGAACTAGATTTGCTGAAAAAGAGAGAAGTGGAGAAGTTGAAAGTCTAGGTGGAAGCTGTGCATCTGGAATTGCAGACTTGTTCTTAATAGAGACATTAATACATATAGTGGAGTAGAGATATCGAAATTGATAGAAATGGAGAACCTTAGACCCTCAGGGAAGGAGTAGCATCTACGAGAAGTGCATTTCATGGAATTGGGAGTTTTTGCTATTATACAGAATGAGAAATATCTGCAGATAGAGAAAATGGTAGAATTTGTTCAATGATCGCAATTGACATTTTGGAAGATACTGACAGTTTGGTTTCTTTAAAGCGAGACCTTACTGAGATATTGAAGTTAGTGTGAATGCTAAGAAGCTGCAAAACTGTAGAGTTGGAATATTTGCCAGAAATTGAGATGTTTTTTATTGCAGTGAAGTAGATTTGCTGAGAAAGAGAGAAGTGGAGAAGTTGAAAGTCGAGCTGAATGAACAGCAGCTGGATTTGAAGACTTGCTCTTCATAGAGACATTAGTACATACAGAGACTGTAAATTGGTAGAGATATCGAAATTGATAGAATTGGAGAACCTTAGACACTCAGTGAAGGAGTAGATTCTACAAGAATGGAATTTCATAGAATTGGGCTTTTCTGCAATTATACAGAATGAGAAATATCTGCAGATAGAGAAAATGCTAGAATTTGTTCAATGGATAGCAGTTGACATTCTGGTAGAGAGAGAAAACCATTTGTGCTGAAACATGAGCCTATGGAGTTTTTGAAATCTGTGTGAAAGTGGAGAATCTGGTGATCCACAGAATTGAGTAATTGCAAAAAATTGAGATGTTCCTTTCAACACAGAACCAGATTTGCTGAAAAGGGGAGAAACTGAGAAAATGAAGTTGATTTGAATGATGAGCAGCTGACAAAGCAGAGATTCTTTGAAATTAAGTTAATGCATAAATGCAGTAGAACTTTTTTGAGATATCAAAATTAATAGAAATGAAGAATCTGATACACGCAGTGAAAGAGCCGAAGATGCTTGCAGTGAATTTCATGGAATTGGGAGTTGTTGCAGAATGAGAAATATCTGCAGGTACAGAAAATGGTAGAATTTGGTCAATAGATCGCAGTTGACATGTTGGTAGATAGGGAGAGTTTGTTTTCAGTCATGCGAAGCAAACTGAGATATTGAAGTTAGTGTGAATGCATAGAAGTTGGAAAACTGTAGAGTTTGAATAATTGCAAGAGTTTGAGATGTTTCTTAATGCAGTGAACTAGATTTGCTGAAAAAGAGAGAAGTGGAGAAGTTGAAAGTCTAGGTGGAAGCTGTGCATCTGGAATTGCAGACTTGTTCTTAATAGAGACATTAATACATATAGTGGAGTAGAGATATCGAAATTGATAGAAATGGAGAACCTTAGACCCTCAGGGAAGGAGTAGCATCTACGAGAAGTGCATTTCATGGAATTGGGAGTTTTTGCTATTATACAGAATGAGAAATATCTGCAGATAGAGAAAATGGTAGAATTTGTTCAATGAATCGCAATTGACATTTTGGAAGATACTGACAGTTTGGTTTCTTTAAAGCGAGACCTTACTGAGATATTGAAGTTAGTGTGAATGCTAAGAAGCTGCAAAACTGTAGAGTTGGAATATTTGCCAGAAATTGAGATGTTATTTATTGCAGTGAAGTAGATTTGCTGAGAAAGAGAGAAGTGGAGAAGTTGAAAGTCGAGCTGAATGAACAGCAGCTGGATTTGAAGACTTGCTCTTCATAGAGACATTAGTACATACAGAGACTGTAAATTGGTAGAGATATCGAAATTGATAGAATTGGAGAACCTTAGACACTCAGTGAAGGAGTAGATTCTACAAGAATGGAATTTCATAGAATTGGGCTTTTCTGCAATTATACAGAATGAGAAATATCTGCAGATAGAGAAAATGCTAGAATTTGTTCAATGGATAGCAGTTGACATTCTGGTAGAGAGAGAAAACCATTTGTGCTGAAACATGAGCCTATGGAGTTTTTGAAATCTGTGTGAAAGTGGAGAATCTGGTGATCCACAGAATTGAGTAATTGCAAAAAATTGAGATGTTCCTTTCAACACAGAACCAGATTTGCTGAAAAGGGGAGAAACTGAGAAAATGAAGTTGATTTGAATGATGAGCAGCTGACAAAGCAGAGATTCTTTGAAATTAAGTTAATGCATAAATGCAGTAGAACTTTTTTGAGATATCAAAATTAATAGAAATGAAGAATCTGATACACGCAGTGAAAGAGCCGAAGATGCTTGCAGTGAATTTCATGGAATTGGGAGTTGTTGCAGAATGAGAAATATCTGCAGGTACAGAAAATGGTAGAATTTGGTCAATAGATCGCAGTTGACATGTTGGTAGATAGGGAGAGTTTGTTTTCAGTCATGCGAAGCAAACTGAGATATTGAAGTTAGTGTGAATGCATAGAAGTTGGAAAACTGTAGAGTTTGAATAATTGCAAGAGTTTGAGATGTTTCTTAATGCAGTGAACTAGATTTGCTGAAAAAGAGAGAAGTGGAGAAGTTGAAAGTCTAGGTGGAAGCTGTGCATCTGGAATTGCAGACTTGTTCTTAATAGAGACATTAATACATATAGTGGAGTAGAGATATCGAAATTGATAGAAATGGAGAACCTTAGACCCTCAGGGAAGGAGTAGCATCTACGAGAAGTGCATTTCATGGAATTGGGAGTTTTTGCTATTATACAGAATGAGAAATATCTGCAGATAGAGAAAATGGTAGAATTTGTTCAATTAATCGCAATTGACATTTTGGAAGATACTGACAGTTTGGTTTCTTTAAAGCGAGACCTTACTGAGATATTGAAGTTAGTGTGAATGCTAAGAAGCTGCAAAACTGTAGAGTTGGAATATTTGCCAGAAATTGAGATGTTATTTATTGCAGTGAAGTAGATTTGCTGAGAAAGAGAGAAGTGGAGAAGTTGAAAGTCGAGCTGAATGAACAGCAGCTGGATTTGAAGACTTGCTCTTCATAGAGACATTAGTACATACAGAGACTGTAAATTGGTAGAGATATCGAAATTGATAGAATTGGAGAACCTTAGACACTCAGTGAAGGAGTAGATTCTACAAGAATGGAATTTCATAGAATTGGGCTTTTCTGCAATTATACAGAATGAGAAATATCTGCAGATAGAGAAAATGCTAGAATTTGTTCAATGGATAGCAGTTGACATTCTGGTAGAGAGAGAAAACCATTTGTGCTGAAACATGAGCCTATGGAGTTTTTGAAATCTGTGTGAAAGTGGAGAATCTGGTGATCCACAGAATTGAGTAATTGCAAAAAATTGAGATGTTCCTTTCAACACAGAACCAGATTTGCTGAAAAGGGGAGAAACTGAGAAAATGAAGTTGATTTGAATGATGAGCAGCTGACAAAGCAGAGATTCTTTGAAATTAAGTTAATGCATAAATGCAGTAGAACTTTTTTGAGATATCAAAATTAATAGAAATGAAGAATCTGATACACGCAGTGAAAGAGCCGAAGATGCTTGCAGTGAATTTCATGGAATTGGGAGTTGTTGCAGAATGAGAAATATCTGCAGGTACAGAAAATGGTAGAATTTGGTCAATAGATCGCAGTTGACATGTTGGTAGATAGGGAGAGTTTGTTTTCAGTCATGCGAAGCAAACTGAGATATTGAAGTTAGTGTGAATGCATAGAAGTTGGAAAACTGTAGAGTTTGAATAATTGCAAGAGTTTGAGATGTTTCTTAATGCAGTGAACTAGATTTGCTGAAAAAGAGAGAAGTGGAGAAGTTGAAAGTCTAGGTGGAAGCTGTGCATCTGGAATTGCAGACTTGTTCTTAATAGAGACATTAATACATATAGTGGAGTAGAGATATCGAAATTGATAGAAATGGAGAACCTTAGACCCTCAGGGAAGGAGTAGCATCTACGAGAAGTGCATTTCATGGAATTGGGAGTTTTTGCTATTATACAGAATGAGAAATATCTGCAGATAGAGAAAATGGTAGAATTTGTTCAATTAATCGCAATTGACATTTTGGAAGATACTGACAGTTTGGTTTCTTTAAAGCGAGACCTTACTGAGATATTGAAGTTAGTGTGAATGCTAAGAAGCTGCAAAACTGTAGAGTTGGAATATTTGCCAGAAATTGAGATGTTATTTATTGCAGTGAAGTAGATTTGCTGAGAAAGAGAGAAGTGGAGAAGTTGAAAGTCGAGCTGAATGAACAGCAGCTGGATTTGAAGACTTGCTCTTCATAGAGACATTAGTACATACAGAGACTGTAAATTGGTAGAGATATCGAAATTGATAGAATTGGAGAACCTTAGACACTCAGTGAAGGAGTAGATTCTACAAGAATGGAATTTCATAGAATTGGGCTTTTCTGCAATTATACAGAATGAGAAATATCTGCAGATAGAGAAAATGCTAGAATTTGTTCAATGGATAGCAGTTGACATTCTGGTAGAGAGAGAAAACCATTTGTGCTGAAACATGAGCCTATGGAGTTTTTGAAATCTGTGTGAAAGTGGAGAATCTGGTGATCCACAGAATTGAGTAATTGCAAAAAATTGAGATGTTCCTTTCAACACAGAACCAGATTTGCTGAAAAGGGGAGAAACTGAGAAAATGAAGTTGATTTGAATGATGAGCAGCTGACAAAGCAGAGATTCTTTGAAATTAAGTTAATGCATAAATGCAGTAGAACTTTTTTGAGATATCAAAATTAATAGAAATGAAGAATCTGATACACGCAGTGAAAGAGCCGAAGATGCTTGCAGTGAATTTCATGGAATTGGGAGTTGTTGCAGAATGAGAAATATCTGCAGGTACAGAAAATGGTAGAATTTGGTCAATAGATCGCAGTTGACATGTTGGTAGATAGGGAGAGTTTGTTTTCAGTCATGCGAAGCAAACTGAGATATTGAAGTTAGTGTGAATGCATAGAAGTTGGAAAACTGTAGAGTTTGAATAATTGCAAGAGTTTGAGATGTTTCTTAATGCAGTGAACTAGATTTGCTGAAAAAGAGAGAAGTGGAGAATTTGAAAGTCTAGGTGGAAGCTGTGCATCTGGAATTGCAGACTTGTTCTTAATAGAGACATTAATACATATAGTGGAGTAGAGATATCGAAATTGATAGAAATGGAGAACCTTAGACCCTCAGGGAAGGAGTAGCATCTACGAGAAGTGCATTTCATGGAATTGGGAGTTTTTGCTATTATACAGAATGAGAAATATCTGCAGATAGAGAAAATGGTAGAATTTGTTCAATTAATCGCAATTGACATTTTGGAAGATACTGACAGTTTGGTTTCTTTAAAGCGAGACCTTACTGAGATATTGAAGTTAGTGTGAATGCTAAGAAGCTGCAAAACTGTAGAGTTGGAATATTTGCCAGAAATTGAGATGTTATTTATTGCAGTGAAGTAGATTTGCTGAGAAAGAGAGAAGTGGAGAAGTTGAAAGTCGAGCTGAATGAACAGCAGCTGGATTTGAAGACTTGCTCTTCATAGAGACATTAGTACATACAGAGACTGTAAATTGGTAGAGATATCGAAATTGATAGAATTGGAGAACCTTAGACACTCAGTGAAGGAGTAGATTCTACAAGAATGGAATTTCATAGAATTGGGCTTTTCTGCAATTATACAGAATGAGAAATATCTGCAGATAGAGAAAATGCTAGAATCTGTTCAATGGATAGCAGTTGACATTCTGGTAGAGAGAGAAAACCATTTGTGCTGAAACATGAGCCTATGGAGTTTTTGAAATCTGTGTGAAAGTGGAGAATCTGGTGATCCACAGAATTGAGTAATTGCAAAAAATTGAGATGTTCCTTTCAACACAGAACCAGATTTGCTGAAAAGGGGAGAAACTGAGAAAATGAAGTTGATTTGAATGATGAGCAGCTGACAAAGCAGAGATTCTTTGAAATTAAGTTAATGCATAAAAGCAGTAGAACTTTTTTGAGATATCAAAATTAATAGAAATGAAGAATCTGATGCACGCAGTGAAAGAGCCGAAGATACTTGCAGTGAATTTCATGGAATTGGGAGTTGTTGCAGAATGAGTAATATCTGCAGGTACAGAAAATGGTAGAATTTGGTCAATAGATCGCAGTTGACATGTTGGTAGATAGGGAGAGTTTGTTTTCAGTCATGCGAAGCAAACTGAGATATTGAAGTTAGTGTGAATGCATAGAAGTTGGAAAACTGTAGAGTTTGAATAATTGCAAGAGTTTGAGATGTTTCTTTATGCAGTGAACTAGATTTGCTGAAAAAGAGACAAGTGGAGAAGTTGAAAGTCTAGGTGGAAGCTGTGCATCTGGAATTGCAGACTTGTTCTTAATAGAGACATTAATACATATAGTGGAGTAGAGATATCGAAATTGATAGAAATGGAGAACCTTAGACCCTCAGGGAAGGAGTATCATCTACGAGAAGTGCATTTCATGGAATTGGGAGTTTTTGCTATTATACAGAATGAGAAATATCTGCAGTTAGAGAAAATGGTAGAATTTGTTCAATTAATCGCAATTGACATTTTGGAAGATACTGACAGTTTGGTTTCTTTAAAGCGAGACCTTACTGAGATATTGAAGTTAGTGTGAATGCTAAGAAGCTGCAAAACTGTAGAGTTGGAATATTTGCCAGAAATTGAGATGTTATTTATTGCAGTGAAGTAGATTTGCTGAGAAAGAGAGAAGTGGAGAAGTTGAAAGTCGAGCTGAATGAACAGCAGCTGGATTTGAAGACTTGCTCTTCATAGAGACATTAGTACATACAGAGACTGTAAATTGGTAGAGATATCGAAATTGATAGAATTGGAGAACCTTAGACACTCAGTGAAGGAGTAGATTCTACAAGAATGGAATTTCATAGAATTGGGCTTTTCTGCAATTATACAGAATGAGAAATATCTGCAGATAGAGAAAATGCTAGAATTTGTTCAATGGATAGCAGTTGACATTCTGGTAGAGAGAGAAAACCATTTGTGCTGAAACATGAGCCTATGGAGTTTTTGAAATCTGTGTGAAAGTGGAGAATCTGGTGATCTACAGAATTGAGTAATTGCAAAAAATTGAGATGTTCCTTTCAACACAGAACCAGATTTGCTGAAAAGGGGAGAAACTGAGAAAATGAAGTTGATTTGAATGATGAGCAGCTGACAAAGCAGAGATTCTTTGAAATTAAGTTAATGCATAAATGCAGTAGAACTTTTTTGAGATATCAAAATTAATAGAAATGAAGAATCTGATACACGCAGTGAAAGAGCCGAAGATGCTTGCAGTGAATTTCATGGAATTGGGAGTTGTTGCAGAATGAGAAATATCTGCAGGTACAGAAAATGGTAGAATTTGGTCAATAGATCGCAGTTGACATGTTGGTAGATAGGGAGAGTTTGTTTTCAGTCATGCGAAGCAAACTGAGATATTGAAGTTAGTGTGAATGCATAGAAGTTGGAAAACTGTAGAGTTTGAATAATTGCAAGAGTTTGAGATGTTTCTTAATGCAGTGAACTAGATTTGCTGAAAAAGAGAGAAGTGGAGAAGTTGAAAGTCTAGGTGGAAGCTGTGCATCTGGAATTGCAGACTTGTTCTTAATAGAGACATTAATACATATAGTGGAGTAGAGATATCGAAATTGATAGAAATGGAGAACCTTAGACCCTCAGGGAAGGAGTATCATCTACGAGAAGTGCATTTCATGGAATTGGGAGTTTTTGCTATTATACAGAATGAGAAATATCTGCAGTTAGAGAAAATGGTAGAATTTGTTCAATTAATCGCAATTGACATTTTGGAAGATACTGACAGTTTGGTTTCTTTAAAGCGAGACCTTACTGAGATATTGAAGTTAGTGTGAATGCTAAGAAGCTGCAAAACTGTAGAGTTGGAATATTTGCCAGAAATTGAGATGTTATTTATTGCAGTGAAGTAGATTTGCTGAGAAAGAGAGAAGTGGAGAAGTTGAAAGTCGAGCTGAATGAACAGCAGCTGGATTTGAAGACTTGCTCTTCATAGAGACATTAGTACATACAGAGATTGTAAATTGGTAGAGATATCGAAATTGATAGAATTGGAGAACCTTAGACACTCAGTGAAGGAGTAGATTCTACAAGAATGGAATTTCATAGAATTGGGCTTTTCTGCAATTATACAGAATGAGAAATATCTGCAGATAGAGAAAATGCTAGAATTTGTTCAATGGATAGTAGTTGACATTCTGGTAGAGAGAGAAAACCATTTGTGCTGAAACATGAGCATATGGAGTTTTTGAAATCTGTGTGAAAGTGGAGAATCTGGTGATCCACAGAATTGAGTAATTGCAAAAAATTGAGATGTTCCTTTCAACACAGAACCAGATTTGCTGAAAAGGGGAGAAACTGAGAAAATGAAGTTGATTTGAATGATGAGCAGCTGACAAAGCAGAGATTCTTTGAAACTAAGTTACTACATAAATGCAGTAGAACTTTTTTGAGATATCAAAATTAATAGAAATGAAGAATCTGATACACGCAGTGAAAGAGCCGAAGATGCTTGCAGTGAATTTCATGGAATTGGGAGTTGTTGCAGAATGAGAAATATCTGCAGGTACAGAAAATGGTAGAATTTGGTCAATAGATCGCAGTTGACATGTTGCTAGATAGGGAGAGTTTGTTTTCAGTCATGCGAAGCAAACTGAGATATTGAAGTTAGTGTGAATGCATAGAAGTTGGAAAACTGTAGAGTTTGAATAATTGCAAGAGTTTGAGATGTTTCTTAATGCAGTGAACTAGATTTGCTGAAAAAGAGAGAAGTGGAGAAGTTGAAAGTCTAGGTGGAAGCTGTGCATCTGGAATTGCAGACTTGTTCTTAATAGAGACATTAATACATATAGTGGAGTAGAGATATCGAAATTGATAGAAATGGAGAACCTTAGACCCTCAGGGAAGGAGTAGCATCTACGAGAAGTGCATTTCATGGAATTGGGAGTTTTTGCTATTATACAGAATGAGAAATATCTGCAGTTAGAGAAAATGGTAGAATTTGTTCAATTAATCGCAATTGACATTTTGGAAGATACTGACAGTTTGGTTTCTTTAAAGCGAGACCTTACTGAGATATTGAAGTTAGTGTGAATGCTAAGAAGCTGCAAAACTGTAGAGTTGAATATTTGCCAGAAATTGAGATGTTATTTATTGCAGTGAAGTAGATTTGCTGAGAAAGAGAGAAGTGGAGAAGTTGAAAGTCGAGCTGAATGAACAGCAGCTGGATTTGAAGACTTGCTCTTCATAGAGACATTAGTACATACAGAGACTGTAAATTGGTAGAGATATCGAAATTGATAGAATTGGAGAACCTTAGACACTCAGTGAAGGAGTAGATTCTACAAGAATGGAATTTCATAGAATTGGGCTTTTCTGCAATTATACAGAATGAGAAATATCTGCAGATAGAGAAAATGCTAGAATTTGTTCAATGGATAGTAGTTGACATTCTGGTAGAGAGAGAAAACCATTTGTGCTGAAACATGAGCCTATGGAGTTTTTGAAATCTGTGTGAAAGTGGAGAATCTGGTGATCCACAGAATTGAGTAATTGCAAAAAATTGAGATGTTCCTTTCAACACAGAACCAGATTTGCTGAAAAGGGGAGAAACTGAGAAAATGAAGTTGATTTGAATGATGAGCAGCTGACAAAGCAGAGATTCTTTGAAACTAAGTTACTGCATAAAAGCAGTAGAACTTTTTTGAGATATCAGAATTAATAGAAATGAAGAATCTGATACACGCAGTGAAAGAGCCGAAGATGCTTGCAGTGAATTTCATGGAATTGGGAGTTGTTGCAGAATGAGAAATATCTGCAGGTACAGAAAATGGTAGAATTTGGTCAATAGATCGCAGTTGACATGTTGGTAGATAGGGAGAGTTTGTTTTCAGTCATGCGAAGCAAACTGAGATATTGAAGTTAGTGTGAATGCATAGAAGTTGGAAAACTGTAGAGTTTGAATAATTGCAAGAGTTTGAGATGTTTCTTAATGCAGTGAACTAGATTTGCTGAAAACGAGAGAAGTGGAGAATTTGAAAGTCTAGGTGGAAGCTGTGCATCTGGAATTGCAGACTTGTTCTTAATAGAGACATTAATACATATAGTGGAGTAGAGATATCGAAATTGATAGAAATGGAGAACCTTAGACCCTCAGGGAAGGAGTAGCATCTACGAGAAGTGCATTTCATGGAATTGGGAGTTTTTGCTATTATACAGAATGAGAAATATCTGCAGTTAGAGAAAATGGTAGAATTTGTTCAATTAATCGCAATTGACATTTTGGAAGATACTGACAGTTTGGTTTCTTTAAAGCGAGACCTTACTGAGATATTGAAGTTAGTGTGAATGCTAAGAAGCTGCAAAACTGTAGAGTTGAATATTTGCCAGAAATTGAGATGTTATTTATTGCAGTGAAGTAGATTTGCTGAGAAAGAGAGAAGTGGAGAAGTTGAAAGTCGAGCTGAATGAACAGCAGCTGGATTTGAAGACTTGCTCTTCATAGAGACATTAGTACATACAGAGACTTTAAATTGGTAGAGATATCGAAATTGATAGAATTGGAGAACCTTAGACACTCAGTGAAGGAGTAGATTCTACAAGAATGGAATTTCATAGAATTGGGCTTTTCTGCAATTATACAGAAGGAGAAATATCTGCAGATAGAGAAAATGCTAGAATTTGTTCAATGGATAGTAGTTGACATTCTGGTAGAGAGAGAAAACCATTTGTGCTGAAACATGAGCCTATGGAGTTTTTGAAATCTGTGTGAAAGTGGAGAATCTGGTGATCCACAGAATTGAGTAATTGCAAAAAATTGAGATGTTCCTTTCAACACAGAACCAGATTTGCTGAAAAGGGGAGAAACTGAGAAAATGAAGTTGATTTGAATGATGAGCAGCTGACAAAGCAGAGATTCTTTGAAACTAAGTTACTGCATAAATGCAGTAGAACTTTTTTGAGATATCAAAATTAATAGAAATGAAGAATCTGATACACGCAGTGAAAGAGCCGAAGATGCTTGCAGTGAATTTCATGGAATTGGGAGTTGTTGCAGAATGAGAAATATCTGCAGGTACAGAAAATGGTAGAATTTGGTCAATAGATCGCAGTTGACATGTTGGTAGATAGGGAGAGTTTGTTTTCAGTCATGCGAAGCAAACTGAGATATTGAAGTTAGTGTGAATGCATAGAAGTTGGAAAACTGTAGAGTTTGAATAATTGCAAGAGTTTGAGATGTTTCTTTATGCAGTGAACTAGATTTGCTGAAAAAGAGACAAGTGGAGAAGTTGAAAGTCTAGGTGGAAGCTGTGCATCTGGAATTGCAGACTTGTTCTTAATAGAGACATTAATACATATAGTGGAGTAGAGATATCGAAATTGATAGAAATGGAGAACCTTAGACCCTCAGGGAAGGAGTATCATCTACGAGAAGTGCATTTCATGGAATTGGGAGTTTTTGCTATTATACAGAATGAGAAATATCTGCAGTTAGAGAAAATGGTAGAATTTGTTCAATTAATCGCAATTGACATTTTGGAAGATACTGACAGTTTGGTTTCTTTAAAGCGAGACCTTACTGAGATATTGAAGTTAGTGTGAATGCTAAGAAGCTGCAAAACTGTAGAGTTGAATATTTGCCAGAAATTGAGATGTTATTTATTGCAGTGAAGTAGATTTGCTGAGAAAGAGAGAAGTGGAGAAGTTGAAAGTCGAGCTGAATGAACAGCAGCTGGATTTGAAGACTTGCTCTTCATAGAGACATTAGTACATACAGAGACTTTAAATTGGTAGAGATATCGAAATTGATAGAATTGGAGAACCTTAGACACTCAGTGAAGGAGTAGATTCTACAAGAATGGAATTTCATAGAATTGGGCTTTTCTGCAATTATACAGAAGGAGAAATATCTGCAGATAGAGAAAATGCTAGAATTTGTTCAATGGATAGTAGTTGACATTCTGGTAGAGAGAGAAAACCATTTGTGCTGAAACATGAGCCTGTGGAGTTTTTGAAATCTGTGTGAAAGTGGAGAATCTGGTGATCCACAGAATTGAGTAATTGCAAAAAATTGAGATGTTCCTTTCAACACAGAACCAGATTTGCTGAAAAGGGGAGAAACTGAGAAAATGAAATTGATTTGAATGATGAGCAGCTGACAAAGCAGAGATTCTTTGAAACTAAGTTACTGCATAAATGCAGTAGAACTTTTTTGAGATATCAAAATTAATAGAAATGAAGAATCTGATACACGCAGTGAAAGAGCCGAAGATGCTTGCAGTGAATTTCATGGAATTGGGAGTTGTTGCAGAATGAGAAATATCTGCAGGTACAGAAAATGGTAGAATTTGGTCAATAGATCGCAGTTGACATGTTGGTAGATAGGGAGAGTTTGTTTTCAGTCATGCGAAGCAAACTGAGATATTGAAGTTAGTGTGAATGCATAGAAGTTGGAAAACTGTAGAGTTTGAATAATTGCAAGAGTTTGAGATGTTTCTTAATGCAGTGAACTAGATTTGCTGAAAAAGAGACAAGTGGAGAAGTTGAAAGTCTAGGTGGAAGCTGTGCATCTGGAATTGCAGACTTGTTCTTAATAGAGACATTAATACATATAGTGGAGTAGAGATATCGAAATTGATAGAAATGGAGAACCTTAGACCCTCAGGGAAGGAGTATCATCTACGAGAAGTGCATTTCATGGAATTGGGAGTTTTTGCTATTATACAGAATGAGAAATATCTGCAGTTAGAGAAAATGGTAGAATTTGTTCAATTAATCGCAATTGACATTTTGGAAGATACTGACAGTTTGGTTTCTTTAAAGCGAGACCTTACTGAGATATTGAAGTTAGTGTGAATGCTAAGAAGCTGCAAAACTGTAGAGTTGGAATATTTGCCAGAAATTGAGATGTTATTTATTGCAGTGAAGTAGATTTGCTGAGAAAGAGAGAAGTGGAGAAGTTGAAAGTCGAGCTGAATGAACAGCAGCTGGATTTGAAGACTTGCTCTTCATAGAGACATTAGTACATACAGAGACTGTAAATTGGTAGAGATATCGAAATTGATAGAATTGGAGAACCTTAGACACTCAGTGAAGGAGTAGATTCTACAAGAATGGAATTTCATAGAATTGGGCTTTTCTGCAATTATACAGAATGAGAAATATCTGCAGATAGAGAAAATGCTAGAATTTGTTCAATGGATAGTAGTTGACATTCTGGTAGAGAGAGAAAACCATTTGTGCTGAAACATGAGCCTATGGAGTTTTTGAAATCTGTGTGAAAGTGGAGAATCTGGTGATCCACAGAATTGAGTAATTGCAAAAAATTGAGATGTTCCTTTCAACACAGAACCAGATTTGCTGAAAAGGGGAGAAACTGAGAAAATGAAGTTGATTTGAATGATGAGCAGCTGACAAAGCAGAGATTCTTTCAAACTAAGTTACTACATAAATGCAGTAGAACTTTTTTGAGATATCAAAATTAATAGAAATGAAGAATCTGATACACGCAGTGAAAGAGCCGAAGATGCTTGCAGTGAATTTCATGGAATTGGGAGTTGTTGCAGAATGAGAAATATCTGCAGGTACAGAAAATGGTAGAATTTGGTCAATAGATCGCAGTTGACATGTTGGTAGATAGGGAGAGTTTGTTTTCAGTCATGCGAAGCAAACTGAGATATTGAAGTTAGTGTGAATGCATAGAAGTTGGAAAGCTGTAGAGTTTGAATAATTGCAAGAGTTTGAGATGTTTCTTAATGCAGTGAACTAGATTTGCTGAAAACGAGAGAAGTGGAGAATTTGAAAGTCGAGGTGGAAGCTGTGCATCTGGAATTGCAGACTTGTTCTTAATAGAGACATTAATACATATAGTGGAGTAGAGATATCGAAATTGATAGAAATGGAGAACCTTAGACCCTCAGGGAAGGAGTATCATCTACGAGAAGTGCATTTCATGGAATTGGGAGTTTTTGCTATTATACAGAATGAGAAATATCTGCAGTTAGAGAAAATGGTAGAATTTGTTCAATTAATCGCAATTGACATTTTGGAAGATACTGACAGTTTGGTTTCTTTAAAGCGAGACCTTACTGAGATATTGAAGTTAGTGTGAATGCTAAGAAGCTGCAAAACTGTAGAGTTGGAATATTTGCCAGAAATTGAGATGTTATTTATTGCAGTGAAGTAGATTTGCTGAGAAAGAGAGAAGTGGAGAAGTTGAAAGTCGAGCTGAATGAACAGCAGCTGGATTTGAAGACTTGCTCTTCATAGAGACATTAGTACATACAGAGACTGTAAATTGGTAGAGATATCGAAATTGATAGAATTGGAGAACCTTAGACACTCAGTGAAGGAGTAGATTCTACAAGAATGGAATTTCATAGAATTGGGCTTTTCTGCAATTATACAGAATGAGAAATATCTGCAGATAGAGAAAATGCTAGAATTTGTTCAATGGATAGTAGTTGACATTCTGGTAGAGAGAGAAAACCATTTGTGCTGAAACATGAGCCTATGGAGTTTTTGAAATCTGTGTGAAAGTGGAGAATCTGGTGATCCACAGAATTGAGTAATTGCAAAAAATTGAGATGTTCCTTTCAACACAGAACCAGATTTGCTGAAAAGGGGAGAAACTGAGAAAATGAAGTTGATTTGAATGATGAGCAGCTGACAAAGCAGAGATTCTTTGAAACTAAGTTACTACATAAATGCAGTAGAACTTTTTTGAGATATCAAAATTAATAGAAATGAAGAATCTGATACACGCAGTGAAAGAGCCGAAGATGCTTGCAGTGAATTTCATGGAATTGGGAGTTGTTGCAGAATGAGAAATATCTGCAGGTACAGAAAATGGTAGAATTTGGTCAATAGATCGCAGTTGACATGTTGGTAGATAGGGAGAGTTTGTTTTCAGTCATGCGAAGCAAACTGAGATATTGAAGTTAGTGTGAATGCATAGAAGTTGGAAAACTGTAGAGTTTGAATAATTGCAAGAGTTTGAGATGTTTCTTTATGCAGTGAACTAGATTTGCTGAAAAAGAGACAAGTGGAGAAGTTGAAAGTCTAGGTGGAAGCTGTGCATCTGGAATTGCAGACTTGTTCTTAATAGAGACATTAATACATATAGTGGAGTAGAGATATCGAAATTGATAGAAATGGAGAACCTTAGACCCTCAGGGAAGGAGTATCATCTACGAGAAGTGCATTTCATGGAATTGGGAGTTTTTGCTATTATACAGAATGAGAAATATCTGCAGTTAGAGAAAATGGTAGAATTTGTTCAATTAATCGCAATTGACATTTTGGAAGATACTGACAGTTTGGTTTCTTTAAAGCGAGACCTTACTGAGATATTGAAGTTAGTGTGAATGCTAAGAAGCTGCAAAACTGTAGAGTTGAATATTTGCCAGAAATTGAGATGTTATTTATTGCAGTGAAGTAGATTTGCTGAGAAAGAGAGAAGTGGAGAAGTTGAAAGTCGAGCTGAATGAACAGCAGCTGGATTTGAAGACTTGCTCTTCATAGAGACATTAGTACATACAGAGACTTTAAATTGGTAGAGATATCGAAATTGATAGAATTGGAGAACCTTAGACACTCAGTGAAGGAGTAGATTCTACAAGAATGGAATTTCATAGAATTGGGCTTTTCTGCAATTATACAGAATGAGAAATATCTGCAGATAGAGAAAATGCTAGAATTTGTTCAATGGATAGTAGTTGACATTCTGGTAGAGAGAGAAAACCATTTGTGCTGAAACATGAGCCTATGGAGTTTTTGAAATCTGTGTGAAAGTGGAGAATCTGGTGATCCACAGAATTGAGTAATTGCAAAAAATTGAGATGTTCCTTTCAACACAGAACCAGATTTGCTGAAAAGGGGAGAAACTGAGAAAATGAAGTTGATTTGAATGATGAGCAGCTGACAAAGCAGAGATTCTTTGAAACTAAGTTACTACATAAATGCAGTAGAACTTTTTTGAGATATCAAAATTAATAGAAATGAAGAATCTGATACACGCAGTGAAAGAGCCGAAGATGCTTGCAGTGAATTTCATGGAATTGGGAGTTGTTGCAGAATGAGAAATATCTGCAGGTACAGAAAATGGTAGAATTTGGTCAATAGATCGCAGTTGACATGTTGGTAGATAGGGAGAGTTTGTTTTCAGTCATGCGAAGCAAACTGAGATATTGAAGTTAGTGTGAATGCATAGAAGTTGGAAAACTGTAGAGTTTGAATAATTGCAAGAGTTTGAGATGTTTCTTTATGCAGTGAACTAGATTTGCTGAAAAAGAGACAAGTGGAGAAGTTGAAAGTCTAGGTGGAAGCTGTGCATCTGGAATTGCAGACTTGTTCTTAATAGAGACATTAATACATATAGTGGAGTAGAGATATCGAAATTGATAGAAATGGAGAACCTTAGACCCTCAGGGAAGGAGTATCATCTACGAGAAGTGCATTTCATGGAATTGGGAGTTTTTGCTATTATACAGAATGAGAAATATCTGCAGTTAGAGAAAATGGTAGAATTTGTTCAATTAATCGCAATTGACATTTTGGAAGATACTGACAGTTTGGTTTCTTTAAAGCGAGACCTTACTGAGATATTGAAGTTAGTGTGAATGCTAAGAAGCTGCAAAACTGTAGAGTTGGAATATTTGCCAGAAATTGAGATGTTATTTATTGCAGTGAAGTAGATTTGCTGAGAAAGAGAGAAGTGGAGAAGTTGAAAGTCGAGCTGAATGAACAGCAGCTGGATTTGAAGACTTGCTCTTCATAGAGACATTAGTACATACAGAGACTGTAAATTGGTAGAGATATCGAAATTGATAGAATTGGAGAACCTTAGACACTCAGTGAAGGAGTAGATTCTACAAGAATGGAATTTCATAGAATTGGGCTTTTCTGCAATTATACAGAAGGAGAAATATCTGCAGATAGAGAAAATGCTAGAATTTGTTCAATGGATAGTAGTTGACATTCTGGTAGAGAGAGAAAACCATTTGTGCTGAAACATGAGCCTATGGAGTTTTTGAAATCTGTGTGAAAGTGGAGAATCTGGTGATCCACAGAATTGAGTAATTGCAAAAAATTGAGATGTTCCTTTCAACACAGAACCAGATTTGCTGAAAAGGGGAGAAACTGAGAAAATGAAGTTGATTTGAATGATGAGCAGCTGACAAAGCAGAGATTCTTTGAAACTAAGTTACTACATAAATGCAGTAGAACTTTTTTGAGATATCAAAATTAATAGAAATGAAGAATCTGATACACGCAGTGAAAGAGCCGAAGATGCTTGCAGTGAATTTCATGGAATTGGGAGTTGTTGCAGAATGAGAAATATCTGCAGGTACAGAAAATGGTAGAATTTGGTCAATAGATCGCAGTTGACATGTTGGTAGATAGGGAGAGTTTGTTTTCAGTCATGCGAAGCAAACTGAGATATTGAAGTTAGTGTGAATGCATAGAAGTTGGAAAACTGTAGAGTTTGAATAATTGCAAGAGTTTGAGATGTTTCTTTATGCAGTGAACTAGATTTGCTGAAAAAGAGAGAAGTGGAGAAGTTGAAAGTCTAGGTGGAAGCTGTGCATCTGGAATTGCAGACTTGTTCTTAATAGAGACATTAATACATATAGTGGAGTAGAGATATCGAAATTGATAGAAATGGAGAACCTTAGACCCTCAGGGAAGGAGTATCATCTACGAGAAGTGCATTTCATGGAATTGGGAGTTTTTGCTATTATACAGAATGAGAAATATCTGCAGTTAGAGAAAATGGTAGAATTTGTTCAATTAATCGCAATTGACATTTTGGAAGATACTGACAGTTTGGTTTCTTTAAAGCGAGACCTTACTGAGATATTGAAGTTAGTGTGAATGCTAAGAAGCTGCAAAACTGTAGAGATTGAATATTTGCCAGAAATTGAGATGTTATTTATTGCAGTGAAGTAGATTTGCTGAGAAAGAGAGAAGTGGAGAAGTTGAAAGTCGAGCTGAATGAACAGCAGCTGGATTTGAAGACTTGCTCTTCATAGAGACATTAGTACATACAGAGACTTTAAATTGGTAGAGATATCGAAATTGATAGAATTGGAGAACCTTAGACACTCAGTGAAGGAGTAGATTCTACAAGAATGGAATTTCATAGAATTGGGCTTTTCTGCAATTATACAGAAGGAGAAATATCTGCAGATAGAGAAAATGCTAGAATTTGTTCAATGGATAGTAGTTGACATTCTGGTAGAGAGAGAAAACCATTTGTGCTGAAACATGAGCCTATGGAGTTTTTGAAATCTGTGTGAAAGTGGAGAATCTGGTGATCCACAGAATTGAGTAATTGCAAAAAATTGAGATGTTCCTTTCAACACAGAACCAGATTTGCTGAAAAGGGGAGAAACTGAGAAAATGAAGTTGATTTGAATGATGAGCAGCTGACAAAGCAGAGATTCTTTGAAACTAAGTTACTACATAAATGCAGTAGAACTTTTTTGAGATATCAAAATTAATAGAAATGAAGAATCTGATACACGCAGTGAAAGAGCCGAAGATGCTTGCAGTGAATTTCATGGAATTGGGAGTTGTTGCAGAATGAGAAATATCTGCAGGTACAGAAAATGGTAGAATTTGGTCAATAGATCGCAGTTGACATGTTGGTAGATAGGGAGAGTTTGTTTTCAGTCATGCGAAGCAAACTGAGATATTGAAGTTAGTGTGAATGCATAGAAGTTGGAAAACTGTAGAGTTTGAATAATTGCAAGAGTTTGAGATGTTTCTTTATGCAGTGAACTAGATTTGCTGAAAAAGAGACAAGTGGAGAAGTTGAAAGTCTAGGTGGAAGCTGTGCATCTGGAATTGCAGACTTGTTCTTAATAGAGACATTAATACATATAGTGGAGTAGAGATATCGAAATTGATAGAAATGGAGAACCTTAGACCCTCAGGGAAGGAGTATCATCTACGAGAAGTGCATTTCATGGAATTGGGAGTTTTTGCTATTATACAGAATGAGAAATATCTGCAGTTAGAGAAAATGGTAGAATTTGTTCAATTAATCGCAATTGACATTTTGGAAGATACTGACAGTTTGGTTTCTTTAAAGCGAGACCTTACTGAGATATTGAAGTTAGTGTGAATGCTAAGAAGCTGCAAAACTGTAGAGTTGGAATATTTGCCAGAAATTGAGATGTTATTTATTGCAGTGAAGTAGATTTGCTGAGAAAGAGAGAAGTGGAGAAGTTGAAAGTCGAGCTGAATGAACAGCAGCTGGATTTGAAGACTTGCTCTTCATAGAGACATTAGTACATACAGAGACTGTAAATTGGTAGAGATATCGAAATTGATAGAATTGGAGAACCTTAGACACTCAGTGAAGGAGTAGATTCTACAAGAATGGAATTTCATAGAATTGGGCTTTTCTGCAATTATACAGAAGGAGAAATATCTGCAGATAGAGAAAATGCTAGAATTTGTTCAATGGATAGTAGTTGACATTCTGGTAGAGAGAGAAAACCATTTGTGCTGAAACATGAGCCTATGGAGTTTTTGAAATCTGTGTGAAAGTGGAGAATCTGGTGATCCACAGAATTGAGTAATTGCAAAAAATTGAGATGTTCCTTTCAACACAGAACCAGATTTGCTGAAAAGGGGAGAAACTGAGAAAATGAAGTTGATTTGAATGATGAGCAGCTGACAAAGCAGAGATTCTTTGAAACTAAGTTACTACATAAATGCAGTAGAACTTTTTTGAGATATCAAAATTAATAGAAATGAAGAATCTGATACACGCAGTGAAAGAGCCGAAGATGCTTGCAGTGAATTTCATGGAATTGGGAGTTGTTGCAGAATGAGAAATATCTGCAGGTACAGAAAATGGTAGAATTTGGTCAATAGATCGCAGTTGACATGTTGCTAGATAGGGAGAGTTTGTTTTCAGTCATGCGAAGCAAACTGAGATATTGAAGTTAGTGTGAATGCATAGAAGTTGGAAAACTGTAGAGTTTGAATAATTGCAAGAGTTTGAGATGTTTCTTTATGCAGTGAACTAGATTTGCTGAAAAAGAGACAAGTGGAGAAGTTGAAAGTCTAGGTGGAAGCTGTGCATCTGGAATTGCAGACTTGTTCTTAATAGAGACATTAATACATATAGTGGAGTAGAGATATCGAAATTGATAGAAATGGAGAACCTTAGACCCTCAGGGAAGGAGTATCATCTACGAGAAGTGCATTTCATGGAATTGGGAGTTTTTGCTATTATACAGAATGAGAAATATCTGCAGTTAGAGAAAATGGTAGAATTTGTTCAATTAATCGCAATTGACATTTTGGAAGATACTGACAGTTTGGTTTCTTTAAAGCGAGACCTTACTGAGATATTGAAGTTAGTGTGAATGCTAAGAAGCTGCAAAACTGTAGAGTTGAATATTTGCCAGAAATTGAGATGTTATTTATTGCAGTGAAGTAGATTTGCTGAGAAAGAGAGAAGTGGAGAAGTTGAAAGTCGAGCTGAATGAACAGCAGCTGGATTTGAAGACTTGCTCTTCATAGAGACATTAGTACATACAGAGACTTTAAATTGGTAGAGATATCGAAATTGATAGAATTGGAGAACCTTAGACACTCAGTGAAGGAGTAGATTCTACAAGAATGGAATTTCATAGAATTGGGCTTTTCTGCAATTATACAGAAGGAGAAATATCTGCAGATAGAGAAAATGCTAGAATTTGTTCAATGGATAGTAGTTGACATTCTGGTAGAGAGAGAAAACCATTTGTGCTGAAACATGAGCCTATGGAGTTTTTGAAATCTGTGTGAAAGTGGAGAATCTGGTGATCCACAGAATTGAGTAATTGCAAAAAATTGAGATGTTCCTTTCAACACAGAACCAGATTTGCTGAAAAGGGGAGAAACTGAGAAAATGAAGTTGATTTGAATGATGAGCAGCTGACAAAGCAGAGATTCTTTGAAATTAAGTTACTACATAAATGCAGTAGAACTTTTTTGAGATATCAAAATTAATAGAAATGAAGAATCTGATACACGCAGTGAAAGAGCCGAAGATGCTTGCAGTGAATTTCATGGAATTGGGAGTTGTTGCAGAATGAGAAATATCTGCAGGTACAGAAAATGGTAGAATTTGGTCAATAGATCGCAGTTGACATGTTGGTAGATAGGGAGAGTTTGTTTTCAGTCATGCGAAGCAAACTGAGATATTGAAGTTATTGTGAATGCATAGAAGTTGGAAAACTGTAGAGTTTGAATAATTGCAAGAGTTTGAGATGTTTCTTTATGCAGTGAACTAGATTTGCTGAAAAAGAGACAAGTGGAGAAGTTGAAAGTCTAGGTGGAAGCTGTGCATCTGGAATTGCAGACTTGTTCTTAATAGAGACATTAATACATATAGTGGAGTAGAGATATCGAAATTGATAGAAATGGAGAACCTTAGACCCTCAGGGAAGGAGTATCATCTACGAGAAGTGCATTTCATGGAATTGGGAGTTTTTGCTATTATACAGAATGAGAAATATCTGCAGTTAGAGAAAATGGTAGAATTTGTTCAATTAATCGCAATTGAAATTTTGGAAGATACTGACAGTTTGGTTTCTTTAAAGCGAGACCTTACTGAGATATTGAAGTTAGTGTGAATGCTAAGAAGCTGCAAAACTGTAGAGTTGAATATTTGCCAGAAATTGAGATGTTATTTATTGCAGTGAAGTAGATTTGCTGAGAAAGAGAGAAGTGGAGAAGTTGAAAGTCGAGCTGAATGAACAGCAGCTGGATTTGAAGACTTGCTCTTCATAGAGACATTAGTACATACAGAGACTTTAAATTGGTAGAGATATCGAAATTGATAGAATTGGAGAACCTTAGACACTCAGTGAAGGAGTAGATTCTACAAGAATGGAATTTCATAGAATTGGGCTTTTCTGCAATTATACAGAAGGAGAAATATCTGCAGATAGAGAAAATGCTAGAATTTGTTCAATGGATAGTAGTTGACATTCTGGTAGAGAGAGAAAACCATTTGTGCTGAAACATGAGCCTATGGAGATTTTGAAATCTGTGTGAAAGTGGAGAATCTGGTGATCAACAGAATTGAGTAATTGCAAAAAATTGAGATGTTCCTTTCAACACAGAACCAGATTTGCTGCAAAGGTGAGAAACTGAGAAAATGAAGTTGATTTGAATGATGAGGAGCTGACAAAGCAGAGATTCTTTCAAACTAAGTTACTACATAAATGCAGTAGAACTTTTTTGAGATATCAAAATTAATAGAAATGAAGAATCTGATACACGCAGTGAAAGAGCCGAAGATGCTTGCAGTGAATTTCATGGAATTGGGAGTTGTTGCAGAATGAGAAATATCTGCAGGTACAGAAAATGGTAGAATTTGGTCAATAGATCGCAGTTGACATGTTGGCTAGATAGGGAGAGTTTGTTTTCAGTCATGCGAAGCAAACTGAGATATTGAAGTTAGTGTGAATGCATAGAAGTTGGAAAACTGTAGAGTTTGAATAATTGCAAGAGTTTGAGATGTTTCTTTATGCAGTGAACTAGATTTGCTGAAAAAGTGACAAGTGGAGAAGTTGAAAGTCTAGGTGGAAGCTGTGCATCTGGAATTGCAGACTTGTTCTTAATAGAGACATTAATACATATAGTGGAGTAGAGATATCGAAATTGATAGAAATGGAGAACCTTAGACCCTCAGGGAAGGAGTATCATCTACGAGAAGTGCATTTCATGGAATTGGGAGTTTTTGCTATTATACAGAATGAGAAATATCTGCAGTTAGAGAAAATGGTAGAATTTGTTCAATTAATCGCAATTGACATTTTGGAAGATACTGACAGTTTGGTTTCTTTAAAGCGAGACCTTACTGAGATATTGAAGTTAGTGTGAATGCTAAGAAGCTGCAAAACTGTAGAGTTGAATATTTGCCAGAAATTGAGATGTTATTTATTGCAGTGAAGTAGATTTGCTGAGAAAGAGAGAAGTGGAGAAGTTGAAAGTCGAGCTGAATGAACAGCAGCTGGATTTGAAGACTTGCTCTTCATAGAGACATTAGTACATACAGAGACTTTAAATTGGTAGAGATATCGAAATTGATAGAATTGGAGAACCTTAGACACTCAGTGAAGGAGTAGATTCTACAAGAATGGAATTTCATAGAATTGGGCTTTTCTGCAATTATACAGAAGGAGAAATATCTGCAGATAGAGAAAATGCTAGAATTTGTTCAATGGATAGTAGTTGACATTCTGGTAGAGAGAGAAAACCATTTGTGCTGAAACATGAGCCTATGGAGTTTTTGAAATCTGTGTGAAAGTGGAGAATCTGGTGATCCACAGAATTGAGTAATTGCAAAAAATTGAGATGTTCCTTTCAACACAGAACCAGATTTGCTGAAAAGGGGAGAAACTGAGAAAATGAAGTTGATTTGAATGATGAGCAGCTGACAAAGCAGAGATTCTTTCAAACTAAGTTACTACATAAATGCAGTAGAACTTTTTTGAGATATCAAAATTAATAGAAATGAAGAATCTGATACACGCAGTGAAAGAGCCGAAGATGCTTGCAGTGAATTTCATGGAATTGGGAGTTGTTGCAGAATGAGAAATATCTGCAGGTACAGAAAATGGTAGAATTTGGTCAATAGATCGCAGTTGACATGTTGGTAGATAGGGAGAGTTTGTTTTCAGTCATGCGAAGCAAACTGAGATATTGAAGTTAGTGTGAATGCATAGAAGTTGGAAAACTGTAGAGTTTGAATAATTGCAAGAGTTTGAGATGTTTCTTTATGCAGTGAACTAGATTTGCTGAAAAAGAGACAAGTGGAGAAGTTGAAAGTCTAGGTGGAAGCTGTGCATCTGGAATTGCAGACTTGTTCTTAATAGAGACATTAATACATATAGTGGAGTAGAGATATCGAAATTGATAGAAATGGAGAACCTTAGACCCTCAGGGAAGGAGTATCATCTACGAGAAGTGCATTTCATGGAATTGGGAGTTTTTGCTATTATACAGAATGAGAAATATCTGCAGTTAGAGAAAATGGTAGAATTTGTTCAATTAATCGCAATTGACATTTTGGAAGATACTGACAGTTTGGTTTCTTTAAAGCGAGACCTTACTGAGATATTGAAGTTAGTGTGAATGCTAAGAAGCTGCAAAACTGTAGAGTTGAATATTTGCCAGAAATTGAGATGTTATTTATTGCAGTGAAGTAGATTTGCTGAGAAAGAGAGAAGTGGAGAAGTTGAAAGTCGAGCTGAATGAACAGCAGCTGGATTTGAAGACTTGCTCTTCATAGAGACATTAGTACATACAGAGACTTTAAATTGGTAGAGATATCGAAATTGATAGAATTGGAGAACCTTAGACACTCAGTGAAGGAGTAGATTCTACAAGAATGGAATTTCATAGAATTGGGCTTTTCTGCAATTATACAGAAGGAGAAATATCTGCAGATAGAGAAAATGCTAGAATTTGTTCAATGGATAGTAGTTGACATTCTGGTAGAGAGAGAAAACCATTTGTGCTGAAACATGAGCCTATGGAGTTTTTGAAATCTGTGTGAAAGTGGAGAATCTGGTGATCCACAGAATTGAGTAATTGCAAAAAATTGAGATGTTCCTTTCAACACAGAACCAGATTTGCTGCAAAGGGGAGAAACTGAGAAAATGAAGTTGATTTGAATGATGAGCAGCTGACAAAGCAGAGATTCTTTCAAACTAAGTTACTACATAAATGCAGTAGAACTTTTTTGAGATATCAAAATTAATAGAAATGAAGAATCTGATACACGCAGTGAAAGAGCCGAAGATGCTTGCAGTGAATTTCATGGAATTGGGAGTTGTTGCAGAATGAGAAATATCTGCAGGTACAGAAAATGGTAGAATTTGGTCAATAGATCGCAGTTGACATGTTGCTAGATAGGGAGAGTTTGTTTTCAGTCATGCGAAGCAAACTGAGATATTGAAGTTAGTGTGAATGCATAGAAGTTGGAAAACTGTAGAGTTTGAATAATTGCAAGAGTTTGAGATGTTTCTTTATGCAGTGAACTAGATTTGCTGAAAAAGAGACAAGTGGAGAAGTTGAAAGTCTAGGTGGAAGCTGTGCATCTGGAATTGCAGACTTGTTCTTAATAGAGACATTAATACATATAGTGGAGTAGAGATATCGAAATTGATAGAAATGGAGAACCTTAGACCCTCAGGGAAGGAGTATCATCTACGAGAAGTGCATTTCATGGAATTGGGAGTTTTTGCTATTATACAGAATGAGAAATATCTGCAGTTAGAGAAAATGGTAGAATTTGTTCAATTAATCGCAATTGACATTTTGGAAGATACTGACAGTTTGGTTTCTTTAAAGCGAGACCTTACTGAGATATTGAAGTTAGTGTGAATGCTAAGAAGCTGCAAAACTGTAGAGTTGAATATTTGCCAGAAATTGAGATGTTATTTATTGCAGTGAAGTAGATTTGCTGAGAAAGAGAGAAGTGGAGAAGTTGAAAGTCGAGCTGAATGAACAGCAGCTGGATTTGAAGACTTGCTCTTCATAGAGACATTAGTACATACAGAGACTTTAAATTGGTAGAGATATCGAAATTGATAGAATTGGAGAACCTTAGACACTCAGTGAAGGAGTAGATTCTACAAGAATGGAATTTCATAGAATTGGGCTTTTCTGCAATTATACAGAAGGAGAAATATCTGCAGATAGAGAAAATGCTAGAATTTGTTCAATGGATAGTAGTTGACATTCTGGTAGAGAGAGAAAACCATTTGTGCTGAAACATGAGCCTATGGAGTTTTTGAAATCTGTGTGAAAGTGGAGAATCTGGTGATCCACAGAATTGAGTAATTGCAAAAAATTGAGATGTTCCTTTCAACACAGAACCAGATTTGCTGCAAAGGGGAGAAACTGAGAAAATGAAGTTGATTTGAATGATGAGCAGCTGACAAAGCAGAGATTCTTTCAAACTAAGTTACTACATAAATGCAGTAGAACTTTTTTGAGATATCAAAATGAAAAGAAATGAAAAATCTGATACACGCAGTTATAGAGCCGAAGATGCTTGCAGTGAATTACATGGAAATGGGAGTTGTTGCAGCATGAGAAATATCTGCAGGTATAGAAAATGGTAGAATTTGGTCAATAGATCGCAGTTGACATGTTGGTAGATAGGGAGAGTTTGTTTTCAGTCATGCGAAGCAAACTGAGATATTGAAGTTAGTGTGAATGCATAGAAGTTGGAAAACTGTAGAGTTTGAATAATTGCAAGAGTTTGAGATGTTTCTTTATGCAGTGAACTAGATTTGCTGAAAAAGAGACAAGTGGAGAAGTTGAAAGTCTAGGTGGAAGCTGTGCATCTGGAATTGCAGACTTGTTCTTAATAGAGACATTAATACATATAGTGGAGTAGAGATATCGAAATTGATAGAAATGGAGAACCTTAGACCCTCAGGGAAGGAGTATCATCTACGAGAAGTGCATTTCATGGAATTGGGAGTTTTTGCTATTATACAGAATGAGAAATATCTGCAGTTAGAGAAAATGGTAGAATTTGTTCAATTAATCGCAATTGACATTTTGGAAGATACTGACAGTTTGGTTTCTTTAAAGCGAGACCTTACTGAGATATTGAAGTTAGTGTGAATGCTAAGAAGCTGCAAAACTGTAGAGTTGAATATTTGCCAGAAATTGAGATGTTATTTATTGCAGTGAAGTAGATTTGCTGAGAAAGAGAGAAGTGGAGAAGTTGAAAGTCGAGCTGAATGAACAGCAGCTGGATTTGAAGACTTGCTCTTCATAGAGACATTAGTACATACAGAGACTTTAAATTGGTAGAGATATCGAAATTGATAGAATTGGAGAACCTTAGACACTCAGTGAAGGAGTAGATTCTACAAGAATGGAATTTCATAGAATTGGGCTTTTCTGCAATTATACAGAAGGAGAAATATCTGCAGATAGAGAAAATGCTAGAATTTGTTCAATGGATAGTAGTTGACATTCTGGTAGAGAGAGAAAACCATTTGTGCTGAAACATGAGCCTATGGAGTTTTTGAAATCTGTGTGAAAGTGGAGAATCTGGTGATCCACAGAATTGAGTAATTGCAAAAAATTGAGATGTTCCTTTCAACACAGAACCAGATTTGCTGCAAAGGGGAGAAACTGAGAAAATGAAGTTGATTTGAATGATGAGCAGCTGACAAAGCAGAGATTCTTTCAAACTAAGTTACTACATAAATGCAGTAGAACTTTTTTGAGATATCAAAATTAATAGAAATGAAGAATCTGATACACGCAGTGAAAGAGCCGAAGATGCTTGCAGTGAATTTCATGGAATTGGGAGTTGTTGCAGAATGAGAAATATCTGCAGGTACAGAAAATGGTAGAATTTGGTCAATAGATCGCAGTTGACATGTTGCTAGATAGGGAGAGTTTGTTTTCAGTCATGCGAAGCAAACTGAGATATTGAAGTTAGTGTGAATGCATAGAAGTTGGAAAACTGTAGAGTTTGAATAATTGCAAGAGTTTGAGATGTTTCTTAATGCAGTGAACTAGATTTGCTGAAAAAGAGACAAGTGGAGAAGTTGAAAGTCTAGGTGGAAGCTGTGCATCTGGAATTGCAGACTTGTTCTTAATAGAGACATTAATACATATAGTGGAGTAGAGATATCGAAATTGATAGAAATGGAGAACCTTAGACCCTCAGGGAAGGAGTATCATCTACGAGAAGTGCATTTCATGGAATTGGGAGTTTTTGCTATTATACAGAATGAGAAATATCTGCAGTTAGAGAAAATGGTAGAATTTGTTCAATTAATCGCAATTGACATTTTGGAAGATACTGACAGTTTGGTTTCTTTAAAGCGAGACCTTACTGAGATATTGAAGTTAGTGTGAATGCTAAGAAGCTGCAAAACTGTAGAGTTGAAAATTTGCCAGAAATTGAGATGTTATTTATTGCAGTGAAGTAGATTTGCTGAGAAAGAGAGAAGTGGAGAAGTTGAAAGTCGAGCTGAATGAACAGCAGCTGGATTTGAAGACTTGCTCTTCATAGAGACATTAGTACATACAGAGACTTTAAATTGGTAGAGATATCGAAATTGATAGAATTGGAGAACCTTAGACACTCAGTGAAGGAGTAGATTCTACAAGAATAGAATTTCATAGAATTGGGCTTTTCTGCAATTATACAGAAGGAGAAATATCTGCAGATAGAGAAAATGCTAGAATTTGTTCAATGGATAGTAGTTGACATTCTGGTAGAGAGAGAAAACCATTTGTGCTGAAACATGAGCCTATGGAGTTTTTGAAATCTGTGTGAAAGTGGAGAATCTGGTGATCCACAGAATTGAGTAATTGCAAAAAATTGAGATGTTCCTTTCAACACAGAACCAGATTTGCTGCAAAGGGGAGAAACTGAGAAAATGAAGTTGATTTGAATGATGAGCAGCTGACAAAGCAGAGATTCTTTCAAACTAAGTTACTACATAAATGCAGTAGAACTTTTTTGAGATATCAAAATTAATAGAAATGAAGAATCTGATACACGCAGTGAAAGAGCCGAAGATGCTTGCAGTGAATTTCATGGAATTGGGAGTTGTTGCAGAATGAGAAATATCTGCAGGTACAGAAAATGGTAGAATTTGGTCAATAGATCGCAGTTGACATGTTGCTAGATAGGGAGAGTTTGTTTTCAGTCATGCGAAGCAAACTGAGATATTGAAGTTAGTGTGAATGCATAGAAGTTGGAAAACTGTAGAGTTTGAATAATTGCAAGAGTTTGAGATGTTTCTTTATGCAGTGAACTAGATTTGCTGAAAAAGAGACAAGTGGAGAAGTTGAAAGTCTAGGTGGAAGCTGTGCATCTGGAATTGCAGACTTGTTCTTAATAGAGACATTAATACATATAGTGGAGTAGAGATATCGAAATTGATAGAAATGGAGAACCTTAGACCCTCAGGGAAGGAGTATCATCTACGAGAAGTGCATTTCATGGAATTGGGAGTTTTTGCTATTATACAGAATGAGAAATATCTGCAGTTAGAGAAAATGGTAGAATTTGTTCAATTAATCGCAATTGACATTTTGGAAGATACTGACAGTTTGGTTTCTTTAAAGCGAGACCTTACTGAGATATTGAAGTTAGTGTGAATGCTAAGAAGCTGCAAAACTGTAGAGTTGAATATTTGCCAGAAATTGAGATGTTATTTATTGCAGTGAAGTAGATTTGCTGAGAAAGAGAGAAGTGGAGAAGTTGAAAGTCGAGCTGAATGAACAGCAGCTGGATTTGAAGACTTGCTCTTCATAGAGACATTAGTACATACAGAGACTTTAAATTGGTAGAGATATCGAAATTGATAGAATTGGAGAACCTTAGACACTCAGTGAAGGAGTAGATTCTACAAGAATGGAATTTCATAGAATTGGGCTTTTCTGCAATTATACAGAAGGAGAAATATCTGCAGATAGAGAAAATGCTAGAATTTGTTCAATGGATAGTAGTTGACATTCTGGTAGAGAGAGAAAACCATTTGTGCTGAAACATGAGCCTATGGAGTTTTTGAAATCTGTGTGAAAGTGGAGAATCTGGTGATCCACAGAATTGAGTAATTGCAAAAAATTGAGATGTTCCTTTCAACACAGAACCAGATTTGCTGCAAAGGGGAGAAACTGAGAAAATGAAGTTGATTTGAATGATGAGCAGCTGACAAAGCAGAGATTCTTTCAAACTAAGTTACTACATAAATGCAGTAGAACTTTTTTGAGATATCAAAATTAATAGAAATGAAGAATCTGATACACGCAGTGAAAGAGCCGAAGATGCTTGCAGTGAATTTCATGGAATTGGGAGTTGTTGCAGAATGAGAAATATCTGCAGGTACAGAAAATGGTAGAATTTGGTCAATAGATCGCAGTTGACATGTTGCTAGATAGGGAGAGTTTGTTTTCAGTCATGCGAAGCAAACTGAGATATTGAAGTTAGTGTGAATGCATAGAAGTTGGAAAACTGTAGAGTTTGAATAATTGCAAGAGTTTGAGATGTTTCTTTATGCAGTGAACTAGATTTGCTGAAAAAGAGACAAGTGGAGAAGTTGAAAGTCTAGGTGGAAGCTGTGCATCTGGAATTGCAGACTTGTTCTTAATAGAGACATTAATACATATAGTGGAGTAGAGATATCGAAATTGATAGAAATGGAGAACCTTAGACCCTCAGGGAAGGAGTATCATCTACGAGAAGTGCATTTCATGGAATTGGGAGTTTTTGCTATTATACAGAATGAGAAATATCTGCAGTTAGAGAAAATGGTAGAATTTGTTCAATTAATCGCAATTGACATTTTGGAAGATACTGACAGTTTGGTTTCTTTAAAGCGAGACCTTACTGAGATATTGAAGTTAGTGTGAATGCTAAGAAGCTGCAAAACTGTAGAGTTGAATATTTGCCAGAAATTGAGATGTTATTTATTGCAGTGAAGTAGATTTGCTGAGAAAGAGAGAAGTGGAGAAGTTGAAAGTCGAGCTGAATGAACAGCAGCTGGATTTGAAGACTTGCTCTTCATAGAGACATTAGTACATACAGAGACTTTAAATTGGTAGAGATATCGAAATTGATAGAATTGGAGAACCTTAGACACTCAGTGAAGGAGTAGATTCTACAAGAATGGAATTTCATAGAATTGGGCTTTTCTGCAATTATACAGAAGGAGAAATATCTGCAGATAGAGAAAATGCTAGAATTTGTTCAATGGATAGTAGTTGACATTCTGGTAGAGAGAGAAAACCATTTGTGCTGAAACATGAGCCTATGGAGTTTTTGAAATCTGTGTGAAAGTGGAGAATCTGGTGATCCACAGAATTGAGTAATTGCAAAAAATTGAGATGTTCCTTTCAACACAGAACCAGATTTGCTGCAAAGGGGAGAAACTGAGAAAATGAAGTTGATTTGAATGATGAGCAGCTGACAAAGCAGAGATTCTTTCAAACTAAGTTACTACATAAATGCAGTAGAACTTTTTTGAGATATCAAAATTAATAGAAATGAAGAATCTGATACACGCAGTGAAAGAGCCGAAGATGCTTGCAGTGAATTTCATGGAATTGGGAGTTGTTGCAGAATGAGAAATATCTGCAGGTACAGAAAATGGTAGAATTTGGTCAATAGATCGCAGTTGACATGTTGCTAGATAGGGAGAGTTTGTTTTCAGTCATGCGAAGCAAACTGAGATATTGAAGTTAGTGTGAATGCATAGAAGTTGGAAAACTGTAGAGTTTGAATAATTGCAAGAGTTTGAGATGTTTCTTTATGCAGTGAACTAGATTTGCTGAAAAAGAGACAAGTGGAGAAGTTGAAAGTCTAGGTGGAAGCTGTGCATCTGGAATTGCAGACTTGTTCTTAATAGAGACATTAATACATATAGTGGAGTAGAGATATCGAAATTGATAGAAATGGAGAACCTTAGACCCTCAGGGAAGGAGTATCATCTACGAGAAGTGCATTTCATGGAATTGGGAGTTTTTGCTATTATACAGAATGAGAAATATCTGCAGTTAGAGAAAATGGTAGAATTTGTTCAATTAATCGCAATTGACATTTTGGAAGATACTGACAGTTTGGTTTCTTTAAAGCGAGACCTTACTGAGATATTGAAGTTAGTGTGAATGCTAAGAAGCTGCAAAACTGTAGAGTTGAATATTTGCCAGAAATTGAGATGTTATTTATTGCAGTGAAGTAGATTTGCTGAGAAAGAGAGAAGTGGAGAAGTTGAAAGTCGAGCTGAATGAACAGCAGCTGGATTTGAAGACTTGCTCTTCATAGAGACATTAGTACATACAGAGACTTTAAATTGGTAGAGATATCGAAATTGATAGAATTGGAGAACCTTAGACACTCAGTGAAGGAGTAGATTCTACAAGAATGGAATTTCATAGAATTGGGCTTTTCTGCAATTATACAGAAGGAGAAATATCTGCAGATAGAGAAAATGCTAGAATTTGTTCAATGGATAGTAGTTGACATTCTGGTAGAGAGAGAAAACCATTTGTGCTGAAACATGAGCCTATGGAGTTTTTGAAATCTGTGTGAAAGTGGAGAATCTGGTGATCCACAGAATTGAGTAATTGCAAAAAATTGAGATGTTCCTTTCAACACAGAACCAGATTTGCTGCAAAGGGGAGAAACTGAGAAAATGAAGTTGATTTGAATGATGAGCAGCTGACAAAGCAGAGATTCTTTCAAACTAAGTTACTACATAAATGCAGTAGAACTTTTTTGAGATATCAAAATTAATAGAAATGAAGAATCTGATACACGCAGTGAAAGAGCCGAAGATGCTTGCAGTGAATTTCATGGAATTGGGAGTTGTTGCAGAATGAGAAATATCTGCAGGTACAGAAAATGGTAGAATTTGGTCAATAGATCGCAGTTGACATGTTGGCTAGATAGGGAGAGTTTGTTTTCAGTCATGCGAAGCAAACTGAGATATTGAAGTTAGTGTGAATGCATAGAAGTTGGAAAACTGTAGAGTTTGAATAATTGCAAGAGTTTGAGATGTTTCTTTATGCAGTGAACTAGATTTGCTGAAAAAGAGACAAGTGGAGAAGTTGAAAGTCTAGGTGGAAGCTGTGCATCTGGAATTGCAGACTTGTTCTTAATAGAGACATTAATACATATAGTGGAGTAGAGATATCGAAATTGATAGAAATGGAGAACCTTAGACCCTCAGGGAAGGAGTATCATCTACGAGAAGTGCATTTCATGGAATTGGGAGTTTTTGCTATTATACAGAATGAGAAATATCTGCAGTTAGAGAAAATGGTAGAATTTGTTCAATTAATCGCAATTGACATTTTGGAAGATACTGACAGTTTGGTTTCTTTAAAGCGAGACCTTACTGAGATATTGAAGTTAGTGTGAATGCTAAGAAGCTGCAAAACTGTAGAGTTGAATATTTGCCAGAAATTGAGATGTTATTTATTGCAGTGAAGTAGATTTGCTGAGAAAGAGAGAAGTGGAGAAGTTGAAAGTCGAGCTGAATGAACAGCAGCTGGATTTGAAGACTTGCTCTTCATAGAGACATTAGTACATACAGAGACTTTAAATTGGTAGAGATATCGAAATTGATAGAATTGGAGAACCTTAGACACTCAGTGAAGGAGTAGATTCTACAAGAATGGAATTTCATAGAATTGGGCTTTTCTGCAATTATACAGAAGGAGAAATATCTGCAGATAGAGAAAATGCTAGAATTTGTTCAATGGATAGTAGTTGACATTCTGGTAGAGAGAGAAAACCATTTGTGCTGAAACATGAGCCTATGGAGTTTTTGAAATCTGTGTGAAAGTGGAGAATCTGGTGATCCACAGAATTGAGTAATTGCAAAAAATTGAGATGTTCCTTTCAACACAGAACCAGATTTGCTGCAAAGGGGAGAAACTGAGAAAATGAAGTTGATTTGAATGATGAGCAGCTGACAAAGCAGAGATTCTTTCAAACTAAGTTACTACATAAATGCAGTAGAACTTTTTTGAGATATCAAAATTAATAGAAATGAAGAATCTGATACACGCAGTGAAAGAGCCGAAGATGCTTGCAGTGAATTTCATGGAATTGGGAGTTGTTGCAGAATGAGAAATATCTGCAGGTACAGAAAATGGTAGAATTTGGTCAATAGATCGCAGTTGACATGTTGCTAGATAGGGAGAGTTTGTTTTCAGTCATGCGAAGCAAACTGAGATATTGAAGTTAGTGTGAATGCATAGAAGTTGGAAAACTGTAGAGTTTGAATAATTGCAAGAGTTTGAGATGTTTCTTTATGCAGTGAACTAGATTTGCTGAAAAAGAGACAAGTGGAGAAGTTGAAAGTCTAGGTGGAAGCTGTGCATCTGGAATTGCAGACTTGTTCTTAATAGAGACATTAATACATATAGTGGAGTAGAGATATCGAAATTGATAGAAATGGAGAACCTTAGACCCTCAGGGAAGGAGTATCATCTACGAGAAGTGCATTTCATGGAATTGGGAGTTTTTGCTATTATACAGAATGAGAAATATCTGCAGTTAGAGAAAATGGTAGAATTTGTTCAATTAATCGCAATTGACATTTTGGAAGATACTGACAGTTTGGTTTCTTTAAAGCGAGACCTTACTGAGATATTGAAGTTAGTGTGAATGCTAAGAAGCTGCAAAACTGTAGAGTTGAATATTTGCCAGAAATTGAGATGTTATTTATTGCAGTGAAGTAGATTTGCTGAGAAAGAGAGAAGTGGAGAAGTTGAAAGTCGAGCTGAATGAACAGCAGCTGGATTTGAAGACTTGCTCTTCATAGAGACATTAGTACATACAGAGACTTTAAATTGGTAGAGATATCGAAATTGATAGAATTGGAGAACCTTAGACACTCAGTGAAGGAGTAGATTCTACAAGAATGGAATTTCATAGAATTGGGCTTTTCTGCAATTATACAGAAGGAGAAATATCTGCAGATAGAGAAAATGCTAGAATTTGTTCAATGGATAGTAGTTGACATTCTGGTAGAGAGAGAAAACCATTTGTGCTGAAACATGAGCCTATGGAGTTTTTGAAATCTGTGTGAAAGTGGAGAATCTGGTGATCCACAGAATTGAGTAATTGCAAAAAATTGAGATGTTCCTTTCAACACAGAACCAGATTTGCTGCAAAGGGGAGAAACTGAGAAAATGAAGTTGATTTGAATGATGAGCAGCTGACAAAGCAGAGATTCTTTCAAACTAAGTTACTACATAAATGCAGTAGAACTTTTTTGAGATATCAAAATTAATAGAAATGAAGAATCTGATACACGCAGTGAAAGAGCCGAAGATGCTTGCAGTGAATTTCATGGAATTGGGAGTTGTTGCAGAATGAGAAATATCTGCAGGTACAGAAAATGGTAGAATTTGGTCAATAGATCGCAGTTGACATGTTGCTAGATAGGGAGAGTTTGTTTTCAGTCATGCGAAGCAAACTGAGATATTGAAGTTAGTGTGAATGCATAGAAGTTGGAAAACTGTAGAGTTTGAATAATTGCAAGAGTTTGAGATGTTTCTTTATGCAGTGAACTAGATTTGCTGAAAAAGAGACAAGTGGAGAAGTTGAAAGTCTAGGTGGAAGCTGTGCATCTGGAATTGCAGACTTGTTCTTAATAGAGACATTAATACATATAGTGGAGTAGAGATATCGAAATTGATAGAAATGGAGAACCTTAGACCCTCAGGGAAGGAGTATCATCTACGAGAAGTGCATTTCATGGAATTGGGAGTTTTTGCTATTATACAGAATGAGAAATATCTGCAGTTAGAGAAAATGGTAGAATTTGTTCAATTAATCGCAATTGACATTTTGGAAGATACTGACAGTTTGGTTTCTTTAAAGCGAGACCTTACTGAGATATTGAAGTTAGTGTGAATGCTAAGAAGCTGCAAAACTGTAGAGTTGGAATATTTGCCAGAAATTGAGATGTTATTTATTGCAGTGAAGTAGATTTGCTGAGAAAGAGAGAAGTGGAGAAGTTGAAAGTCGAGCTGAATGAACAGCAGCTGGATTTGAAGACTTGCTCTTCATAGAGACATTAGTACATACAGAGACTTTAAATTGGTAGAGATATCGAAATTGATAGAATTGGAGAACCTTAGACACTCAGTGAAGGAGTAGATTCTACAAGAATGGAATTTCATAGAATTGGGCTTTTCTGCAATTATACAGAAGGAGAAATATCTGCAGATAGAGAAAATGCTAGAATTTGTTCAATGGATAGTAGTTGACATTCTGGTAGAGAGAGAAAACCATTTGTGCTGAAACATGAGCCTATGGAGTTTTTGAAATCTGTGTGAAAGTGGAGAATCTGGTGATCCACAGAATTGAGTAATTGCAAAAAATTGAGATGTTCCTTTCAACACAGAACCAGATTTGCTGCAAAGGGGAGAAACTGAGAAAATGAAGTTGATTTGAATGATGAGCAGCTGACAAAGCAGAGATTCTTTCAAACTAAGTTACTACATAAATGCAGTAGAACTTTTTTGAGATATCAAAATTAATAGAAATGAAGAATCTGATACACGCAGTGAAAGAGCCGAAGATGCTTGCAGTGAATTTCATGGAATTGGGAGTTGTTGCAGAATGAGAAATATCTGCAGGTACAGAAAATGGTAGAATTTGGTCAATAGATCGCAGTTGACATGTTGCTAGATAGGGAGAGTTTGTTTTCAGTCATGCGAAGCAAACTGAGATATTGAAGTTAGTGTGAATGCATAGAAGTTGGAAAACTGTAGAGTTTGAATAATTGCAAGAGTTTGAGATGTTTCTTTATGCAGTGAACTAGATTTGCTGAAAAAGAGACAAGTGGAGAAGTTGAAAGTCTAGGTGGAAGCTGTGCATCTGGAATTGCAGACTTGTTCTTAATAGAGACATTAATACATATAGTGGAGTAGAGATATCGAAATTGATAGAAATGGAGAACCTTAGACCCTCAGGGAAGGAGTATCATCTACGAGAAGTGCATTTCATGGAATTGGGAGTTTTTGCTATTATACAGAATGAGAAATATCTGCAGTTAGAGAAAATGGTAGAATTTGTTCAATTAATCGCAATTGACATTTTGGAAGATACTGACAGTTTGGTTTCTTTAAAGCGAGACCTTACTGAGATATTGAAGTTAGTGTGAATGCTAAGAAGCTGCAAAACTGTAGAGTTGAATATTTGCCAGAAATTGAGATGTTATTTATTGCAGTGAAGTAGATTTGCTGAGAAAGAGAGAAGTGGAGAAGTTGAAAGTCGAGCTGAATGAACAGCAGCTGGATTTGAAGACTTGCTCTTCATAGAGACATTAGTACATACAGAGACTTTAAATTGGTAGAGATATCGAAATTGATAGAATTGGAGAACCTTAGACACTCAGTGAAGGAGTAGATTCTACAAGAATGGAATTTCATAGAATTGGGCTTTTCTGCAATTATACAGAAGGAGAAATATCTGCAGATAGAGAAAATGCTAGAATTTGTTCAATGGATAGTAGTTGACATTCTGGTAGAGAGAGAAAACCATTTGTGCTGAAACATGAGCCTATGGAGTTTTTGAAATCTGTGTGAAAGTGGAGAATCTGGTGATCCACAGAATTGAGTAATTGCAAAAAATTGAGATGTTCCTTTCAACACAGAACCAGATTTGCTGCAAAGGGGAGAAACTGAGAAAATGAAGTTGATTTGAATGATGAGCAGCTGACAAAGCAGAGATTCTTTCAAACTAAGTTACTACATAAATGCAGTAGAACTTTTTTGAGATATCAAAATTAATAGAAATGAAGAATCTGATACACGCAGTGAAAGAGCCGAAGATGCTTGCAGTGAATTTCATGGAATTGGGAGTTGTTGCAGAATGAGAAATATCTGCAGGTACAGAAAATGGTAGAATTTGGTCAATAGATCGCAGTTGACATGTTGGTAGATAGGGAGAGTTTGTTTTCAGTCATGCGAAGCAAACTGAGATATTGAAGTTAGTGTGAATGCATAGAAGTTGGAAAACTGTAGAGTTTGAATAATTGCAAGAGTTTGAGATGTTTCTTTATGCAGTGAACTAGATTTGCTGAAAAAGAGACAAGTGGAGAAGTTGAAAGTCTAGGTGGAAGCTGTGCATCTGGAATTGCAGACTTGTTCTTAATAGAGACATTAATACATATAGTGGAGTAGAGATATCGAAATTGATAGAAATGGAGAACCTTAGACCCTCAGGGAAGGAGTATCATCTACGAGAAGTGCATTTCATGGAATTGGGAGTTTTTGCTATTATACAGAATGAGAAATATCTGCAGTTAGAGAAAATGGTAGAATTTGTTCAATTAATCGCAATTGACATTTTGGAAGATACTGACAGTTTGGTTTCTTTAAAGCGAGACCTTACTGAGATATTGAAGTTAGTGTGAATGCTAAGAAGCTGCAAAACTGTAGAGTTGAATATTTGCCAGAAATTGAGATGTTATTTATTGCAGTGAAGTAGATTTGCTGAGAAAGAGAGAAGTGGAGAAGTTGAAAGTCGAGCTGAATGAACAGCAGCTGGATTTGAAGACTTGCTCTTCATAGAGACATTAGTACATACAGAGACTTTAAATTGGTAGAGATATCGAAATTGATAGAATTGGAGAACCTTAGACACTCAGTGAAGGAGTAGATTCTACAAGAATGGAATTTCATAGAATTGGGCTTTTCTGCAATTATACAGAAGGAGAAATATCTGCAGATAGAGAAAATGCTAGAATTTGTTCAATGGATAGTAGTTGACATTCTGGTAGAGAGAGAAAACCATTTGTGCTGAAACATGAGCCTATGGAGTTTTTGAAATCTGTGTGAAAGTGGAGAATCTGGTGATCCACAGAATTGAGTAATTGCAAAAAATTGAGATGTTCCTTTCAACACAGAACCAGATTTGCTGCAAAGGGGAGAAACTGAGAAAATGAAGTTGATTTGAATGATGAGCAGCTGACAAAGCAGAGATTCTTTCAAACTAAGTTACTACATAAATGCAGTAGAACTTTTTTGAGATATCAAAATTAATAGAAATGAAGAATCTGATACACGCAGTGAAAGAGCCGAAGATGCTTGCAGTGAATTTCATGGAATTGGGAGTTGTTGCAGAATGAGAAATATCTGCAGGTACAGAAAATGGTAGAATTTGGTCAATAGATCGCAGTTGACATGTTGCTAGATAGGGAGAGTTTGTTTTCAGTCATGCGAAGCAAACTGAGATATTGAAGTTAGTGTGAATGCATAGAAGTTGGAAAACTGTAGAGTTTGAATAATTGCAAGAGTTTGAGATGTTTCTTTATGCAGTGAACTAGATTTGCTGAAAAAGAGACAAGTGGAGAAGTTGAAAGTCTAGGTGGAAGCTGTGCATCTGGAATTGCAGACTTGTTCTTAATAGAGACATTAATACATATAGTGGAGTAGAGATATCGAAATTGATAGAAATGGAGAACCTTAGACCCTCAGGGAAGGAGTATCATCTACGAGAAGTGCATTTCATGGAATTGGGAGTTTTTGCTATTATACAGAATGAGAAATATCTGCAGTTAGAGAAAATGGTAGAATTTGTTCAATTAATCGCAATTGACATTTTGGAAGATACTGACAGTTTGGTTTCTTTAAAGCGAGACCTTACTGAGATATTGAAGTTAGTGTGAATGCTAAGAAGCTGCAAAACTGTAGAGTTGAATATTTGCCAGAAATTGAGATGTTATTTATTGCAGTGAAGTAGATTTGCTGAGAAAGAGAGAAGTGGAGAAGTTGAAAGTCGAGCTGAATGAACAGCAGCTGGATTTGAAGACTTGCTCTTCATAGAGACATTAGTACATACAGAGACTTTAAATTGGTAGAGATATCGAAATTGATAGAATTGGAGAACCTTAGACACTCAGTGAAGGAGTAGATTCTACAAGAATGGAATTTCATAGAATTGGGCTTTTCTGCAATTATACAGAAGGAGAAATATCTGCAGATAGAGAAAATGCTAGAATTTGTTCAATGGATAGTAGTTGACATTCTGGTAGAGAGAGAAAACCATTTGTGCTGAAACATGAGCCTATGGAGTTTTTGAAATCTGTGTGAAAGTGGAGAATCTGGTGATCCACAGAATTGAGTAATTGCAAAAAATTGAGATGTTCCTTTCAACACAGAACCAGATTTGCTGCAAAGGGGAGAAACTGAGAAAATGAAGTTGATTTGAATGATGAGCAGCTGACAAAGCAGAGATTCTTTCAAACTAAGTTACTACATAAATGCAGTAGAACTTTTTTGAGATATCAAAATTAATAGAAATGAAGAATCTGATACACGCAGTGAAAGAGCCGAAGATGCTTGCAGTGAATTTCATGGAATTGGGAGTTGTTGCAGAATGAGAAATATCTGCAGGTACAGAAAATGGTAGAATTTGGTCAATAGATCGCAGTTGACATGTTGGTAGATAGGGAGAGTTTGTTTTCAGTCATGCGAAGCAAACTGAGATATTGAAGTTAGTGTGAATGCATAGAAGTTGGAAAACTGTAGAGTTTGAATAATTGCAAGAGTTTGAGATGTTTCTTTATGCAGTGAACTAGATTTGCTGAAAAAGAGACAAGTGGAGAAGTTGAAAGTCTAGGTGGAAGCTGTGCATCTGGAATTGCAGACTTGTTCTTAATAGAGACATTAATACATATAGTGGAGTAGAGATATCGAAATTGATAGAAATGGAGAACCTTAGACCCTCAGGGAAGGAGTATCATCTACGAGAAGTGCATTTCATGGAATTGGGAGTTTTTGCTATTATACAGAATGAGAAATATCTGCAGTTAGAGAAAATGGTAGAATTTGTTCAATTAATCGCAATTGACATTTTGGAAGATACTGACAGTTTGGTTTCTTTAAAGCGAGACCTTACTGAGATATTGAAGTTAGTGTGAATGCTAAGAAGCTGCAAAACTGTAGAGTTGAATATTTGCCAGAAATTGAGATGTTATTTATTGCAGTGAAGTAGATTTGCTGAGAAAGAGAGAAGTGGAGAAGTTGAAAGTCGAGCTGAATGAACAGCAGCTGGATTTGAAGACTTGCTCTTCATAGAGACATTAGTACATACAGAGACTTTAAATTGGTAGAGATATCGAAATTGATAGAATTGGAGAACCTTAGACACTCAGTGAAGGAGTAGATTCTACAAGAATGGAATTTCATAGAATTGGGCTTTTCTGCAATTATACAGAAGGAGAAATATCTGCAGATAGAGAAAATGCTAGAATTTGTTCAATGGATAGTAGTTGACATTCTGGTAGAGAGAGAAAACCATTTGTGCTGAAACATGAGCCTATGGAGTTTTTGAAATCTGTGTGAAAGTGGAGAATCTGGTGATCCACAGAATTGAGTAATTGCAAAAAATTGAGATGTTCCTTTCAACACAGAACCAGATTTGCTGCAAAGGGGAGAAACTGAGAAAATGAAGTTGATTTGAATGATGAGCAGCTGACAAAGCAGAGATTCTTTCAAACTAAGTTACTACATAAATGCAGTAGAACTTTTTTGAGATATCAAAATTAATAGAAATGAAGAATCTGATACACGCAGTGAAAGAGCCGAAGATGCTTGCAGTGAATTTCATGGAATTGGGAGTTGTTGCAGAATGAGAAATATCTGCAGGTACAGAAAATGGTAGAATTTGGTCAATAGATCGCAGTTGACATGTTGCTAGATAGGGAGAGTTTGTTTTCAGTCATGCGAAGCAAACTGAGATATTGAAGTTAGTGTGAATGCATAGAAGTTGGAAAACTGTAGAGTTTGAATAATTGCAAGAGTTTGAGATGTTTCTTTATGCAGTGAACTAGATTTGCTGAAAAAGAGACAAGTGGAGAAGTTGAAAGTCTAGGTGGAAGCTGTGCATCTGGAATTGCAGACTTGTTCTTAATAGAGACATTAATACATATAGTGGAGTAGAGATATCGAAATTGATAGAAATGGAGAACCTTAGACCCTCAGGGAAGGAGTATCATCTACGAGAAGTGCATTTCATGGAATTGGGAGTTTTTGCTATTATACAGAATGAGAAATATCTGCAGTTAGAGAAAATGGTAGAATTTGTTCAATTAATCGCAATTGACATTTTGGAAGATACTGACAGTTTGGTTTCTTTAAAGCGAGACCTTACTGAGATATTGAAGTTAGTGTGAATGCTAAGAAGCTGCAAAACTGTAGAGTTGAATATTTGCCAGAAATTGAGATGTTATTTATTGCAGTGAAGTAGATTTGCTGAGAAAGAGAGAAGTGGAGAAGTTGAAAGTCGAGCTGAATGAACAGCAGCTGGATTTGAAGACTTGCTCTTCATAGAGACATTAGTACATACAGAGACTTTAAATTGGTAGAGATATCGAAATTGATAGAATTGGAGAACCTTAGACACTCAGTGAAGGAGTAGATTCTACAAGAATGGAATTTCATAGAATTGGGCTTTTCTGCAATTATACAGAAGGAGAAATATCTGCAGATAGAGAAAATGCTAGAATTTGTTCAATGGATAGTAGTTGACATTCTGGTAGAGAGAGAAAACCATTTGTGCTGAAACATGAGCCTATGGAGTTTTTGAAATCTGTGTGAAAGTGGAGAATCTGGTGATCCACAGAATTGAGTAATTGCAAAAAATTGAGATGTTCCTTTCAACACAGAACCAGATTTGCTGCAAAGGGGAGAAACTGAGAAAATGAAGTTGATTTGAATGATGAGCAGCTGACAAAGCAGAGATTCTTTCAAACTAAGTTACTACATAAATGCAGTAGAACTTTTTTGAGATATCAAAATTAATAGAAATGAAGAATCTGATACACGCAGTGAAAGAGCCGAAGATGCTTGCAGTGAATTTCATGGAATTGGGAGTTGTTGCAGAATGAGAAATATCTGCAGGTACAGAAAATGGTAGAATTTGGTCAATAGATCGCAGTTGACATGTTGCTAGATAGGGAGAGTTTGTTTTCAGTCATGCGAAGCAAACTGAGATATTGAAGTTAGTGTGAATGCATAGAAGTTGGAAAACTGTAGAGTTTGAATAATTGCAAGAGTTTGAGATGTTTCTTTATGCAGTGAACTAGATTTGCTGAAAAAGAGACAAGTGGAGAAGTTGAAAGTCTAGGTGGAAGCTGTGCATCTGGAATTGCAGACTTGTTCTTAATAGAGACATTAATACATATAGTGGAGTAGAGATATCGAAATTGATAGAAATGGAGAACCTTAGACCCTCAGGGAAGGAGTATCATCTACGAGAAGTGCATTTCATGGAATTGGGAGTTTTTGCTATTATACAGAATGAGAAATATCTGCAGTTAGAGAAAATGGTAGAATTTGTTCAATTAATCGCAATTGACATTTTGGAAGATACTGACAGTTTGGTTTCTTTAAAGCGAGACCTTACTGAGATATTGAAGTTAGTGTGAATGCTAAGAAGCTGCAAAACTGTAGAGTTGAAATATTTGCCAGAAATTGAGATGTTATTTATTGCAGTGAAGTAGATTTGCTGAGAAAGAGAGAAGTGGAGAAGTTGAAAGTCGAGCTGAATGAACAGCAGCTGGATTTGAAGACTTGCTCTTCATAGAGACATTAGTACATACAGAGACTTTAAATTGGTAGAGATATCGAAATTGATAGAATTGGAGAACCTTAGACACTCAGTGAAGGAGTAGATTCTACAAGAATGGAATTTCATAGAATTGGGCTTTTCTGCAATTATACAGAAGGAGAAATATCTGCAGATAGAGAAAATGCTAGAATTTGTTCAATGGATAGTAGTTGACATTCTGGTAGAGAGAGAAAACCATTTGTGCTGAAACATGAGCCTATGGAGTTTTTGAAATCTGTGTGAAAGTGGAGAATCTGGTGATCCACAGAATTGAGTAATTGCAAAAAATTGAGATGTTCCTTTCAACACAGAACCAGATTTGCTGCAAAGGGGAGAAACTGAGAAAATGAAGTTGATTTGAATGATGAGCAGCTGACAAAGCAGAGATTCTTTCAAACTAAGTTACTACATAAATGCAGTAGAACTTTTTTGAGATATCAAAATTAATAGAAATGAAGAATCTGATACACGCAGTGAAAGAGCCGAAGATGCTTGCAGTGAATTTCATGGAATTGGGAGTTGTTGCAGAATGAGAAATATCTGCAGGTACAGAAAATGGTAGAATTTGGTCAATAGATCGCAGTTGACATGTTGCTAGATAGGGAGAGTTTGTTTTCAGTCATGCGAAGCAAACTGAGATATTGAAGTTAGTGTGAATGCATAGAAGTTGGAAAACTGTAGAGTTTGAATAATTGCAAGAGTTTGAGATGTTTCTTTATGCAGTGAACTAGATTTGCTGAAAAAGAGACAAGTGGAGAAGTTGAAAGTCTAGGTGGAAGCTGTGCATCTGGAATTGCAGACTTGTTCTTAATAGAGACATTAATACATATAGTGGAGTAGAGATATCGAAATTGATAGAAATGGAGAACCTTAGACCCTCAGGGAAGGAGTATCATCTACGAGAAGTGCATTTCATGGAATTGGGAGTTTTTGCTATTATACAGAATGAGAAATATCTGCAGTTAGAGAAAATGGTAGAATTTGTTCAATTAATCGCAATTGACATTTTGGAAGATACTGACAGTTTGGTTTCTTTAAAGCGAGACCTTACTGAGATATTGAAGTTAGTGTGAATGCTAAGAAGCTGCAAAACTGTAGAGTTGAATATTTGCCAGAAATTGAGATGTTATTTATTGCAGTGAAGTAGATTTGCTGAGAAAGAGAGAAGTGGAGAAGTTGAAAGTCGAGCTGAATGAACAGCAGCTGGATTTGAAGACTTGCTCTTCATAGAGACATTAGTACATACAGAGACTTTAAATTGGTAGAGATATCGAAATTGATAGAATTGGAGAACCTTAGACACTCAGTGAAGGAGTAGATTCTACAAGAATGGAATTTCATAGAATTGGGCTTTTCTGCAATTATACAGAAGGAGAAATATCTGCAGATAGAGAAAATGCTAGAATTTGTTCAATGGATAGTAGTTGACATTCTGGTAGAGAGAGAAAACCATTTGTGCTGAAACATGAGCCTATGGAGTTTTTGAAATCTGTGTGAAAGTGGAGAATCTGGTGATCCACAGAATTGAGTAATTGCAAAAAATTGAGATGTTCCTTTCAACACAGAACCAGATTTGCTGCAAAGGGGAGAAACTGAGAAAATGAAGTTGATTTGAATGATGAGCAGCTGACAAAGCAGAGATTCTTTCAAACTAAGTTACTACATAAATGCAGTAGAACTTTTTTGAGATATCAAAATTAATAGAAATGAAGAATCTGATACACGCAGTGAAAGAGCCGAAGATGCTTGCAGTGAATTTCATGGAATTGGGAGTTGTTGCAGAATGAGAAATATCTGCAGGTACAGAAAATGGTAGAATTTGGTCAATAGATCGCAGTTGACATGTTGCTAGATAGGGAGAGTTTGTTTTCAGTCATGCGAAGCAAACTGAGATATTGAAGTTAGTGTGAATGCATAGAAGTTGGAAAACTGTAGAGTTTGAATAATTGCAAGAGTTTGAGATGTTTCTTTATGCAGTGAACTAGATTTGCTGAAAAAGAGACAAGTGGAGAAGTTGAAAGTCTAGGTGGAAGCTGTGCATCTGGAATTGCAGACTTGTTCTTAATAGAGACATTAATACATATAGTGGAGTAGAGATATCGAAATTGATAGAAATGGAGAACCTTAGACCCTCAGGGAAGGAGTATCATCTACGAGAAGTGCATTTCATGGAATTGGGAGTTTTTGCTATTATACAGAATGAGAAATATCTGCAGTTAGAGAAAATGGTAGAATTTGTTCAATTAATCGCAATTGACATTTTGGAAGATACTGACAGTTTGGTTTCTTTAAAGCGAGACCTTACTGAGATATTGAAGTTAGTGTGAATGCTAAGAAGCTGCAAAACTGTAGAGTTGAAATATTTGCCAGAAATTGAGATGTTATTTATTGCAGTGAAGTAGATTTGCTGAGAAAGAGAGAAGTGGAGAAGTTGAAAGTCGAGCTGAATGAACAGCAGCTGGATTTGAAGACTTGCTCTTCATAGAGACATTAGTACATACAGAGACTTTAAATTGGTAGAGATATCGAAATTGATAGAATTGGAGAACCTTAGACACTCAGTGAAGGAGTAGATTCTACAAGAATGGAATTTCATAGAATTGGGCTTTTCTGCAATTATACAGAAGGAGAAATATCTGCAGATAGAGAAAATGCTAGAATTTCTTCAATGGATAGTAGTTGACATTCTGGTAGAGAGAGAAAACCATTTGTGCTGAAACATGAGCCTATGGAGTTTTTGAAATCTGTGTGAAAGTGGAGAATCTGGTGATCCACAGAATTGAGTAATTGCAAAAAATTGAGATGTTCCTTTCAACACAGAACCAGATTTGCTGCAAAGGGGAGAAACTGAGAAAATGAAGTTGATTTGAATGATGAGCAGCTGACAAAGCAGAGATTCTTTCAAACTAAGTTACTACATAAATGCAGTAGAACTTTTTTGAGATATCAAAATTAATAGAAATGAAGAATCTGATACACGCAGTGAAAGAGCCGAAGATGCTTGCAGTGAATTTCATGGAATTGGGAGTTGTTGCAGAATGAGAAATATCTGCAGGTACAGAAAATGGTAGAATTTGGTCAATAGATCGCAGTTGACATGTTGCTAGATAGGGAGAGTTTGTTTTCAGTCATGCGAAGCAAACTGAGATATTGAAGTTAGTGTGAATGCATAGAAGTTGGAAAACTGTAGAGTTTGAATAATTGCAAGAGTTTGAGATGTTTCTTTATGCAGTGAACTAGATTTGCTGAAAAAGAGACAAGTGGAGAAGTTGAAAGTCTAGGTGGAAGCTGTGCATCTGGAATTGCAGACTTGTTCTTAATAGAGACATTAATACATATAGTGGAGTAGAGATATCGAAATTGATAGAAATGGAGAACCTTAGACCCTCAGGGAAGGAGTATCATCTACGAGAAGTGCATTTCATGGAATTGGGAGTTTTTGCTATTATACAGAATGAGAAATATCTGCAGTTAGAGAAAATGGTAGAATTTGTTCAATTAATCGCAATTGACATTTTGGAAGATACTGACAGTTTGGTTTCTTTAAAGCGAGACCTTACTGAGATATTGAAGTTAGTGTGAATGCTAAGAAGCTGCAAAACTGTAGAGTTGAAATATTTGCCAGAAATTGAGATGTTATTTATTGCAGTGAAGTAGATTTGCTGAGAAAGAGAGAAGTGGAGAAGTTGAAAGTCGAGCTGAATGAACAGCAGCTGGATTTGAAGACTTGCTCTTCATAGAGACATTAGTACATACAGAGACTTTAAATTGGTAGAGATATCGAAATTGATAGAATTGGAGAACCTTAGACACTCAGTGAAGGAGTAGATTCTACAAGAATGGAATTTCATAGAATTGGGCTTTTCTGCAATTATACAGAAGGAGAAATATCTGCAGATAGAGAAAATGCTAGAATTTGTTCAATGGATAGTAGTTGACATTCTGGTAGAGAGAGAAAACCATTTGTGCTGAAACATGAGCCTATGGAGTTTTTGAAATCTGTGTGAAAGTGGAGAATCTGGTGATCCACAGAATTGAGTAATTGCAAAAAATTGAGATGTTCCTTTCAACACAGAACCAGATTTGCTGCAAAGGGGAGAAACTGAGAAAATGAAGTTGATTTGAATGATGAGCAGCTGACAAAGCAGAGATTCTTTCAAACTAAGTTACTACATAAATGCAGTAGAACTTTTTTGAGATATCAAAATTAATAGAAATGAAGAATCTGATACACGCAGTGAAAGAGCCGAAGATGCTTGCAGTGAATTTCATGGAATTGGGAGTTGTTGCAGAATGAGAAATATCTGCAGGTACAGAAAATGGTAGAATTTGGTCAGTAGATCGCAGTTGACATGTTGCTAGATAGGGAGAGTTTGTTTTCAGTCATGCGAAGCAAACTGAGATATTGAAGTTAGTGTGAATGCATAGAAGTTGGAAAACTGTAGAGTTTGAATAATTGCAAGAGTTTGAGATGTTTCTTTATGCAGTGAACTAGATTTGCTGAAAAAGAGACAAGTGGAGAAGTTGAAAGTCTAGGTGGAAGCTGTGCATCTGGAATTGCAGACTTGTTCTTAATAGAGACATTAATACATATAGTGGAGTAGAGATATCGAAATTGATAGAAATGGAGAACCTTAGACCCTCAGGGAAGGAGTATCATCTACGAGAAGTGCATTTCATGGAATTGGGAGTTTTTGCTATTATACAGAATGAGAAATATCTGCAGTTAGAGAAAATGGTAGAATTTGTTCAATTAATCGCAATTGACATTTTGGAAGATACTGACAGTTTGGTTTCTTTAAAGCGAGACCTTACTGAGATATTGAAGTTAGTGTGAATGCTAAGAAGCTGCAAAACTGTAGAGTTGAATATTTGCCAGAAATTGAGATGTTATTTATTGCAGTGAAGTAGATTTGCTGAGAAAGAGAGAAGTGGAGAAGTTGAAAGTCGAGCTGAATGAACAGCAGCTGGATTTGAAGACTTGCTCTTCATAGAGACATTAGTACATACAGAGACTTTAAATTGGTAGAGATATCGAAATTGATAGAATTGGAGAACCTTAGACACTCAGTGAAGGAGTAGATTCTACAAGAATGGAATTTCATAGAATTGGGCTTTTCTGCAATTATACAGAAGGAGAAATATCTGCAGATAGAGAAAATGCTAGAATTTGTTCAATGGATAGTAGTTGACATTCTGGTAGAGAGAGAAAACCATTTGTGCTGAAACATGAGCCTATGGAGTTTTTGAAATCTGTGTGAAAGTGGAGAATCTGGTGATCCACAGAATTGAGTAATTGCAAAAAATTGAGATGTTCCTTTCAACACAGAACCAGATTTGCTGCAAAGGGGAGAAACTGAGAAAATGAAGTTGATTTGAATGATGAGCAGCTGACAAAGCAGAGATTCTTTCAAACTAAGTTACTACATAAATGCAGTAGAACTTTTTTGAGATATCAAAATTAATAGAAATGAAGAATCTGATACACGCAGTGAAAGAGCCGAAGATGCTTGCAGTGAATTTCATGGAATTGGGAGTTGTTGCAGAATGAGAAATATCTGCAGGTACAGAAAATGGTAGAATTTGGTCAATAGATCGCAGTTGACATGTTGGTAGATAGGGAGAGTTTGTTTTCAGTCATGCGAAGCAAACTGAGATATTGAAGTTAGTGTGAATGCATAGAAGTTGGAAAACTGTAGAGTTTGAATAATTGCAAGAGTTTGAGATGTTTCTTTATGCAGTGAACTAGATTTGCTGAAAAAGAGACAAGTGGAGAAGTTGAAAGTCTAGGTGGAAGCTGTGCATCTGGAATTGCAGACTTGTTCTTAATAGAGACATTAATACATATAGTGGAGTAGAGATATCGAAATTGATAGAAATGGAGAACCTTAGACCTGTCAGGGAAGGAGTATCATCTACGAGAAGTGCATTTCATGGAATTGGGAGTTTTTGCTATTATACAGAATGAGAAATATCTGCAGTTAGAGAAAATGGTAGAATTTGTTCAATTAATCGCAATTGACATTTTGGAAGATACTGACAGTTTGGTTTCTTTAAAGCGAGACCTTACTGAGATATTGAAGTTAGTGTGAATGCTAAGAAGCTGCAAAACTGTAGAGTTGAAATATTTGCCAGAAATTGAGATGTTATTTATTGCAGTGAAGTAGATTTGCTGAGAAAGAGAGAAGTGGAGAAGTTGAAAGTCGAGCTGAATGAACAGCAGCTGGATTTGAAGACTTGCTCTTCATAGAGACATTAGTACATACAGAGACTTTAAATTGGTAGAGATATCGAAATTGATAGAATTGGAGAACCTTAGACACTCAGTGAAGGAGTAGATTCTACAAGAATGGAATTTCATAGAATTGGGCTTTTCTGCAATTATACAGAAGGAGAAATATCTGCAGATAGAGAAAATGCTAGAATTTGTTCAATGGATAGTAGTTGACATTCTGGTAGAGAGAGAAAACCATTTGTGCTGAAACATGAGCCTATGGAGTTTTTGAAATCTGTGTGAAAGTGGAGAATCTGGTGATCCACAGAATTGAGTAATTGCAAAAAATTGAGATGTTCCTTTCAACACAGAACCAGATTTGCTGCAAAGGGGAGAAACTGAGAAAATGAAGTTGATTTGAATGATGAGCAGCTGACAAAGCAGAGATTCTTTCAAACTAAGTTACTACATAAATGCAGTAGAACTTTTTTGAGATATCAAAATTAATAGAAATGAAGAATCTGATACACGCAGTGAAAGAGCCGAAGATGCTTGCAGTGAATTTCATGGAATTGGGAGTTGTTGCAGAATGAGAAATATCTGCAGGTACAGAAAATGGTAGAATTTGGTCAATAGATCGCAGTTGACATGTTGCTAGATAGGGAGAGTTTGTTTTCAGTCATGCGAAGCAAACTGAGATATTGAAGTTAGTGTGAATGCATAGAAGTTGGAAAACTGTAGAGTTTGAATAATTGCAAGAGTTTGAGATGTTTCTTTATGCAGTGAACTAGATTTGCTGAAAAAGAGACAAGTGGAGAAGTTGAAAGTCTAGGTGGAAGCTGTGCATCTGGAATTGCAGACTTGTTCTTAATAGAGACATTAATACATATAGTGGAGTAGAGATATCGAAATTGATAGAAATGGAGAACCTTAGACCCTCAGGGAAGGAGTATCATCTACGAGAAGTGCATTTCATGGAATTGGGAGTTTTTGCTATTATACAGAATGAGAAATATCTGCAGTTAGAGAAAATGGTAGAATTTGTTCAATTAATCGCAATTGACATTTTGGAAGATACTGACAGTTTGGTTTCTTTAAAGCGAGACCTTACTGAGATATTGAAGTTAGTGTGAATGCTAAGAAGCTGCAAAACTGTAGAGTTGAAATATTTGCCAGAAATTGAGATGTTATTTATTGCAGTGAAGTAGATTTGCTGAGAAAGAGAGAAGTGGAGAAGTTGAAAGTCGAGCTGAATGAACAGCAGCTGGATTTGAAGACTTGCTCTTCATAGAGACATTAGTACATACAGAGACTTTAAATTGGTAGAGATATCGAAATTGATAGAATTGGAGAACCTTAGACACTCAGTGAAGGAGTAGATTCTACAAGAATGGAATTTCATAGAATTGGGCTTTTCTGCAATTATACAGAAGGAGAAATATCTGCAGATAGAGAAAATGCTAGAATTTGTTCAATGGATAGTAGTTGACATTCTGGTAGAGAGAGAAAACCATTTGTGCTGAAACATGAGCCTATGGAGTTTTTGAAATCTGTGTGAAAGTGGAGAATCTGGTGATCCACAGAATTGAGTAATTGCAAAAAATTGAGATGTTCCTTTCAACACAGAACCAGATTTGCTGCAAAGGGGAGAAACTGAGAAAATGAAGTTGATTTGAATGATGAGCAGCTGACAAAGCAGAGATTCTTTCAAACTAAGTTACTACATAAATGCAGTAGAACTTTTTTGAGATATCAAAATTAATAGAAATGAAGAATCTGATACACGCAGTGAAAGAGCCGAAGATGCTTGCAGTGAATTTCATGGAATTGGGAGTTGTTGCAGAATGAGAAATATCTGCAGGTACAGAAAATGGTAGAATTTGGTCAATAGATCGCAGTTGACATGTTGCTAGATAGGGAGAGTTTGTTTTCAGTCATGCGAAGCAAACTGAGATATTGAAGTTAGTGTGAATGCATAGAAGTTGGAAAACTGTAGAGTTTGAATAATTGCAAGAGTTTGAGATGTTTCTTTATGCAGTGAACTAGATTTGCTGAAAAAGAGACAAGTGGAGAAGTTGAAAGTCTAGGTGGAAGCTGTGCATCTGGAATTGCAGACTTGTTCTTAATAGAGACATTAATACATATAGTGGAGTAGAGATATCGAAATTGATAGAAATGGAGAACCTTAGACCCTCAGGGAAGGAGTATCATCTACGAGAAGTGCATTTCATGGAATTGGGAGTTTTTGCTATTATACAGAATGAGAAATATCTGCAGTTAGAGAAAATGGTAGAATTTGTTCAATTAATCGCAATTGACATTTTGGAAGATACTGACAGTTTGGTTTCTTTAAAGCGAGACCTTACTGAGATATTGAAGTTAGTGTGAATGCTAAGAAGCTGCAAAACTGTAGAGTTGAATATTTGCCAGAAATTGAGATGTTATTTATTGCAGTGAAGTAGATTTGCTGAGAAAGAGAGAAGTGGAGAAGTTGAAAGTCGAGCTGAATGAACAGCAGCTGGATTTGAAGACTTGCTCTTCATAGAGACATTAGTACATACAGAGACTGTAAATTGGTAGAGATATCGAAATTGATAGAATTGGAGAACCTTAGACACTCAGTGAAGGAGTAGATTCTACAAGAATGGAATTTCATAGAATTGGGCTTTTCTGCAATTATACAGAAGGAGAAATATCTGCAGATAGAGAAAATGCTAGAATTTGTTCAATGGATAGTAGTTGACATTCTGGTAGAGAGAGAAAACCATTTGTGCTGAAACATGAGCCTATGGAGTTTTTGAAATCTGTGTGAAAGTGGAGAATCTGGTGATCCACAGAATTGAGTAATTGCAAAAAATTGAGATGTTCCTTTCAACACAGAACCAGATTTGCTGCAAAGGGGAGAAACTGAGAAAATGAAGTTGATTTGAATGATGAGCAGCTGACAAAGCAGAGATTCTTTCAAACTAAGTTACTACATAAATGCAGTAGAACTTTTTTGAGATATCAAAATTAATAGAAATGAAGAATCTGATACACGCAGTGAAAGAGCCGAAGATGCTTGCAGTGAATTTCATGGAATTGGGAGTTGTTGCAGAATGAGAAATATCTGCAGGTACAGAAAATGGTAGAATTTGGTCAATAGATCGCAGTTGACATGTTGCTAGATAGGGAGAGTTTGTTTTCAGTCATGCGAAGCAAACTGAGATATTGAAGTTAGTGTGAATGCATAGAAGTTGGAAAACTGTAGAGTTTGAATAATTGCAAGAGTTTGAGATGTTTCTTTATGCAGTGAACTAGATTTGCTGAAAAAGAGACAAGTGGAGAAGTTGAAAGTCTAGGTGGAAGCTGTGCATCTGGAATTGCAGACTTGTTCTTAATAGAGACATTAATACATATAGTGGAGTAGAGATATCGAAATTGATAGAAATGGAGAACCTTAGACCTGTCAGGGAAGGAGTATCATCTACGAGAAGTGCATTTCATGGAATTGGGAGTTTTTGCTATTATACAGAATGAGAAATATCTGCAGTTAGAGAAAATGGTAGAATTTGTTCAATTAATCGCAATTGACATTTTGGAAGATACTGACAGTTTGGTTTCTTTAAAGCGAGACCTTACTGAGATATTGAAGTTAGTGTGAATGCTAAGAAGCTGCAAAACTGTAGAGTTGAAATATTTGCCAGAAATTGAGATGTTATTTATTGCAGTGAAGTAGATTTGCTGAGAAAGAGAGAAGTGGAGAAGTTGAAAGTCGAGCTGAATGAACAGCAGCTGGATTTGAAGACTTGCTCTTCATAGAGACATTAGTACATACAGAGACTTTAAATTGGTAGAGATATCGAAATTGATAGAATTGGAGAACCTTAGACACTCAGTGAAGGAGTAGATTCTACAAGAATGGAATTTCATAGAATTGGGCTTTTCTGCAATTATACAGAAGGAGAAATATCTGCAGATAGAGAAAATGCTAGAATTTGTTCAATGGATAGTAGTTGACATTCTGGTAGAGAGAGAAAACCATTTGTGCTGAAACATGAGCCTATGGAGTTTTTGAAATCTGTGTGAAAGTGGAGAATCTGGTGATCCACAGAATTGAGTAATTGCAAAAAATTGAGATGTTCCTTTCAACACAGAACCAGATTTGCTGCAAAGGGGAGAAACTGAGAAAATGAAGTTGATTTGAATGATGAGCAGCTGACAAAGCAGAGATTCTTTCAAACTAAGTTACTACATAAATGCAGTAGAACTTTTTTGAGATATCAAAATTAATAGAAATGAAGAATCTGATACACGCAGTGAAAGAGCCGAAGATGCTTGCAGTGAATTTCATGGAATTGGGAGTTGTTGCAGAATGAGAAATATCTGCAGGTACAGAAAATGGTAGAATTTGGTCAATAGATCGCAGTTGACATGTTGCTAGATAGGGAGAGTTTGTTTTCAGTCATGCGAAGCAAACTGAGATATTGAAGTTAGTGTGAATGCATAGAAGTTGGAAAACTGTAGAGTTTGAATAATTGCAAGAGTTTGAGATGTTTCTTTATGCAGTGAACTAGATTTGCTGAAAAAGAGACAAGTGGAGAAGTTGAAAGTCTAGGTGGAAGCTGTGCATCTGGAATTGCAGACTTGTTCTTAATAGAGACATTAATACATATAGTGGAGTAGAGATATCGAAATTGATAGAAATGGAGAACCTTAGACCCTCAGGGAAGGAGTATCATCTACGAGAAGTGCATTTCATGGAATTGGGAGTTTTTGCTATTATACAGAATGAGAAATATCTGCAGTTAGAGAAAATGGTAGAATTTGTTCAATTAATCGCAATTGACATTTTGGAAGATACTGACAGTTTGGTTTCTTTAAAGCGAGACCTTACTGAGATATTGAAGTTAGTGTGAATGCTAAGAAGCTGCAAAACTGTAGAGTTGAATATTTGCCAGAAATTGAGATGTTATTTATTGCAGTGAAGTAGATTTGCTGAGAAAGAGAGAAGTGGAGAAGTTGAAAGTCGAGCTGAATGAACAGCAGCTGGATTTGAAGACTTGCTCTTCATAGAGACATTAGTACATACAGAGACTGTAAATTGGTAGAGATATCGAAATTGATAGAATTGGAGAACCTTAGACACTCAGTGAAGGAGTAGATTCTACAAGAATGGAATTTCATAGAATTGGGCTTTTCTGCAATTATACAGAAGGAGAAATATCTGCAGATAGAGAAAATGCTAGAATTTGTTCAATGGATAGTAGTTGACATTCTGGTAGAGAGAGAAAACCATTTGTGCTGAAACATGAGCCTATGGAGTTTTTGAAATCTGTGTGAAAGTGGAGAATCTGGTGATCCACAGAATTGAGTAATTGCAAAAAATTGAGATGTTCCTTTCAACACAGAACCAGATTTGCTGCAAAGGGGAGAAACTGAGAAAATGAAGTTGATTTGAATGATGAGCAGCTGACAAAGCAGAGATTCTTTCAAACTAAGTTACTACATAAATGCAGTAGAACTTTTTTGAGATATCAAAATTAATAGAAATGAAGAATCTGATACACGCAGTGAAAGAGCCGAAGATGCTTGCAGTGAATTTCATGGAATTGGGAGTTGTTGCAGAATGAGAAATATCTGCAGGTACAGAAAATGGTAGAATTTGGTCAATAGATCGCAGTTGACATGTTGCTAGATAGGGAGAGTTTGTTTTCAGTCATGCGAAGCAAACTGAGATATTGAAGTTAGTGTGAATGCATAGAAGTTGGAAAACTGTAGAGTTTGAATAATTGCAAGAGTTTGAGATGTTTCTTTATGCAGTGAACTAGATTTGCTGAAAAAGAGACAAGTGGAGAAGTTGAAAGTCTAGGTGGAAGCTGTGCATCTGGAATTGCAGACTTGTTCTTAATAGAGACATTAATACATATAGTGGAGTAGAGATATCGAAATTGATAGAAATGGAGAACCTTAGACCCTCAGGGAAGGAGTATCATCTACGAGAAGTGCATTTCATGGAATTGGGAGTTTTTGCTATTATACAGAATGAGAAATATCTGCAGTTAGAGAAAATGGTAGAATTTGTTCAATTAATCGCAATTGACATTTTGGAAGATACTGACAGTTTGGTTTCTTTAAAGCGAGACCTTACTGAGATATTGAAGTTAGTGTGAATGCTAAGAAGCTGCAAAACTGTAGAGTTGAAATATTTGCCAGAAATTGAGATGTTATTTATTGCAGTGAAGTAGATTTGCTGAGAAAGAGAGAAGTGGAGAAGTTGAAAGTCGAGCTGAATGAACAGCAGCTGGATTTGAAGACTTGCTCTTCATAGAGACATTAGTACATACAGAGACTTTAAATTGGTAGAGATATCGAAATTGATAGAATTGGAGAACCTTAGACACTCAGTGAAGGAGTAGATTCTACAAGAATGGAATTTCATAGAATTGGGCTTTTCTGCAATTATACAGAAGGAGAAATATCTGCAGATAGAGAAAATGCTAGAATTTGTTCAATGGATAGTAGTTGACATTCTGGTAGAGAGAGAAAACCATTTGTGCTGAAACATGAGCCTATGGAGTTTTTGAAATCTGTGTGAAAGTGGAGAATCTGGTGATCCACAGAATTGAGTAATTGCAAAAAATTGAGATGTTCCTTTCAACACAGAACCAGATTTGCTGAAAAGGGGAAAACTGAGAAAATGAAGTTGATTTGAATGATGAGCAGCTGACAAAGCAGAGATTCTTTGAAACTAAGTTACTACATAAATGCAGTAGAACTTTTTTGAGATATCAAAATTAATAGAAATGAAGAATCTGATACACGCAGTGAAAGAGCCGAAGATGCTTGCAGTGAATTTCATGGAATTGGGAGTTGTTGCAGAATGAGAAATATCTGCAGGTACAGAAAATGGTAGAATTTGGTCAATAGATCGCAGTTGACATGTTGCTAGATAGGGAGAGTTTGTTTTCAGTCATGCGAAGCAAACTGAGATATTGAAGTTAGTGTGAATGCATAGAAGTTGGAAAACTGTAGAGTTTGAATAATTGCAAGAGTTTGAGATGTTTCTTTATGCAGTGAACTAGATTTGCTGAAAAAGAGACAAGTGGAGAAGTTGAAAGTCTAGGTGGAAGCTGTGCATCTGGAATTGCAGACTTGTTCTTAATAGAGACATTAATACATATAGTGGAGTAGAGATATCGAAATTGATAGAAATGGAGAACCTTAGACCCTCAGGGAAGGAGTATCATCTACGAGAAGTGCATTTCATGGAATTGGGAGTTTTTGCTATTATACAGAATGAGAAATATCTGCAGTTAGAGAAAATGGTAGAATTTGTTCAATTAATCGCAATTGACATTTTGGAAGATACTGACAGTTTGGTTTCTTTAAAGCGAGACCTTACTGAGATATTGAAGTTAGTGTGAATGCTAAGAAGCTGCAAAACTGTAGAGTTGAAATATTTGCCAGAAATTGAGATGTTATTTATTGCAGTGAAGTAGATTTGCTGAGAAAGAGAGAAGTGGAGAAGTTGAAAGTCGAGCTGAATGAACAGCAGCTGGATTTGAAGACTTGCTCTTCATAGAGACATTAGTACATACAGAGACTGTAAATTGGTAGAGATATCGAAATTGATAGAATTGGAGAACCTTAGACACTCAGTGAAGGAGTAGATTCTACAAGAATGGAATTTCATAGAATTGGGCTTTTCTGCAATTATACAGAAGGAGAAATATCTGCAGATAGAGAAAATGCTAGAATTTGTTCAATGGATAGTAGTTGACATTCTGGTAGAGAGAGAAAACCATTTGTGCTGAAACATGAGCCTATGGAGTTTTTGAAATCTGTGTGAAAGTGGAGAATCTGGTGATCCACAGAATTGAGTAATTGCAAAAAATTGAGATGTTCCTTTCAACACAGAACCAGATTTGCTGCAAAGGGGAGAAACTGAGAAAATGAAGTTGATTTGAATGATGAGCAGCTGACAAAGCAGAGATTCTTTCAAACTAAGTTACTACATAAATGCAGTAGAACTTTTTTGAGATATCAAAATTAATAGAAATGAAGAATCTGATACACGCAGTGAAAGAGCCGAAGATGCTTGCAGTGAATTTCATGGAATTGGGAGTTGTTGCAGAATGAGAAATATCTGCAGGTACAGAAAATGGTAGAATTTGGTCAATAGATCGCAGTTGACATGTTGCTAGATAGGGAGAGTTTGTTTTCAGTCATGCGAAGCAAACTGAGATATTGAAGTTAGTGTGAATGCATAGAAGTTGGAAAACTGTAGAGTTTGAATAATTGCAAGAGTTTGAGATGTTTCTTTATGCAGTGAACTAGATTTGCTGAAAAAGAGACAAGTGGAGAAGTTGAAAGTCTAGGTGGAAGCTGTGCATCTGGAATTGCAGACTTGTTCTTAATAGAGACATTAATACATATAGTGGAGTAGAGATATCGAAATTGATAGAAATGGAGAACCTTAGACCCTCAGGGAAGGAGTATCATCTACGAGAAGTGCATTTCATGGAATTGGGAGTTTTTGCTATTATACAGAATGAGAAATATCTGCAGTTAGAGAAAATGGTAGAATTTGTTCAATTAATCGCAATTGACATTTTGGAAGATACTGACAGTTTGGTTTCTTTAAAGCGAGACCTTACTGAGATATTGAAGTTAGTGTGAATGCTAAGAAGCTGCAAAACTGTAGAGTTGGAATATTTGCCAGAAATTGAGATGTTATTTATTGCAGTGAAGTAGATTTGCTGAGAAAGAGAGAAGTGGAGAAGTTGAAAGTCGAGCTGAATGAACAGCAGCTGGATTTGAAGACTTGCTCTTCATAGAGACATTAGTACATACAGAGACTTTAAATTGGTAGAGATATCGAAATTGATAGAATTGGAGAACCTTAGACACTCAGTGAAGGAGTAGATTCTACAAGAATGGAATTTCATAGAATTGGGCTTTTCTGCAATTATACAGAAGGAGAAATATCTGCAGATAGAGAAAATGCTAGAATTTCTTCAATGGATAGTAGTTGACATTCTGGTAGAGAGAGAAAACCATTTGTGCTGAAACATGAGCCTATGGAGTTTTTGAAATCTGTGTGAAAGTGGAGAATCTGGTGATCCACAGAATTGAGTAATTGCAAAAAATTGAGATGTTCCTTTCAACACAGAACCAGATTTGCTGCAAAGGGGAGAAACTGAGAAAATGAAGTTGATTTGAATGATGAGCAGCTGACAAAGCAGAGATTCTTTCAAACTAAGTTACTACATAAATGCAGTAGAACTTTTTTGAGATATCAAAATTAATAGAAATGAAGAATCTGATACACGCAGTGAAAGAGCCGAAGATGCTTGCAGTGAATTTCATGGAATTGGGAGTTGTTGCAGAATGAGAAATATCTGCAGGTACAGAAAATGGTAGAATTTGGTCAATAGATCGCAGTTGACATGTTGCTAGATAGGGAGAGTTTGTTTTCAGTCATGCGAAGCAAACTGAGATATTGAAGTTAGTGTGAATGCATAGAAGTTGGAAAACTGTAGAGTTTGAATAATTGCAAGAGTTTGAGATGTTTCTTTATGCAGTGAACTAGATTTGCTGAAAAAGAGACAAGTGGAGAAGTTGAAAGTCTAGGTGGAAGCTGTGCATCTGGAATTGCAGACTTGTTCTTAATAGAGACATTAATACATATAGTGGAGTAGAGATATCGAAATTGATAGAAATGGAGAACCTTAGACCCTCAGGGAAGGAGTATCATCTACGAGAAGTGCATTTCATGGAATTGGGAGTTTTTGCTATTATACAGAATGAGAAATATCTGCAGTTAGAGAAAATGGTAGAATTTGTTCAATTAATCGCAATTGACATTTTGGAAGATACTGACAGTTTGGTTTCTTTAAAGCGAGACCTTACTGAGATATTGAAGTTAGTGTGAATGCTAAGAAGCTGCAAAACTGTAGAGTTGAAATATTTGCCAGAAATTGAGATGTTATTTATTGCAGTGAAGTAGATTTGCTGAGAAAGAGAGAAGTGGAGAAGTTGAAAGTCGAGCTGAATGAACAGCAGCTGGATTTGAAGACTTGCTCTTCATAGAGACATTAGTACATACAGAGACTTTAAATTGGTAGAGATATCGAAATTGATAGAATTGGAGAACCTTAGACACTCAGTGAAGGAGTAGATTCTACAAGAATGGAATTTCATAGAATTGGGCTTTTCTGCAATTATACAGAAGGAGAAATATCTGCAGATAGAGAAAATGCTAGAATTTGTTCAATGGATAGTAGTTGACATTCTGGTAGAGAGAGAAAACCATTTGTGCTGAAACATGAGCCTATGGAGTTTTTGAAATCTGTGTGAAAGTGGAGAATCTGGTGATCCACAGAATTGAGTAATTGCAAAAAATTGAGATGTTCCTTTCAACACAGAACCAGATTTGCTGCAAAGGGGAGAAACTGAGAAAATGAAGTTGATTTGAATGATGAGCAGCTGACAAAGCAGAGATTCTTTCAAACTAAGTTACTACATAAATGCAGTAGAACTTTTTTGAGATATCAAAATTAATAGAAATGAAGAATCTGATACACGCAGTGAAAGAGCCGAAGATGCTTGCAGTGAATTTCATGGAATTGGGAGTTGTTGCAGAATGAGAAATATCTGCAGGTACAGAAAATGGTAGAATTTGGTCAATAGATCGCAGTTGACATGTTGCTAGATAGGGAGAGTTTGTTTTCAGTCATGCGAAGCAAACTGAGATATTGAAGTTAGTGTGAATGCATAGAAGTTGGAAAACTGTAGAGTTTGAATAATTGCAAGAGTTTGAGATGTTTCTTTATGCAGTGAACTAGATTTGCTGAAAAAGAGACAAGTGGAGAAGTTGAAAGTCTAGGTGGAAGCTGTGCATCTGGAATTGCAGACTTGTTCTTAATAGAGACATTAATACATATAGTGGAGTAGAGATATCGAAATTGATAGAAATGGAGAACCTTAGACCCTCAGGGAAGGAGTATCATCTACGAGAAGTGCATTTCATGGAATTGGGAGTTTTTGCTATTATACAGAATGAGAAATATCTGCAGTTAGAGAAAATGGTAGAATTTGTTCAATTAATCGCAATTGACATTTTGGAAGATACTGACAGTTTGGTTTCTTTAAAGCGAGACCTTACTGAGATATTGAAGTTAGTGTGAATGCTAAGAAGCTGCAAAACTGTAGAGTTGAAATATTTGCCAGAAATTGAGATGTTATTTATTGCAGTGAAGTAGATTTGCTGAGAAAGAGAGAAGTGGAGAAGTTGAAAGTCGAGCTGAATGAACAGCAGCTGGATTTGAAGACTTGCTCTTCATAGAGACATTAGTACATACAGAGACTTTAAATTGGTAGAGATATCGAAATTGATAGAATTGGAGAACCTTAGACACTCAGTGAAGGAGTAGATTCTACAAGAATGGAATTTCATAGAATTGGGCTTTTCTGCAATTATACAGAAGGAGAAATATCTGCAGATAGAGAAAATGCTAGAATTTCTTCAATGGATAGTAGTTGACATTCTGGTAGAGAGAGAAAACCATTTGTGCTGAAACATGAGCCTATGGAGTTTTTGAAATCTGTGTGAAAGTGGAGAATCTGGTGATCCACAGAATTGAGTAATTGCAAAAAATTGAGATGTTCCTTTCAACACAGAACCAGATTTGCTGCAAAGGGGAGAAACTGAGAAAATGAAGTTGATTTGAATGATGAGCAGCTGACAAAGCAGAGATTCTTTCAAACTAAGTTACTACATAAATGCAGTAGAACTTTTTTGAGATATCAAAATTAATAGAAATGAAGAATCTGATACACGCAGTGAAAGAGCCGAAGATGCTTGCAGTGAATTTCATGGAATTGGGAGTTGTTGCAGAATGAGAAATATCTGCAGGTACAGAAAATGGTAGAATTTGGTCAATAGATCGCAGTTGACATGTTGCTAGATAGGGAGAGTTTGTTTTCAGTCATGCGAAGCAAACTGAGATATTGAAGTTAGTGTGAATGCATAGAAGTTGGAAAACTGTAGAGTTTGAATAATTGCAAGAGTTTGAGATGTTTCTTTATGCAGTGAACTAGATTTGCTGAAAAAGAGACAAGTGGAGAAGTTGAAAGTCTAGGTGGAAGCTGTGCATCTGGAATTGCAGACTTGTTCTTAATAGAGACATTAATACATATAGTGGAGTAGAGATATCGAAATTGATAGAAATGGAGAACCTTAGACCCTCAGGGAAGGAGTATCATCTACGAGAAGTGCATTTCATGGAATTGGGAGTTTTTGCTATTATACAGAATGAGAAATATCTGCAGTTAGAGAAAATGGTAGAATTTGTTCAATTAATCGCAATTGACATTTTGGAAGATACTGACAGTTTGGTTTCTTTAAAGCGAGACCTTACTGAGATATTGAAGTTAGTGTGAATGCTAAGAAGCTGCAAAACTGTAGAGTTGAAATATTTGCCAGAAATTGAGATGTTATTTATTGCAGTGAAGTAGATTTGCTGAGAAAGAGAGAAGTGGAGAAGTTGAAAGTCGAGCTGAATGAACAGCAGCTGGATTTGAAGACTTGCTCTTCATAGAGACATTAGTACATACAGAGACTGTAAATTGGTAGAGATATCGAAATTGATAGAATTGGAGAACCTTAGACACTCAGTGAAGGAGTAGATTCTACAAGAATGGAATTTCATAGAATTGGGCTTTTCTGCAATTATACAGAAGGAGAAATATCTGCAGATAGAGAAAATGCTAGAATTTGTTCAATGGATAGTAGTTGACATTCTGGTAGAGAGAGAAAACCATTTGTGCTGAAACATGAGCCTATGGAGTTTTTGAAATCTGTGTGAAAGTGGAGAATCTGGTGATCCACAGAATTGAGTAATTGCAAAAAATTGAGATGTTCCTTTCAACACAGAACCAGATTTGCTGCAAAGGGGAGAAACTGAGAAAATGAAGTTGATTTGAATGATGAGCAGCTGACAAAGCAGAGATTCTTTCAAACTAAGTTACTACATAAATGCAGTAGAACTTTTTTGAGATATCAAAATTAATAGAAATGAAGAATCTGATACACGCAGTGAAAGAGCCGAAGATGCTTGCAGTGAATTTCATGGAATTGGGAGTTGTTGCAGAATGAGAAATATCTGCAGGTACAGAAAATGGTAGAATTTGGTCAATAGATCGCAGTTGACATGTTGCTAGATAGGGAGAGTTTGTTTTCAGTCATGCGAAGCAAACTGAGATATTGAAGTTAGTGTGAATGCATAGAAGTTGGAAAACTGTAGAGTTTGAATAATTGCAAGAGTTTGAGATGTTTCTTTATGCAGTGAACTAGATTTGCTGAAAAAGAGACAAGTGGAGAAGTTGAAAGTCTAGGTGGAAGCTGTGCATCTGGAATTGCAGACTTGTTCTTAATAGAGACATTAATACATATAGTGGAGTAGAGATATCGAAATTGATAGAAATGGAGAACCTTAGACCCTCAGGGAAGGAGTATCATCTACGAGAAGTGCATTTCATGGAATTGGGAGTTTTTGCTATTATACAGAATGAGAAATATCTGCAGTTAGAGAAAATGGTAGAATTTGTTCAATTAATCGCAATTGACATTTTGGAAGATACTGACAGTTTGGTTTCTTTAAAGCGAGACCTTACTGAGATATTGAAGTTAGTGTGAATGCTAAGAAGCTGCAAAACTGTAGAGTTGAAATATTTGCCAGAAATTGAGATGTTATTTATTGCAGTGAAGTAGATTTGCTGAGAAAGAGAGAAGTGGAGAAGTTGAAAGTCGAGCTGAATGAACAGCAGCTGGATTTGAAGACTTGCTCTTCATAGAGACATTAGTACATACAGAGACTTTAAATTGGTAGAGATATCGAAATTGATAGAATTGGAGAACCTTAGACACTCAGTGAAGGAGTAGATTCTACAAGAATGGAATTTCATAGAATTGGGCTTTTCTGCAATTATACAGAAGGAGAAATATCTGCAGATAGAGAAAATGCTAGAATTTCTTCAATGGATAGTAGTTGACATTCTGGTAGAGAGAGAAAACCATTTGTGCTGAAACATGAGCCTATGGAGTTTTTGAAATCTGTGTGAAAGTGGAGAATCTGGTGATCCACAGAATTGAGTAATTGCAAAAAATTGAGATGTTCCTTTCAACACAGAACCAGATTTGCTGCAAAGGGGAGAAACTGAGAAAATGAAGTTGATTTGAATGATGAGCAGCTGACAAAGCAGAGATTCTTTCAAACTAAGTTACTACATAAATGCAGTAGAACTTTTTTGAGATATCAAAATTAATAGAAATGAAGAATCTGATACACGCAGTGAAAGAGCCGAAGATGCTTGCAGTGAATTTCATGGAATTGGGAGTTGTTGCAGAATGAGAAATATCTGCAGGTACAGAAAATGGTAGAATTTGGTCAATAGATCGCAGTTGACATGTTGCTAGATAGGGAGAGTTTGTTTTCAGTCATGCGAAGCAAACTGAGATATTGAAGTTAGTGTGAATGCATAGAAGTTGGAAAACTGTAGAGTTTGAATAATTGCAAGAGTTTGAGATGTTTCTTTATGCAGTGAACTAGATTTGCTGAAAAAGAGACAAGTGGAGAAGTTGAAAGTCTAGGTGGAAGCTGTGCATCTGGAATTGCAGACTTGTTCTTAATAGAGACATTAATACATATAGTGGAGTAGAGATATCGAAATTGATAGAAATGGAGAACCTTAGACCCTCAGGGAAGGAGTATCATCTACGAGAAGTGCATTTCATGGAATTGGGAGTTTTTGCTATTATACAGAATGAGAAATATCTGCAGTTAGAGAAAATGGTAGAATTTGTTCAATTAATCGCAATTGACATTTTGGAAGATACTGACAGTTTGGTTTCTTTAAAGCGAGACCTTACTGAGATATTGAAGTTAGTGTGAATGCTAAGAAGCTGCAAAACTGTAGAGTTGAAATATTTGCCAGAAATTGAGATGTTATTTATTGCAGTGAAGTAGATTTGCTGAGAAAGAGAGAAGTGGAGAAGTTGAAAGTCGAGCTGAATGAACAGCAGCTGGATTTGAAGACTTGCTCTTCATAGAGACATTAGTACATACAGAGACTGTAAATTGGTAGAGATATCGAAATTGATAGAATTGGAGAACCTTAGACACTCAGTGAAGGAGTAGATTCTACAAGAATGGAATTTCATAGAATTGGGCTTTTCTGCAATTATACAGAAGGAGAAATATCTGCAGATAGAGAAAATGCTAGAATTTGTTCAATGGATAGTAGTTGACATTCTGGTAGAGAGAGAAAACCATTTGTGCTGAAACATGAGCCTATGGAGTTTTTGAAATCTGTGTGAAAGTGGAGAATCTGGTGATCCACAGAATTGAGTAATTGCAAAAAATTGAGATGTTCCTTTCAACACAGAACCAGATTTGCTGCAAAGGGGAGAAACTGAGAAAATGAAGTTGATTTGAATGATGAGCAGCTGACAAAGCAGAGATTCTTTCAAACTAAGTTACTACATAAATGCAGTAGAACTTTTTTGAGATATCAAAATTAATAGAAATGAAGAATCTGATACACGCAGTGAAAGAGCCGAAGATGCTTGCAGTGAATTTCATGGAATTGGGAGTTGTTGCAGAATGAGAAATATCTGCAGGTACAGAAAATGGTAGAATTTGGTCAATAGATCGCAGTTGACATGTTGCTAGATAGGGAGAGTTTGTTTTCAGTCATGCGAAGCAAACTGAGATATTGAAGTTAGTGTGAATGCATAGAAGTTGGAAAACTGTAGAGTTTGAATAATTGCAAGAGTTTGAGATGTTTCTTTATGCAGTGAACTAGATTTGCTGAAAAAGAGACAAGTGGAGAAGTTGAAAGTCTAGGTGGAAGCTGTGCATCTGGAATTGCAGACTTGTTCTTAATAGAGACATTAATACATATAGTGGAGTAGAGATATCGAAATTGATAGAAATGGAGAACCTTAGACCCTCAGGGAAGGAGTATCATCTACGAGAAGTGCATTTCATGGAATTGGGAGTTTTTGCTATTATACAGAATGAGAAATATCTGCAGTTAGAGAAAATGGTAGAATTTGTTCAATTAATCGCAATTGACATTTTGGAAGATACTGACAGTTTGGTTTCTTTAAAGCGAGACCTTACTGAGATATTGAAGTTAGTGTGAATGCTAAGAAGCTGCAAAACTGTAGAGTTGAAATATTTGCCAGAAATTGAGATGTTATTTATTGCAGTGAAGTAGATTTGCTGAGAAAGAGAGAAGTGGAGAAGTTGAAAGTCGAGCTGAATGAACAGCAGCTGGATTTGAAGACTTGCTCTTCATAGAGACATTAGTACATACAGAGACTTTAAATTGGTAGAGATATCGAAATTGATAGAATTGGAGAACCTTAGACACTCAGTGAAGGAGTAGATTCTACAAGAATGGAATTTCATAGAATTGGGCTTTTCTGCAATTATACAGAAGGAGAAATATCTGCAGATAGAGAAAATGCTAGAATTTGTTCAATGGATAGTAGTTGACATTCTGGTAGAGAGAGAAAACCATTTGTGCTGAAACATGAGCCTATGGAGTTTTTGAAATCTGTGTGAAAGTGGAGAATCTGGTGATCCACAGAATTGAGTAATTGCAAAAAATTGAGATGTTCCTTTCAACACAGAACCAGATTTGCTGCAAAGGGGAGAAACTGAGAAAATGAAGTTGATTTGAATGATGAGCAGCTGACAAAGCAGAGATTCTTTCAAACTAAGTTACTACATAAATGCAGTAGAACTTTTTTGAGATATCAAAATTAATAGAAATGAAGAATCTGATACACGCAGTGAAAGAGCCGAAGATGCTTGCAGTGAATTTCATGGAATTGGGAGTTGTTGCAGAATGAGAAATATCTGCAGGTACAGAAAATGGTAGAATTTGGTCAATAGATCGCAGTTGACATGTTGCTAGATAGGGAGAGTTTGTTTTCAGTCATGCGAAGCAAACTGAGATATTGAAGTTAGTGTGAATGCATAGAAGTTGGAAAACTGTAGAGTTTGAATAATTGCAAGAGTTTGAGATGTTTCTTTATGCAGTGAACTAGATTTGCTGAAAAAGAGACAAGTGGAGAAGTTGAAAGTCTAGGTGGAAGCTGTGCATCTGGAATTGCAGACTTGTTCTTAATAGAGACATTAATACATATAGTGGAGTAGAGATATCGAAATTGATAGAAATGGAGAACCTTAGACCCTCAGGGAAGGAGTATCATCTACGAGAAGTGCATTTCATGGAATTGGGAGTTTTTGCTATTATACAGAATGAGAAATATCTGCAGTTAGAGAAAATGGTAGAATTTGTTCAATTAATCGCAATTGACATTTTGGAAGATACTGACAGTTTGGTTTCTTTAAAGCGAGACCTTACTGAGATATTGAAGTTAGTGTGAATGCTAAGAAGCTGCAAAACTGTAGAGTTGAATATTTGCCAGAAATTGAGATGTTATTTATTGCAGTGAAGTAGATTTGCTGAGAAAGAGAGAAGTGGAGAAGTTGAAAGTCGAGCTGAATGAACAGCAGCTGGATTTGAAGACTTGCTCTTCATAGAGACATTAGTACATACAGAGACTTTAAATTGGTAGAGATATCGAAATTGATAGAATTGGAGAACCTTAGACACTCAGTGAAGGAGTAGATTCTACAAGAATGGAATTTCATAGAATTGGGCTTTTCTGCAATTATACAGAAGGAGAAATATCTGCAGATAGAGAAAATGCTAGAATTTGTTCAATGGATAGTAGTTGACATTCTGGTAGAGAGAGAAAACCATTTGTGCTGAAACATGAGCCTATGGAGTTTTTGAAATCTGTGTGAAAGTGGAGAATCTGGTGATCCACAGAATTGAGTAATTGCAAAAAATTGAGATGTTCCTTTCAACACAGAACCAGATTTGCTGCAAAGGGGAGAAACTGAGAAAATGAAGTTGATTTGAATGATGAGCAGCTGACAAAGCAGAGATTCTTTCAAACTAAGTTACTACATAAATGCAGTAGAACTTTTTTGAGATATCAAAATTAATAGAAATGAAGAATCTGATACACGCAGTGAAAGAGCCGAAGATGCTTGCAGTGAATTTCATGGAATTGGGAGTTGTTGCAGAATGAGAAATATCTGCAGGTACAGAAAATGGTAGAATTTGGTCAGTAGATCGCAGTTGACATGTTGGTAGATAGGGAGAGTTCGTTTTCAGTCATGCGAAGCAAACTGAGATATTGAAGTTAGTGTGAATGCATAGAAGTTGGAAAACTGTAGAGTTTGAATAATTGCAAGAGTTTGAGATGTTTCTTTATGCAGTGAACTAGATTTGCTGAAAAAGAGACAAGTGGAGAAGTTGAAAGTCTAGGTGGAAGCTGTGCATCTGGAATTGCAGACTTGTCCTTAATAGAGACATTAATACATATAGTGGAGTAGAGATATCGAAATTGATAGAAATGAAGAATCTGATACACGCAGTGAAAGAGCCGAAGATGCTTGCAGTGAATTTCATGGAATTGGGAGTTGTTGCAGAATGAGAAATATCTGCAGGTACAGAAAATGGTAGAATTTGGTCAATAGATCGCAGTTGACATGTTGCTAGATAGGGAGAGTTTGTTTTCAGTCATGCGAAGCAAACTGAGATATTGAAGTTAGTGTGAATGCATAGAAGTTGGAAAACTGTAGAGTTTGAATAATTGCAAGAGTTTGAGATGTTTCTTTATGCAGTGAACTAGATTTGCTGAAAAAGAGACAAGTGGAGAAGTTGAAAGTCTAGGTGGAAGCTGTGCATCTGGAATTGCAGACTTGTTCTTAATAGAGACATTAATACATATAGTGGAGTAGAGATATCGAAATTGATAGAAATGGAGAACCTTAGACTGTCAGGGAAGGAGTATCATCTACGAGAAGTGCATTTCATGGAATTGGGAGTTTTTGCTATTATACAGAATGAGAAATATCTGCAGTTAGAGAAAATGGTAGAATTTGTTCAATTAATCGCAATTGACATTTTGGAAGATACTGACAGTTTGGTTTCTTTAAAGCGAGACCTTACTGAGATATTGAAGTTAGTGTGAATGCTAAGAAGCTGCAAAACTGTAGAGTTGGAATATTTACCAGAAATTGAGATGTTATTTATTGCAGTGAAGTAGATTTGCTGAGAAAGAGAGAAGTGGAGAAGTTGAAAGTCGAGCTGAATGAACAGCAGCTGGATTTGAAGACTTGCTCTTCATAGAGACATTAGTACATACAGAGACTGTAAATTGGTAGAGATATCGAAATTGATAGAATTGGAGAACCTTAGACACTCAGTGAAGGAGTAGATTCTACAAGAATGGAATTTCATAGAATTGGGCTTTTCTGCAATTATACAGAATGAGAAATATCTGCAGATAGAGAAAATGCTAGAATTTGTTCAATGGATAGTAGTTGACATTCTGGTAGAGAGAGAAAACCATTTGTGCTGAAACATGAGCCTATGGAGTTTTTGAAATCTGTGTGAAAGTGGAGAATCTGGTGATCCACAGAATTGAGTAATTGCAAAAAATTGAGATGTTCCTTTCAACACAGAACCAGATTTGCTGCAAAGGGGAGAAATGAGAAAATGAAGTTGATTTGAATGATGAGCAGCTGACAAAGCAGAGATTCTTTCAAACTAAGTTACTACATAAATGCAGTAGAACTTTTTTGAGATATCAAAATTAATAGAAATGAAGAATCTGATACACGCAGTGAAAGAGCCGAAGATGCTTGCAGTGAATTTCATGGAATTGGGAGTTGTTGCAGAATGAGAAATATCTGCAGGTACAGAAAATGGTAGAATTTGGTCAGTAGATCGCAGTTGACATGTTGGTAGAGAGGGAGAGTTCGTTTTCAGTCATGCGAAGCAAACTGAGATATTGAAGTTAGTGTGAATGCATAGAAGTTGGAAAACTGTAGAGTTTGAATAATTGCAAGAGTTTGAGATTTTTCTTTATGCAGTGAACTAGATTTGCTGAAAAAGAGACAAGTGGAGAAGTTGAAAGTCTAGGTGGAAGCTGTGCATCTGGAATTGCAGACTTGTCCTTAATAGAGACATTAATACATATAGTGGAGTAGAGATATCGAAATTGATAGAAATGAAGAATCTGATACACGCAGTGAAAGAGCCGAAGATGCTTGCAGTGAATTTCATGGAATTGGGAGTTGTTGCAGAATGAGAAATATCTGCAGGTACAGAAAATGGTAGAATTTGGTCAATAGATCGCAGTTGACATGTTGCTAGATAGGGAGAGTTTGTTTTCAGTCATGCGAAGCAAACTGAGATATTGAAGTTAGTGTGAATGCATAGAAGTTGGAAAACTGTAGAGTTTGAATAATTGCAAGAGTTTGAGATGTTTCTTTATGCAGTGAACTAGATTTGCTGAAAAAGAGACAAGTGGAGAAGTTGAAAGTCTAGGTGGAAGCTGTGCATCTGGAATTGCAGACTTGTTCTTAATAGAGACATTAATACATATAGTGGAGTAGAGATATCGAAATTGATAGAAATGGAGAACCTTAGACCCTCAGGGAAGGAGTATCATCTACGAGAAGTGCATTTCATGGAATTGGGAGTTTTTGCTATTATACAGAATGAGAAATATCTGCAGTTAGAGAAAATGGTAGAATTTGTTCAATTAATCGCAATTGACATTTTGGAAGATACTGACAGTTTGGTTTCTTTAAAGCGAGACCTTACTGAGATATTGAAGTTAGTGTGAATGCTAAGAAGCTGCAAAACTGTAGAGTTGGAATATTTACCAGAAATTGAGATGTTATTTATTGCAGTGAAGTAGATTTGCTGAGAAAGAGAGAAGTGGAGAAGTTGAAAGTCGAGCTGAATGAACAGCAGCTGGATTTGAAGACTTGCTCTTCATAGAGACATTAGTACATACAGAGACTGTAAATTGGTAGAGATATCGAAATTGATAGAATTGGAGAACCTTAGACACTCAGTGAAGGAGTAGATTCTACAAGAATGGAATTTCATAGAATTGGGCTTTTCTGCAATTATACAGAAGGAGAAATATCTGCAGATAGAGAAAATGCTAGAATTTGTTCAATGGATAGTAGTTGACATTCTGGTAGAGAGAGAAAACCATTTGTGCTGAAACATGAGCCTATGGAGTTTTTGAAATCTGTGTGAAAGTGGAGAATCTGGTGATCCACAGAATTGAGTAATTGCAAAAAATTGAGATGTTCCTTTCAACACAGAACCAGATTTGCTGCAAAGGGGAGAAACTGAGAAAATGAAGTTGATTTGAATGATGAGCAGCTGACAAAGCAGAGATTCTTTCAAACTAAGTTACTACATAAATGCAGTAGAACTTTTTTGAGATATCAAAATTAATAGAAATGAAGAATCTGATACACGCAGTGAAAGAGCCGAAGATGCTTGCAGTGAATTTCATGGAATTGGGAGTTGTTGCAGAATGAGAAATATCTGCAGGTACAGAAAATGGTAGAATTTGGTCAATAGATCGCAGTTGACATGTTGGTAGATAGGGAGAGTTTGTTTTCAGTCATGCGAAGCAAACTGAGATATTGAAGTTAGTGTGAATGCATAGAAGTTGGAAAACTGTAGAGTTTGAATAATTGCAAGAGTTTGAGATGTTTCTTTATGCAGTGAACTAGATTTGCTGAAAAAGAGACAAGTGGAGAATTTGAAAGTCTAGGTGGAAGCTGTCCATCTGGAATTGCAGACTTGTTCTTAATAGAGACATTAATACATATAGTGGAGTAGAGATATCGAAATTGATAGAAATGGAGAACCTTAGACTGTCAGGGAAGGAGTATCATCTACGAGAAGTGCATTTCATGGAATTGGGAGTTTTTGCTATTATACAGAATGAGAAATATCTGCAGTTAGAGAAAATGGTAGAATTTGTTCAATTAATCGCAATTGACATTTTGGAAGATACTGACAGTTTGGTTTCTTTAAAGCGAGACCTTACTGAGATATTGAAGTTAGTGTGAATGCTAAGAAGCTGCAAAACTGTAGAGTTGGAATATTTACCAGAAATTGAGATGTTATTTATTGCAGTGAAGTAGATTTGCTGAGAAAGAGAGAAGTGGAGAAGTTGAAAGTCGAGCTGAATGAACAGCAGCCGGATTTGAAGACTTGCTCTTCATAGAGACATTAGTACATACAGAGACTGTAAATTGGTAGAGATATCGAAATTGATAGAATTGGAGAACCTTAGACACTCAGTGAAGGAGTAGATTCTACAAGAATGGAATTTCATAGAATTGGGCTTTTCTGCAATTATACAGAATGAGAAATATCTGCAGATAGAGAAAATGCTAGAATTTGTTCAATGGATAGTAGTTGACATTCTGGTAGAGAGAGAAAACCATTTGTGCTGAAACATGAGCCTATGGAGTTTTTGAAATCTGTGTGAAAGTGGAGAATCTGGTGATCCACAGTATTGAGTAATTGCAAAAAATTGAGATGTTCCTTTCAACACAGAACCAGATTTGCTGCAAAGGGGAGAAACTGAGAAAATGAAGTTGATTTGAATGATGAGCAGCTGACAAAGCAGAGATTCTTTCAAACTAAGTTACTACATAAATGCAGTAGAACTTTTTTGAGATATCAAAATTAATAGAAATGAAGAATCTGATACACGCAGTGAAAGAGCCGAAGATGCTTGCAGTGAATTTCATGGAATTGGGAGTTGTTGCAGAATGAGAAATATCTGCAGGTACAGAAAATGGTAGAATTTGGTCAGTAGATCGCAGTTGACATGTTGGTAGAGAGGGAGAGTTCGTTTTCAGTCATGCGAAGCAAACTGAGATATTGAAGTTAGTGTGAATGCATAGAAGTTGGAAAACTGTAGAGTTTGAATAATTGCAAGAGTTTGAGATTTTTCTTTATGCAGTGAACTAGATTTGCTGAAAAAGAGACAAGTGGAGAAGTTGAAAGTCTAGGTGGAAGCTGTCCATCTGGAATTGCAGACTTGTTCTTAATAGAGACATTAATACATATAGTGGAGTAGAGATATCGAAATTGATAGAAATGGAGAACCTTAGACTGTCAGGGAAGGAGTATCATCTACGAGAAGTGCATTTCATGGAATTGGGAGTTTTTGCTATTATACAGAATGAGAAATATCTGCAGTTAGAGAAAATGGTAGAATTTGTTCAATTAATCGCAATTGACATTTTGGAAGATACTGACAGTTTGGTTTCTTTAAAGCGAGACCTTACTGAGATATTGAAGTTAGTGTGAATGCTAAGAAGCTGCAAAACTGTAGAGTTGGAATATTTACCAGAAATTGAGATGTTATTTATTGCAGTGAAGTAGATTTGCTGAGAAAGAGAGAAGTGGAGAAGTTGAAAGTCGAGCTGAATGAACAGCAGCTGGATTTGAAGTCTTGCTCTTCATAGAGACATTAGTACATACAGAGACTGTAAATTGGTAGAGATATCGAAATTGATAGAATTGGAGAACCTTAGACACTCAGTGAAGGAGTAGATTCTACAAGAATGGAATTTCATAGAATTGGGCTTTTCTGCAATTATACAGAATGAGAAATATCTGCAGATAGAGAAAATGCTAGAATTTGTTCAATGGATAGTAGTTGACATTCTGGTAGAGAGAGAAAACCATTTGTGCTGAAACATGAGCCTATGGAGTTTTTGAAATCTGTGTGAAAGTGGAGAATCTGGTGATCCACAGAATTGAGTAATTGCAAAAAATTGAGATGTTCCTTTCAACACAGAACCAGATTTGCTGCAAAGGGGAGAAACTGAGAAAATGAAGTTGATTTGAATGATGAGCAGCTGACAAAGCAGAGATTCTTTCAAACTAAGTTACTACATAAATGCAGTAGAACTTTTTTGAGATATCAAAATTAATAGAAATGAAGAATCTGATACACGCAGTGAAAGAGCCGAAGATGCTTGCAGTGAATTTCATGGAATTGGGAGTTGTTGCAGAATGAGAAATATCTGCAGGTACAGAAAATGGTAGAATTTGGTCAGTAGATCGCAGTTGACATATTGGTAGATAGGGAGAGTTCGTTTTCAGTCATGCGAAGCAAACTGAGATATTGAAGTTAGTGTGAATGCATAGAAGTTGGAAAACTGTAGAGTTTGAATAATTGCAAGAGTTTGAGATGTTTCTTTATGCAGTGAACTAGATTTGCTGAAAAAGAGACAAGTGGAGAAGTTGAAAGTCTAGGTGGAAGCTGTGCATCTGGAATTGCAGACTTGTTCTTAATAGAGACATTAATACATATAGTGGAGTAGAGATATCGAAATTGATAGAAATGGAGAACCTTAGACCGTCAGGGAAGGAGTATCATCTACGAGAAGTGCATTTCATGGAATTGGGAGTTTTTGCTATTATACAGAATGAGAAATATCTGCAGTTAGAGAAAATGGTAGAATTTGTTCAATTAATCGCAATTGACATTTTGGAAGATACTGACAGTTTGGTTTCTTTAAAGCGAGACCTTACTGAGATATTGAAGTTAGTGTGAATGCTAAGAAGCTGCAAAACTGTAGAGTTGGAATATTTACCAGAAATTGAGATGTTATTTATTGCAGTGAAGTAGATTTGCTGAGAAAGAGAGAAGTGGAGAAGTTGAAAGTCGAGCTGAATGAACAGCAGCTGGATTTGAAGACTTGCTCTTCATAGAGACATTAGTACATACAGAGACTGTAAATTGGTAGAGATATCGAAATTGATAGAATTGGAGAACCTTAGACACTCAGTGAAGGAGTAGATTCTACAAGAATGGAATTTCATAGAATTGGGCTTTTCTGCAATTATACAGAATGAGAAATATCTGCAGATAGAGAAAATGCTAGAATTTGTTCAATGGATAGTAGTTGACATTCTGGTAGAGAGAGAAAACCATTTGTGCTGAAACATGAGCCTATGGAGTTTTTGAAATCTGTGTGAAAGTGGAGAATCTGGTGATCCACAGTATTGAGTAATTGCAAAAAATTGAGATGTTCCTTTCAACACAGAACCAGATTTGCTGCAAAGGGGAGAAATGAGAAAATGAAGTTGATTTGAATGATGAGCAGCTGACAAAGCAGAGATTCTTTCAAACTAAGTTACTACATAAATGCAGTAGAACTTTTTTGAGATATCAAAATTAATAGAAATGAAGAATCTGATACACGCAGTGAAAGAGCCGAAGATGCTTGCAGTGAATTTCATGGAATTGGGAGTTGTTGCAGAATGAGAAATATCTGCAGGTACAGAAAATGGTAGAATTTGGTCAGTAGATCGCAGTTGACATGTTGGTAGAGAGGGAGAGTTCGTTTTCAGTCATGCGAAGCAAACTGAGATATTGAAGTTAGTGTGAATGCATAGAAGTTGGAAAACTGTGGAGTTTGAATAATTGCAAGAGTTTGAGATTTTTCTTTATGCAGTGAACTAGATTTGCTGAAAAAGAGACAAGTGGAGAAGTTGAAAGTCTAGGTGGAAGCTGTGCATCTGGAATTGCAGACTTGTCCTTAATAGAGACATTAATACATATAGTGGAGTAGAGATAACGAAATTGATAGAAATGAAGAATCTGATACACGCAGTGAAAGAGCCGAAGATGCTTGCAGTGAATTTCATGGAATTGGGAGTTGTTGCAGAATGAGAAATATCTGCAGGTACAGAAAATGGTAGAATTTGGTCAATAGATCGCAGTTGACATGTTGCTAGATAGGGAGAGTTTGTTTTCAGTCATGCGAAGCAAACTGAGATATTGAAGTTAGTGTGAATGCATAGAAGTTGGAAAACTGTAGAGTTTGAATAATTGCAAGAGTTTGAGATGTTTCTTTATGCAGTGAACTAGATTTGCTGAAAAGAGACAAGTGGAGAAGTTGAAAGTCTAGGTGGAAGCTGTGCATCTGGAATTGCAGACTTGTTCTTAATAGAGACATTAATACATATAGTGGAGTAGAGATATCGAAATTGATAGAAATGGAGAACCTTAGACCCTCAGGGAAGGAGTATCATCTACGAGAAGTGCATTTCATGGAATTGGGAGTTTTTGCTATTATACAGAATGAGAAATATCTGCAGTTAGAGAAAATGGTAGAATTTGTTCAATTAATTGCAATTGACATTTTGGAAGATACTGACAGTTTGGTTTCTTTAAAGCGAGACCTTACTGAGATATTGAAGTTAGTGTGAATTATAAGAAGCTGCAAAACTGTAGAGTTGAAATATTTGCCAGAAATTGAGATGTTATTTATTGCAGTGAAGTAGATTTGCTGAGAAAGAGAGAAGTGGAGAAGTTGAAAGTCGAGCTGAATGAACAGCAGCTGGATTTGAAGACTTGCTCTTCATAGAGACATTAGTACATACAGAGACTTTAAATTGGTAGAGATATCGAAATTGATAGAATTGGAGAACCTTAGACACTCAGTGAAGGAGTAGATTCTACAAGAATGGAATTTCATAGAATTGGGCTTTTCTGCAATTATACAGAAGGAGAAATATCTGCAGATAGAGAAAATGCTAGAATTTGTTCAATGGATAATAGTTAACATTCTGGTAGAGAGAGAAAACCATTTGTGCTGAAACATGAGCCTATGGAGTTTTTGAAATCTGTGTGAAAGTGGAGAATCTGGTGATCCACAGAATTGAGTAATTGCAAAAAATTGAGATGTTCCTTTCAACACAGAACCAGATTTGCTGCAAAGGGGAGAAACTGAGAAAATGAAGTTGATTTGAATGATGAGCAGCTGACAAAGCAGAGATTCTTTCAAACTAAGTTACTACATAAATGCAGTAGAACTTTTTTGAGATATCAAAATTAATAGAAATGAAGAATCTGATACACGCAGTGAAAGAGCCGAAGATGCTTGCAGTGAATTTCATGGAATTGGGAGTTGTTGCAGAATGAGAAATATCTGCAGGTACAGAAAATGGTAGAATTTGGTCAATAGATCGCAGTTGACATGTTGCTAGATAGGGAGAGTTTGTTTTCAGTCATGCGAAGCAAACTGAGATATTGAAGTTAGTGTGAATGCATAGAAGTTGGAAAACTGTAGAGTTTGAATAATTGCAAGAGTTTGAGATGTTTCTTTATGCAGTGAACTAGATTTGCTGAAAAAGAGACAAGTGGAGAAGTTGAAAGTCTAGGTGGAAGCTGTGCATCTGGAATTGCAGACTTGTTCTTAATAGAGACATTAATACATATAGTGGAGTAGAGATATCGAAATTGATAGAAATGGAGAACCTTAGACCCTCAGGGAAGGAGTATCATCTACGAGAAGTGCATTTCATGGAATTGGGAGTTTTTGCTATTATACAGAATGAGAAATATCTGCAGTTAGAGAAAATGGTAGAATTTGTTCAATTAATCGCAATTGACATTTTGGAAGATACTGACAGTTTGGTTTCTTTAAAGCGAGACCTTACTGAGATATTGAAGTTAGTGTGAATGCTAAGAAGCTGCAAAACTGTAGAGTTGAATATTTGCCAGAAATTGAGATGTTATTTATTGCAGTGAAGTAGATTTGCTGAGAAAGAGAGAAGTGGAGAAGTTGAAAGTCGAGCTGAATGAACAGCAGCTGGATTTGAAGACTTGCTCTTCATAGAGACATTAGTACATACAGAGACTTTAAATTGGTAGAGATATCGAAATTGATAGAATTGGAGAACCTTAGACACTCAGTGAAGGAGTAGATTCTACAAGAATGGAATTTCATAGAATTGGGCTTTTCTGCAATTATACAGAAGGAGAAATATCTGCAGATAGAGAAAATGCTAGAATTTGTTCAATGGATAGTAGTTGACATTCTGGTAGAGAGAGAAAACCATTTGTGCTGAAACATGAGCCTATGGAGTTTTTGAAATCTGTGTGAAAGTGGAGAATCTGGTGATCCACAGAATTGAGTAATTGCAAAAAATTGAGATGTTCCTTTCAACACAGAACCAGATTTGCTGCAAAGGGGAGAAACTGAGAAAATGAAGTTGATTTGAATGATGAGCAGCTGACAAAGCAGAGATTCTTTCAAACTAAGTTACTACATAAATGCAGTAGAACTTTTTTGAGATATCAAAATTAATAGAAATGAAGAATCTGATACACGCAGTGAAAGAGCCGAAGATGCTTGCAGTGAATTTCATGGAATTGGGAGTTGTTGCAGAATGAGAAATATCTGCAGGTACAGAAAATGGTAGAATTTGGTCAATAGATCGCAGTTGACATGTTGCTAGATAGGGAGAGTTTGTTTTCAGTCATGCGAAGCAAACTGAGATATTGAAGTTAGTGTGAATGCATAGAAGTTGGAAAACTGTAGAGTTTGAATAATTGCAAGAGTTTGAGATGTTTCTTTATGCAGTGAACTAGATTTGCTGAAAAAGAGACAAGTGGAGAAGTTGAAAGTCTAGGTGGAAGCTGTGCATCTGGAATTGCAGACTTGTTCTTAATAGAGACATTAATACATATAGTGGAGTAGAGATATCGAAATTGATAGAAATGGAGAACCTTAGACCCTCAGGGAAGGAGTATCATCTACGAGAAGTGCATTTCATGGAATTGGGAGTTTTTGCTATTATACAGAATGAGAAATATCTGCAGTTAGAGAAAATGGTAGAATTTGTTCAATTAATCGCAATTGACATTTTGGAAGATACTGACAGTTTGGTTTCTTTAAAGCGAGACCTTACTGAGATATTGAAGTTAGTGTGAATGCTAAGAAGCTGCAAAACTGTAGAGTTGAAATATTTGCCAGAAATTGAGATGTTATTTATTGCAGTGAAGTAGATTTGCTGAGAAAGAGAGAAGTGGAGAAGTTGAAAGTCGAGCTGAATGAACAGCAGCTGGATTTGAAGACTTGCTCTTCATAGAGACATTAGTACATACAGAGACTTTAAATTGGTAGAGATATCGAAATTGATAGAATTGGAGAACCTTAGACACTCAGTGAAGGAGTAGATTCTACAAGAATGGAATTTCATAGAATTGGGCTTTTCTGCAATTATACAGAAGGAGAAATATCTGCAGATAGAGAAAATGCTAGAATTTGTTCAATGGATAGTAGTTGACATTCTGGTAGAGAGAGAAAACCATTTGTGCTGAAACATGAGCCTATGGAGTTTTTGAAATCTGTGTGAAAGTGGAGAATCTGGTGATCCACAGAATTGAGTAATTGCAAAAAATTGAGATGTTCCTTTCAACACAGAACCAGATTTGCTGCAAAGGGGAGAAACTGAGAAAATGAAGTTGATTTGAATGATGAGCAGCTGACAAAGCAGAGATTCTTTCAAACTAAGTTACTACATAAATGCAGTAGAACTTTTTTGAGATATCAAAATTAATAGAAATGAAGAATCTGATACACGCAGTGAAAGAGCCGAAGATGCTTGCAGTGAATTTCATGGAATTGGGAGTTGTTGCAGAATGAGAAATATCTGCAGGTACAGAAAATGGTAGAATTTGGTCAATAGATCGCAGTTGACATGTTGCTAGATAGGGAGAGTTTGTTTTCAGTCATGCGAAGCAAACTGAGATATTGAAGTTAGTGTGAATGCATAGAAGTTGGAAAACTGTAGAGTTTGAATAATTGCAAGAGTTTGAGATGTTTCTTTATGCAGTGAACTAGATTTGCTGAAAAAGAGACAAGTGGAGAAGTTGAAAGTCTAGGTGGAAGCTGTGCATCTGGAATTGCAGACTTGTTCTTAATAGAGACATTAATACATATAGTGGAGTAGAGATATCGAAATTGATAGAAATGGAGAACCTTAGACCCTCAGGGAAGGAGTATCATCTACGAGAAGTGCATTTCATGGAATTGGGAGTTTTTGCTATTATACAGAATGAGAAATATCTGCAGTTAGAGAAAATGGTAGAATTTGTTCAATTAATCGCAATTGACATTTTGGAAGATACTGACAGTTTGGTTTCTTTAAAGCGAGACCTTACTGAGATATTGAAGTTAGTGTGAATGCTAAGAAGCTGCAAAACTGTAGAGTTGAAATATTTGCCAGAAATTGAGATGTTATTTATTGCAGTGAAGTAGATTTGCTGAGAAAGAGAGAAGTGGAGAAGTTGAAAGTCGAGCTGAATGAACAGCAGCTGGATTTGAAGACTTGGGCTTTTCTGCAATTATACAGAAGGAGAAATATCTGCAGATAGAGAAAATGCTAGAATTTCTTCAATGGATAGTAGTTGACATTCTGGTAGAGAGAGAAAACCATTTGTGCTGAAACATGAGCCTATGGAGTTTTTGAAATCTGTGTGAAAGTGGAGAATCTGGTGATCCACAGAATTGAGTAATTGCAAAAAATTGAGATGTTCCTTTCAACACAGAACCAGATTTGCTGCAAAGGGGAGAAACTGAGAAAATGAAGTTGATTTGAATGATGAGCAGCTGACAAAGCAGAGATTCTTTCAAACTAAGTTACTACATAAATGCAGTAGAACTTTTTTGAGATATCAAAATTAATAGAAATGAAGAATCTGATACACGCAGTGAAAGAGCCGAAGATGCTTGCAGTGAATTTCATGGAATTGGGAGTTGTTGCAGAATGAGAAATATCTGCAGGTACAGAAAATGGTAGAATTTGGTCAGTAGATCGCAGTTGACATGTTGCTAGATAGGGAGAGTTTGTTTTCAGTCATGCGAAGCAAACTGAGATATTGAAGTTAGTGTGAATGCATAGAAGTTGGAAAACTGTAGAGTTTGAATAATTGCAAGAGTTTGAGATGTTTCTTTATGCAGTGAACTAGATTTGCTGAAAAAGAGACAAGTGGAGAAGTTGAAAGTCTAGGTGGAAGCTGTGCATCTGGAATTGCAGACTTGTTCTTAATAGAGACATTAATACATATAGTGGAGTAGAGATATCGAAATTGATAGAAATGGAGAACCTTAGACCCTCAGGGAAGGAGTATCATCTACGAGAAGTGCATTTCATGGAATTGGGAGTTTTTGCTATTATACAGAATGAGAAATATCTGCAGTTAGAGAAAATGGTAGAATTTGTTCAATTAATCGCAATTGACATTTTGGAAGATACTGACAGTTTGGTTTCTTTAAAGCGAGACCTTACTGAGATATTGAAGTTAGTGTGAATGCTAAGAAGCTGCAAAACTGTAGAGTTGGAATATTTACCAGAAATTGAGATGTTATTTATTGCAGTGAAGTAGATTTGCTGAGAAAGAGAGAAGTGGAGAAGTTGAAAGTCGAGCTGAATGAACAGCAGCTGGATTTGAAGACTTGCTCTTCATAGAGACATTAGTACATACAGAGACTGTAAATTGGTAGAGATATCGAAATTGATAGAATTGGAGAACCTTAGACACTCAGTGAAGGAGTAGATTCTACAAGAATGGAATTTCATAGAATTGGGCTTTTCTGCAATTATACAGAAGGAGAAATATCTGCAGATAGAGAAAATGCTAGAATTTGTTCAATGGATAGTAGTTGACATTCTGGTAGAGAGAGAAAACCATTTGTGCTGAAACATGAGCCTATGGAGTTTTTGAAATCTGTGTGAAAGTGGAGAATCTGGTGATCCACAGAATTGAGTAATTGCAAAAAATTGAGATGTTCCTTTCAACACAGAACCAGATTTGCTGCAAAGGGGAGAAACTGAGAAAATGAAGTTGATTTGAATGATGAGCAGCTGACAAAGCAGAGATTCTTTCAAACTAAGTTACTACATAAATGCAGTAGAACTTTTTTGAGATATCAAAATTAATAGAAATGAAGAATCTGATACACGCAGTGAAAGAGCCGAAGATGCTTGCAGTGAATTTCATGGAATTGGGAGTTGTTGCAGAATGAGAAATATCTGCAGGTACAGAAAATGGTAGAATTTGGTCAGTAGATCGCAGTTGACATGTTGCTAGATAGGGAGAGTTTGTTTTCAGTCATGCGAAGCAAACTGAGATATTGAAGTTAGTGTGAATGCATAGAAGTTGGAAAACTGTAGAGTTTGAATAATTGCAAGAGTTTGAGATGTTTCTTTATGCAGTGAACTAGATTTGCTGAAAAAGAGACAAGTGGAGAAGTTGAAAGTCTAGGTGGAAGCTGTGCATCTGGAATTGCAGACTTGTTCTTAATAGAGACATTAATACATATAGTGGAGTAGAGATATCGAAATTGATAGAAATGGAGAACCTTAGACCCTCAGGGAAGGAGTATCATCTACGAGAAGTGCATTTCATGGAATTGGGAGTTTTTGCTATTATACAGAATGAGAAATATCTGCAGTTAGAGAAAATGGTAGAATTTGTTCAATTAATCGCAATTGACATTTTGGAAGATACTGACAGTTTGGTTTCTTTAAAGCGAGACCTTACTGAGATATTGAAGTTAGTGTGAATGCTAAGAAGCTGCAAAACTGTAGAGTTGAAATATTTGCCAGAAATTGAGATGTTATTTATTGCAGTGAAGTAGATTTGCTGAGAAAGAGAGAAGTGGAGAAGTTGAAAGTCGAGCTGAATGAACAGCAGCTGGATTTGAAGACTTGGGCTTTTCTGCAATTATACAGAAGGAGAAATATCTGCAGATAGAGAAAATGCTAGAATTTCTTCAATGGATAGTAGTTGACATTCTGGTAGAGAGAGAAAACCATTTGTGCTGTAACATGAGCCTATGGAGTTTTTGAAATCTGTGTGAAAGTGGAGAATCTGGTGATCCACAGAATTGAGTAATTGCAAAAAATTGAGATGTTCCTTTCAACACAGAACCAGATTTGCTGCAAAGGGGAGAAACTGAGAAAATGAAGTTGATTTGAATGATGAGCAGCTGACAAAGCAGAGATTCTTTCAAACTAAGTTACTACATAAATGCTGTAGAACTTTTTTGAGATATCAAAATTAATAGAAATGAAGAATCTGATACACGCAGTGAAAGAGCCGAAGATGCTTGCAGTGAATTTCATGGAATTGGGAGTTGTTGCAGAATGAGAAATATCTGCAGGTACAGAAAATGGTAGAATTTGGTCAATAGATCGCAGTTGACATGTTGCTAGATAGGGAGAGTTTGTTTTCAGTCATGCGAAGCAAACTGAGATATTGAAGTTAGTGTGAATGCATAGAAGTTGGAAAACTGTAGAGTTTGAATAATTGCAAGAGTTTGAGATGTTTCTTTATGCAGTGAACTAGATTTGCTGAAAAAGAGACAAGTGGAGAAGTTGAAAGTCTAGGTGGAAGCTGTGCATCTGGAATTGCAGACTTGTTCTTAATAGAGACATTAATACATATAGTGGAGTAGAGATATCGAAATTGATAGAAATGGAGAACCTTAGACCCTCAGGGAAGGAGTATCATCTACGAGAAGTGCATTTCATGGAATTGGGAGTTTTTGCTATTATACAGAATGAGAAATATCTGCAGTTAGAGAAAATGGTAGAATTTGTTCAATTAATCGCAATTGACATTTTGGAAGATACTGACAGTTTGGTTTCTTTAAAGCGAGACCTTACTGAGATATTGAAGTTAGTGTGAATGCTAAGAAGCTGCAAAACTGTAGAGTTGAAATATTTGCCAGAAATTGAGATGTTATTTATTGCAGTGAAGTAGATTTGCTGAGAAAGAGAGAAGTGGAGAAGTTGAAAGTCGAGCTGAATGAACAGCAGCTGGATTTGAAGACTTGCTCTTCATAGAGACATTAGTACATACAGAGACTTTAAATTGGTAGAGATATCGAAATTGATAGAATTGGAGAACCTTAGACACTCAGTGAAGGAGTAGATTCTACAAGAATGGAATTTCATAGAATTGGGCTTTTCTGCAATTATACAGAAGGAGAAATATCTGCAGATAGAGAAAATGCTAGAATTTGTTCAATGGATAGTAGTTGACATTCTGGTAGAGAGAGAAAACCATTTGTGCTGAAACATGAGCCTATGGAGTTTTTGAAATCTGTGTGAAAGTGGAGAATCTGGTGATCCACAGAATTGAGTAATTGCAAAAAATTGAGATGTTCCTTTCAACACAGAACCAGATTTGCTGCAAAGGGGAGAAACTGAGAAAATGAAGTTGATTTGAATGATGAGCAGCTGACAAAGCAGAGATTCTTTCAAACTAAGTTACTACATAAATGCAGTAGAACTTTTTTGAGATATCAAAATTAATAGAAATGAAGAATCTGATACACGCAGTGAAAGAGCCGAAGATGCTTGCAGTGAATTTCATGGAATTGGGAGTTGTTGCAGAATGAGAAATATCTGCAGGTACAGAAAATGGTAGAATTTGGTCAGTAGATCGCAGTTGACATGTTGCTAGATAGGGAGAGTTTGTTTTCAGTCATGCGAAGCAAACTGAGATATTGAAGTTAGTGTGAATGCATAGAAGTTGGAAAACTGTAGAGTTTGAATAATTGCAAGAGTTTGAGATGTTTCTTTATGCAGTGAACTAGATTTGCTGAAAAAGAGACAAGTGGAGAAGTTGAAAGTCTAGGTGGAAGCTGTGCATCTGGAATTGCAGACTTGTTCTTAATAGAGACATTAATACATATAGTGGAGTAGAGATATCGAAATTGATAGAAATGGAGAACCCTAGACCCTCAGGGAAGGAGTATCATCTACGAGAAGTGCATTTCATGGAATTGGGAGTTTTTGCTATTATACAGAATGAGAAATATCTGCAGTTAGAGAAAATGGTAGAATTTGTTCAATTAATCGCAATTGACATTTTGGAAGATACTGACAGTTTGGTTTCTTTAAAGCGAGACCTTACTGAGATATTGAAGTTAGTGTGAATGCTAAGAAGCTGCAAAACTGTAGAGTTGGAATATTTACCAGAAATTGAGATGTTATTTATTGCAGTGAAGTAGATTTGCTGAGAAAGAGAGAAGTGGAGAAGTTGAAAGTCGAGCTGAATGAACAGCAGCTGGATTTGAAGACTTGCTCTTCATAGAGACATTAGTACATACAGAGACTGTAAATTGGTAGAGATATCGAAATTGATAGAATTGGAGAACCTTAGACACTCAGTGAAGGAGTAGATTCTACAAGAATGGAATTTCATAGAATTGGGCTTTTCTGCAATTATACAGAAGGAGAAATATCTGCAGATAGAGAAAATGCTAGAATTTGTTCAATGGATAGTAGTTGACATTCTGGTAGAGAGAGAAAACCATTTGTGCTGAAACATGAGCCTATGGAGTTTTTGAAATCTGTGTGAAAGTGGAGAATCTGGTGATCCACAGAATTGAGTAATTGCAAAAAATTGAGATGTTCCTTTCAACACAGAACCAGATTTCCTGCAAAGGGGAGAAACTGAGAAAATGAAGTTGATTTGAATGATGAGCAGCTGACAAAGCAGAGATTCTTTCAAACTAAGTTACTACATAAATGCAGTAGAACTTTTTTGAGATATCAAAATTAATAGAAATGAAGAATCTGATACACGCAGTGAAAGAGCCGAAGATGCTTGCAGTGAATTTCATGGAATTGGGAGTTGTTGCAGAATGAGAAATATCTGCAGGTACAGAAAATGGTAGAATTTGGTCAATAGATCGCAGTTGACATGTTGGTAGATAGGGAGAGTTTGTTTTCAGTCATGCGAAGCAAACTGAGATATTGAAGTTAGTGTGAATGCATAGAAGTTGGAAAACTGTAGAGTTTGAATAATTGCAAGAGTTTGAGATGTTTCTTTATGCAGTGAACTAGATTTGCTGAAAAAGAGACAAGTGGAGAAGTTGAAAGTCTAGGTGGAAGCTGTCCATCTGGAATTGCAGACTTGTTCTTAATAGAGACATTAATACATATAGTGGAGTAGAGATATCGAAATTGATAGAAATGGAGAACCTTAGACTGTCAGGGAAGGAGTATCATCTACGAGAAGTGCATTTCATGGAATTGGGAGTTTTTGCTATTATACAGAATGAGAAATATCTGCAGTTAGAGAAAATGGTAGAATTTGTTCAATTAATCGCAATTGACATTTTGGAAGATACTGACAGTTTGGTTTCTTTAAAGCGAGACCTTACTGAGATATTGAAGTTAGTGTGAATGCTAAGAAGCTGCAAAACTGTAGAGTTGAAATATTTGCCAGAAATTGAGATGTTATTTATTGCAGTGAAGTAGATTTGCTGAGAAAGAGAGAAGTGGAGAAGTTGAAAGTCGAGCTGAATGAACAGCAGCCGGATTTGAAGACTTGCTCTTCATAGAGACATTAGTACATACAGAGACTGTAAATTGGTAGAGATATCGAAATTGATAGAATTGGAGAACCTTAGACACTCAGTGAAGGAGTAGATTCTACAAGAATGGAATTTCATAGAATTGGGCTTTTCTGCAATTATACAGAATGAGAAATATCTGCAGATAGAGAAAATGCTAGAATTTGTTCAATGGATAGTAGTTGACATTCTGGTAGAGAGAGAAAACCATTTGTGCTGAAACATGAGCCTATGGAGTTTTTGAAATCTGTGTGAAAGTGGAGAATCTGGTGATCCACAGAATTGAGTAATTGCAAAAAATTGAGATGTTCCTTTCAACACAGAACCAGATTTGCTGCAAAGGGGAGAAATGAGAAAATGAAGTTGATTTGAATGATGAGCAGCTGACAAAACAGAGATTCTTTCAAACTAAGTTACTACATAAATGCAGTAGAACTTTTTTGAGATATCAAAATTAATAGAAATGAAGAATCTGATACACGCAGTGAAAGAGCCGAAGATGCTTGCAGTGAATTTCATGGAATTGGGAGTTGTTGCAGAATGAGAAATATCTGCAGGTACAGAAAATGGTAGAATTTGGTCAGTAGATCGCAGTTGACATGTTGGTAGAGAGGGAGAGTTCGTTTTCAGTCATGCGAAGCAAACTGAGATATTGAAGTTAGTGTGAATGCATAGAAGTTGGAAAACTGTAGAGTTTGAATAATTGCAAGAGTTTGAGATGTTTCTTTATGCAGTGAACTAGATTTGCTGAAAAAGAGACAAGTGGAGAAGTTGAAAGTCTAGGTGGAAGCTATGCATCTGGAATTGCAGACTTGTCCTTAATAGAGACATTAATACATATAGTGGAGTAGAGATATCGAAATTGATAGAAATGAAGAATCTGATACACGCAGTGAAAGTGCCGAAGATGCTTGCAGTGAATTTCATGGAATTGGGAGTTGTTGCAGAATGAGAAATATCTGCAGGTACAGAAAATGGTAGAATTTGGTCAATAGATCGCAGTTGACATGTTGCTAGATAGGGAGAGTTTGTTTTCAGTCATGCGAAGCAAACTGAGATATTGAAGTTAGTGTGAATGCATAGAAGTTGGAAAACTGTAGAGTTTGAATAATTGCAAGAGTTTGAGATGTTTCTTTAAGCAGTGAACTAGATTTGCTGAAAAAGAGACAAGTGGAGAAGTTGAAAGTCTAGGTGGAAGCTGTGCATCTGGAATTGCAGACTTGTTCTTAATAGAGACATTAATACATATAGTGGAGTAGAGATATCGAAATTGATAGAAATGGAGAACCCTAGACCCTCAGGGAAGGAGTATCATCTACGAGAAGTGCATTTCATGGAATTGGGAGTTTTTGCTATTATACAGAATGAGAAATATCTGCAGTTAGAGAAAATGGTAGAATTTGTTCAATTAATCGCAATTGACATTTTGGAAGATACTGACAGTTTGGTTTCTTTAAAGCGAGACCTTACTGAGATATTGAAGTTAGTGTGAATGCTAAGAAGCTGCAAAACTGTAGAGTTGAAATATTTGCCAGAAATTGAGATGTTATTTATTGCAGTGAAGTAGATTTGCTGAGAAAGAGAGAAGTGGAGAAGTTGAAAGTCGAGCTGAATGAACAGCAGCTGGATTTGAAGACTTGCTCTTCATAGAGACATTAGTACATACAGAGACTTTAAATTGGTAGAGATATCGAAATTGATAGAATTGGAGAACCTTAGACACTCAGTGAAGGAGTAGATTCTACAAGAATGGAATTACATAGAATTGGGCTTTTCTGCAATTATACAGAAGGAGAAATATCTGCAGATAGAGAAAATGCTAGAATTTGTTCAATGGATAGTAGTTAACATTCTGGTAGAGAGAGAAAACCATTTGTGCTGAAACATGAGCCTATGGAGTTTTTGAAATCTGTGTGAAAGTGGAGAATCTGGTGATCCACAGAATTGAGTAATTGGAAAAAATTGAGATGTTCCTTTCAACACAGAACCAGATTTGCTGCAAAGGGGAGAAACTGAGAAAATGAAGTTGATTTGAATGATGAGCAGCTGACAAAGCAGAGATTCTTTCAAACTAAGTTACTACATAAATGCAGTAGAACTTTTTTGAGATATCAAAATTAATAGAAATGAAGAATCTGATACACGCAGTGAAAGAGCCGAAGATGCTTGCAGTGAATTTCATGGAATTGGGAGTTGTTGCAGAATGAGAAATATCTGCAGGTACAGAAAATGGTAGAATTTGGTCAATAGATCGCAGTTGACATGTTGCTAGATAGGGAGAGTTTGTTTTCAGTCATGCGAAGCAAACTGAGATATTGAAGTTAGTGTGAATGCATAGAAGTTTGAAAACTGTAGAGTTTGAATAATTGCAAGAGTTTGAGATGTTTCTTTATGCAGTGAACTAGATTTGCTGAAAAAGAGACAAGTGGAGAAGTTGAAAGTCTAGGTGGAAGCTGTGCATCTGGAATTGCAGACTTGTCCTTAATAGAGACATTAATACATATAGTGGAGTAGAGATATCGAAATTGATAGAAATGAAGAATCTGATGCACGCAGTGAAAGAGCCGAAGATGCTTGCAGTGAATTTCATGGAATTGGGAGTTGTTGCAGAATGAGAAATATCTGCAGGTACAGAAAATGGTAGAATTTGGTCAATAGATCGCAGTTGACATGTTGCTAGATAGGGAGAGTTTGTTTTCAGTCATGCGAAGCAAACTGAGATATTGAAGTTAGTGTGAATGCATAGAAGTTGGAAAACTGTAGAGTTTGAATAATTGCAAGAGTTTGAGATGTTTCTTTATGCAGTGAACTAGATTTGCTGAAAAAGAGACAAGTGGAGAAGTTGAAAGTCTAGGTGGAAGCTGTGCATCTGGAATTGCAGACTTGTTCTTAATAGAGACATTAATACATATAGTGGAGTAGAGATATCGAAATTGATAGAAATGGCGAACCTTAGACCCTCAGGGAAGGAGTATCATCTACGAGAAGTGCATTTCATGGAATTGGGAGTTTTTGCTATTATACAGAATGAGAAATATCTGCAGTTAGAGAAAATGGTAGAATTTGTTCAATTAATCGCAATTGACATTTTGGAAGATACTGACAGTTTGGTTTCTTTAAAGCGAGACCTTACTGAGATATTGAAGTTAGTATGAATGCTAAGAAGCTGCAAAACTGTAGAGTTGGAATATTTACCAGAAATTGAGATGTTATTTATTGCAGTGAAGTAGATTTGCTGAGAAAGAGAGAAGTGGAGAAGTTGAAAGTCGAGCTGAATGAACAGCAGCTGGATTTGAAGACTTGCTCTTCATAGAGACATTAGTACATACAGAGACTGTAAATTGGTAGAGATATCGAAATTGATAGAATTGGAGAACCTTAGACACTCAGTGAAGGAGTAGATTCTACAAGAATGGAATTTCATAGAATTGGGCTTTTCTGCAATTATACAGAATGAGAAATATCTGCAGATAGAGAAAATGCTAGAATTTGTTCAATGGATTTTAGTTGACATTCGGGTAGAGAGAGAAAACCATTTGTGCTGAAACATGAGCCTATGGAGTTTTTGAAATCTGTGTGAAAGTGGAGAATCTGGTGATCCACAGAATTGAGTAATTGCAAAAAATTGAGATGTTCCTTTCAACACAGAACCAGATTTGCTGCAAAGGGGAGAAACTGAGAAAATGAAGTTGATTTGAATGATGAGCAGCTGACAAAGCAGAGATTCTTTCAAACTAAGTTACTACATAAATGCAGTAGAACTTTTTTGAGATATCAAAATTAATAGAAATGAAGAATCTGATACACGCAGTGAAAGAGGCGAAGATGCTTGCAGTGAATTTCATGGAATTGGGAGTTGTTGCAGAATGAGAAATATCTGCAGGTACAGAAAATGGTAGAATTTGGTCAATAGATCGCAGTTGACATGCTGGTAGATAGGGAGAGTTTGTTATCAGTCATGCGAAGCAAACTGAGATATTGAAGTTAGTGTGAATGCATAGAAGTTGGAAAACTGTAGACTTTGAATAATTGCAAGAGTTTGAGATGTTTCTTTATGCAGTGAACTAGATTTGCTGAAAAAGAGACAAGAGGAGAAGTTGAAAGTCTAGGTGGAAGCTGTGCATCTGGAATTGCAGACTTGTTCTTAATAGAGACATTAATACATATAGTGGAGTAGAGATATCGAAATTGATAGAAATGGAGAACCCTAGACCCTCAGGGAAGGAGTATCATCTACGAGAAGTGCATTTCATGGAATTGGGAGTTTTTGCTATTATACAGAATGAGAAATATCTGCAGTTAGAGAAAATGGTAGAATTTGTTCAATTAATCGCAATTGACATTTTGGAAGATACTGACAGTTTGGTTTCTTTAAAGCGAGACCTTACTGAGATATTGAAGTTAGTGTGAATGCTAAGAAGCTGCAAAACTGTAGAGTTGGAATATTTACCATTAATTGAGATGTTATTTATTGCAGTGAAGTAGATTTGCTGAGAAAGAGAGAAGTGGAGAAGTTGAAAGTCGAGCTGAATGAACAGCAGCTGGATTTGAAGACTTGCTCTACATAGAGACATTAGTACATACAGAGACTGTAAATTGGTAGAGATATCGAAATTGATAGAATTGGAGAACCTTAGACACTCAGTGAAGGAGTAGATTCTACAAGAATGGAATTTCATAGAATTGGGCTTTTCTGCAATTATACAGAAGGAGAAATATCTGCAGATAGAGAAAATGCTAGAATTTCTTCAATGGATAGTAGTTGACATTCTGGTAGAGAGAGAAAACCATTTGTGCTGAAACATGAGCCTATGGAGTTTTTGAAATCTGTGTGAAAGTGGAGAATCTGGTGATCCACAGAATTGAGTAATTGCAAAAATTGAGATGTTCCTTTCAACACAGAACCAGATTTGCTGCAAAGGGGAGAAACTGAGAAAATGAAGTTGATTTGAATGATGAGCAGCTGACAAAGCAGAGATTCTTTCAAACTAAGTTACTACATAAATGCAGTAGAACTTTTTTGAGATATCAAAATTAATAGAAATGAAGAATCTGATACACGCAGTGAAAGAGCCGCAGATGCTTGCAGTGAATTTCATGGAATTGGGAGTTGTTGCAGAATGAGAAATATCTGCAGGTACAGAAAATGGTAGAATTTGGTCAATAGATCGCAGTTGACATGTTGCTAGATAGGGAGAGTTTGTTTTCAGTCATGCGAAGCAAACTGAGATATTGAAGTTAGTGTGAATGCATAGAAGTTGGAAAACTGTAGAGTTTGAATAATTGCAAGAGTTTGAGATGTTTCTTTAAGCAGTGAACTAGATTTGCTGAAAAAGAGACAAGTGGAGAAGTTGAAAGTCTAGGTGGAAGCTGTGCATCTGGAATTGCAGACTTGTTCTTAATAGAGACATTAATACATATAGTGGAGTAGAGATATCGAAATTGATAGAAATGGAGAACCCTAGACCCTCAGGGAAGGAGTATCATCTACGAGAAGTGCATTTCATGGAATTGGGAGTTTTTGCTATTATACAGAATGAGAAATATCTGCAGTTAGAGAAAATGGTAGAATTTGTTCAATTAATCGCAATTGACATTTTGGAAGATAGTGACAGTTTGGTTTCTTTAAAGCGAGACCTTACTGAGATATTGAAGTTAGTGTGAATGCTAAGAAGCTGCAAAACTGTAGAGTTGGAATATTTGCCAGAAATTGAGATGTTATTTATTGCAGTGAAGTAGATTTGCTGAGAAAGAGAGAAGTGGAGAAGTTGAAAGTCGAGCTGAATGAACAGCAGCTGGATTTGAAGACTTGCTCTTCATAGAGACATTAGTACATACAGAGACTGTAAATTGGTAGAGATATCGAAATTGATAGAATTGGAGAACCTTAGACACTCAGTGAAGGAGTGTAGATTCTACAAGAATGGAATTTCATAGAATTGGGCTTTTCTGCAATTATACAGAATGAGAAATATCTGCAGATAGAGAAAATGCTAGAATTTGTTCAATGGATAGTAGTTAACATTCTGGTAGAGAGAGAAAACCACTTGTGCTGAAGCATGAGCCTATGGAGTTTTTGAAATCTGTGTGAAAGTGGAGAATCTGGTGATCCACAGAATTGAGTAATTGCAAAAAATTGAGATGTTCCTTTCAACACAGAACCAGATTTGCTGCAAAGGGGAGAAACTGAGAAAATGAAGTTGATTTGAATGATGAGCAGCTGACAAAGCAGAGATTCTTTCAAACTAAGTTACTACATAAATGCAGTAGAACTTTTTGAGATATCAAAATTAATAGAAATGAAGAATCTGATACACGCAGTGAAAGAGCCGAAGATGCTTGCAGTGAATTTCATGGAATTGGGAGTTGTTGCAGAATGAGAAATATCTGCAGGTACAGAAAATGGTAGAATTTGGTCAATAGATCGCAGTTGACATGTTGGTAGATAGGGCAAGTTTACTTTCAGTAATGCGAAGCAAACTGAGATATTGAAGTTAGTGTGAATGCATAGAAGTTGCAAAATGTAGAGTTTGAATAATTGCAAGAGTTTGAGATGTTTCTTAATGCAGTGAACTAGATTTGCTGAAAAAGTGAGAAGTGGAGAAGTTGAAAGTCTAGGTGGAAGCTGTGCATCTGGAATTGCAGACTTGTTCTTAATAGAGACATTAATACATATAGTGGAGTAGAGATATCGAAATTGATAGAAATGGAGAACCCTAGACCCTCAGGGAAGGAGTATCATCTACGAGAAGTGCATTTCATGGAATGGGAGTTTTTGCTATTATACAGAATGAGAAATATCTGCAGTTAGAGAAAATGGTAGAATTTGTTCAATTAATCGCAATTGACATTTTGGAAGATACTGACAGTTTGGTTTCTTTAAAGCGAGACCTTACTGAGATATTGAAGTTAGTGTGAATGCTAAGAAGCTGCAAAACTGTAGAGTTGGAAATATTTGCCAGAAATTGAGATGTTATTTATTGCAGTGAAGTAGATTTGCTGAGAAAGAGAGAAGTGGAGAAGTTGAAAGTCGAGCTGAATGAACAGCAGCTGGATTTGAAGACTTGCTCTTCATAGAGACATTAGTACATACAGAGACTGTAAATTGGTAGAGATATCGAAATTGATAGAATTGGAGAACCTTAGACACTCAGTGAAGGAGTAGATTCTACAAGAATGGAATTACATAGAATTGGGCTTTTCTGCAATTATACAGAATGAGAAATATCTGCAGATAGAGAAAATGCTAGAATTTGTTCAATGGATAGTAGTTGACATTCTGGTAGAGAGAGAAAACCATTTGTGCTGAAACATGAGCCTATGGAGTTTTTGAAATCTGTGTGAAAGTGGAGAATCTGGTGATCCACAGAATTGAGTAATTGAAAAAATTGAGATGTTCCTTTCAACACAGAACCAGATTTGCTGCAAAGGGGAGAAACTGAGAAAATGAAGTTGATTTGAATGATGAGCAGCTGACAAAGCAGAGATTCTTTCAAACTAAGTTACTACATAAATGCAGTAGAACTTTTTTGAGATATCAAAATTAATAGAAATGAAGAATCTGATACACGCAGTGAAAGAGCCGAAGATGCTTGCAGTGAATTTCATGGAATTGGGAGTTGTTGCAGAATGAGAAATATCTGCAGGTACAGAAAATGGTAGAATTTGGTCAATAGATCGCAGTTGACATGTTGCTAGATAGGGAGAGTTTGTTTTCAGTCATGCGAAGCAAACTGAGATATTGAAGTTAGTGTGAATGCATAGAAGTTGGAAAACTGTAGAGTTTGAATAATTGCAAGAGTTTGAGATGTTTCTTTATGCAGTGAACTAGATTTGCTGAAAAAGAGACAAGTGGAGAAGTTGAAAGTCTAGGTGGAAGCTGTGCATCCTGAATTGCAGACTTGTTCTTAGAGACATTATACATATAGTGATAGAGATATCGTTGATAGAAATGAAGATCTGTGCAAGTTGAAAAGAAAGATGTTGCAGTGAGAAAGGAGTTGTTTTAGTATGAAAATCTGCATGCGAAAATGGTAGAACAATGATCGCATGACTGTTAATAGGTTAGCAGTCATCCAATGCATATTGAAGTGTGAATTGAAGTTGGAAAGCTGTAGAGTTTGAAAAATACCCGAGTTTGAGATGTTATCTTAATGCAGAGTACTAGATTTGCTGAAAACGAGAGAAGTGAGAATTTGAAAGTCGAGGTGGAAATGCATCTGGATTAGCAGACTTGTAGAATAGAGACATTATAACATATAGTGGAGTAGAGATATCAAATTGATAGAAATGGAGAACCTAGACCCTCAGGAAGGGAGTCATCTACAAGAAGTGCATTTTCACATGGAATTGGGCGTTTTTGCTATTATACAGAATGAGAAATATCTGCAGTTAGATAAAATGGTAGAATTTGTTCAGTTCATCGCAATTGACATTTTGGAAGATAACAGACAGTTTGGTTCTTTAAAGCGAGACCTTAAAGAAAATTGAAGTTATGTGAATGCTAAGAAGCTGCAAAACCTGTAGAGTTTGGAATATTTGCCAGAAATTGAGATTTATTTAAAGCAGTGAAGAAGATTTGCTGAGAACTAGAGAAAAGGAGAAGTTGAAAGACGAGCTGAATGAACAGCAGCTGGAATTGCAGACTTGCTCTTCATAGAGACATTAGAAAATACAGAGACTGTAAATTAATAGAGATATCGAAATTGATAGAACTGGAGAACGTTAGACACTCAGTGAAGGAGTAGATTCTACAAGAAATGGAATTTCATAGAATTGGGCTTTTCTGCAATTATACAGAAGGAGATTATCTGCAGATAGAGAAAATGCTAGAATTTCTTCAATGGATAGTAGTTGACATTCTGGTAGAGAGAGAAAACCATTTGTGCTGAAACATGAGCCTATGGGTTTTTGAAATCAGTTGTGAAAGTGGAGAATCTGGTGATCCACAGAATTGAGTAATTGCAAAAAATTGAGATGTTCCTTCAAACACAGAACCGATTTGCTGCAAAGGGGAGAAACTGAGAAAATGAAGTTGATTTGAATGATGAGCAAGCTGACAAAAGCAGAGATTCTTTCAAACTAAGTTACTACATAAATGCAGTAGAAATTTTTTGAGATATCAAAATTAAGAGAAATGAAGAATCTGATACACGCAGTGAAAGAGCCGAAGATGCTTGCAGTGAATTTCATGGAATTGGAGTTGTTTGCAGAATGAGAAATATCTGCAGTACAGAAAATGGTAGAATTTGGTCAATAGATCGCAGTTTGACATGTAGGTAGATAGGGAGTTTTGTTTCAGTCATGCGAAGCAAACTGAGATATTGAAGTTAGTGTGAATGCATAGAAGTTGGAAAACTGTAGAGTTTTGAATAATTGCAAAGAGTTTGAGATGTTCTTAATGCAGTGAACTAGATTTGCTGAAAACGAGAGAAGTGGAGAATTTGAAAGTCGAGGTGGAAGCTGCGCATCTGGAATTGCAGACTTGTTCTTAATAGAGACATTAATACATATAGAGGAGTAGAGATATCGAAATTGATAGAAATGGAGAACCTTAGACCCTCAGAGAAGTGCATTTCATGGAATTGGAGTTTTTGCTATTATACAGAATGAGAAATATCTGAATGAGAGAAAATGGTAGAATTTGTTCAATTAATCGCAATTGTCATTTTGGAAGATACTGACAGTTATGGTTTCTTTAAAGCGAAACCTTACTGAGATTTGAAGTTAGTGTGAATGCTAAAAAGCTGCAAAACTGTAGAGTTGAAATATTTGCCAGAAATTGAGATGTTATTTATTGCAGTGAAGTAGATTTGCTGAGAAAGAGAGAAGTGGAGAAGTTGAAAGTCGAGCTGAATGAACAGCAGCTGGATTTGAAGACTTGCTCTTCATTAGTACATTAGTACATTAGAACATACAGAGAATTTAAATTGGTAGAGATATCGAAATTGATAGAATTGGAGAACCTTAGACACTCAGTGAAGGAGTAGATTCTACAAGAATGGAATTTCATAGAATTGGGCTTTTCTGCAATTATACCTAATGAGAGAAATATCAGCAGATAGAGAAAATGCTAGAATCTGTTCAATGGATAGTAGTTGACATTCTGGTAGAGAGAGAAAAAAACATTTGTGCTGAAACATGAGCCTATGGAGTTTTTGAAATCTGTGTGAAAGAGGAGAATTTGGTGATCCACAGAATTGAGTAATTGCAAAAAATTGAGATGTTCCTTTCAACACAGAACCAGATTTGCTGAAAAGGGGAGCAACTGAAAATGAAGTTGATTTGAATGATGAGCACTGAACAAAGCAGAGATATCTAACAAACTAACGTTACTACATAAATGCAGTAGAACTTTTTGAGATATCAAAATTAATAGAAATGAAGAATCTGATACAGGGCGCAGTGAAAGAGCCGAAGATGCTTGCAGTGAATTTCATGGAATTGGGAGTTGTTGCAGAATGAGAAATATCTGCAGGTACAGAAAATGGTAGAATTTGGTCAAGTAGATCGCAGTTTGACATGTTGGTAGAAGGGAGAGTATTTGTTTTCAGTCATGCGAAGCAAACTGAGATATTGAAGTTATGTGAATGCATAGAAGTTGGAAAACTGTAGAGTTTGAATAATTGCAAGAGTTTTGAGATGTTTCTTTATGCAGTGAACTAGATTTGCTGAAAAAGAGACAAGTGTGAAGAAGTTGAAAGTCTAGGTGGAAGCTGTTGCATCTGGAATTGCAGACTTGTTCTTAATAGAGACATATATACATATAGTGGAGTAGAGATATCGAAATTGATAGAAATGAGACCTTAGACCCTCAGGGAAGGAGATACATCTACGAGAAGCATTTCAAAGGAATTGGGAGTTTTTGCTATTATACAGAATGAAAAATATCTGCAGATAGAGAAACTGGTAGAATTTGATCAATTAATCGCAATTGACATTTGGAAGATACTGACAGTTTGGTTTCTTTAAAGCGAGACCTTACAGAGATAATGAAGTTAGTGTGAATGCTAAGAAGCTGCAAACTGTAGAGTTGAAATAATTGCAGAAATTAGAGATGATAATTATTGCAGTGAAGAAGATTTGCTGAGAAAGAGAGAAGTGGTGAATTGAAAGTCGAGCTGAATGAACAGCAGCTGGATTTGAAGACTTGCTCTTCATAGAGACATAGTACATACAGAGAGTGTAAATTGGTAGAGATATCGAAATTGATAGAATTGGAGAACCTTAGACACTCAGTGACGGAGTAGATTCTACAAGAATGTTTTTCATAGAATTGGGCTTTTCTGCATTGATACAGAATGAGAAATATCTGCAGACGGAGAAAATGCTAGAAATTGTTAAATGGATAGTAGTTGACATTCTGGCAGAGAGAGAAAACCATTTGTGCTTAACATGAGCGTATGGACTTTTTGAAATCTGTGTGAAAGTGTAGAATCTGGTGATCCACAGAATTGAGTAATTGCAAAAAATTGAGATATTCCTTTCAACACAGAACCAGATTTTGCTGAAAAGGGGAGAAACTGAGAAAATGAAGTGATTTGAATGATGAGCACTGACAAAAGCAGAGATTCTTTCAAACTAGTTACTACATAAATGCAGTAGAACTTTTTTGAGATATCAAAAATTACGAGAAATGAAGAATCTGAACACCCGTGAAAGAGCCGAAGATGCTTGCAGTGAATTTCATGGAATTGGGAGTTGTTAGCAGAATGAGAAATATCTGCCGGTCCAGAAAATGGTAGAATTTGGTCAATAGATCGCAGTTGACATGTTGCAAGATAGGGAGAGTTTGTTTTCAGTCATGCGAAGCAAACAGAGATATTGAAGTTAGTGTGAAAGCATAGAAGTTGGAAAACTGTAGAGTTTGAATAATTGCAAGAGTTTGAGATGTTTCAATATGCAGTGAACTAGATTTGCTGAAAAAGAGAACAAGGGTAGAATTGAAAGTCTAGGTGGAAGCTGTGCATCTGGAATTGCAGACTTGTCTTAATAGAGACATTAATACATATAGTGAGTAGAGATATCGAAATTGATAGAAATGGAGAACCTTAGACCCTCAGGGAAGGAGTATCATCTACGAGAAGTGCATTTCATGGAATTGGGAGTTTTTGCTATTAACAGAATGAGAAATAATCTGCAGTTAGAGAAAATGGTAGAATTTGATCAATTAAGAAATTGAAATTTGGAAGATACTGACAGTTTGGTTTCTTTAAAGGGAGACCTAACTGAGATATTGAAGTTTGTGTGAATGCTATAAGAAGCTGCAGAACTGTAGAGTTCGAATATATGCCAGAAATTGAGATGTTATTTATTGCAGTGAAGTAGATTTGCTGAGAAAGATAGAAGTGGAGAAGTTTTGAAAGTCGAGCTGAATGAACAGCAGCTGGATTTGAAGACTTGCTCTTCATAGAGACATTAGTACAAAACAGAGACTTTAAATTGGTAGAGATATCGAAATTGATAGAATTGGAGAACCTTAGACACACAGTGAAGGAGTAGATTCTACAAGAATGGTATTTACATAGAATTGGCTTTTTCTTCCACAATTATACAGAAGGAGAAATATCTGCAGATAGAGAAATGCTAGAATTTGTTCAATGGATAGCAGTTGACAATTGGTAGAGAGAGAAAACCATTTGTGCTGAAACATGAGCCTATGGAGTTTTTTTAAATCTGTGTGAAAGTGGAGAATCTGGTGATCCACAGAATTGAGTAACATTGCAAAAAATTGAGATGTTCCTTCAACACAGAACCAGATTTGCTGCAAATGGGGAGAAACTGAGAAAAATGAAGTTGATTTGAATGATGAGCAGCTGACAAAGCAGAGATTCTTTCAAACTAATTACTACATAAATGCAGTAGAACTTTTTTGAGATATCAAAAATTAATAGAAAAGAAGAATCTGATACACGCAGTGAAAGAGCCGAAGATGCTTGCAGTGAATTTCATGGAATTGGGAGTTGTTGCAGAATGAGAAATATCTGCAGGTACAGAAAATGGTGCGAAATTAGTCAAAGATCGCAGTTGACATGTTGGTAGATAGGGATAGTTTGTTTTCAGACATGCGAAGCAAACTGAGATATTGAAGTTAGTGTGAATGCATAGAAGTTGGAAAGCTGTAGAGAAATGAATAATTGCAAGAGTTTGAGATGTTTCTTTATGCAGTGAACTAGATTTGCTGAAAAGAGAGAAGTGAGAAAAGTTGAAAGTCTAGGTGGAAGCTGTGCATCTGGAAATTGCAGACTTTGTTCTTAATAGAGACATTAATACATATAGTGGAGTAGAGAAATCGAAATGATAGAAATGGAGAACCTTAGACCTCAGGGAAGGAGTATCATCTACGAAGAAGTGCATTTCATGGAATTGGGAGTTTTTGCTATTATACAGAATGAGAATATCTGCAGATAGAGAAAATGGTAGAAATTGATCATTAAATAAACGCAATTGACATTGTGGGGGTAATACTGACAGTTTGGTTTCTTTAAAGCGAGACCTTACTGAGATAATGAAGTTAGTGTGAATACTAAGAAGCTGCAAAACTGTAGAGTTGAAATATTTGCAGAAATATGAGATGTTATATATTGCAAGAAGTAGATTGCTGAGAAAGAGAGAAGTGGAGAAGTTGAAAGTCGAGCTGAATGAACAGCAGCTGATTTGAAGACTTGCTACTTCATAGAGACAATAGTACATACAGAGACTTTAAATTGGTATAGATATCGAAATTGATAGAATTGGAGAACCTTAGACACTCATTGAAGGAATAGATTCTACAAGAATGGAATTTCATAGAATAGGGCTTTTCTGCAATTATACAGAAAGAGAAATATCTGCAGATAGAGAAAATGCTAGAATTTGTTCAATGGATAGTAGTTGACATTCTGGAGAGAGAGAAAACCATTTGTGCTGAAACATGAGCCTAGGAGATTTTGAAATCTGTGTGAAAGTGGAGAATCTGTGATCCACAGAATTGAGTAACTTGCAAAAAATTGAGAATGTTCCTTTCAACACAGAACCAGATTTGCTGAAAAGGGGAGAAACTGAGAAAATGAAGTTGATTTGAAAGATGAGCAGCTGACAAAGCAGAGATTCTTTAAACTAAGTACTACATAAATGCATAAGAACTTTTTTTGAGATATCAAATTAAGAGAAAGAAGAATCTGATACACGCTGAAGAGCCGAAGATGCTTGCAGTGAATTTCATGGAATTTGGAGTTGATGCAGAATGCGTAATATCTGCAGATAGAGAAAACGGAAGAATTTGTTCAATAGATCGCAGTTGACATGTTGCTAGATAGGGAGAGTTTGTTTTCAGTCATGCGAAGCAAACTGAGATATATGAAGTTAGTGTGAATGCAAAGAAAGTTTGAAAAACTGTAGAGTTTGAATAATTGCAAGAGTTTGTAGATGTTTCTTAATGCAGTGAACTAGATTTGCTGAAAAAGAGAAAAGTGGAGAAGTTGAAAGTCGAGGTGGAAGCTGTGTATCCAGAATTGCAGACTTTTTCTTAATAGAGACATTAATACATATAGTGGAGTAGAGATATCGAAATTGATAGAAATGGAGAACCTTAGACCCTCAGGGAAGGAGTATCATCTACGAGAAGTGCATTTCATGGAATTGGTAGTTTTTGCTATTATACAGAATGAGAAATATCTGCAGTTAGAGAAAAGGTAATTTGTTCAATTAATCGCAAATTGACATTTTGGAAGATACATGACAGTTTTGGTTTCTTAAAGCGAGACCTACAGTAGATATTGAAGTTTAGTGTGAATGCTAAGAAGCTGCAAAACTGTAGAGTGGAATATTTGCCAGAAATTGAGTATGTTATTTATTGCAGTGAAGTAGATTTGCTGAGAAAGAGAGAAGTGGAGAAGTTGAAAGTCGAGCTGAATGAACAGCAGCTGGATATGAAGACTTGCTCTTCATAGAGACATTAGTACATACAGAGACTTAAATTGGTAGAGATATCGAAATTGATAGAATTGGAGAACCTTAGACACTCAGTGAAGGAGTAGTTTCTACAAGAATGAATTTCATAGAATTGGGCTTTTCTGCAATTATACAGAAGGAGAAATATCTGCAGAAGAGAAAATGCTAGAATTTGTTCAATGGATAGTAGTTGACATTCTGTAGAGAGAGAAAACCATTTGTGCTGAAACATGAGCCTATGGAGTTTTTGAAAACTGTGTGAAAGTGGAGAATCTGGTGATCCACAGAATTGAGTAATTGCAAAAAATTGAGATGTTCCTTTCAACACGAACCAGATTTGCTGCAAAGGGAGAAACTGAGAAAATGAAGTTGATTTGAATGATGAGCAGCTGACAAAGCAGAGATTCTTTCAAACTAAGTTACTACATAAATGCAGTAGAACTTTTTTGAGATATCAAAATTAATAGAAATGAAGAATCTGATACACGCAGTGAAAGAGCCAAAGATGCTTGCAGTGAATTTCATGGATTTGGGAGTTGTTTCAGAATGAGAAATATCTGCAGGTACAGAAAATGGTTGAATTTGGTCAATAGTCGCAGTTGACAAGTTGGTATATAGGGAGAGTTATGTTTTCAGTCATGCGAAGCAAACTGAGGATAATGAGTTAGTGGTGAAGCAATGAAGTTGGAAAGCAGTAGAGTTTGAAATAATTGCAAGAGTTTGAGATGTTTCTTAATGCAGTGAACTAGATTTGCTGAAAACGAGAGAAGTGGAGAATTTGAAAGTCGAGGTGGAAGCTGTGCATCTGGAATTGCAGACTTGTTCTGAATAGAGACATTAATACATATAGTGGAGTAGAGATATCGAAATTGATAGAATTGGAGAACATTAGACCCTCAGGGAAGGAGTATCATCTACGAGAAGTGCCTTTCATGGAATTGGGAGTTTTTGCTATTATACAGAATGAGAAATATCTGCAGTTAGAGAAAATGGTAGAATTTGTTCAATAATCGCAATTGACATTTTGGAAGATACTGACAGTTTGGCTTCTTTAAAGCGAGACCTGACTGAGATATTGAAGTTAGTGTGAAGGCTAAGAAGCTGCAAAACTGTAGTGTTGGGATATTTGCCAGAAATTGAGATGTTATTTATTGCAGTGAAGTAGATTTTGCTGAGAAAGAGAGAAGTGGAGAAAGTTGAAAGTCGAGCTGAAAGAACCAGCAGCTGGATTGAAGACTTGCTCTTCATAGACACATTAGTATATACAGAGACTGTAAATTGGTAGAGATATCGAAATTGATAGTATTGTAGAACCTTATAACACTCAGTGAAGGAGTAGATTCTACTTGAATGGAATTTCATAGAATTGGGATTTTCTGCAATTATACAGAATGAGAAATATCTGCAGATAGAGAAAATGCTAGAATTTCTTCAATGGATAGCAGTTGACATTCTGGTAGAGAGAGAAAAACCATTTGGGCTGAAACATGAGCCTATGGAGTTTTTGAAATCAGTGTGAAAGTGGAGAATCTGGAGATCCACAGAATTGAGTAATTGCCAAAAATTGAGATGTTCCTTTCAACACAGAACCAGATTTGCTGCAAAGGGGAGAAACTGAGAAAAATGAAGTTGATTTGAATGATGAGCATCTGACAAAGCAGAGATTCTTCCATCTAAGTTACTAAATAAATGCAGTAGAACTTTTTTGAGATATCAAAATTAATAGAAATGAAGAATCTGATACACGCATGAAAGGCCGAAGATGCTTGCAGTGAATTTCATTGAATTGGGAGTTGTTGCAGAATGAGAAATATCTGCAGGTACAGAAAATGGTAGAATTTGGTCAATAGATCGCAGTTGACATGTTGTGAATAGGGAGAGTTTGTTTTCAGTCATGCGAAGCAAACTGAGATATTGAAGTTAGTGTGAATGCATTGAATGTGGAAAACTGTAGAGTTTGAATAATTGCAAGATTTTGAGATGTTTCTTTATGCAGTGAACTAAGAAATTGCTGAAAAAGAGAGAAGTGGAGAAGTTGAAAATTCTAGGTGGAAGGCTGTGCAACTGGAATTGCAGACTTTTCTTAATAGAGACATTAATACATATAGTGGAGAAGAGAAATCGAAATTGATAAGTCCAAGGAGAACCTTAGCGACCCTCAGTGGAAGAGATAAACATCTACGAGAAGTGCATTTCATGGAATTAGGAGTTTTAAGCAAATTCAACCGAAAGCGCAATCTCTGCAGTTATAGATAAAATTGGTCAGTGAAATTTATTTCATTAAACGCAATTGCCAATTTGGAAGAAACTGACAGTTTGGTTTCTTAAAAAGACGCGACCAAACTGGAAATATTGAAGTACTTGTGAATTCTAAGAAGCTGCAAAACTGTAGCAGTTGAAATATTTGCAGAAAAATGAGATGTTCATTAATGCAGTGACTTAGATTATGCAGAGAAAGAGAGAAGTGGAGAAGTTTGAAAGATCGAGCTGAATGAACAGCAGCTGGATTTGAAGACTTGCTCTACATAGAGACATTATTAATACAGAGAACATGAAATTGGTAGAGAATTCGAATTGATAAATTGGCGAACCATAGACACTCAGTGAAGGAGTAGATTCTACAAGAATGAATTATCAGAATAATTTGGCTTTTCTGCAATTATACAGAAGGAGAAATAACTGCAGATAGAGAAAATGCTAGAATTTGTTCAATGAAAGAGTTTGACATTCTGGTAGAGAGAGAAAAACCATTTGTGCTGAAACATGAGGCCTATGGAGTTTTTGAAAACTGTGTGAAAGTGGAGAAACTGGTGATCCACAGAATTTGCAAATTGCAAAAATTGAGATGTTCCTTTCCACACAGAACCAGATTTGCTGAACAGGGGGAAGAACTTGAGAAATGAAGTTATTTGAATGATGAGCAGCTGACAAAGCAGAGATTCTTTCAAACTAAGTTACTACATAAATGCAGTAGAACTTTTTTGAGATATCAAAATTAAGAGAATGAAGAATCTGATACACGCAGTGAAAGAGCCGAAGATGCTTGCAGTGAATTTCATGAATTGGGAGTTGTATGCAGAATGAGAACTATCTGCAGGTACAAAAATGGTGAAATTGGTCAATAGATCGCAGTTGACATGTTTGCTAGATAGGGAGAGTATGTGTTTTCAGTCATGCGAAGCAACTGAGATATTTAAGTTAGTGTGAATGCAATGAAAGATTGGAAAACTGTAGAGTTTGAAAAATTGTCAAAGAGTTTGAGTGATGTTTTCTTTATGCAGTGAACTAGATTTGCTGAAAACGAGAGCAAGTGGAGAAGTTGAAAGTCTAGGAGGAAGCTGTGCATCTGGATTGCAGACTTGTACTTAAAAGAGACCATAAATACATATAGTGGAGTAGAGATAACGAAATGATAGAAATGGAGAACCTTAGACCCCTGGAAGGAGTATCATCAACGAGAAGTGCATTTCATGGAATTGGGAGTTTTTGCTATTATACAAATGAGAAATATCTGCAGTTAGCGAAAATGGTAGAAATTTTTTCAATTAATAAGCAATGACATTTTGGGAAGAACTGACAGTTTGGTTTCTTAAAAGCGAGACCTTACTGAGATAATGAAGTAAGTGTGAATGCTAAGAAGCTGCAAAACAGTAGAGATTGAAATAATTAGCCAGAAATGAGATGATTATATTTATTGCGATGAAGTAGATTAGCCAGAGAAAGAGCGAAGTGGAGAAGTTGAAAGTCGAGCAGAATAAACAGCAGCTGGAATTGAAGACTTGCTCTTCATAGAGACATTAGTACATACAGAGGACTTTAACATTGGTAGAGATATCGAAATTGATAGAATTGGAGAACCTTAGACACTCAGTGAAGGAGTAAATCTTACAAGAATGGAATTTCATAGAATTGGGCTTTTCTGCAATTATACAGAAGGAGAAATATCTGCAGATAGAGAAAAAGCTAGAATTTGTTCAATGGATAGTATTTGACATTCTGTAGAGAGAGAAAACCATTTGTGCTGAAACATGAGCCTATGGAGTTTTGAAATCTGTGTGAAAGTGGAGAATCTGGTGATCCACAGAATGGAGTAATTGCAAAAAAATGAGATGTTCCTTTCAACACAGAACCAGATTTGCTGAAAAGGGAGAAACTGAGAAAATGAAGTTGATTTGAATGATGAGCAGCTGACAAAGCAGAGATACTTTCAAACTAATATTTACTACATAAATGCAGTAGAACTATATTGAGATATCAAAATTAATAAAATGAAGAATCTGATACACACAGTGAAAGAGCCGAGGATGCTTGCAGTGAATTTTCATGGAATTGGAGTTGTTGCAGTATGAAAATATCTGCAGGTACAGAAAATGGTAGAATTTGGTCAATAGATCGCAGTTGACATGTTGGTAGAATAGGGAGAGTTTGTTTCAGTCAAGCGAAGCAAACTGAGATATTGAAGTTAGTGTGAATGCATAGAAGTGGAAAACTGTAGAGTTTTGAATAATTGCAAGAGTTTGAGATTTTCTTAATGCAGTAACTAGACTTACTCAAAAAGAGAAAATTGGAGAAGTTGAAAGTCGAGGTGGAAGCTGTGGCATCTGGAATTGCTCACTTGTTCTTAATAGAGACATTAATACATATTGTGGAGTAGAGATATCGAAATTGATAGAAAAAGGAGAACCTTAGACACTCAGGGAAGGAGTATCATCTACGACAAGTGCATTTCTTGGAATTGGGAGGTTTTGCTATTATACAGAATGAGAAAACTTGCAATCTGCTTAGAGAAATGGTTAGAATTTGTTTTCAATATAATCGCAATTGACATTTTGGAAGATACTGACAGTTTGGTTTCTTTAAAGCGAGACCTTACTGAGATATTGAATTTAGTGTGAATGCTAAGACGCTGCAAAACTGTAGAGTTGGAATATATGCCAGAAATTGAGATGTTAATTATTGCAGCGAAGTAGATTTGCTGAGAAAGAGAGTAGTGGAGATGTTGAAAGTCGAGCTGAAAACAGCAGCTGGATTTGCAAGACTTGCTCTCATAGAGACATTAGAGACATACAGAGACTGTTAAATTGGTAGAGATATCGAAATTGATAGAATTGGAGAACCTTAGACACTCAGTGAAGGAGTAGATTCTACAAGAATGGAATTTCATAGAATTGGGCTTTTCCGCAATTACACAGAATGAGAAATATCTGCAGATAGAGAAAATGCTAGAATTTTCAATGCATGGCAGTTGACATTCTGGTAGAGAGGGAAAACCATTTGTGCTGAAACATGATCCTATGGATTTTTGAAATCTGTGTGAAAGTGGAGAATCAGGTGATCCACAGAATGAGTATTGCAAAAAATTGAGATGTACCTTTCAACACAGAACCAGATTTGCTGCAAAGGGGAGAAACTGAGAAAAAGAAGTTGATTTGAATGATGACCAGCTGACAAAGCAGAGATTCTTATCAACTAAGTTACTACATAAATGCAGAAGAACTTTTTTGAGATATCAAAATTAATAGAAATGAAGAATCTGATACACGCAGTGAAAGAGCCGAAAGATGCTTGCAGTGAATTCATGGAATTGGGAGTTGTTGCAGAATGAGAAATATCTGCAGTACAGAAAATGGTAGAATTTTGTCAATAGATCGCAGTTAACATGTTGGTAGAAGGGAGGTTAGTTGTTTCAGTCATGCGAAGCAAACTGAGATATTGAAGGTTAGTGTGAATGCATAGAAGTTGGAAAACTGTAGAGTTTGAATAATTGCAAGAGAGTTTGAGATATTCTTTATGCAGTGAACTAGAATTTCAGAAAAAGACAAGTGGAGAAGTTGAAAGTCTAGGTGGAAGCTGTGCATCTGGAATTGCAGACTTGTTCTTAATAGAGACATTAAAACATATAGTGGAGTAGAGATATCGAAAATGATAGAAATGGAGAACCTTAGACCCTCAGGGAAGGAGTATCATCTACGAGAAGCGCATTTCATGGAAATGGGAGTTTTGCTATTATACAGAATGAAGAAAATACTCCATATAGAGAAAAAGTAGAATTTGTTCATATGTCATCGCCAGGTTGACATTTTGGAAGATAGCTGACAGCTTTGGTTCTTTAAAGCGAGACCTAATGACGAGATATTGAAGTTAGTGTGCAAGCTAAGAATCTGGCCAAACGTTAGGAGTTTGAAATACTTGCCAAAATTGAGATGTATTTATTTGCATTGAAGTAGATGATTTGCATGAGAAAGAGAGAAGTGGAGAAGTTGAAAGTCGAGCTGAAGATCAGCAGACTGGATTTGAAGACTTGCTCTTCATAGAGACATTAGTACATACAGAGATTTAAATTGGTAGAGACATCGAAATTGATAGAATTGGAGAACCTTAGACACTCAGTGAAGGAGTAGATTCTACAAGAATGGAATTTCATAGAATTGGGCTTTTCTGCAATTATACAGAATGAGAAATATCTGCAGATAGAGAAAATGCTAGAATTTGTTCAATGGATAGTAGTTGACATTCTGGTAGAGAGAGAAAACCATTTGTGCTGAAACATGAGCCTATGGAGTTTTTGAAATCTGTGTGAAAGTGGAGAATCTGGTGATCCACAGAATTGAGTAATTGCAAAAAATTGAGATGTTCCTTTCAACACAGAACCAGATTTGCTGCAAAGGGGAGAAACTGAGAAAATGAAGTTGATTTGAATGATGAGCAGCTGACAAAGCAGAGATTCTTTCAAACTAAGTTACTACATAAATGCAGTAGAACTTTTTTGAGATATCAAAATTAATAGAAATGAAGAATCTGATACACGCAGTGAAAGAGCCGAAGATGCTTGCAGTGAATTTCATGGAATTGGGAGTTGTTGCAGAATGAGAAATATCTGCAGGTACAGAAAATGGTAGAATTTGGTCAGTAGATCGCAGTTGACATGTTGGTAGATAGGGAGAGTTTGTTTTCAGTCATGCGAAGCAAACTGAGATATTGAAGTTAGTGTGAATGCATATAAGTTTGGAAAACTGTAGATATGAATAAATTGCAAGAAAGGGTTTTTTGAGATGTTTCTTTATGCAGTGAACTAGATTTGCTGAAAAAGAGAGAAGTGGAGAAGTTGAAAGTCTAGGTGGAAGCTGTGCATCTGGAATTGCAGACTTGTCCTTAATAGAGACATTAATACATATAGTGGAGTAGAGATATCGAAATTGATAGAAATGGAGAACCTTAGACCCTCAGGGAAGGAGTATCATCTACAAGAAGTGCATTTCATGGAATTGGGAGTTTTTTGCTATATAAACAGAATGAGAATATCTGCAGTTAGAGAAAATGGAGAATTTGTTCAATTATCGCAATTGACATTTTGGAAATACTGACAGTATTGGTTTCTTTAAAGCGAGACCTTACTGAGATATTGAAGTTAGTGTGAATGCAAAGAGCTGCAAAACTGTAGAGTTGAAATATTTGCAAAAATTGAGATGTTTGTATTTAATGCAGTGAAGTAGATTTGCTGAGAAAGGGAGAAGTGGAGAAGTTGAAAGTCGAGCTGAATGAACAGCAGCTGGATTTTGAAGACTTGCTCTTCATAGAGACATTAGTACAACAGAGACTGTAAATGGTAGAGATATCGAAATTGATAGAATATAGGAGAACCTTAGCCCTCAGTGAAGGAGTAGAATTCTACAATAATGGAATTTCATAGAAGAGGGCTTTTCTGCAAATTCAACAGAGGTGAGGAAATATTCTGCCGAATCGAGAAAATGCTAGAATTTGTTCACTGGATAGTAGTTGTGACATCTGGTAGAGAGAGAAAACCATTTGTGCTGAAACATGATACCTATGGAGTTTTTGAATCTGTGTGAAAAGTGGAGAATCTGGTGATC